>NC_083232.1:82460916-83064131 GCF_032191835.1 Heteronotia binoei
ATTTGCTCTGCAGTAGTGGTGACGGTTGACAACCTTGGAGATGTGACATTTCAGAATGTAGAAGTCCTGTGTGGGAAAAAAACAGTTTGTGTTGGTAACCCAGATGTGAACTCCTTCTGGAATTTCAGAGATTTTGATTAGTAAACTCTTAAATGTCTTATCTAAATAAGCCTGATTGAATCTCTGTAGCCCCTTGCACTGATGATTGCTTCTATGCTAGAATTCCACGATCTTTCCCAGCATTCTTCCAGCTGTAGTGAATGTTCTCAGGGCTCTCCCTGCCTATTTTTGCTTACCGGTTGGCTCCATTAGTGCAGAGGGAGTAATCTTAGAAGCAGGGTTAGCTTAATATCTTCTGACAGCCCAGGGATCAATGTTGGTTTTAAGTTTACTGTGTTTGTCCAGATACAGTGACCCAGAGATGGTCACCAAGGAATGAATTGGTAAGGTTTGGTTTAATTAGAGGTTAAGCAAAGAAAGTAGATCTGTATACCATACTATAAAGTTTAGAGGGACAGCTTCAAATAATGATGTTCCTAGCTAAAACAGGTAGAATTTGGTAGATTTATCTATTTAAAGCATTTCTATGCCTCTTTCTAAGATAAAACATAATTAGATAAAACATAATATAAACACATAAAATATATAAACACATGGTTGGAGGAATCAACTGGTTAGTCTTTGGGACAGACAATAAAGATTCATAGTGGATCACAAGCTGAACTGGAGGTAAATGTTACTCCAGAACTAAGGCCATTTTCACACATACTGAATAATGCACTTTCAACGCAATTGGATTTTATGACGGGAAATTCCACTTGCAGATTATCACTAAAGTGCATTGAGGGTATTGAAGTGCATTGCGTGTTGGAACATCAGAACCATGCTTGACACAGTAGACAGTGGTCGCCCTGAACGACGCTCTGCTCTAGTTGCCCATGAACTTCTCAGGTTGAATATCGACATAGCAGCTCTCAGTGAGGTCCGTTTCCCTGAGGAAGGTAGTCTTCAAGAATACGGTGCTGGCTATACCCTCTACTGGTCGGGTAAGTCAAAGGCTGAGAGCCGCCTTTCTGACGTTGGCTTCATGATCAGGAACTCCATTGCCTCTAAACTCGAAAACCTGCCAACAGGTCACTCGGATCGCATCATGTCTATGCGCCTCCCACTTCAAAACAAGCAGCATGCAACCATCTTTAGTGTGTATGCCCCAACCCTTCAAGCAGATCCTGCAGAAAAGAACAATCTATGTAACCTCGTACGGAAGACCCCTACAGAGGACAAGGTGATCATCCTTGGCGACTTCAATGCCAGAGTAGGTAAAGACTCGGAAGCCTGGAAAGGAGTACTTGGCAAACACGGCATTGGCAACTGCAATGATAACGGGCGCCTCCTGCTAGAATTCTGCACGGAGCATCAGCTCACCATTACTAACACTATCTTCCAGGCACACCAGGCTGTCTCTTCCTTTGAGAACGCACACATAGCTGGTATTGAGGACAAAAGGAGATTGAGGAAGAATCGTACTGCTACAGCATCAACCCCAAATCAGACTTTTCCCTGAAGCCACTGTGGCCAGACCTGCCTGTCCCGCATTGGTCTTGTCAGCCACTAGCGAGCCTGCAGCAGACGTGGACTACTGCACCTTTCTTAAATCTTCATTCGTGAAGTCAAGCCGAGAGAGAGAGCATTGAGGGTAGATTAAAAGTGTATTCTTCTGCTTGTATGAAAGTGCGTAGTAATTTATGTTTCAGGGCTAGGAACTGAATTCTGTGAGCCAGGAATTCTCTAGATTTAATCTCATCTCTGTCAAAAGCTCACTAGACATATTTGGACAAGAAGTTATTCTCTCAATGTACATTGTACCCCACCCGATGATAGAGGAGAGCCGGTTTGGTGTAGTGGTGAAGTGTGCGGACTCTTATCTGGGAGAACCGGGTTTGATTCCCCACTCCTCCACTTGCACCTGCTAGCATGGCCTTGGGTCAGCCATAGCTCTGGCAGAGATTGTCCTTGAAAGGACAGCTGCTGTGAGAGCCCTCTCCAGCCCCACCCACCTCACAGGGTGACTGTTGTGGGGGAGGAAGGTAAAGGAGATTGTGAGCCGCTCTGAGACTCTTCGGAATGGAGGGCAGGATATAAATCCAATATCATCATCATCATCATCATCATCATCATCATCTTCTTCTTCTTCTTCATCATACTGTAGTGATAGCATTTATAATTTAGAGATGTTCACTGATAGCTGATGGTGTTGGGGAACTGGAAGTTTTGAGGGCTAGCACTAAGATCGCACAACTGTAGTTCTAGAGTAGAGTCCCCAGTGTCATGCTCATGGGTGCCATGGCAGCTGCCAGTGCCTTTCCAGGCTCTCACCAAATGTTTATGACAGAGCCAGGTGCAACTTTGGTCTAGCAGAGCTTCTGACTGGGCATTGGAGATCTGATAAGCTGTGCAGAATTTTAGAAACATTGCTTTGGCAGCGGCTTCCAGCACAGCACAAGAATCTTCACTTGTTAAAAAAAAATATGTTAACCGAAGCCATAGGTGGCTCCGCCCCCTGTGACAGCCATTTTGTGCGTGTGCCACCTTCCTGTGTCAGAATTATAGACTCAAGAAGGTTGGGGAGCCCTGTTCTAGAGCAAGGCTTCGAGACTGCTGTACATTGTCTTTTAGTTGCTATTCTTATTGCAGTTGTTTGAAGTCTGTTAGTCTTTCTGTGGACCTGGAAAATATTGCACATACTCGTCTCTCGTATGTGAAGTGCTTTGATGCGAGGCATCTGAAGTCCATTTTGCCCAACCTTCTCTCCACACAATGGACAGCATCTGCACTATATATTAATTTACCTCTCCTATAGACTCAGTATACATCATCTTGGCTTTTCCTTCTTTAATAGTTAAACAGAATTATTTATGTTTCGGAGGCCATGTCCTTTTATTTTGAAGAGAGTATCTTGCAATGCTTTTGTGGGGAGCTGTTTTTGAGCACAGATAAGAGGCTTGCTGCCATTTCTACCCAAAGGAAGCCTTCTCTTCATCCTCCCCTGCTAAGACTGCCCTTGGCACAGAGCTGAGTTGAAAACTTGAACAGCGGGAGGAACTCTTTGTCTCTTTTGTGCATAGGTCGAGAGCGTTTCATGCACATAAAGCATGGCGATAGCTTCAAACCAAAAATGAATACAGTAGTAGTAGGATTTAACCTACCTGAATATTTGTCATTTTAATATTTTAATGGAAAAGGTTTTGTGTGGCTGTGTTTGTTCTAAAGTACAAGTACAAGATGAGAACAGAACTTTTCAGCTGGGATAACCTGCTTCTGTGTTTCACAGTTCTCATAGTCACTGGCAATGTTAAGCCTTTGCCAATCTCCTGATCGTATTGAGGAGATTATGAGCATGCTGTGACTCATACACTTCTTTCCCCTTCCTCTAGTCATTTTGTTCCCAAGTTTCCCTTCGCCTTCCATAGTTTGCTCAAGCAGGTGTAGCATTATGTGTGTTACCAGCACTTAACATGGTAAATTGTAACCAGGGCTGCTCTTGTAACAAGGATTTGAAGTGGGCATACAACCTCAGGTTTGAGGACAGTCCTGTGCTACGTTCAAACTTCATTTTGTATTGCATATTGTGACACTGTAACAGTCATTTGCAACTGGACTGGCTTGTCCAACCAGGACAATTCAGTTGTGAATGGAATGAATGCTGTAGTGTAATATGATGCACCTGTCCACTTCCTTCCCTCAGAGGCAAGATTTTCTCTCTGCTTTTCTTTCCCTTTGTGACTGAGCCACCCTAGTTATCCATTTTCTTCTTTCCTGAAGAAGTCTAGCTGTCTCACATTGGTCCTTTCTGCACTTCCATTTCCTTCACTTTCACTGTGCATCACAATTGGGAGACACCCCCCCCTCTACATTCCCCTGTGCATTTCAATCACATTTTGATTTTCTTTTTGCATTGATTCCCGCCCCCCGCCCCCCTTTTAGCTCTGAGTCTGCTTTCAGTCTGCATTTCCCCCGGGGCTTCTCATAGTCCTTTTGTGACAATTTATACTTTTAGTTCACTTCCAAGCCTTTAAAAGCATACACATTTCCTTGGACTTTTTCTCCCCTTGCAGGTCAGTTGGCTTCTCCTTATTGGTCAATTTTGCACTAGGCATGTCTTTTGAAACAGGAGATACAGGAAAGTAATTGCCATTGTTTGCAGGAATAGCCAGTTAGTTTGTTAAGTTGCAGTGGTATTAATAGCAAGGTTTATAGTTTTATTCCCCCTCTGGCCATTTTTTTTGGAGGGGGAAGCTTTTCTGACCACAAACATTTTAAATGTGAGGATAGTGCTGTGGAATCTGCTCTGGGTCAGTTGCAGCCTGTTCCCAAAAAAAAAAAAAGTCTGTCTCAACATCTGGTCTTTTGTCTGATTTCCAAGTAACAATGGGAGGGGGGGACTCAGGCTGCAAAGCACTGATGTCTCCACCTCCCCTCTCATTAACCTCCACCAAGTGGCCACATAGCACCCTCCCCACTGCCTGTCTGGCTAAGTGGTTGGTATCTCCTCCCACTAAATTTTTAAAGCAGTCCCTGCCAACAATTTCCCCCCCTCCAGCAATCCCAAATTAGTGTTAAACTCCTTGACTACTGATGGGGGGAGGGGGGAGAACACCAGTGGCAATGCCATAGTCAATTCAGCTGGAAGAATCTCTTTTTTTCAAAAGACATGACCAGTGGAAAACAAACCAGTCAGGAGAGACCAACCCCACAACAGTACCCAGATTTCCTCATTGATATGCAGAATATATACTCTGCACTCTGAGAGAGAGAGAAAGATGCAGCATTCAAAGTAAACCCCAACCAACTCCACTTCCATGAAAATCAGAAGTAAGTTTGTATGCAGAAAGGACCATTGTCGCAGTGGCCCTTTCTGCATATAGAACTTCTGATTTTTACTGCTGGCTCAGCCCAGGAACCTGAGGGAAGCACTGAGAACCCCCTTTAACTAAAACAACTGAAATAGCACTTGAGGCTTTTGGAAGTTCAAAAATAACAAAATATTTTATTCAACATGGAGGGCGGGAGGTCAGGTGAAATCATGTAAAATTTCTGAGGTAACTTGAATAAATAACTCTGAGGTAAAATCAGTAGATGCTGGAACAACAACCACAAAGGCTCACAGCACCTAGAATCACAGTATGAAAGAAAAATGCTGTGCTAGCTGAAAAATAGTGCATTGCACTATATAATCATCGATGCTTATTATAATTTTACAAAATATCACATTACATCCCTGTTATATTTACAAAACATCCAGAACACTATGTCGGGGTGGCCAACGGTAGCTCTCCAGACGTTTTTGCCCACAACTCCCATCAGCCCCAGCCTGCATGGCCAATGGCCAATGGCTGAGGCTGATGGGAGTTGTAGGCAAAAAACATCTGGAGAGCTACTGTTGGCCACCCCTGCACTATGTCATATTCATTTCAATTGGCAATAGAACAAAAGTTCACAAAGGACCAATATATGCAACTCTCTATAATAATAGTAGTCCACAATGATAACTCCACATGTACTAATTTTCAACAGGGTCCAATAGGATCCAAAAGTACAATAAATCCAGTCTCTGTGTTACTTCTCATTTTGTTTCAGTACTTCACACATAAAGTACATATCAGACTTCCAGAATATCACCTGGACTACATTTACAAATCAGACTGTCAAAGCCAGAACCAGCAAAGCCAGAACTGGACTAAACGTAGTGTGGAGGACAGATATCTTTCCTGCTCTTCGACTGGCTATCAAGCCTTCCGTTGTGGAGTGAAAGTCCTCTCAGTAGATGCACAGACTACATTTCATATGTTTCTTAAGCTATTCACAGTGACTTAAAATCTTTCTGATGAGAGGCTTTTGTTGCACTGTTTCCCAAACACTCCAGCACACTTTCCTTGAGTATTCACTGACACTTTTGATTTCCAGAAGGCTGGGACACTATCCAGTACCCAATCTAAACACACTAGTACTCTTCTTGAGTTTTAACTGACTTAAGATTTCACAAGGCAGACTCTAACCAGACCGGACCAGGGACCTTTCCACTCTTCATAGCTATCTCCCTCTTTTTCCTTTCCTGGGTAGGAAAATTCTTCTCTCATTAGAAGAACTGCCCCCTTTCCTTGCCCCGAATGGAAGTCTTTGGCTAACTATCCACTAGCTAGAGTTCAACAATAGCAAGGACTCCACAGGAGAAAAGGAGCCTTGTGTAGCCAGCCCTGAGTTGACAGAAGCCGACAAGTAGGAAAATGAGCGGCAGGTGTGTCAGGATTTACAGCCAACAGCTGTTGCAGAGCCAGCACCATCCTCCAGCCCTGGCTCAGCTGGTGAAAATCAGTTGGCCATTCCCAGCACTTTGGTATTACCTACACCCTTAGAGCACTGCAGATGGAGGCTGAGAGCAGAGCTGCAGGAGAGGTGGCAAGGTGCACACCTCCTGGTCTGACACCAGCTGCTTGCTGATAACAAAGATGATTTATTGCAGGACCTTTCCTGAGTTAGCTAGGTGAAGGCTTGATAACTGAGCATACAGTTATAAAGTTGCCCAAGGGAGGCTGTTGGGTATAGACACAGTACATACATTCAACGCTGACCTGTTGCCACTGCCTTGCCTGATTCCTGGAGTACAAGAGGATGCAGAAAAGTGTCTGCATCTTGAAGAATCCATAGAGCATTCTATGTCCACTTCAGATAAACATACATTTTGTTTTATTGGAGACCAGAAAATAAAGGATGGCATGGGAACTAGAAGCTGAATGAACTCTGAATCATACCTTGCTGCTTTTGTTCCTTGTATTCATTTGCTCGTTCCCATTGTTAAATGAAACATCTGGTAATGTATGTTGGCAGAGAGAGATAAACAACGTTCCTGTTCTGCTAGGGAGCTAACTTGTTTGGCATGCAGCGGTAGATTTTAATATAGATGATGTTTCTCAGAGTTACTAGAAACCAAATGTGTTTTGCTATTTCTGATGATAAGCAGCATCATTTTCTGATGGATGAATATCAGGAATGTCCTGCAAAGCTGCTGAGAGGCATTCTTATAACTTATGCTTTTCAAGAGTTCCACAGATAAAACTTTAACTTGCTGAACAAATGTTGAGGTCCATTTTTATAATGAACTGAAGTGGAAAAATTAACAGTTGGTCAGATACAAATGAATCTGTCACTCTCTTAGTGGCAAAATTGATAGGCACAATTATCAAGTACATGTGAAATACTATGAGTTAGGTCTTTTAAAATAATTTTTGATTCTAACTTCTGCTTAAGGCAATAGGTATATAAGTGATGGTGGGTGAGTGGACAGACAGACAGACAGACAGACAGACAGACAGACAGACAGACAGACAGACAGACAGACAGACAGACAGACAGACAGACAGACAGACAGACAGATAGATAGATAGATAGATAGATAGATAGATAGATAGATAGATAGAATTGGTCATGTTGTATGACCTTTTCAGAGGTTACATCCATGCAAACCAGGAGCCTCTCGGCTGTGTGTAGAATCTTCCAGTAGAAGTGGTTGTCATGTTACCTGAACAGGGGCAATGTGTTGTTGTTTTTTGCATGTGTGTACAGCTTCAGTATGTGCAGACTGACCCCTGGATTTTTAAGCATTCTGGTTCACATGTAGTGAAGCTATATACACCTGCCAAAAATGTAAATTGTTCCAGTTGGATTACATGATGATTGTATGTATTAGGATAAAGGAAAAAAGAAATATGGTAGGGGACTAAGAGCCAAATATAGAGAGCATATGGAGCATTTTTTTTATGAACAGCAAGATATGTGAATGAAGGGAACAGATATGGTCTTGGTATTTCCACATGGATGTTTTCCTCCATCTTGGCTTTTTTACAACAGTGCTGTTTGTGGGGGCATTCACAATGCTGTCCTCTGTCCTGCTTTTCTGTTTCCTCCTTGCTTTGCTGCTATCTTTCCCAAACCTGATCTGGCACAGTGTTTCTGGAAAGATTGCAGTCAGAGTGTCTTTCAATACTGTGTGGGTGGGAAGGTGCACATTTTTGCAAGTCCAGCCCACATCAGTAGTATGTTCCCTCCTGCCCCATACCATTTTCCCCTGTCACCAGAGGACTAGCAATGGCTGACCCAAGGCCATTCCAGCAGCTGCAAATGGAGGAGTGGGGAGTCAAATCTGGTTCTCCCAGATAAGAGTTTGAACATTTAACCACTACACCAAACTGGCTCTCTCAAACTGGAGGGGGGAAGCTGCTGTTTGCTCCATAGCCGTTGCATTTCCAACAGCAATGAGAGCTATGCTGAGAATTCTCTCTGTATGGGAAGCAACCCCAGGTTGTTTATAGAACGGCATGGAAAGCCCTCCATATTTTCCTATGGAGAGAGAGGCTGAGTTTCAAACTACACATTATGTTTTATTTCATGATAATTTTGAAACATGTTGTGTTCTTTTAAAAATATTTTTCAAATGCAGGACGAAGGTTGGTAAGGAACTGTTCAACCTTATTTTTTCAATTAAAAAAGACACAAGAGCTGCTTGTAGACCTGTAGATGAAATAATGTGGGTTCCAGTAAAAAATGATAATGAAAAGAATAACACGTAACTCAAGCATGCATATGTACAGTTAGTTGAATGAGAAGCAGTTTAATAATAAGAATAGTGTGTTCATAAAACTCTCTTTAGTTACGGACCAGCAGGGCTTTTTTTTAAGCAGGAATGCAGTTCCGGCTGGCTTGGCATCAGGGGGTGTGGCCTAATATGCAAATGAGTTCCTGCTGGACCTTTTCTACAAAAAACATTGTGTGAAACAACGGTGCTATCAGGAGGTGGGGGCTAATATGCAAATGAGTTCCTGGTGAGATTTCTACAAAAAAAGCCATGCAGACCAGCATGGCTTTTTTTTGTTATACCAATCAAACAGTAGGCATGTTTGCTTAGACAGTATATGAGTTTCAAAACAGGAAACTTCATTTGAGTTTGTTCAGTAGAACATAAATTCAAATGCAAATGCATAGTATTGTGGCCTTATCCTTCAAGTAAGTCATCTTACTTAATAGCCTTACATTTGAACAGAAGAGCCAAAGAGAAATCTGTCATTTTTATCTTAAAGGGATTTTTTTTTTTGAGCAGGAATGTACAGGAATGCAGTTCAGGCTGGCTTGGCATCAGGGGGTATGACCTAATATGCAAATGAGTTCCTGCTGGGCTTTTTCTAGAAAACTCTGCCAAGAAGGTATAATTTTGTAGCACAGATGGTATTTGTGGCCAGAGGTTTTGGGTTCTGCTTCTAGGCTGCACAGAGTCTCTTTTTAGTTGAAAAACAATATGTTTTGTTTTGCAGAACAGTCAAATACCCTTATTTTAAAAAATATATGAATTTCAAAATGGAGAACTTGATTTATATAGTTTTTATTTCATTCTGGCCACCTTCCCTGTAGCCCTTTCCTAGATCCATGTCCACAATTAGTTTTCAAGGTTTTTTGGGTGTGTGTCTTTGTTTATGTTATTTTGTGTTATGTGTGAGGGTATATAAAGTAATAGGGCTAATCCATATTATCTTTTTCACAGATTGAGAGACAAGTCACAGACAGTAGTTTTCCTCAGGCCTGGCCCAGGCAGCAGCGCTGAGGTGATAGAATGGACACTACCACTTTAGACAGTGGGGGTGGATTACATGTTTCAGAACTCCCCCCCCTCTTTAGTAATTCTCTATAAGAAGGCTAGTAAAGCACTGTAAAGAGCTAGGCCGCAAACGTTTTCATGTACTGCCCCTTTTTAAAATTAGTAGGGTGTTATTATATGGGGAATTGGGGGGGGGGGGGGGTGTGCATTGAAACGTGACTTCCCTACCTCCATTTGAAATGGTATATCACATTCAGTTACCTCAGAATTACATCACCTCAGTCTGCTGTGTCTGTAGGCCAGGCCTAAAGGTTATGGCTGAGCTGAGGCTTGAATTGGCTGCTTTCTTAGCTCAGGGAAGGGAAGATTTTATCTTCCTGGGATTTACCAGTCACAAAATGGGGGCTTAGTGGGTGGAGTCTGTGGTTTGGACAAAAAAATTAAAGCATTTCAGAGCAGGTCTGCGTTGCTTGGGTGAGAATAACTTTGGTTTGCTGCTTTTCGAAAGCAAATTGCCTTTACCTACTCCACATTGTAACTTGCCCTTTTCACATGTTATGCAGTGAATACACATACATCCTGCTTGTGCATATGTACATTTATTTTATTTTACTTTTTTTTTTTAATTGCACATAAGAGGCAAAGCATAATCACTTTACAAATGAAACTAGGGCCCAGTCCCTGGATAAATGTAGGTTTTGTTCAGCTGTATATGCATTGACTACTGTGAGAATTACTCAATACGTGTATAAAGAACAATCAAGTGTACACTGTATACATATTGTGCAATACATGGATTGTATGTGTATTCATTGTGTATTGTGAACAGGGCTCTTTTTTTCCCTGGAGGAGGGATATAGCAGCTTTGATTCAGGGGAGAGAGTCAATAGTGTTCCTTTCCAGAGAAAGGGAGTATATATGTACATATAAAGGAGGTAGAGAAGAAGAAATGCCAAATTTTTGTGAACGTTCAAATAAAAGACAGTGCCTTTTAATTGCTTGGAACCTGATTGGTCCTTCTGAGTGACCTTCTGCCAACCCATTATAGCTCATGTGTTTATCCAAATGCTGCACCAGCTCTGGTATCACAATGCTGAGGCCTGGCTTTCAAAGCATATCCATGATTTCCCCCTGATTCAAATTAAACCCAGATTAATTTTTCCACAGGTCACACACACACACTTTATTCATTAGTTCATCTCTGTAGTTTAGATCATTGTGCTTGTGTCTGTTCTGTGGTATTTAGGCCTGCTTTTCTAGAACATTCTACTCGTTCTTTGTAGAGATCAAGATGTGACCAACATTTTTTAAAAGCAATTTTTCATTTGAACGTATTTGGCAGCTCTGTAATTATAAGGATGCATTTGCTTAGAGTTTGGTTTTTCTCATCATGGACCCATTGCTTGTGTTTTTCCTTATTTTATTAATCTTTATTAAAGAAAGATGTAGTATGCTCATAATGGATAAGGATGATATTTGGCAGAACAGCAGGTTTTAAAGGTGTTTTGTATTAATTTGGCAGGATTATTTAGCTTTCTGGATTGAATCTGGATGGTAATACACATACCTGTTTGCAAAAATATCTGCATCAGATTCTACCATAGGCTTGCCAATCCCCAGGTCCCAGCGGGGGTTCTTCCGCTTTCCCAGGCTCCTTCCTGCCCCCAGTCAGTTGGCCGGTGGGGGGAAGCCCCGCCCCCAAAGCCACCATGTGACTTCCCACCTCCGGAGGCTTCAGTCTCTGATTGGAAAGGCTTCCTCTTGGGATGGTGTGTCTGTATTACTTTGAAGAAGTTGGCTGCAACTCATGAGTAGAGATGCCATTCACTTGTTTCAGAGTTGCCAGAAATGGGAGGGGGGGGGGGGGAAGGGAAGGAAATGTCTGCTGGGCACTTCATTATTCCCTATGTGGAGATGAATTCTCATAGGGTATAATGGGGAATTGATCTGGAGGTTTCGGGGGCTCTGGGGGCTGTTTTTTTTAGGTAGAGGCACCACATTTTCAGTATAGCATCTAATGCCTCTCCCCAAATTACCTCCCAAGTTTGAAAACGATTGGACCAGGGGGTCCAATTCTGTGAGCCCCAAAAGAAGGTGCCCCTATTTTTCATTATTTCCTATGGAAGAAAGGCATTTTAAAAGGTGTGCTGTCCCTTTAAATGTGATGGTCAAAACTCCCTTGGAGTTCAATTATACTTGTCACACCCTTGCTCCTGGCTCCGCCCCAATGTCTCCTGGCTCCACCCCCAAAGTCTCCTGGTTCTGCCCCCAAAGTCCCCAGATATTTCTTGGATTGGATTTGGCAACCCTATTCTACCACCACCACCCCCCCACACACACACACTGCAAAAAAACCCTCCACTATTTTCTTGTGCAACAGCATCTATTTGTGTAACGATACCAGAATGTAAAATGTATATTGCATGAATTGTAGAGGGAGCATATTTATTATTCAAAGAATACCTTTCTTAAACTTAAGAGACTGCGACTGAAAAGGAACTAGGCCTCCATTTTGTTTCAACAAGCAAAAAATACATGTTTGTCTTTTCACATTTGATCTGCACTTTCGTCTTTCCACTTGGGTGTCTCTAACTAAGTAGGCTAAATGTACTTAGAAAACAATTTGGTCCCATTGCACTGAGAGCAGTGCTCATTTTTATGGGGGTTACACAGAATGGCTTTCTGGTGGATTATGTATATTATTCCATATTTTTTGGCAGGAGTGTCACAAATGGTATAAATGTTAGGTGGTTTTGTAGCCAACCCTTCTTCCTCCTAGCCTATAGGAAACTACTAAAATCTACATCTCCCTCCTAGGTAATTTAGATCAATCCATCCTAGTTGACCTGAAGCACACTTAACCAAAAAGACTGGTTACCACTGTTCTATGCATTCTGCTTTAATTGTGTCCTTTCTTTGTTTTAGGCTATGGTCAAAGTGGTCCAAAGTTTCAGCGAGCAGGCTATGACTCTGTTGCAGCTGCTGTTTCTGGCCTCTTGAATATCACAGGGCCTGAGGTATAGTACTGCAAATTTTGAAGGGTGTTTCTTTTCTTATTTTAAAACTTGCTGCAGGGTATGATGACATGGTGCAAGACAGTGGACAATATGCATGAGGTTCTGGAGACAGAAAAGCATGAGATAAAATAACACCATTTGGCAAGGATAATTTTGGTATACTGTCATGATACAGTACAGTTCTGTGCAGGGTAATTCCAGTAGGCTTAGACTGGAGTAACTCTGCATTGGATTGCAGTGTAAACATCTAAAATGTGGTACTATTTTCAGAAAAGAATAAAGTGCCATCCATTAGCAAAAGAACCTTGATAGTAGTGCTAAGAACTGTAAAATGAGTGGATGAAGGCACTTAAAAATTCACCTGGAATGCTGCCCTTTCAAGGGCACCTGAAAGCAGGGACAACTGCAGATATATTTGGCCTTTTGGCACAGGGTGCTTATAGACTCCACACACCTATTTTATACCTCTAAGGTTACCAACTCCAGCTTGGGAAACTCTTGGAGTTTTAGGGGTGGTGCCTGGGGAAGGGAGAGGGGGCACTGGGATTTGATGCCATAGGGTTTGCACTCAACAGCTGCTATTTCCCCCTGAGTAGTCTGGAGATCAGTTGTAATTTTGTAGAACTCTAGGGCTCAACTTGAGGTTGGTAACCATACATCTGTTCCCACATCCCTCCTCACTGCTTACTGCCTTTTGCACCACTAGGGGAGTAGTCACTTGACAACTGACTGCCCTTCCCTTCTTTTCAGCGCTCCTTTTCAAATAGTGTGTTCAAGATGGTGGAGGTCTATGTGGCACAGAAAACGACTAGCAGGATCAAACATTTTAAAGCATTTTTTTTTTAAAAGTCCACATGCATATTCTTAGCACAGCACCAGATTGAGCAAGAGATTCAAAAGAAAAGGGTAAAATGCAGTTCCTCTGTCCCTACCTCTGTACATGCCCTATCTCTTATTACAGCATCTTTTTTAAAAAATTAAACTTTTAAAAATGATATCCAACAAGTGCAGTCAAATATTCACAAACCTAAGGCAGGCTCCTTGGTTTAGAAAGCCACCAGATGTTCCTTTACCTTCAAGCCAGCACGTGGCAATGGGCACCTCCTCCAGACTTCAGTTAAGAGTTCTATCTGATTTGATGAAATCAGCACCCAAGAGGCCCTCTTTCTTGCTTCCAGGAATTTTATCCTATCTCTTTCTCCACCCATGATCAAATCGGGCTGGGTCAAATAAGCTTTTCCTGAAGTCCTTCTAGTACTTAATACCTTCAGATCTCTGTCTCCTGCTTGGAGCGGGGAGGGGGGGAGACTGGACCATCGTACTGTCTAAACCAGGAGTATCAAACATGTGTCCCATGAGCTATGTCTGACCCATGCAGGGCTCAAACCTGAGCCCTGAGCAATTTCATTTTTCTGCTTCCTTTTGCAGAGCTGCTGCTGCAGTTGCACAGGAGCTTGCTTCCCCTACTAGCTCCCTCAGTGGATCTTTGGTTTCTGCTTCCTGTTTCCTGCCTCTTGCCTCCCTTCCCTCTCTCTCTCTCTTGCTCTCAAACACATACACACACAAACAAGAGAGCTCCATGGCTGCTTCTTGCTTTTTCCCGGAGAGATACAAAAAATTTCAGATGGATGGCTCCTTAGAAAGTGCTTTGGGCATCAGTTATTCTTTTTTATATAAGGGATAGGTTGTGTGAAAGTGGTCATATGCCTGTGAGCCAGGAGAATTTTCTCTTAAACATGATTGGCTGATGGCATGTATCCTTGGGAAGACTAACCTTCCAGCCTTTTACGTGGAAAGCAAAGAGTAAATAGCTGTGCACTGGTGTCGCGTGGAGCCGTGCACTGCGCCAGAGCTTCTGTGCCACTGGAGCTGAATGACTGGGGGCAGAGAAGGGCCCAGTGTACCACAGATTGCATTCACCCATGGTTGGTTATTGTGCTGTTGGGTGCAATAGTAATTACCCACCACTAGATATTCCTGTGCAGAGACAATCTCATAATGAATTATTGCCAGGAGTGCAATATCCAGTGATGTAAGAATATGATCACAGTTGCCAAGGATGTGAAGAAAGTGGTTAATAGGTCAAATGCAGTGGTGACCTCCACCACCAAGTGTGGCCCAGTGATGTCATTGGTTTGTGATTCATTTCATTACTGGAACCCATTTTGTTCCTGGGCTATTCATACCCTTCCTCACCCTTCTGTCTTTGCCTCAATGTCACAATGTAAAGATAATAATACTGATCTACTTACAAACATCTGGGAAAATGTGATACACTTTAAACATCCTATGGTAGGGCTTCCAGACATCCCACTATGGTGGTAGGCCTCCTGCCATCAGCTGCTGTTGACCACTGCTGCAAGTAGCAGTGAGAGAATTTTTGTTTAATTAAACATTGACTTCCTGCAGGCCACTATGTCACTTCTGGGACAAAAGTGATGTAGTGGCCCAGAGGACATTATACCCCCTCCATATCTGCATCCCCAAACCTCCCGCTTGGCCTAGCAACCCCTATGCTACAGTGGTATATGGATGCTAAATATTATATTCCACACATCTTGAACTAAGAACTTCAAAACAGCTGCTATGTCTTTGTAAGAGGTTGTCTGTCTATGCAGTGGTTAGGTGTTCCGTTTCCCCCCCCCCCCTGCATTGTCATTGTTTAGAAATGTAGTTCATGCATATATAGAGCTGATTACGGATGATGATTTAAACTTATCAAAGGTATGTGGAATTCTAAACAGTGTTTATAAAAGAATGGAGAAGACAATCATCCTATATGCAGGAAACTCATCTAATCATACAGAATTTTGATGGCATTAAGAAAATATGTAAAAACTTTTCTAAGAAATTATGAATCTTGAGTTAAGAGGTTTACCCTTGAAAAATGTATATATAAGGTAAAACAATATGCTATTTATGTAATACATTTAAATGGTACTTTTACTTGGGTGAGGAACTTTCATAAATAAATAAAAAATCTTGGGCAAGTGTGAATGCATTACAAAAGCCAGTATAAAAAGGTAAAGATAGTCCCCTGTGCAAGACCCATGAGGTGATGTCACGTCAGGATGTTTTCTTGGCAGACTTTTATGGGGTAGTATAGTGGTTAAAAAGCTGTGGACTCTAATCTGGACAACTGAGGTTGATTCCCCATTCCTCTGCGTGAAACCTGCTTGGGGCAGTCCCAGTTCTCTCAGAGCTCTCTCAGCCCCTCCTACCTCACAAGGTGACTTTTGTGGGGGAGAGGAAACAAAGGCGATTGTGGGCCACTTTGAGATTCGTTAGGGTAGAGAAAAGTGGGGTATAAAAACCAACTCTTGTTCTTCCACTAGAATTGATCCCAATTGAATTGGATCAGACTTCTAGGTAAAGTACAGATGATTCTACATCTGGTATTATCATTTGGTTATCAAACTTCCCTGCAAGGCTTTGATCTTGAGCCAAAAAAAATTGGACAAAGATTAAAGTCAAAGCAGGATGGTCTAAAATTCATGAAGAAGAAAAATGGTGGCACACTCAGAGAACGCAATAAATCCAAAAGAGAAAATTGCTAACAGTTTCCAAGTCTGCTTCTCTTGAGTGTACCTTTCTAATGTTTTTTATTAGTAGTAGTACTAGGAGGTTATTATCTTATGAGCGCATTAACCTATAGTAGTACCATGAGTAACTAATTGGTTTGAAATGTTCACATGGCATCATTTCTTTTTAAGGTTATTAATTGTGTTTAATTATGAAGATGACCACATAACTGATGCAGATGCTTTTGTTTGGCTCCTGGCCATTTAAGAATAGCTCACAGGAATACAGCCTGAATGATGCCATGTACTGGAAGCAATTTTAAACACTCCAGCCCCAGCTATCATGACTTCCCATGTTGCACTGGTTTTCCCTTCCATGTGTGCTGTTGGTTAGCAAAACAAGGGCTGGGATTGATATGAAATTGGCTTCTAAATCTGATTTTCTGAATGATGACTTGGGTGTAAGACAGTGAAGCAAAGTACAGATTACCTTTTCCTCAAAGCATTTGGCATAACATGCTAGTTCTCTTATCCCCTGCCCCAATGAAACCTTAAGTATGTGTAAATGTATTTACTTACTTTCAGTCTCTGTTATTCTTCTTTCTCCTTCCCCTTATTCTTTCCTTTAATTTTTGAAATTTAGGTTGAGTTTTATTGCATTTAATGAAATTGAATGCACTGATCTTTCTTGTTTATTACATGTACATAAATGTGCTTTTGTACATGCACTATATATATACTATATACATATACTATATACCTGGAATCCCTTTTTGCAATTTGACTATTAATACCTACACAGTCAACTGAATTTTCTCTTGCACTTTCTGATCCTCCTTTCCCCTATGGTGTTGTGTGTGTGTGTCCCTCTGTCCTTTTCTTTTATTAAATATATATTCCTTTTTCCTACTGCATGGATCAGTGGTCCTATTATGCTGTTATTGTTGTTGTTGTTCAGTCGAGTCCAACTATTTGCGACCCCATGGACAAAGTTACGCCAGGCCCTCCTGTCTTCCACCATCCTCCGAAGTCTGCTCAAATTCGTGTTTGTTTGCTGTTATACAAAGAAGAAATTGTAGTTGGAGATGAATGTTTTAGAGTTGAAGATGATGTAAATTGAGTTTGGTGCCTGAAAATAGAGTGGTTGTTTTGTAATGGGCCAGGAAGGGGGGTGGGTACTGTTGTTATGGTCTGTTTTAGAATTTTAAAACCATATTTCAGTAAAATAATTAATAAAGGAACAAAGATAAATAGAGAATAATTTCCAAAGGAGCAGAACCTAGAGATTGCCTGGAATTGCAACTGATCTCCAGATGACAGAGATCAGTCCTGCTGGAAAAAAAACAGCTGCTCTAAAGGATGGACTCCATGGCATTATACCCCACTGAGGTTCTTCACCTCCCCAGACCCCACCTTCCTTAGGCTGTACTCCCAAATCCCCAGGAATTTCCCAGCCCAGAGTTGCCTACCCTATGCTCAGGAGATGTGCAAGCTCTCCTCATATTGGGATTTTGAACACTTCCTGGATGTGGGAGATAAAATTAAAAAAAAACACTTGTCAGATGTATAATAAACATGTGAAGAGGGAGCCATTCTATTTAACTATTTATTTGTTCATCCTCCTTTCTCAGATCTTAGTCGGACAACTCTGACCACTGTAGTCATAACTGAAGTCACTGGTAGTATTCTTGGATGGTGCAGGAAACAAAGTAGTCCTTTTCAATTCTTGATATAATGACAGCGTCTTGTGATGTGGGATTATTAAGGTCTTATAGCGAGCAGTACAGTGCATAGTATACAGTACCGAAATGTCAGTTCTTCCTTTCTTGTTTTCTTCATTTAGGAAGGTGAGCCAGTTAGACCAGGAGTAGCTATGACCGATCTTGCCACAGGACTGTATGCATATGGAGCAATTATGGCTGCACTTCTTCAGAGTCATAAAACAGGGCAGGGTATGCACATGGATTGCAATTTGCTGTCCTCTCAGGTAAGGGCTTACTTTGCTTATTGGAATCTTAATACAGAGGCTTGAATCAAAGTAGCATGAACAAAATCAAGCTTAATGAAGGCAGTTTCCCAGCCTCCCCTTCTCCCACCACAATCTTCTGCATTCCCCCCACCCCACCCCAAATTGTTATTCTGTGAATCAGTGAACCCCAAGGAACTGTGTGCGGTTGGGGGTCTGTAGTGAGGGGGAAGTAAACAGAAATTGCTCTCAAACATTTCAGGTTTTCTCGGCTGGTAACATCATTAGGGTTTGTAGAATCTTTCGGGCTCAAGTGCCGTGTTCTACTGGAGAAAGTTTTTCTTCCAGACGTTTCGTTCTCAGCTGCGGAGAACATCCTCAGTGGCGCAGCCAGAGCAGGCGCTCTGACCTTCTTGGCTGCTGTGCATTGAGTGCACAGCAGCCAAGAAGATCAGAGCGCCTGCTCCGGCTGCAACGCCACTGAGGATGTTCTCCGCAGCCGAGAACGAAACGTCTGGAAGAAAAACTTTCTCCAGTAGAACACGGCACTTGAGCCCAAAATATTCTACAAACCCTAATAGAAATTGCTCTTCTTGCACCATGAATGGAAATACTATTTTTTTAAAAAAATTCTTAAAGAAAGGTAAGCTTTAGTGAATTTTATCCCTTGTTTTCATAATAAAACATATATGGCACTGATTATATGCATGTTAATGAGATTCCAGAGCTTAATTGTGTACTAAGGATTTCAGATAGTAATACCTTAGCCACTCCACACTGAGCAGGCAGTACCATGATGAAGGGTCAACAGCAGTATAAAATGGATGAACTGCCTGAAAGTGAGGCATGGGAGGGCACCACCTCAGGATGCTGTTTAGCAGAAACCAATAAAATTAATTTCATTGTGGAATTTTTATGGAAAAGAAAAATTTAAGTGGATTTGGAACTGTGATCCTCAGTGAGAGGGAACAGTATGAGTTTTGGAGGTGGGATCATCTGGGGGCGAGGGGAGACTATGTGAGTGGTAAGAGGAGAAAGAAGAGAAATTGGATTTATACCCTGCTCTTCACTTAGAGTCTTCAAACAGCTTACAGTCTCCTTTCTCTTCCTCTCCCCATAAGAGGCACCCTGTGAGGTAGGTGAGGCTGAGAGAGCTCTATTGAGAACTGCTCTTGAGAGAACAGCTCTGAGAGAACTTGTGACTGACCCAAAGTCTCCCAGCAGCTGCATGTGCAGTACTGGGGAATCAAATCCGGTTCTCCCAGATTAGGGCTCATAACCACTACACCAAACTGGCGAACTATACAAAACTGGGAAAAGGGAAGGAGGAAGGAGGGCATGGCAACCAAAGCCCATTGGAACTGTGGGTTCAGGTAGAGTGTGTTTGTCTTGTTGTTCCTTTCCCCATAGTTTCTAGTTGTCTAGAAGCTTTAGGCAGTAGTCAATGGATATATTTTCATAGGATAGCCATGGTCTGAGGTAGCTTTGAGTCTAGTAGCACCTTATACACCAACAAGATTTTTGAGTGTTCAAAGCTCCCTTTGGCAGATACATCATTAACAAGTCTGAAAGTTGTAGCATTTTAAGTTTCACCACCAGAGTTACCCTGTGAGATGCTTACAAGCACATCTTAATATTAACAGTTAACCATAAATATGGAAATCCAGCTGTCAGATTTGTCTAGAGTAAAGGATATATTATTTGCTAATTTTAACTGCATTTTGTAGGGATAATAAACTCTAATGTCAGCATTCAAAAATGTCTGTAGAAGCCACTGCTCTGTAAGATTTTTGCGATTATGTGGATTTAGCAAAATCAAACCATGGCTGAATAGTGCCTGATTACTAATTAAGAACAATGCCTTATCCACAAAAAAGAATGAAATCAAGATTCTTTTTAGAAAAAGGTCAATCCTAAAACAAAAGCTGTGGGTTTCCAAAGGGCACCAGCATTACATGGTCTCTTGACTATGAACTTTTACCCTTTGACTTAACATTCCTTTGAAACCTTTCCCTAGAACTTGATTTAGGATAGTGAGCTCCAGTCCTTTTCGAGTCAGCATCTAAACAATAATCTTTAGATGATGGTAAATAAGAAGGAAGCGGTTTCTGGACTTGTTTCCAATTATAAACTGATCGATGTCTTCTGTTGTGGCCTGAAAATAGCTCTTGGAAGTTTTTTATATCAATCCTGCATTTGATTATAACCAGTTGAGGAACCAACAAATGAAACCAAAAAAAGACCCGAGCTATCCCAAACTCCTGCATCAAATTAGTGTGCCTTCGTCTGACATTAAGTAAGAAACCTTATGCTTCCATAAAATACAGTCCATGTTCAGAGGCAGTGTATATTGGAATACCAGTTGCTAGAGGGAAATTGCTTCTTTCCTGGCTTCTGGAGGCATCCAGTTAGAGCCAGTGGGAAATGGGGTTGCAGACAAGGCTCTTCTCACGTTCTGAGCATTCTGTCTTTCAGGTGTCACAAGACTTTTAGATATATTTGCCACCGCTGTGACATTTTAACCGTATTGTGCATTTTCGGAGATTGTACAAACAAAAGGTTTTGGCCTTCACCCACAATTATGCCCTGTAAAATGCCTCCATTACAGTTTTCAGGAAGCATATTTTCCTTTAACCCCTTGTTACAGGCAGGCTGCCTTTTAAAACTTAGGTGACTGTCAGAAGATGTTTGCAGTTGAATTGAATAATAAATAAGTGCAGTATGGGATTTCAAAGAGAAAAAAGTCAAAAGATGCTGGGGCATACATAGGCCTTTGGTTTCCATGAAGGAACTCTTGGGATTGTGGCCTGTGGTTAGTATAGTTTGTGTTACATGATTGCTGCTAAGCCTCTTCTCTGCTTCTAATTATTGAATCTCAACAAGTTTACATTATTAAAAATATATGTAGTATCTTCTTTTAGTTATACAATAACCCTGGGGAGTCCTGACAGCTTACAATACATTTCTTACCCTTGGTAGAACTTTATTGGTAAATATTAGAACTGTCAGCTGGCTAAAGATTTTATCAGACTAGAAATCTCTGCTGCAATTAATCAGTGTTTCTCTCTCTCTCTCTCTCTCTCTCTCTGCATGTATTCTGGAACCCCCAAAGATTATAGTTTTTCTGTGTTGTAACAAAAAGTAAAATAAAACCATTTGCAACTTTACCACATAGTTATAAATAAATCTTTTTTTCCTTAAACCATTCTTTCCTCCTAGTAGGTCCAAGTGGGCAGCCATGTTGGTCTGAAGCAATTGAACAAAGTTGGAGTCCAATAACACCTTTAAAACCAACAAAGTTTTATTCAGAATGTAAGCTTTCATGTGCATGCACAATTTGTCAGACAATGTCTGACGAAGTGTTTATGCACACAAAAGCTTACATTCTGAATAAAACTTTGTTGGTCTTAAAGGTACTACTGGTCTCCAACTTTGTTCCATTCTTTCCTCCCTCAGCTTTTTGCTTTACTTCTTTTCTGCTATGTATTTCCTCTTTTACACTGGAAAACTCTGTGGTCTGTAAAGGAAATCTACAGTGCCTTTGTACAGCATACATATAAACACCACAGTGAGTACATTCCAGTCCTTTTACTTACTTTTCTACAAATTTATCCACACATATGGGTTCTTTGCAGATAAACTTATCTGTTGGATCCTACCAGCTTTTCTTCTGGTCCTAGTAAAACCCTATTCACCAGTCTACAGTAAGGTTGTGGGATCCATGTGAACAAAAGTTGTGCAGACCAGGGTGCTGCAATGAAGAGAATCGAGTGAGATCACCTTTCTTCCTTCTTGTGTAAGGGGAACAGCTGTAGGATACAACCTAGTCTCTCCTTAATTCATACTCATTCCGTTCTTGTTTTTCTCTCCCTCATCCACATGTGCAAAGGTGTGGTTTATGAAATCATGACATTGCACTCTAAATGAATGATCAGGGGAATCCTTGGAAAATCCCCTCCCCCCCATTAGATAAAATACAAATATGAAGTTACTGATTTATATTTTGCAACATTTATGTGGAGCATTTTGCTGAAAGAAATCCAGGGAATGGCCAGGAACTGTCATTCAATAATATCTTTTCAATTAAAGAATATCTTGGCAAAGACAGAAGTGAAAATATAGGCTTGGGGGGAGTGTGACAATCTTTTTTTGTTTTTGCTGCTGATAATTTGGGGCTTTGCCAAGAATGATATCACTGGAAAATGCCATGGATATAGTTTGACTTTGGGTGCAATGAAAGTTAATATTAATTGAGTTATCTTCCAGATCAAACGGAATCTTAGATGGCACTTTTCTTTGAACAGTGCTATCTTTTGACATCTGAACAGCTGAAACTGTATTTGTTCTGAAGACAACACAAAGCATTCAAAGAAATGTGAAAGAGGGATTGAACAGTGGGTGTTCATCAGTGCTGCAAAGATGTAAAGCTGAATTTCACACTTAAAAAAAAACATGTTCTATTTAATATATTTCACCTGCTTCCAGAGATATGTTTTGTGTTACAACGGGACAAAAACTGCTTAAATAATAGGCCACTTTCAAGTGCCTTTTTAGTTTTAAAACTACTTTATGTTCATTCAGCTATCACAATGTAGGATTTCCTTGAATGCCTTGGGCTTCCTTGATCTCTCTCCCTATATATCTGTAGTGTGAAGCAAGAGTTTGTAGCACCATACTGTGGCATAGACAGTTGAAAGTAAATTTCTCTTTAGAAGTTCTTCTGAAATATTTCTCTTAAAAGGTGTTCAGTTTAAAGCAAAGGTTTGTTGGCCTTTGGTGATATTTAACTATGGGAAGATATTGCCAGATTAATGGAAATAAGCCAAATTCCTCCGCAGATGAAGATACATGCTATGGAAAAACTGACCACGAGTTTAAGTTCACCACTAAGCTAGAGTATGGAAACATTCAAACACAAATTACTTCTTTATCTTGGTTTTAATCTGGGAATCTTCTTTGCTATCTACTAGCTATTATACAATTTCTTTTACACTACAGTTATAAGCCATTCCCTGTGAGGCAGTGATATTGGTGTCAGTACTTCATACATGATTTACTAACCCTCATGTGCAGTGCAGCCAAATGCAGATGTTGCTGCAGTCACATAGACTGGAACTCTAACCATCTGTAAGCGGTTTTTGGCAGCAATCTTGCAGTGTTGTTTGAATCAGCTACATACCAGCAAGGAAAAGTACCACACGTCCCTGCATGTGATACAGAAGATGCACCTAAATTAAACATTCTAAATTTAACCTCAGTATCACATTATTACAGGTAGCATTCTGAGCTCCAGATAGAATCCAATAATATAGAATAAAAATGGTTCTTGTCCTCCTTGTGCAATTGAAGTGATATTGTAGAACTTTGGTCAGCAGATAGTTTTAAGGGGGAGACACTTTAAGGAGGAGATGTAAAACAACAACAACCAACAAGACTTTTGACATAGCTATCAATGCCCTCCGTGTGTCACTTGTACAATTAGTACTTTTGATGAGGTCAGATTTGCCTCTGGGACTTCCCAGTAGCTGACTGTTATTCCAGAATATTCTTTGCAAGACTTCCAACTATAAAAATTAATTAGGCAATATGCCATTGATATATTTTGGGGTTCCCTAATGAAGCCTGCCAGTATGAGGAATGGCTTAAAACAAACTTGAATATAAAGAATAACTAAAACATTTTATAGCAATCTCTGAGTGTTGTTCTAGAGCTGGTTCTGTGAGGAAAAGACCCCTCTTTCCCCAATATCATAGTCACCAGCATGGTTGCCAGGGCGCCTGGAGAAGTGAGCTCGCATACCTTTGGCCAGAGGGTGTGAGCAAAACCATCCAGGGACTAAAAGGGACTCATGTGTGCAAACAGCCTAAGTGTGCAGGCATTCTAAACCAGTATAGAGTGCTTGCCAACGTGCACGGACGTTTCCTGTCACTGCGTGGGTCCGCCATGGTAGGGAAGAAGCTGTGCCACCACGGAGCTCTCCAGGCGACTGGTGTTGAAGCGTTGAGCATGGAATCCACTGTGTCTCGCTAACACCACTTGTAGCCATCTTCCTGCCAGGCTGGACTTCATTCCTTCATAGTGGAAAGCTCACGTACACACCTTGAGTCACCCTTAGCCCGCAAGCAACCCATTTGCTCCATGAATGGATTAATAACTCAACTGTTAGTCCTGATTGCCTAGCAATACCCTAAACAATAACTCTTGCCCAGAAGACAATGAGAAAAGAGGAAGAACTTCTCCCGTCACAACCAAGTCCTTTTGTTTCCACCGGGGATACCTAGGTCAACATTTGATTCCCTATTGTCACCTTCCCAGATAAGCCCACTTAATCCCAAGTACCTAGCCATTTCCATACTGACACCTTTGGAGCCACCCCAGGCCCTGTCGCAACCTGGAAGTTTCCAGGGTGCCCAGGACGAAGGTGAAGTTCATTGGTCAAAGCGAACACCCAATCAGGTGTCACCAAAGGACTCGCCATTGGCTCTGCTAATGTCCAGCCTTCATGGTCATCACAGAGCCTCCCATTCCTCCTCCCCATTGCCTCCCATCCCCTAAGGGCTCAGGTGAGGCCTTATAACCTGTGGACTAGCTACCCACAGGTGTGCTTCTATTCAGCAACCCACCTTCTGCTGCATAGATCCATCCCCGATTCCTGATCAGTTTCGGGTCCTCCCCCATTCCCTCAACTGTCGCCACCGGAGCCTTCCTTGAAGTCTGCAAGAGGTAAATATTACCCTGTCTGTATACCCTTATATGTTCCCCTATCAATCTATCTGTGTTTCTTAGACCTGTGTGAATGTGTGATTGTTTGTATTTTTTATCTTGTGTGGAAGAACTATTATTCTAAATAAATTACAATTGGTTTTATCAAATTAGAGTCCTTTTATTGAGCAATTACCCTCTGGATGGTTGAGCCTGGTATAAACTGGTAAAAAGATTCCTAGTGAGCCAGGTGCCCACCTAACTAATTCCCCAACCTCGTTTTGAGGGCATTTTGGCTAACAGTTCTAAATTACTAGTTTGATAACACTGTTAAATATAAGGGAATGTCTCTAAATTATTCCATTACTGATGGCACATGAATATGGAATTGTGAATGTGTTTTTGCAGTGTTTCTTGCTTCTCTGAAACACATTGAAACTTTTGTTAATTCTTCTTTATATACGAAGTGATGTGCTTCATTCCTTTGAATATGTGGAAACAAATCTATAGGACTTGCAGAGTGATACTGTACTTAGACGCTGAGTGTTCATATGCCTTTGTACTGTCAATTGTGGTTGTCCGGCTGAAAGGAAATAACCATTTGGAGCTGGAGCCCACCAGCTTTTCTGCTTGTGAAAAATGAAGGAGGAGTCCCTTTTGACCATAGTCAGAAAGACTATGCCAATAATTACAGGGTCTGAATGAACAAAAATTATGTGCAGTGGGATCTCTTGTATGAAGGGGAAATGGGTGATGCTGAGTGAAAAAGCTTGCTGGATCCAACCCTTGGGGTTTCATCAGTGCATGTGAAGAAGCAGTAGGTAGCCTTTGGTCATGGAGCTAATAACAAGAAAATGTAGTACAATTATTATTACGCCTAGACATCTGCAGTCTCTCATCTGATATAATGAACTTAGCTCTAACCCAGGCACATAACACCTTAAGATCATTGAGATGGTGTGAAGCCATTGAGGATAAAGTGAAAGTACAAATGGATTTGATAAAAACCAGGTATATAGGTTCCCAAAAAAACTAAGAACATGGGAAATCTGGGGGTTTTTTTTACCGAATTAATTTATTCTTTTGAGCCTCCTCTGGTAACAGCAAAACCCATGGGGCAGGGCACACCCAGCAGAAATAACTGGTATGATTCTGACTGTAAGGTACTTAAAAGATCAATCCAGGAGCCTTCATAGACATCTGAGCAGAATAGAGGTATTGCCAAGTATTCTGAAATTGAAAAAAAAAGAACACTAAAATTATTTAAATTTTAAAAGTATGAGGCCCAGAAAAGAGATCGGAAAAGCTTACCATTGGCCATAAAAACAAGCAAACAAAAAGATAAATTTTTCTGAACCTTTATTGCAAAAGGATCAAATATACGGTACCCAGAACCTTGTCATATTCTGACAGTTGTGTGGGAAGCGTATAGAAATATGCAAATAGAAATGGAGATATACCAGAAGGTAAACTGATGCTGCCACTGGGCACAAAGAAATGGTCCCACTAAGCTTGCACAGGGGGACTACCTTTACCTTTTTAACAGCCAGTGAGGTTAGGGCTTTGATTAAACAATTAAAAAGGAGGAAAACACTTGGCCCTGATTTAATACCAGCAGAATTATTTAAAAACAACCCAGACTGGTGGGCACAGATTTTGGCTTCAGTTTTTACTGATATAAATTAGACGAGCAGTATTCCCAAAGCCTGGCATGGTGCAATAATTGTTCCAATTATAGAAAGGGGGATCCGATGGATCTGATGAACTTCTGCCCAGTAAGCTTGCTGTTTATCACAGAAAAACTATATGCCGCAATGCTTATTGAAAGGGAATAATATTCTGGGAAATGAACAGGCTGGTTTTAGGAAAGGAAGCACCGTCGACCACTGCCATACTCTCCAGTACTTGGTAGACAGATAGGCATGTTTGCAGCTGCTCTCATAGATGTTAAATCAGCATTTGATAATATTTCTAGATCCTGGCTATAGGGAAAGCTGAAGAACTACATCATTGAACTGTGTCTTCTTTACCTAATCCAACAACTTTTCAACTACCTTACTGCCTGGGTTAGATGTGGGGGAGTCAGGTCAGCTATCAGCTATAGAGGAGTTAAGCAGGGATGTGATGTTTAATTTATATACAAACTCTCTTAGATCCTGCCTCCTGAGGGAAGCTTGTCATCTTCCACATTTATCTAAGTGTGATGTTCTAATCTTTCTATATGCTGATGATGCAGTGATAATGTCCAGATCAATTGTGGGCCTCTGTAAGCTGCTAAAAACTTACAGTATTACTGTAACCGTGAAGACTTGTTTATTAATGTAGTGAAATCTAAGCATATACCAGTTAGTAAAAAGAAAAAGGGGAAATGTTTAAATGGGACATAGGAAGTCAATCTATGGAACAGGTTAATTAATTCAAATACCCGGGAATCCATTTTGAAGCATCTCTCATGTTGAAAATGCATCTGGACCTTGCAAAAAATACCACCTTGAGTTTGGGGAGGACAATTGTAAAATATGTATATATAGTGGGAGGTAAATTTGTTCCCTCAGCCTTAAAGGTATATAATGCTAAGGTTTCTAGCCAATTCTTGTATGGTGCTGAAATCTGGATTCAGGCTGCTTCTGAGAAAATGGATTACATCCAGCATGATTTTTCCCAGGGCTTATTGACTACTCTCAGGTGCATCTTGGGTGTAGCATTGAGAGCTGAATTGGGTGATTTTTTTAAAGGTTTATATCTGCTTTATTTTGATTCATATTTGTGTATAAGCAAATCCAAGTATTTAGTTGTTCATACAATAAGTACCAATATCAAGGTAAGGAGAATTAAAACAGCACAATATGATTAATAACATAAATAATAGTTGTGGTTAACCAACCTTATAGTAGTTGGTTAATCACAACTATTATTTATGTTATTAATCATATTGTGCTGTTTTAATTCTCCTAATTATTGTCAATATATCATGTTAGTAGTGTCCAAAGTCAATGCATGCTGATCTTTAGGTGACAAATATTAGAAGAAAGAGAGCCATGTAGATAGAAATTTTGATATTAAGGATTCAGAACATTGAGATAGAATTGACTCAGTAAGTAAGTTTGTCCAATATGCAGAACTCACAGACCTTGTCCATCCAGGTTGAGATTGATAGTTTTATTTGTTTTCCACGATCTGGCTATTGTGCATATAGCTGCTCCACATATTGTCTGATGAAATGTGCTTTTAGCACATGAAAGCTTACATTCTCACTAAAGCTTTGTGGGTCCTAAAGGTGCTAGTGGACTCCAACTTTGTTCTATAGAATTTGTGTTAGTTCCCTGTGACATGAATGACAAATTTAAAAGTAGTATGTTAGCTTCCAGATAAATTTTGAAAGCCACGATGTTATGAATGTGTTGAGCAACTAGATGCTAAAAAGAATGAATATATGTGCAGTTCCACCAGCAATGCAAGTACAAACCAACTTCCCCAGAAGTCTTGCCAATAAGCTGATAAGGGTGTTGTGTTCCCATTAGGTGGATGTCTACCCATCTGTAACTGGTTGACAAATCGCACCCAAAGAGTGCTTGTGATGGTTCCTCATCCTCTTGGAGAGGAGTGACAAGTGGAGTGCCTCAAGGATCCAACCTGGGACCTGTTTCGTTCAACATCTTTATAAATGATTTAAATGAAGGAATAGAGGGAATGCTTATTACATTTGCTGATGATACTAAATTGGGAGGGGTTGCAAATACAGTAGAAGACAGAAACAGGATACAGGATGACTTTCACAGGCTGGAAAACTGGGCTAAAGCCAATAAAATGAATTTTAACAGGGATAAATGTAAAGTTCTGCATTTAGGTAGGAAAAATCCAATGCATGGTTATAGGATGGGGAAGACTTGTCTTAGCAGTAGTATGTGCGAAAAGGATCTCAGGGTCTTAGTGGACCATACGCTGAACATGAGTGAACAGTGTGATGCGGTGGCTAAAAAGGCAACAGCAATTTTAGGCTGTATCAACAGGAGCATAGTGTCCAGATCATGTGAAGTGATGATATCGCTTTGCTCTGCTCTGGTAAGACCTCACCTGGAGTATTGTGTTCAGTTTTGGGCACCACATTTTAAGAAGAATATAGACAAGCTGGAACAGGTCCAAAGGAGGGTGATGAAGATGGTGACGGGTCTGGAGATCTATGAAGAAAGGTTGAAGGAGCTGGACATGTTTAGCCTGGAAAGGAGGCAGCTGAGAGGTGATATGATTACCATCTTCATGTACTTGAAGGGCTGTCACCTAGAGGATGGTGTGGAATTGTTTTCTGTGGCCCCAGAAGGTAGGGCCAGAACCAGTGGGATGAAATTAAATCAAAAGAGTTTCCAGCTCAACATTAGGAAGAACTTCCTGACCATTAAGCGATTCCTCAGTGGAACAGTCTTCCTCGGGAGGTAGTGGGCTCTCTTTCCTTGGAGGTTTTTAAACAGAGGCTAGATGGCCATCTGAGCAGTGAAGATCCTGTGAATTTAGGGGGAAGTATTTGTGGGTTTCCTGCATTGCGCAGGGGGTTGGACTAGATGACCCTAGAGGTCCCTTCCAGCTCTATGATTCTGTAAGAAATTGCTATTGGGAATGAGTAAGAATGAGATGCAGTCCTTATACCAGTACTTTGTCTAGGATGGCACTGGAGGATATTGAAATCTAAGTAAGATTGATTATAAGGTAGAAAGTAGATGTTTATAAGATGTCCCTGGTGTTTTCATCACAACCTCAAAATCCATTAATGGATGTGACAAACCTGTCTTAATGCTAGGCATGTTCACTAGATGAGCAAGTTGTAGATACTGGAATCACTGAACCTTAGTTTGAGATTTGACATCAAGCCCTGCTTTTTCTAGAATTGGGCAAATTATTGATGGATACTAAGGCTTGGATGTAGGCATTTCTTTTTAGAATAAAGATTTTTAAATCTGAAGGAGGGCCTACCTTATGTGGTCTTATTCAGACAGACAAATACAGTAGTCAGTGGGATCTACTTTTGGAAAAGCAAATCAATAACTAGGAGTAACAGATGACATGGTTAAAAACACAGAAGCTAAAGATATAATTAGGCAAATAAAAATGTGTGTTAGACATACTAGTAGAGTTCAGCTTCCTATCAGGCTATTTAGGGTATGTTCAACACTTTATGTCCTCCTGATGAAACTGCTGAAGTGTTTTTTTTTTTCATTTGACAGTACCAAAGCTCAGAAGAGCTTTTACTTTGGCAAGAATAAATGCCCTTCCCTTGGTGATTTTGGAGGGTAGATATAATAAAGAACCATACACAGATAGAACATGTAGATGTTCATATAACAGAATCCACTAAGCATATGATTATAGATTGTCCTATATACAATGAGTTGAGGACTAATTTAATCACTCCTTTATTTAAAAATATGGAAATGCTTAATACAAGAGCCCAGGTGACATGGCTACTATTGGACGCAAACGATCTTGTCACCCTTTCGGTGGCAAAATTTACAGGAGCAATAATTAAATACCAGCAAAATAACATTAAGTAAGGCCTTTTCAGTTTTTATTTTAATTTCTGCTTAAGGTGATAGCTGTATGAGCAGTAGCAGATAGACAGGAAGAAGAAAGGAAGGAACAAGAAAATGGCTTGTTTAATATTATTAATATTATTCTCAGGGCTTTTTTTTTTTTTTTTTTGAGCAGGAACGCTCAGGAACGCAGTTCCGGTTGGCTTGGTGTCAGGAGGTGTGGCTAATATGCAAATGAGTTCCTGCTGAGCTCTTCCTACAAAAAAGCCCTGCAAAAAATAATGGTGATGTCATTGGGTGTGGCCTAATTTGAAAATTAGCTCCTGCTGGGCTTTTTCTACAAAAAACCCCTGATTATTCTCAACTAATGCTACAAACTACACACGTTTATGGGGTGGTGGTTTACACATCTTATGCTGATGAAATCAATTTGATTACTGTAAATTCTGCTTTTTGGAGCCTCTTGAAAAGCTATCCATCTCTGCTGTCTAGTTCTCCCTTTGGACACTTCATATTTTGTTTCCCTGGCTGATTGTTTTTGTTTCAGCCAAGTGGTGATGCTATGCTTTCATATTGCTGTATGTGTTACTGTATGTTACTGTGTGTGTGACTTGATCATCTTTGTGTTCACACACAAATAATTCAAGTGTGTCTGTGTGTGTGTTCTCTTCACTGAATTTAGAGAGAATGTTGGGAAAAAGTAGACAGATGTGATGATACATATTTACAGCAGGTAGATCTGTCTACACCAGTGAATGAATGCTGAGACTGTGTCTTTGTGGAACATCTGTTTTAATGTCTAAAGGCCACCCTTGTGGGGTGTTTTTCTTGAAACGGAAATAAAACATGCCTCGTAGGCTTTAAAGAAAACAGTACAACCTGCAGACTAAATAGCATTTAGTAATGAGATGTGTTATTTTGTCTTCTCTCCTCAAAGACTGCAAAGCATTTGGACGCACTGATGAATTTCAGTGCTCTCTTTTGGCACTATGGCAGGAGGAAGATAGTTGCTGGAGAACTGGGCTCACAAATCTAAAAAAGAACACATTTGTCACAAAAAACATTTTTTTAAAGAGTACCAAGGGTTTCTTCCACAAATTCCTTTCTCGTAGAAAATGAAAGGCTGAGATCCAGTAGTGTCATAATAGGTTCTGGGAGACCACCCTCTGCAATAGAAATTTGCTGGGTGATCTTTATTTATTTTATTTATTTATTTATATTTACATTTATATCCCGCCCTCCCCGCCTAGGCGGCTCAGGGCGGCTAACAACATTTCACATATTTAACAAAAGATAAAACTTTAAAATTTAACAATTAAAGAAATTAAACATAAAAACCAGTTAATTAAGTTAAAATAATTAAAATACATGATTCATTACATAGAATAAATCTGGCAGCAATAAACTTGTTTGGCGCTGGTTCTGCCAGTTTAGATGGTTCCATAGTCGTATAGTAGATGGCGGCTCCTTATTCTTGGCAACTCAGCAGATATCAGCATAGGCTTGTCTAAAAAGAGCGGTCTTGCAGGCCCCGCGGAACTGGTCAAGGTTCCGCAGGGCCCGCACTTCCTCCGGAAGCTGATTCCACAGTACAGGAGCCGCGGCTGAGAAGGCCCGAGTTCTGATGTTTTGAAGTTTGACCTCTCTCGGCCCAGGGATAGTCAATTTATTTTTGCCCATCGACCTCAGTGCCCTCTGGGGTTCATATGGGGAGAGACGGTCCCTTAGGTAGGCTGGTCCTCGGCCATATAGGGCTTTAAAGGTAATAACCAACACTTTGTACTGGACTCGGTAGGTAATTGGCAGCCAGTGCAGTTCGCGCAGTCCCGGCCGTATGTGCTCCCATTTTGAGAGCCCCAATAATAGCCTGGCCGACGCGTTCTGCACCAGCTGCAGCTTCCGAGTCCGGCACAGAGGTAGCCCCAAGTAGAGGGCATTACAGTAGTCCAGTCTTGAGGTGACCGTTGCATGGATCACTGTTGCGAGGTCGCGACGCTCCAGGAAGGGGGCCAGCTGCCTTGCCCGCTTCAGATGGAAGAATGCTGACTTGGCAGTGGCTGCTATCTGGGCCTCCATTGACAATGAAGGCTCCAGTAAAATGCCCAAACTCTTTACCTGGCGCGCGGGTTTCAATAGCGCGCCGTCGAAGGTTGGGAGAGCTATTTCCCCTCCTAGGGCGCCGCGATCCACGCAAAGGACCTCTGTCTTCGCTGGATTCAATTTCAGCCCACTCAACCTGAGCCACGTCGCTACAGCCTGTAAAGCCCGATCTAGATTCCCTGGGGCGGAGCCGGGCCGGCCGTCCATTAGCAGATAGAGCTGGGTGTCATCAGCATATTGATGGCAACCCAGCCCAAACCTCCGGACAATCTGGGCAAGGGGGCGCATATATATGTTAAATAACATTAAGGAGAGAACTGCCCCCTGAGGCACCCCACAATCAAGTGTGCGCCTCTGGGATCGCTCCCCCCCAATAGCCACCCTTTGTCCCTGACCGGAGAGGAAGGAGGAAAGCCATTGCAAGGCCAACCCCCCAACCCCTATGTCGGCGAGGCGGCACTTTAGTAACTGATGGTCGACTGTATCAAATGCCGCCGACAGGTCTAGTAACATCAGTACCGCAGTGCCGCCCCGATCCAGATGTCGCTGGAGGTCATCTACCAAGGCGACCAGCACCGTCTCCGTCCCATGGCCCGGTCGGAACCCAGACTGGCACGGGTCAAGGACGGAAGCGTCATCTAGGAACCTCTGAAGCTGCAACGCCACTGCCCTCTCAATGATTTTACCTAAAAATGGTAAATTGGACACCGGCCGGTAATTCGCCAATTCGGCCGGGTCTGCTGTACATTTTTTTAAAAGAGGGCGAACCAGCGCCTCTTTCAAGGGCGTTGGAAAGTGCCCCTCGGTGAGGGATCTATTTATGATGTCCCGTAAAGGACATCTAAGCTCCCTCTGGCAGGATTTAATCAGCCAAGAGGGGCAAGGATCCAGATCGCATGTTGTTGGGCGAGCAGCAGAGAGGATCCTATCGACTTCCTCCAGGTTGAGTGGGTCGAAGTGATCCAGCACCAAATCCGAAGACAGGCCCGGAGCCTCAATTTCGCTCACTGTATCCAAGGTGGTAGGCAGGTCTTGGCAGAGCAATGAGATTTTATCTGCAAAATATTTCGCAAATGCCTCATCTTGGACCAGTTACACACATTCTCAGCTTGACTTACCTCACAGGATTACTGTGAGGATTAAATGGAAGAGAGGAGAATTATATAAATCATTTTGGGTCCTCATTGAGAAGAAAGGCAAGTCATAAATGAAGTAAATCAGCAGATAAATAGAAATTGAAAAATAGGGAAATTATCACACAAAGCAATGAGGTTTAAAGTTCCTGATTCTGTCTTCAAGGAACCCTTTGCTAAATCAGTTGATCTTCCAATTAATTCCTGCCTGTTTGCCTAAGAAAGAATAGGCACTAAAAGAGAATTATGATGCAGTTTAGGGTTTATTCTCGGTGTACACGGGGTGAAGGGTACAATGAGTATAATTCTTGGGCCAAGCTGTTGATTGATCTAAGATCAAGATACCTTAAATATTTTAATGAAGCAGCATATTGCAGCCCTATGGAGAGTTACTCCAGTTTAAACCCATTTGTTTAATGGATTTCTGGTTGTATTCTGCAGGACACAGCTCTAGAATATTATAAACTTGTGTTTCCTTATGCTTTCAAGGAGGCAACATGGCCCACCTTACTAGAAATGTGTATCCCTACAGCTTTTCATTCTGAATCCTTGAAATCCTGAGCTACAGTTGGGGATGATGGTGTGTAGAGTTTGGATTTTTACAGCATTGTAAGTGGCAGGCAGCAGAGATGATAGAACAATCAAAGATTCTGACCTTTTGAATGTGTCCCCTATGGGTGGCAAGAGAGCTATCTGGAAAAAGGCTTTTTGGGGGGAGGTTTTTTTTTTGTAATTTTCACTGTTAAATGTAAGGAGCTGGGGAACCAGAGACAGAGCTTAATAATACTATTATCAGTATTGCCCAGAGTGATCAACAGAGAAACAAATATTGGGGAAACGTTTTAACTTGCTTTAGAACATAAGAAGAGTTCCTGCTGGATCAGACTAATAGTGCACGTAGTCCAGCATCCTGTCTCACACGGTGGCTGACCAGTTCCTCTGGACAGTCACCAAGAAGGAACAGAGGCCAAGGCATTTCCCCTGATGTTGCCTCCTGGCTGTGGGATTCAGAGGGTTAGTACCTCTGAAATGTGGAGGTTCCCGTTAGTCACCATAGCTAGTAGTCACGGATAGACTTGTCCTCCACGAATCTATCATATTCCTTTTTAAATCCCCCTAATAATCTTTGTTGTCTTGTTCTGTATTTTTTCCAGCTCTGCAGTGTCCTTTTTGAGATACAGTTATTGCATTACCACATTTATGTTTGGCTTTCTTCCTTAAAACTGAATTGTTGGTTCAGAATGAAGTGTTTGAGGAGATGGATTTCAGCCTTCGATGTTTAAGTGTTTAACTGCATTTTAAACTTTTTATTTACTCTCTATTTATGTCTTCAATTAAATAAACAAAATATTCATAATTTACAAAATGCTAGAATCAGGTAGGTAATCATTTTGGTCTGAAGCAGAACAAAACTTGAGTCCAGTGGCACCTTTAAGACCAGCTCCATCCTCCCCGGCCCCCTGTGGCTTCTAGTCAGTTTCACTGGAAACTGAACAGAAGCAGGGGTCAGGAGAACAGAGCTGCAGCATCTAGTCAGTTTTACTGGAAACTGACCAGAAGCACATGGGCTGGGAGAGCAGAGCTGTGGCGTCTAGTCAGTTTCAGTGGAAATTTACCAGCATTGCAGGCTCTGGGTTGATCGGAGCTGCCACTTCTAGTCAGTTTCACTGGAAACTGACCAGAAGTGCAAGGGCTGGGGAATCATGCCAGTGCCAGTCTGTCTGGAAAAATGAAACAAACGCGAACCAAATAACATGCCAAGAAAATGGCTGGTTCATGTTCGGGTGCCGTGGGATCAGATTAACCAGTTTGGAAGGAACCACCAATTGGCCATTTTTAGCATGAATCATGATTTATGATTCAGTTCGTTCCCATCCCTGATCTTCACTCTGCGCATTACTAAAAATAGCTTATAAGCTAAGTGAAACTGGGCATGTTCCTTGAAAGATCTTAATTCTTCCTGAGATACTTGAAAATGCCTGGGAGGCAAGCAAATGAGCAAGCAGAAACTTCTAATGGGATGTTAGGGATCTGGACAGTCAGTCTATTCGTTGTTCAGGAAAAAAAAACCAACAGGCCTGACCTGGAAGTATTTATATCCAGGCTAATAGGCCACATGGGTGGAATACAATTATACCTGGGGAAAGAATATTGCTCCTATTTCCTTTATTCTGCATAGGTTGCACAAGTGGTTTGAACCCTAGCTTGTCCTACAGATGCAATTTCTTAAAGTGTCTCCAGTGACACTATCCAGTTCTGTGGTTTCTGAATTCTGGGTCACCACTTAGAATTCTGGGACACTTATCTCTCATAACCTGAGACGGCAGTTAATGCCTGGATGGAAAACTTTTTGACCAGAATCTGGAGCATAGATGCAATTTTGAGTTAAAGATGTTAAGAGTGTGTGGGGCATATTCGTAGGGCCCCAACATTTGTCTTAATGTGTATTTTCTTATTTCTGCAGGTTGCCTGTCTTACTTACGTAGCAAGCAATTTCCTAAATTGTAAAATGGAACCGAAACGATGGGGCACGGCTCATGCCAGTATTGTTCCTTACCAGGTAAGTAAATGCGAATCTCTCATTTTTGGGGGCTTTAAAGTAATGTTAGCATGGAGAAATGCCTTGCTTTCTGAGATAGCATTCAGAAACCCTTCCTTGTCTGGTTAGAACAAGATTCTGTTCTTTTTGAACTTTGCATTATATTCATCCACTGCAAACTAGTGATAAGAAATAGCATTTGAATGGATCAAAGAAGTTAGCTGAAGTTTAACTGATGATCATGTATGAGTGGGTAGTCTTAGCAGAAAAACTGAGATATTGGAACACAGGTGAAGATTGTTCCTGTTGTGGAACTTTTGTTTTGAATTCATGATGGTGGACATTCTTTTAATATTGGTTTTCGATGAATTCAGATTTTGGGTTGTTATAGTGGCGTGACTTTGTCCATGGGGTTGCAAAGAGTCAGACTCAACTGTGCTACTGAACAACAAGTTCTCTGATTTATTCCCCGAGTTTAGTCTGCTAATTGTTCTGTTCATTTTGTATTTTGTTCTCTGCTATGATTTTAACCTATTGTAGTTTGCTTGGGTTTTTTTAATCAAAAAGAAGGGCGAATTTATTAACTTAATGAATATGTTGCTAAGCAGTTTCTGTGTACTTCTATGAGCCAAGCAGATGGGAAAAGTGCAGTATTCTTCATCCCCTGACGGTATCTAACTTGTGCTTCATGCCCATGGCGATGATTCTCTATGGTTCAGACACTGTGGCATCCCAGTGCTGAAAATGAATTCATAAATGCAACAGAGAGCCCGCATGGGGATATTCTTTATATTTTCCTTGGCCATCCCTATGTACATCCTTGTCTCTGCATCACTGCATGGCTTTTTAAAAGGATAATCTGTTTTTAAGAACCGGCAAAAAGCCCTCTGGTGGAATGGGAGGGGAATGGCACCAGAGGGCTTTTCATTGACTTTTTTTCTTTAAAAGATAGCTCAAGATGGGTAGCCGTGTTAGTCTGTCTGTGGCAGTAGAAAAGAATAAGAGTCCGGTAGCACCATAAGGACCTCAAAATTTATGGTAGGGGATAAGCTTTTGTGAGCCACTGCTCACTTCTTCAGATACAGCTAGAATGTGAGTCCACCTGTTCTATATATTGGAAAGTGGAGTGATTTCAGATGCCAAATGCCATTAATAAGCAAATGACTAGCAGGTGTGATTGGATTAGGTGTGATTGCAGAGAGGTAGTAGGTGTGGAGAAATCAACATTGGTAACGAGAAAGGAAATCTAGGTCTCGATTCAGTCCAGTTGGATGCATTGTTTTGAGCTTCATTATCCGAAAAAGAGAGACTACTTCATTGCAACACTCTGAATCTACTCTTTTCTACTAAAAAAGGATAGCTACTACTTATAGAAGCTACTTTTTAAAAAGCTCTCCATCAGCATGAGGAGAATGGCAAGTGTGTGAAAGGATGATAGCAGAAAATGTTGCAGATTTCAGTAAATTGTTCAAAAATAAAGTTTCCTATCAACATGGCATGGTTACCCACTTTGACTGCAGTCTTTCAGGAAGGGTTATAGCAGAGCAGGAGAAAAAACTGAGAAGTAGTTGATTAGTGGACAACATTGTGTGTGAATGCTCTGGAAAACACTACTATGCCTTGGACACCTTGGCAGAACTGCTAAATGGTTCTTCCATTCTCACAAATTGCTTTCTCAGGAGTCCCTTTGTTTTAGAGTATCCACAAGGAGAGAGCTTGTGTGTTCAGAACTTTGATCCCTGGCCCTGTACACTAGTGGCAATATGGCAAAGGGCACTATATACTATAGTATGATCTATTCAGGGTGAGCCCAACTAGTAGATTTAAAAGATTATTGGAAGTTCATTGAATTATCCCTTGGTTGCAGATCCTAATGAGCACTGCAAATATTGCAATTGCTAAAAAGTGTTCAGGTGATGCTATGTCCAAGCCATTCTATGTAGAATGAGAATTTTTCAGCATGATTGATGTGGTGAGCCATCTGTGAAAGTGACTGTACTGGCAGCAAATTTGGATTATTTAACAATATTTTGGATATGCTCTTGGGAGGAGATAGTTAAATGTAGAAAGAATAGAGAGTTTAAAGTTCTTTCTCAGTTGTCAGTAACTATAAAAGAACTGTGCAATGTAGCGACACTGCTGTATAGAAGAATGTGTTTTGTGACAAATGTGAAGTCCAAAATGGCTAGGAAAGGCTATATTTTAATTTATTAATTAAAGTATTCATACTGGGCCTTTTCTTTTTGGCTCAAGGTGGCTTTCAGATTTATATTTAAAACATGCATGGTACAGTAAAACCCCAAATAACCTTCTCCCTGCACATAACTGAAGCATTAAAAGCCATAGTATATAAAGTATCTTCACAGTGCCTCCTGAAAATCTCCAGAGACGGAGCCTCCCTCATGTTCTCTGGGAGCCTTTTCTGTAGGGTGGAAACGATCACTGGAAATTCACAGGCTCTGATAAATGCCCAGAGATCTACCACAATGTACCTTAAGTGGAGGAACAGTGAGTAGGGGATAACCTGAAAATTTAGTTTTATTTATTTCATTAAGTTTCTATATTGCCCTTCCCACAAAGCAGGCTCAGGGTGGTGTACAACAGAAACAAAGAAAAGTTAGAACAATCAAATATATTGTCACAAAACACAAGCCTAATGGGGAAATAGACCCCCATTAACATTAACATGGGGGGAGGAGAGTGAGGAGGCAACTGATAGATTTGATTGCTGTTAAAAAGCCGTTGCTGTCCCCCATACTTGGTGCATGGGGACATATGGGGGAGGGACAAGCAGAACATTGTCCCGTTAGAGAGAAATATGCATGCAAAGGAGAATTCACTATGCTAGATAAAGAATGGTTTAGTAAACCTAGTATGTGTGATTGGAATGTCGGGTCTATGGAGAGAGTTTCCATTTCATGGGCAGGTGTAAAATTTGGAGAGGAGCTACAAAAAAGAAAATCCCATCAGACCATACTGGTGTAGCAATGAGTGATGATCATACAATGGATTCTGAAGGTGAAAAAAAGACATAATTATCTTGGACCCAGAATGTATTGCACTAAGTAGGGCTGTATGAACTGCCTGAGGATGGTGCAGTAATTTGCAGGGGAAGAATGTGGAGTTTTCACGTCTGCGGTTCAGATAGATGCTTCCTCTGTCCTAGATAAAATGTCTCTGCATTCTTTTACCAGATGGCTGTACTGAGGTTCAATGAGTCTGTGACCAGACAAAAGTAATGAGTTAGTCTAGTGCCTTTTGGAATAGAATCTAAGAAATTTAGTTATATTCCCCAAAGATAGGATTCAGTATATGCTACCTTTTGCTTCCTGAAATATGATAGTGTTTGGAGATTATCATCTTTTAGGAAAACATTTGTTTTCAACTGCTTTGAGATGGCAAAAAGTTCAAATAAGCTAATCAAATTTAAAATTATGCAGAATATATACCAGCAAAGCTATTTTAAATCTAACAGGCCTATGCAGAATTCCTCCAGTCTACTTTAATCAAGGCTTAGGCTGGAGAAACTATAAAAGATTCCACCATAAGAAACTCTGAAGAGAAATGAGTTCTTTGTTTTTTAGAAACTTTTTAAAAAATTTAAAATTAGCATGAGTATGCATTCGGACAAGTTTTAAATTAGAATTGTGAAAAGATGTCAGCTTTGCTATGGTACTTCCAGAATGTCAGAATGTCATTAAATCATAGAGGATTAGGAAACTTTTGGGAATGGCTTTTTAACAGATGTTGAGATATTTTAAAAAGTCAATATTTTCAACATCTGTGTCTCTGTACATGACAACTCTGAACAGTGTCATATGAGAAAAGTGTCCAGTACTAGCATTATTTAACTCTTGAAATGTGTTAGCGATTAACAGCTGTGTTTGTCCTAATTAGTCCTTGATATTATTGAATATGTTCCATTTTATGTACAAAATGCTATCTTGGTTCCAGTTTCTCTGAACTGGGGAAAGCTTAAGGGAAACTATAATAGAAATTGGAATGCTGCAAAATGTGACATGCAACCAAGGGAGGCTCAACAGACCGTCCCTCCCATTGCTGTCATCCTCCCACCCAGAGGAGCTAATCCCCATTCCCCGGCTGTTTTAAACACTACAGCAGGCCACACATGCCCATTAAACCATCCTGAATACTCATCAGAATCTCCCAAGATTTCTGGAGGCCTTTTTGGATATGCACTTCTTGTGATGTGTTTAACACAGAGGTGGATTGAGGAAGGTTATCTGCTCTGATTCGGGAGCAGGAGCAGCAAGGAGGGGATAGGAACGCCTTGTTATAGACTCTATAGAAGCCAACCCTAGTGTGAAACTTGTTATCTGATGGGACTCCGACTCCAGCTGAAATATAATTTCTTCTCTGAACAGTTCCATATTTGTGGCCATGCTGAGTATATTCATACCAAGTCTTTTCCCCATCCTATCAATTACTCCCTGATACCTTTCTCCTTCCTAATACCAGTTCTAGGTGCCGGGTGGTTTTCATTGAAGAAAACAAATTAGAATAAAATGGAGAAGAGAATGATGTAAGCAATTTTGGGCCCACATTGGGGAGAAAGGTGAGATATACATACATACACACATTCATTCATTCATTCATTCATTAATTCATTCATTCACAGGCACCATCCCCAAATCTCCAGGACTTTCCTAGACCAGAGTTGGAAACCCTACTTAGGCTACTTGTTAGCATTGCCTAGAGTGGCCCTCCCACTAGCAACATTTCAGAAAGAATTCTGTAGCTTACTAATAGTGCAAAGTCCATTGACTTTAGTGGACCTACAAGGGTGTAACTCAGTTTAAGATTCCACAGATAACCACAGCTTTCTGCTATTGAAAGCTTTTAGTTAAACATTTGTTTTGATGAAGTGGGGTTGTCAGTGCATAATATCATTCTGTGGAGCTCTTTCAATTAGCTCTTCAAATATCACTCAGGGGATATAAAAATGCATATATACCACTCCAGCCTATTTCCATCTCGGTCTGTAATAATGTATTCCCACTAGGAAAAAGAAAGGCTTAGGATGGTTGAAATGACAGTGAATCAGCTAGGGACCAGGACTGCCAGATGCAGTGAGGCATGCAGCTGTTTGCAATCTTTCTGACAATTGCAGTCCTCCTGAGCCATTGCTCAATGGTCACCCGGATTTCACTTTACATTTTGACCCAAGCAGAGCATTAGCCTTGTTGTAGAAGACCTCCATTTCACAAAGTTTTCTGTAGTTTCCTTTTATTGCTGTTTGATTTGTCTCTCTCGCAGGGGAAAAATGATAGTTGCAATCCCATATTCCCTTAACGTGCTAGCAGTGATATGATTCTCCTTACAAAGGAATTTACTAGGTGTTTCCAGGCTTGCTCATCGCTTCAAAGCACCATGAGTGGTCTTGGGATAAAAATGGTACTTTCTCACACAATGATACTGAAGACCTGCTTGACTTGCTTTCTTTGTAACTTTATTGTTGTTGTTGTTTCTAGGCTAAAAGCTCTGTCCTGTATGGATTCATTCATTTTAGTGTGTGTGACATGATCAGGTCTAAATGTATGAGGCTGCCTTATGCTGAGGAGTCATGCCACTGATCCACCTCGCCCTGGTGATTTGTACAACTCACTGATCACAACCTTAGGTGGGTTGTAGAACCGCATTTGCTGGGCTGCATGGCCTTACAGAGCTGTCTTTTTTGTTGCTGATGTTTGGAGGGATCTACTGGTACAGTGCATGCCTAAGGAGCAAAGGTATCATACTTCTGTGTCTACTTCTATGTGCTAAGAAGAGCAATAGAATGACAGAGATGGGATCATTCAGTGATGGAGAGGGTTCCTTTTTAGTATGGACAGGCTTCAGCTCCTCCTCCTCTTGCTGTTATTGTTATTTGACTCTATCTCACTCATCTGTCATGATTTCTTGTTTCTTGATTGCCAGGCTCATTCTGCCATCTTGGAATTAGAGGTGGTTTTCACACTTAGAAAGGTGGAAGACTGCTGATCTAGCTCATTATTATTGACTTAGACTGGCAGTGACTCCCACGGCATCGGCCCATGAAAGTTCTCTTTGTGATGGTAGGTTAGAATTAGGAGTATTGTTTGAATTATACCCACGATTAGAAGATGTAAGACATAAAATACTCTGATGTATGGTTTGTAGGCTGTTAAGTCATGGGAAGAGGAATGAAGGACTGAGAAGTTGCAAAATGGTGTTTTGATGCTTTGCTGTAGCTACTCTATGGAAGAGCAAATCTGGTGTTCAAAACCATTGCCAAAACAACAGAATTCTAGGTTCCCATTATATCTCTCCTATGTTCCCATTAGAAGAGACAGCACACTGGCTACTTAATCAGTAGTTTGTTAGTTTCTGTAATTTTTTAAAATAGAAACATTTTTCGTTGCAGTATTTATGGCAACCTCCTCTATTTCCATTTCTTAAGAAACTGTGGAGTATCAGTAATCTTCCACATTGGCTAGTTTGCTCATGGTAGCTCTTTTGAGCTGAACAAAACATCTGTGTCCCGAATTCTAGATCCATTTCATACCCCTCCCCAGGATTTTATTTGTTCTGGGTTCACTTTTTGTACTAGGGAAGATTTTCCTGTTGAAGTACAGGATGGCCAAAGTAATATCATCCATTTAGAAACTTTACACTCTGTAGTGCTCCATGCATCACCAGAGATTGCAGCTGCTTGGCTGTTTCTGTATCCTGCCTTGAGGAGTATCCCAGGGGATTGCTATTACCATACGATGCAACGTTTGTTAGTACTTTCTCAAGTCAGACTCAGTAAAGAACAAAATAAAAACAGAGTGCTAAGTCTTCTCACTCAGTATGGAAGCTGTTATTTGTCCTTGAAGCATGAAAGTTTTTTTCTCCTAGGAGTAAAGGGCACCCTTCTATTTCCATCCTGTTGAATTATATTCCTTAGAATTGAGGCAGGCTAGGGGTTTGGACATAGGCTGGGATTCAAATGTTAGACATGACCCTTGGCCCTGCCCAGTGGGTTTTCTTTGAATAGCAGACTTACATTCTATCCCAAGCTGCTTTTGAAAGCTCTTGTCAGTTCTAACTTCATTCTTCACTGTTTTTGGGGGAGTCAGGGACCAGCAAAGAGAAGACTGAGGAGTTAGCCATCCTGTGTTTTCAGAGCAAACAAAATTAATTAAGAGTTTAGATGCCTGTAAATTTCGTTGAATGTCCCATAGGTAGCAGACTGATGTTATAGATATAGATAGATCAGGCAGAAGGATTCCTTAGACTAAAACTTAAAATTAATATCTTATATATGCTAATCACCAATGTATGGTGAGAGTGTTTATTTTTGACATGGCCTTCCCTTGTTCCCCTTCAGGTCTAAATATCTCATTCATGTCACGGGGAAAGGACCATGAGGCAAAAAATGAAGACCAAGTGCATGGGTGCAATTTCTTGCCAAAAGTATAAGTGGCTGTAGTGGGTTGCAGATTATTCTTAAACTACCATTTTCCACCCTTCTACCATTTTAAAATTCTCTTAACCCGAATAATTTGGTCCATTTAGAACATTTTCAAGGCAAGAGACCTCTGCCTACTGCTCTGAGAAGATCAGTACATTTCAAAACAAGTAGGCATTTTTATGGATTAAGTGCAAATATTTTGTAATTTTTTCTCCTTTTTGTTGGATTGCCTTGATACCTCTTTGTGTTTACTCTGGGATTTCCTGCTGCTGTAGTTTATCTGTATGCAAACTGAAGTGCAGGAAAAAGCTTTCAAATTCGGAGAACTATTGATGAAATCTCATCCTAGCCATTAGAGATGATACAGGATGGATAGTTCTGGCTCAGCTCTATTAATGCTGAAAATAAACTGCAGCATGTAAATTGATCTGAGATCCAGATTTATATAGCTGTGATACTGGTGCCTGAATAAGAGCAACTGTTGTGTGGCCAACCAAATGACAGCATTGTGAAGATTCAGGTTTAATGTTGAGAATGTTACTAGCAGAGATGAAAGACGCCCCCCCTCCTTTCTTTTTCAAGTGAGTTGGAATAGTAACAGATCTGCACTATTTCAATCTAAAATTTAATTTGATTTTTAACTTCGATCTGGAAACAATTTGTCTCCTTTTTTTAATATACAGTATCTTGCTGGAGTACTTAATTGTCATGAAGCAGTATGCCCACTAGATGTCATTCATGTAATCTGGTATTGTAACAGTCATTTTGTGATTGAGATTTGTTATCAGGGCAATGACAGAATTACCAGATTTTTTAAAATACAACTTGAAATTTGAAATGATATATTATGAGTGAATAAATATTATTATTCTGCTAATTATTTCATCTCAGCAATAGAATATTGGACAGTACGTTAAGTAACTGAACAGAAACAGTTACCATAATGTCAACTTCAAATCGCCCCCCCCCAAAAAAAAATGTACTAGAAATTTTAGTTTGAAATGCAGGACAAGAATTAATTTTGATTCTTACAGTGGCTGTTGAAAGGCTCAGCTTGTGAGTCACATGCAGAACTGGTATTAAATTAACGGGGGGGGGGGATTGCTCAGTTGTAGAGCATCTGATTTTGATGTAGACAGCCTAGAGATCAGTCTCTGGTGATGGTGTAAAGTTGCAGTCAGCTTATGGTGATTCCGTAGAGTTTTCAAGGCAAGAGACATTCAGAGGTGGTTTGCCATTGCATGCCTGCCTCTGTATAGCAACCCTGGACTTCCTTGGTGGTCTCCCGTCCAAGTACTAAGGCCAACCCTGCTTAGCTTCTAAGATCTGATGAGATCAGGCAAGCCTGGGCTATAAAGGTCAGGACCAGTCTCTGATTTGCCCAGTTAGAAGGATAGGAAGAGATCTGAAAGACTTCTGGCTGAAGCCCTGGAGAGATGCTGCCAACTGGAGTAGACACTACTGAGCTAGATAGGCCAATGGAGGCAGCTTCATATATCCGTTAGGTGGTTTGACTTACAATGGGCAGAACTGACAATATAAGCGGAAAGTGGACTTTTTATGTATTTAATTTCCTGCCTTTTCTCCAAGGTGCTCAGAGCAGCATACCTTTGATCCTTAAAACAATCCTGTGAAGTAGGTTAGGCTGAGACAGAGTGATTGGCCTATGATGACCGAGCAACCTTCATCTCAGAATTGGGATTGCAACCCTGATCTCTCAAGTTTTTAGTCTAACGGCTATATCACACCTCACATAAGATATTATATTTATAATACATCTCACATGAATGATGAATGAATGGCTATCACTGTGCTAGAAAGTTTTAGTCAGACAAATTTTGGGCATCTTTGAAAAGTTTATTATGCTATTAGCCTAGATCAGAGTTGCCTTTTAAAATTGTTGTGCTAACACCTGTTAAGCTCTTAGTTATCATTTTAAATCTTACATTCGAGGGGCTGAAGATTACCAGTGAAACGAATTTCTGGGAAGTTCGTAAGACCCTGCAAGCAGAGTTTGTGCTTTACCTTTCATAATGTGTGAATATTAAAAATAAGTATTTATTTAAGAAAAGTTATTTTAAAAGCACAGTATATATACTCTGTTAAGTGATCTTTTAATCATATTTCCTGTTTCTAAATGCATCTTTGTATCTTCACTTGCCTGCTGTCTTCTCCCCTTCTTACTCAGTGGCAAGTTTGTACTTTTTAAAAGGTTGGGATTCTAAATTACACAAGATTGCTGTCATGTACTGTTCATTTTAAATGTATTGGATTTGTGGTTATGCCGTCACAAACATTAGATAAAATTTTCTAGAAATTCCTTTTACTAGCTCTTTCTGCTTTCCGCTCTGAAATTACTAACCAATATTTTATGTCTATATTCACCTTTCTCGTAAACATCTCTCCAACATCTGCTAATCTCATCTCCTCACTTACTTTGAATCTCTCATCCTTTGTGTGTGTGTTTGGGGGGGCTTGGCTAAATGCCCCAGATAAAGTTCTCATTTCTGTTATGAAATCACTTCATTAAGAACTTCTCTGCTCTTAATGTAAGGGAATGAAAACACATATCAGACTGCGTTCTTATTTGATTTATTCAACAACCAGCAAAATAAATACAATAAAATATTAAGATAAAAATGCAATATTACAGTTATGTATACTAAGAGTCATTTTTCAGCATTAACATTTAAAAAGTGCAGTATTCATTCTGTTTCTCCAATGAGGCTTGGAAAGATATTGCTTTAGTACAATACTTTGCAACTTTCATATTTTTATTTGAGAACAGGACTTTTTCCCCTGGAGGAACGCAGTGGAACGAAGTTCTCAAAAAATGTTTAAAGGTTAATGAGGGGGCACCTGTGTATTTCTGCTTAATTTCCCTCTTGAGAGTTCGAGCCAAAGATGGTCTGTCCACTAGGCAGACCCACCAAATTGGGCCCTCTCCCCACCTCCTGGATGATTAATATCGCCCGGGAGAAAAGGCCCTCTCAGAGCTGGATTTTTCTTTTCTGGAAAAAGAGGTGCTGGAATCAGGGGAGGCCCTAGGGTGTCTGGTGCCCTAGGCATGGACAGCAGCACAGCAAGACTCTGAGTGGCGCAGAGAGGTTGCACCGCCCAGTTGCCATCGCTCCACTTCTGCTTCTGGAAGGCAAATTGACAGTGGCCAGGTGGCTTGCAGCCTCTCTGTGCCACTCAGAGCCTTGCTGCGCAGCTGTATGTGCCCTCCCTGCCCTCCGGTTTTGCCTGCAGGGGTGGGAGTGGGGCCTTACCTAGGGCAGAAGACACCCTAGGGCCTCCTCTGGTTCCAGCACCTCTTTTAACAGAAAAAATCCTGTTTGAGAATAAGTCCTACTAAACTCAGTGGCACTTGCTTCTGAGAAAAACTACATAGTATTCAGTTGTTTTAGAGATCGGCAGTGTTGGTCTGTAGTAGAACAGTTAGATCTGAGTCTATTGGCAGAGACTAACAAGATTTTTAGTATATAAGCTTTCAAGAATCAAAGCTCTCTTCATGAGATGGGAGTTGGAATTGAGTTCCAAGTCTTTTTATCCCACTCAGAAGCTGGGAGGGATATTGTAAAGGATGCAGAGATGAAATGTATATTGTAATCTCCTTGATTAGAGCAGAGGGGAAATGCGTGAGAACAGAAAATTAGCATCTGTAATGAGATAAAAATCCTGAGTCCCTATTCAGCCCGGGGGGGGGGGGGAGGGTGTCTGTTCTTCTGAATTTGTCAATGAACTCAAGTTCAGCAATCTAGTGTTGTAATTTCCTTTGAAGTTTCTTTGTTTGAAGACTGTTACTCTAATGTCAGCAATGGAATGACCTGGAAGATTAAAATGTTCTCTTGCTGTTTTGTGGGTGATGTGGTTTTTAATGTCAGAATTATGTTCATTTATTCTTTTGTTTGTCTAATGTAGAACGTGAAAGGGCATTGCTGCTATTTGATGGCATATACAGGGCTTTTTTTGAACAGGAATGCAATTCTGGCTGGTTTAGTCTCAGCGGGTATGGCCTATTATGCAAATGAATTCCTGTGGGGTTTCTTCTACAAAAAGCCCTGTGTGAAACAATGATGACAGCAGAGGATGTGGCCTAATATGCAAATGAGTTCCTGTTGTGCTTTTTCCACAATAAAAAGCCCTGGGGATATATAATGTTGGAAGATGAACAAGTGAATGAACTTGAGATGCTATGGCTGGTGGTTAGGTCCAGTGACTGTTTTGTTAGACTGGGCATGGCAACAGAGTTGGCATCTTGGTCTGTTGCAGGCCGTCGTCTCAGAGTTTATGTCCATGTTAGGAATGGTATTGCTGTGGTAGCATAGGATAGAAAGGTAGATTGCATACAGTTTGATGTGGCACTAATGCAGAGGATTTCTTCAGACTGAAGATGTTGAGTGATTTATGCTGTTTAAAGGTATCTTGTCATCCATGAGAATAATTTGGGGAGGGCATTTTGTGCTGCACCCAGGTAGGGAAAGGTGAGAAAGTCACCCTGTGCTTGCAGAAATCTTTCTGTCTACAGATTTTTTTGGGATCCAAGCCCCTCTGTCTAAAAGCAAAGTTGGTTGAGACAGAATCCTGATAAGATGGAGGTTCTAAGGCTGGGTAAAGGAGGCACAGGTCTGAGAGGCTGACTCCTGGCTCTCGATGGTGTGCCCCTATCACCAGCACCCACTGTCAGGAGCCTGGGTTTGATTCTGGATGCCTCCTCAATGAAGGCCCAGATCACAAATGTTACCAAATTGGCATTCTTCCAGCTGTACCATGTCAGACAACTGGCCCCTTACCTGTCTGTTTCACCCTTAGCTAGCTACATTAATTCATACATTGTTCACCTGCAGGTTAGACTACTGTAACTATGTAAGATGGGAAGCTGACTGGAAAATTCCAACTGGTCCAGAATGTGGCTTAATGATCTTTACTGGGACCCTGCTCATGGCACGTATTCAGCCTGTGCTGCACAAGCTGCACTGGCTTCCAGTGGAGTACTGGATCAGGTTCGTTTCTGGTGCTATCCTTCAAAGCCTTTGGAACCATCTACCTGGGTATACCCCCAGAAGAGATTTACGCTCAGATAAGAACTTCCTGGTGGTCCCTAGTCCAAGAGATATCTGGCTGTCCTCAGCTTTTTTTGCCCTGGCCTCTACCTGGTAGAACTCTCTGCCAAATAATATCTGTACCCATGTTGCCATTCCGCAGGCCATGTAAGGCAGAGATGTTCCACCAGACATTTGGTTGAGAACAATGATGGTCCTCCATCTAGTCTAGTCTCCATCTAGCTCTCTTCTTTCTTCCCTCGCCCCCCTTCTCTATGAGGCAATGATATTTCCAGGAATCTATTGCCGTCAGACTAGCTTAGGCTGCTGTAAGTTGTATTTTATATATTATTTTTTTATTTTCTTTGTAAGATTTGTAAATTTAGTATGGTTGCATGCCACCCTGAGCCCTGTTTTTTGGGGGAGGGCATCTTAAAAGTCAGATTTAGCCAGTTCTCATCATCATCATCACTATCATTTAGTAATATATAAATTGTGCATAATTTATTTCAACAAAACCCATAGTGGGATCAATTAAATGCTCTGAAGGCTGTCCAGTTCAGGTGGTATTGTCTATCCCAAATTCTCTAGGTAGTGACTTATTCTGAGCATCGTAAGTCTGGTGGATTTTTTCTCAAAAAATTCTGTAATGATTCATATCTCTCTTGTCATAGCAGTTTAATGAGCCGGTAGTACACTTGGTACATCCTGCAGGTCTACTATGCTCACCACAGCTCTCAGGGGGGTTATCACTGTTTTAAAAGTCATTTTGAAGTTGAAGGGCCGGACAGCACATCAGATCATATTGGAGACAGCTGTCTTGTGTACCAAGGGTTCTTAAACGTCACTAATGCTGAGAAGCATCAAAGCTGAAACTGATTTTTGAACTGTTGTGATTTGACTACTGAAATTGTATTATGTCTTTATTTTAATTAATTTTATCATAGAAGTACTCTGGACACATGAAAAGGTTTTTAAAATGAAACAAAGCAGAATATAGCATTGAAGGTAAATATGACCTAGCTTTTTTGCAATGCCAGAATAATAGAATCATAGAGCTAGAAGGGACATCGAGGGCCATCTAGTCCAACCCCCCCACCGCACAATGCAGGAAATTCACAAATACCTCTCCCTCACATTCCCAGTGATACCTGATCTATGTCCAGAAGATGGGGAAACCCCCACCACTACCACACACACAACCCTTCAGGATCCCTGGCCAAACTGGCCAGGAGAAAAATTGCTCCTTGACCTCAAAGTGGCAAACTGCATTTCCCTGGGTGCATAAGAAAGGGTCACAAGAACTAAGCACAGATACAGCCCATCCTGCCCTCCTTCTCATGATCTGCCTAAATTCACAGAATCAGCATTGCTGCCATATGGCGATCTAGGCTCTGTTTAAAAACCTCTAAAGAAGGAGAGTCCACCACCTCCTGAGGAAACCTGTTCCATTGAGGAACCACTCTATCAGGAAGTACTTCTTAACATTTAGCTGAAAACTCTTTTGATTTAATTTCAACTCAGTGGTTCTGGTATGACCTTCTGGGGCAACAGAAAACAACTCCATACCATCCTCTATGTGACAGCCTTTCAAGTTCTTGAAGGTCATATCACTTCTCAGGCTAAATATGCCCAGCTCCTTCATTGCCCTCCTCTGGGCATGTTTGGTGTAGTGGTTAAGTGCCAGTTTGATGTAGTGGTTAAGTGCGTGGACTCTTATGAGCCAGTTTGGTGTAGTGGTTAAGTGCGTGGATTCTTATCTGGAAGAACCGGGTTTGATTCCCACTCCTCCACTTGCACCTGCTGGAATGGCCTTGGGTTAGCCATTAGCTCTGGCACAAGTTGTCCTTGAAAGGGCAGCTGCTGTGAGAGCCCTCTCAGCCCCATCCACCTCACAGGGTGTCTGTTGTGGGGAGGAGAAGATATAGGAGATTGTAAGCCGCTCTGAGTCTCTGATTCAGAGAGAAGGGCAGAGTATAAATCTGCAATTCTTCTTCTTCTTCATGTTCCAGCTTGTCTATATCCTTCTTAAATTGTGGTGAACAAACTGAACAAACAGGCCTGTGGCGCAGAGTGGTAAAGCTGCAATACTGCAGTCCGAACTCGGCTCACAACCTGAGTTCAATCCCGGTGAAAACTGGGTTCAGGTAGCTGGCTCAAGATCGACTCAGCCTTCCATCCTTCCGAGGTCCATCAAATGAGTAGCCAGCTTGCTGTGGGGAAAGTGTAGATAACTGGGGAAGGCAATGACAAACCACCCCATAAAAAGTCTGCCATGAAAACATCATGATGTGATGTCATCCCAGAGTCGGAAACGACTGGTGCTTGCACAGGGGACTACCCTCTTAAACTGAACACAATATTCTAGGTGAGGTCTAACCAGAGCAAAGTAAAGCAAAAGCATCACTTCTTGTGATCTGGACAAGGCACTTCTGTTGATACAGCCCCAAATCACATTTGCCTTTTTAGCTACCACATCTCACTGGTAATTCATGTTCAGTGTATGGTCTACTACAGGGGTGGCCAAACTTCCTTAATGTAAGAGCCACACAGAATAAATGTCAGACGTTTGAGAGGTGCAATATTTGGATGTCAGGTGTTTTGAGAGCCGCAAGATGGGAAGGGGGGGAAGGAAGGAAGGAAAATGATGAAGAGGCAAAAAGAAAGTAACTTTAACTTTAAATGCATTCTCCAAGCCATCAGCTGGCTTGACTTGGAAAAGTGATTTAAAAAGACAAATGTGTTCTCCAAGCCGGCCAGCAGGGTGAGGGGGGCTTTGAAAGCCACACAAATGTTTGAAAGAGCTGTATGCGGCTCCCGAGCTGTGGTTTGGTCACCTTGGTCTACTAAGACCCCTAGATCCTTTTTGCACATACTACTGTCACAACAAGTCTCCCCCATCCTGTAATTACACATTTGATTTTTCCTACCTAAATGCAGGACTTCACATTTATCCATGTTAAAAATGCATTTTATTTGTTTTAGCTCATTTTTCCAGCCTCTCAAGACCATCCTGTATCCTGCCTCTGTGTTCTACCATATTTGCTACCCCTCCCAATTTAGTATCATCTGAAGATTTAAAAAGCATTCCTTCTATTCCGAATCATTCATGAAGTTGTTGACCAAAACAGGTCCCAGGACTGATGCCTGAGGAACTCCACTTGTCACTCTTCTCCAAATGGATGAGGAACCATTCACAAGCATTATTTGAATACGATCTGTCAATCAGTTACAGATGCACCTAACAGTAACTTTCAGAGAGAGAGAGAGGTTAGTCTGGCATGACTTGTTTTTGAGAAACCCATGCTGGCTCTTAGCAAGCACAGCCATCTTTTCTAAATGCTCAAGGATCAACTGGTTGATGATTTGTTACTTTTCCAGGTATAGACATCAAGCTGAAGGTTGGTAGTTACCTTGAGCCTCCTGTTTCCCCTTCTTGAAGATGGGGACAATATTTGCACGCCTCCAATCTTCTGGCACCTCACCCGTTCTCCAAGAATTCTCAAAAATAGTAGACAGAGGCCCAGAAATTACGTCTGCAATTTCCGTTAGTACCCTTGGATGCAGTTCATCTGGCCCCAAGGACTAGGTGTTTATGTAAGAACATAAGAACATGAGAGTAGTCATGTTCTGCCCTCTCTTCATCATCAGTTACAATTTCATTTTCCTGTCCCCCATGTTCTTGCTCTGTTTCTTACTCTGAACATCAGAAAAGAACCCTTTTGGGGTTTTTTAGCACCTCTCACTAGCCTAAGCTCATTCTGAGCTTAAACTTTCCTAACTTTCTCTCTGCAAGCACTGGTTATTTGTTTCCTAAATGAATCTTTTTTATTTCTCAAGTCCTTAGAAAGCTATTTATGGAGCTACCTTGGCTTCTTTAGGCTCCTCTCATTTTCCCTTCTCATAGGAATTGTTTGTGATTGTGCCTTCAATATTTCACTTTTAAGAAGGTCCACCGCTCTTGAACTCTTTTCTCCTTAAGTATTTCTAGTCATGGGATTCTAAACCCAGCATAACTTTAAGTTTGTCAAAATTTGCTTTCCTAAGGTCCAATTTATATGTCTGACTTCATACAGCTACTCCAAATTCCAAATTCTCATGGTCACTACTACCCAGGGTGCCCACTACTTTCACCTCATCAACCAGTTGAACGTACGAACATATGAAGCTACCTTATACTGAATCAGACCATCGGTCCATCAAAGTCAGTATTGTCTAAGACTGGCAGTGGCTCTCCAGGATCTCAAGCTGAGGATTTTCACACCTACTTGCCTTGACCCTTTTTCGTTGGAGATGCCAAGGATTGAACCTGGGACCTTCTGCTTATCAAGCAGATGCTTTACCACTGAGCCACCTTCCTCCCCTTCTCTGTTGGTGAGAATCAAGTCCAAGATAGCAGATCTCCTTGTTTCTCTTTCCACTTTCTGGAAAATGTAGTTGTCAGCAAGACAAGTCAGGAACTTGTTTGACCTTTGGTTTTTAACCGAGTTGGACTCCCAACAGATATCTGGGTAATTAAAATCTCCCATAACCACTGTGTCCCTTCTCTTTTAGAACTTCATAATCTGTTCTAGGACAGCCTCATCCAAGCCCTCTGCCTGGCTTGGTGGTATATAGCAAACCCCCATCATAATATCGCTATTCTTTCTTTTTTTTATTTTTACCCCAAGATTCTCAACTGAACTTGCATGCTCAAATTCCTGTACTTCTTCACAAGTTTATACCTCTTTTACATATAATGCAACTCCTCTGTCCTTCCTTATTTGTCTGTCCCATTTAAATTTAAAGTTCCTATTTGTCTGTCCCATATAAAGTTCCCCATCCCACTTTTCCACACATTTTGGTGGGACTGGGCAAATATTTTTGTCCAAGGATTCAGAAGTGTATTTTCAAGGAAAATAACAGCCCAATCCTAATTTAGGTGGCGCCCAGCCATGGCATAAGTGTGGCACCACTAGTAGACACCCAAGGACTTTGGCCCACTTGGGCATGGGGGCAGGTGGAGGGAAGAAGTGTAGCTAACCACATGGGAGACCGTTGCCATGGCAACACCACTGGCATGGGACCCCCGGTGCGTGTGAGGCAAAGGCAGCAGGAGGGTCGGGCCAGCACCGGCTTCCCCGGATTGGCCAGTCCTGGCACAGGTGCTGTGGCAGATGACAGTCAGGGGTGTGGAAAAGATGCCCTGGAGAGGCTGATTGCCGTCCCCAACCGACCTCATGGCAAAGAACTGAGCCATTCACAGGCAGACGGGCAAGGCCAAAGGAGAGAGGTCCCACTGACATGGGGAGTGGAAAGGAGTGAGGTGCAAGAGAAGCGTGACTCGCTGCCGGGGGGGAGGGAAGGGGAAGGCTGGAGATGCAGGATTGGCCAGTCCAATGTGCCAGTGGCAGGCAGACGAGCAGAAGCATGTGACTCCCTGCCAGCGATAAACAGGAAACACAAAGTGCAGGAATCTACATGCAAAGACCCCAGGCAAAATGTCTGTTTTGGAATGAGCAGACAGAGTCCAGGCATGCCACCAAGCCCCACAGGGAAGCCGTGCCTGGCATGGACTCGGAGTCCCTCCAGGATGCCCTGATGCCCCCTGCTGTGTGCATTGAACCCCTCCCCCGGGGCCCACAGAACTCAGAGTGTGAGGCGATGGCCATACAGCCACTCCATTAGGGCCCCATCGCTCATTGTAGGCCAGCCCTCCTCCCATGAGATGAGTGGGACAAAGACCCCCCCCCTCCCCTGTCCAGCCCTGCAGTGGCAAGGTGGCTCATAGTTTGTTCACCCCTTGTCCCCTCCCCAAGGAACGCCGCCCTCCAAGACAGTCCCTTGGGGAGCCTACTGACAGAGTGGTAGAGGGGAGTGGGAGGGGCACTGTCACGGCTGGGGCCGGGTCAGGCAAAGTCCAGAGGCAGTCCGAGGTCTGTAGCCAGTAAGCAGGAGGGTCTGAGGCGCCAAATCCAAATCAGTGTACAAGTATCGCAGGTCCGGGGTCCAGAAGCCGAGGTCAGGGAGTCCAGAAGTCAAAAGCCAAAGTCAGGGAGTCAGGAACCAAAGTCAAGCCGGAGTGGATGCTAGGATGTCAGGGAGATGACTAGTTGCTTCCACAAAGCCTCCTCCCAAAGCCCACAGCTATATAGCCCTCTGCTGGCTGTTGCCCGTTTGGGCTAATTGCTGGCTCAGGGAGGCAGCCAGGATCCTGTCATAACTCAAGCATCCTTGCTCTTAGGAGGGCCAGAATCCTCTCAGAACTCAGGGCTCAGGGAGCGTCTTGCTTGTGAGCGTGCCGCCCTCCTCCGATCCCTGAGGTCCTGCCGGAGGCGGTCACGCACACGAGCCACCCGAGAGGGCGAGGCAGGGGGGCTGGGATCTTCTCCAGCAGGAGGCAGGGGCACTGGTGCAGGTGGCAGGGGCACAGTTTCCTCGTCAGACTCAACTTCCTCTGCAGGGTCCCCAGCACCCATGACACTATCCCCCCCCCCAGGGCCCCCCTCTGTCGAGGGACCTGGAAGGTCGGGGTGGTCGTTGTGGAACCGGTGCACCAAGTCCGGGGCATGAAGATTGTCCTCGGGCTCCCAAGACCGGTCTTCTGGGCCATATCCCTCCCAGTCCACCAGGTATTGGAGGCCTCCACGATGGTACCGGGAGTCCAGGATCTGGCGCACCTCATATTCTTCCTCGTCATCCACCAACACCGGTGGTGGCGGCGGTGGGCAAGGAGGCCGAGCTGGGTCAGGGGGTGCAGCTGGAACAAGGAGGGAGCGATGGAACACAGGGTGAATGCGGAGGTGGGGTGGCAACTGGAGCCTGAAGGCGACGGGGTTTATTTGGTCCGTGACGGGGTAGGGTCCAATGAACCGCGCATCCAGCTTGTGAGACCGACCAGGCCGGCGCAGGTAGCGAGTTGAGAGCCACACTTGATCCCCTGGCTGGATTGGGGGGCCTTCCTGCCTCTTCCGGTCCGCAGCCAGTTTATAGGCTTCCTTGGCCCGCTGTAGCTGCTCCCGGAGCAAGTCTTGGCTGGCGCGGAGTTCTTGCAGGTAGGCCTCGACGGCGGGGACATTCGTGGGTGGCAGGATCGCCGGGAAGAACCGAGGGTGGTACCCGTAGGTTGCAGCAAACGGGGTCATTTGGGTGGACGAGTGGACCGCGTTGTTGTATGCAAACTCCGCTAGCGGCAACAGACTGGTCCAGTCGTCCTGCTGGTAGCAGGTGTAACAGCGGAGATATTGCTCTAGCGTGGCATTGGTGTGCTCTGTCTGACCATCAGTCTGTGGGTGGTAGGCTGAGGACAGGTGCACTCGAGTACCCAGGCTGGAATGGAGGGCTTGCCAGAACCGAGAGGAGAACTGGGGGCCCCGGTCTGAGATCAGGTGGGCTGGGAGTCCGTGCAGACGAAAGATGTGTTGCAGGTAGAGCTGGGCTGTCTCCTGAGCTGTGGGAAGTTTCGGACACGGAATGAAGTGGGCCATCTTGGTAAATAGGTCGACGACCACCAAGATGCAAGTCTGACCTTTGGATCGTGGGAGTTCTGTAATGAAGTCCATCGAGATGGTGTCCCAGGGTCCTGAGGGTGTGGGCAAGGGCTGTAACAACCCCGAGGGTTTGGCCGGGACGTCTTTGGCCCGCCGACAGACATCACAGGAGCTGACATAGCGGGCAACATCGGAGCGCACTCGTGGCCACCAGAATTCTCGCGTCAGCAAGTGGGTGGTCTTATGCTGTCCAAAGTGCCCGGCGGGTAACGAGTCATGAGTCAGGCGTAGCACTTCTGCCCGCAAGGGCCCGGGCGGCACATAGAGGCGTTCGCGGTGTAGCAAGAGACCGCCTCGAGTCGTGAACTCGCCTGCTGAGTCGTCTTGGAGTGCCTGGAGGTGTTGCTGGACCCAGGGATCGTTGGCCTGGCTAGCACGAATGTCCTCCACGAGTGTGGGTGAAGTGGAGGTGGCTGCAAATACTGAGGGCGGCAGGATGGGAGCAGCGGGCGCGGCCTCAGTTGAAGCAGGGGCGTATTCCGGTTTCCGGGACAGCGCGTCTGCTTTCCGGTTCTGGGTATGGGGGATGTAGGAGATCCGGAAGTCAAAGCGAGAGAAGAATAGGGACCACCGGATCTGGCGCTGGTTGAGACGGCGGGTGGTCTGGAGGTGCTCTAGGTTCCGGTGGTCAGTGAGCACTTGAACAGGGTGGCGAGCCCCTTCGAGGTAGTGCCTCCAAACCTCAAAAGCCGCCTTGATCGCGAGCAACTCCCTCTCCCAGATGGTATAGTTCCTTTCCGCAGCCGTGAGCTGGCGCGAGTAATAGGCGCAGGGCTGGAGTGGCTGAGACGGCTCCTCGCGCTGGGACAGCACTGCTCCCAGGGCCACGTTGGAGGCATCAGCTTCCACCGTAAAGGGAAGCTGGGGGTCAGGGTATCTCAGGAGTGGCCCGGTGGCAAAACGGGTCTTCAGGGTGGAGAAGGCGTTATCGGCCTCTGGGGACCAGCAGAAGGGTTCTTTGGGGCGGAGTAGTTGAGTCAGGGGTGTTGTCAGGGAGGCATAGGCTGGGATGAATTGCCGATAGTAGTTGGCAAAACCAAGGAATCGCTGCAGGTCTTTGCGATTCTGAGGAGCCTGCCAGGTCAGGACCGCTTCTACTTTTTTCGGGTCCATGAGGATCCCTTGCGGGGACACAATGTGACCGAGGAACTCGACTGAGCGCAGGTCGAAGTCGCACTTCTCCAGCTTGGCGTAGAGGCCATGGGTTCGTAGGCGCTGCAGGACCTGGCGGACGTGCTCGGCGTGCTGGGCAGGATTGCGGGAGTAAATTAGGATGTCATCTAGATATATGATTGCGAAGCGGTCGAGCAGGTCCCGGAATATGTCGTTCATGAACCTCTGGAAGACAGCGGGGGCGTTGGTCAATCCGAAGGGCATCACCAGGTGCTCGTACTGCCCGTACCGGGTCCCAAATGCGGTCTTCCATTCGTCTCCAGGTCGTATGCGCACCAAATTGTACGCTCCACGGAGGTCCAGCTTGGTATAGATTTGGGCCCCCTTTAAGCGATCCAAGAGTTCAGGGATCAGTGGTAGAGGGTACCGGTCGCGGATGGTGATCTTGTTCAGGGCCCGGTAATCATTGCACAGCCGGAGCTCCCCACTTTTCTTCTTCACGAAGAGGACTGGAGCAGACAGGGGAGAGGTTGAGGGTCGGATGAAGCCGCGTTTCAGGTTCTTATCTAGGAAGTCTCGCAGAGCGGCCAACTCAGGCTCCGACATTGGGTACAGACGCCCCACCGGGAGTGGTGCCCCAGGTACCAAGTCAATGGCACAGTCATAGGGCCGGTGAGGGGGAAGCTGATCCGCTCCCGTCTCTTCGAAGACATCGGCGAAATCCGCATACTTCTGAGGGAGCTGAGGACCACCACTCGGGATGCCAGCTGCCAGAGTGGTGGGAGGAGTCAGATGGGGGCATGGGTTTTGGAAACGTAGTTCCTGCTGGGCCCAGTCCACGATGGGGTTGTGCAGCTTCAGCCAGGAAAGGCCCAGAATCAGTGGGAAGCGAGGCATGCGGGCGACATTAAACTGCAGCTGTTCTTGGTGCTGCTGGACGTGGAAGGTGATGGGACAGGTCTCCTGGGTGACAGGCCCAGAACGGAGGAGGCGCCCGTCAATAGCCTCCACCAGCGACGGAGTCTCTTTTGTCTGCACCGGGATCTGGTGCTGTTTTACAAAGGCGGCATCTATAAAACAGTGGGCTGCTCCCGAGTCCAGCATGGCATACACGAACAGCCAGCGTTCGTCAGGCAGACGGAGTTTGACTGGTAGCAGGAACGGGCCCGGGGTATCAGCCCGCTGTTCGGAGGACCCAGCTAGTCGCCCCAGGCTGGGGGGTCCACTTACGCCTGGGGCTGCCCTTTTGGCGGCGGTGGCGGTGAAGGCCCGGGTATCTGATGCTTAGCAGGGCAGCCAGAGGCATAGTGGCCTGCCGTGCCGCAGTAGAGGCACAGATTCTGTGTGCGGCGTCTGGCCTTTTCCTCTGGGGTCAGGCAGGGTCGAGCAGCTCCAAGCCGCATAGGCTCGTCCTCGGCGCTGGTACGAGCTGAGGATGGGCGAGGAGCCAAGTGGCACGGCGCAGGGAGCTGGCGCCCTCTGATCTTGGCTTGGCGGCGACTTTCCAGGCGGCCATCGATGCGGAGGCAGAGGGTGATAAGTTGTTGAAGCGTGGGTGGTGGCTCCACCCTGGCCAGTTCATCCAGGACCTCCTCTGCCAACCCCTCGGTAAACTGGTCCATCTGGGCAGCCTCATTCCACGCCAAGTCTTGGGCCAGGAGCTTGAATTCGGTGGCATACTGAGCCACCGAGGATTTGCCTTGTTTCAGTGCCCTGATCTTCCGGTTGGCTGTGGCTGCTTGGACTGGGCTAGAGAAAGCAGCAGACAGGTGGGCCTCAAACCCTTGGTAATTAGTTAGTAGGGGAGAGGATGCGACCAGCAAGGGTGTGGCCCATTTGGCCGCCTGCCCCTTTAACAGACTGATGATGAAACACACCTTTGTCTTGTCATTGAGGAAGTCCTGTGCTCTCAGTTCAAAGTACAGCCGACACTGTGCTAGGAAGGCAGGAAATTCTTCCACGGCACCCCCAAATCTGTCAGGTGGGGAAACTGGGCACTTGGCTGGAGCACTGGCCGCAGGTTGTTGCTGCAAGTGCACTACTGCCTGTGTTAGCTGCTGTACCTGGGCTTGGAGCGCAGCCAGTAGTTCTGTGGTTTCACTTGCTTCAGCATCCATCCTGTGGAGTGGGTGGTTGTCGGGTGGAAGCAATCTGTCACGGCTGGGGCCGGGTCAGGCAAAGTCCAGAGGCAGTCCGAGGTCTGTAGCCAGTAAGCAGGAGGGTCTGAGGCGCCAAATCCAAATCAGTGTACAAGTATCGCAGGTCCGGGGTCCAGAAGCCGAGGTCAGGGAGTCCAGAAGTCAAAAGCCAAAGTCAGGGAGTCAGGAACCAAAGTCAAGCCGGAGTGGATGCTAGGATGTCAGGGAGATGACTAGTTGCTTCCACAAAGCCTCCTCCCAAAGCCCACAGCTATATAGCCCTCTGCTGGCTGTTGCCCGTTTGGGCTAATTGCTGGCTCAGGGAGGCAGCCAGGATCCTGTCATAACTCAAGCATCCTTGCTCTTAGGAGGGCCAGAATCCTCTCAGAACTCAGGGCTCAGGGAGCGTCTTGCTTGTGAGCGTGCCGCCCTCCTCCGATCCCTGAGGTCCTGCCGGAGGCGGTCACGCACACGAGCCACCCGAGAGGGCGAGGCAGGGGGGCTGGGATCTTCTCCAGCAGGAGGCAGGGGCACTGGTGCAGGTGGCAGGGGCACAGTTTCCTCGTCAGACTCAACTTCCTCTGCAGGGTCCCCAGCACCCATGACAGGCACATGGAATGTGCAGCAGACGCCAAGCACCAGTGACAAAGTAGGGCACATTTCAGACTTTATTGTTCAGGAACTGAGTGCAGCAGTTTCCCAGAAACAACCTGGACCGTCTTGCAGGGCATGAGGCTCCACTCCAAGAGGAAGGCAGGAGCAGCTGACCAAGTAGAGTGCAGGAGGGGGGGTGGTTTGAATCACCACACACGCAAGCTTCTGTGTTGAATCCCCACCTGCAATACAGAGACAGAGATCAAGAGCACTCAAAGGGGCGGTAGCTGCAGCAAGAGGCTGTGTCTTGGTCTTAAAGGGATGGTCTCTGATCCACCTCACCACAGGCATCAGGGCAGCTGTCAGATCCCCTCCTCCCCCAGTGCCCTGCAAGGGGTGGGAACAAGGCAGAGGACAGACTGGGGGGGGGGCCCTCCAGCAGCATGCAGGGGCCGCAGCAACCGGTCCCTGCCTGAGCTTGCAGTCCAGGTCAAGTGCCGGAGATGCTGTCACTCTGCCCAGCTGTGTGAGAGGGGAGGGAGGAGGAACTTTGAGGTGCAGTCACACTTACCTGTTCATGTGCGACCACCGTTGCATGCTGGAAACGAGAGGTTAGCTATAGAGGAGAGACCTTGCTCTCTTCCTCGCAAGTCATAGAGCTCACCCTGTACTGCCTAAGCACGCTCGCTGTGCAGTGCCCGTCACCAAAGTTCTTTATTAGAAAAAATATGAAAATTGAATCCTGCATTTCTCTGTACTCAGAAACACTTTACTTACAAATGTATTCATAAGACAGAATTTAAAACAAAAGCTCTTTGGGTCAGAACAGGAGATTTCATTCTCTTCTAGTGGTGGTGCCATCAAGTCACAGCTGTCATGGCGACCATGTAGGGTTTTCAAGGCAAGAGATGTTTAGAGGTGGTTTGCCATTTGCTGCCTTCATGTCACAACCCTGGTATTCTTTGGAGGTCTCCCATCCAAACAGTTGCCAGGGCCCACCTTGCTTAGCTTCCGAGATCGGGCTAGTCTGGGCTATTCCGGTCAGGATCATTCTTTTCTGTGAGAATATGAAGAACAAACTCTTCTTCTTTCCCTCCTCCTCCTCAGCCAACATTGTCTATACTGTTATTCTTCAGTTTGGTAATGACAAATTTTAAAAATGTTATAGCACTAGAGTACTGCCACGGATCACTGAGTAGTCAGGCAACTGTGAATTTCATTGCTGTTCTGCATCCCTGTTTCTCAAAATGAGTGGCAGACTCTTCAAAGTATAGACAAGCAGTTGCTTAAGGCAGAGAGAGTTTACCCCAGACCTTACCAAGAGCCCCTTTATGATGTCCCTTCAAAGAGCTGGAAAGTGGATAAAGGCTTTTGGGAGCCCAGTTTTTATTTTAACAGGCTGCTGCTGTGCAAATAGGTTGTTTTAATTGACTAAGCAGGTTTTATTTATGTTCAAATCATGATTATGTGACTTAACAGAATGGTTTTATGTACTCATTTACTGTATGTCTACTTTGCTGCAGATCCCAATAGACTTACAAAAACCACAGTCAAGAAGAAAATATCAACAAAATCAATTTTAAAGTAGTAGCACATTTTCCCTCAATAAAACAGACTCCATAGTTAAATCAATAATAAAAAATAATATTAAAATAGTTTAAAACAGCAACATAACATGGGATAGAATACCTACCCATTCAAACACATAGTACAGCAGTTTGCCTCACTCTCTGAATGTATGATAAAATAAAATAAAAACTTAACTAATTTCCATAATGTGAAGATAGAAATTCCTTGGAGAGGGAATTCCAGAGAAGAGGCACTACTGTTGAAAAACTCTGCTCTTTTTTATCAGTTTGCCTTCATATAAAGATAGGGCTTTAAATAGAGCCTCATTTCAAGATTTTGGTGTTCTGACTGGTTAGACCTTCCTGTGTTCAGATTGGCTTTCAATGTTGTGACATCTCTTCTGGGAAGAGCCAGGAAATGATGCTAGACCCAGGTTTGATTCCCCACTCCTCTACATGCAGCTGCTGGGTGACCTTGGGCAAGTCACAGTTCTTGCAGAGCTGTTCTCTCATGAGCAATGCTTTCAGAGCTCTCTCAGTCCCACCCACCTCACAGGGTGTCTGTTGTAGGGAGAGGAAGAGAAGGAGATTGTAAGTTGCTCTGAGAGTCCAAGTGAAAGGCGAGGTATAAATCCAATGGTGTTCGTTTATTCACCCACTTGTATGGATACAAGTGTGAATCTGGTGGATCACAAGAGGACAGATGCCAAGAGACACTACGAGAGACTTGCAGCACCACCTCATAAGATCTATCAAGTAGATAGGACTGAAACTATTGTAGGGTGGGACCTTGATCCCTGCCTTGCTGCACCCAGGTTAAGCAACTCAGAAGGGTACTGTGGGCAGTCAATCTGAAAACTCATGTGAGGTCCAAGAGAATCAAAAGTTACACCTTCTGGAGTGGATCCTGTCTAAATTCCATGCATAAAAAGAAAACTGACTTCTCCCCATCACTGTCATGCTGCAGACTGAAATAATACCCTGTAATCCTGTTGCTGGTGGATGCAGGATCCTCACTAGCAGCATCCAGAGGGAGTTTGAATTACTTTAGCCAAGGGCCAAGTGGGGGGAACAAGTGAACTTAAGAAGAGCCCTGCTGGATCAGACCAGTGGTCTATCTAGTCCAGCATCCTGTATCACACAGTGACTAACCAGTTCCTCTGGAAGGCCAACAACATCCCCTGATGTTGCCTCCTGGCTCTGGGATTCAGAGGTTTACTGCCTCTGAACGTGGAGGTGCTCTTTAGTCACTATTGCTAATCACCACGGATAGACCTATCTTCCATGAATCTATCTAATTCCCTTTCAAAGCTGTCTGTGCCTGTGGCCATCACTGGGTCCTCATTTCAATTCCACATTTCAATCACTCTCTGAATAAATATCTCCTTTTGTCCATCCTGAATATACTGCCTATCAGCTTCATTGGATGCCCTCAAGTTCTAATATTTTGAGAGAGGGAGAAAAATTTCTCTTTGCCGTCTCTCTCCACCATGTGCATAATTTTATACATCTTTATCGTGTCTCCACTTCGTTTTCTCTTCTCTAAACTGAAGTCTCAGACTCTTTAGTCTTTCCTCATAGGAAAGGTGCTCTAACTCTCTAATCTTGGTTGTCCTCTTCTGTACCTTTTTTTCCAGCTCTGCAGTGTCCATTTGAGATGCAATAACCAGAATAGTATAGTGTATTCCAAATGAGGCCGCACGATTATCTATTCAGGGGCATTATAATATCAGCCATTTTATTTTTGAACTCTTTCCTAATAATCTCTAACATGGAGGTTGCCATTATTACTGCTGCCACAGATTGTAAACACAAATAAAGCAGAACATAGTAGAAGATTCCAAACAAAACAATAAAGCAACTGTGTAGCCAAAACAAATCATTTAGTATCTTAAACAAGTTTATTTGAAAAACTTTCTCTACAAGTGTCCTATGCAGTTCAAAGTGCCAAAAGGCACCACATAAATAGTCTTGAATTCCAAAAACTTGTAAAAAACTCCTAAGGTGTGGTCAAACCAAGGCTGTTTCAAACATGAACGAAACGGTGGAAATGTGTTCGGAGGATGCCTGTGACACGGCGTACCGCAGCACTCCTTCTCCCTCCTCTCCACCTTCCGAAGCACGAAGACAAATGTGTAGAAGCTCTTAACGCGTTCGACTTGGCTTGCTGCGCATTTCGAATAACCGCCCAAAGGCAGTTTCAGCTTTTTCAAGAGCAAATCAATGAAAACATCCTTCTCTGTACTGCATTTGCCTTGAGCATGAGCCACTGTATAAATGTTTTCCTAAATGCAGTACAGAGAAGGATGTTTTCATTGATTTGCTATTTATGTGGTACCTTTTGGCACTTTGAACTGCATAGGGCACTTTTGTATAGAAAGTTTTTCAAGTAAACTTGTTTAAGCTACTAAGTGATTTGTTTTGGCTACACAGTTGCTTTATAGTTTTGTTTGGTATCAACAAAACGCGGCCTCCAAAATAAGCAAGAAGATAGGGAATATCTTGACCAATGAGAACGGCACAGCAGTAGCCTCCCAATATCACCTGCTGGTGCTGTAAATTGCTGACATTGACTAGGATTGTTTGAGCATTTGCCTTGAGCGTGAACCACTGTTGCAAGGTGGCCACCTGGAAGACACTATTGTATAGATAGTGAGCTTTGGCTGAGGTGGCTTTTGGTAGAAGGGTTTTTCAGCACACCATCTAGACTGGGAAGTTGTTGGCTCCACCCTGGGGCACATTGCTTTTTTATGACCCAGAAGTCAAGGACTGTCCCACTCCCATGACCATCGGATAATGGAAGATTTGTATACAGGTACCGTGAAGCTTCCTTCTTGGTGGTCCAGCAGTGGGCAGTCCTACCCACCCTTCAGAGGACGGCAGCTTCCAGGTTGCTGGATCTTCAAAGCAGTTTCCAGTATTAGTACTCTTATCTTAGTCGGGGAAGGGATTTTCCCCAAAAAGAAAAAGAGAGAGAGAGAGAGAGCTACTAGAGTGAGGAGTTAAGGAGGGCAGAAGTTTTCTCCCGTTGTTAGTTGGGTTGAGACTACCTTCATATTGGTCTTTGGCCTTAGTAGGGTAGTAGTTCATTAATGTTTACTGGTCGGGGGGAGTGGGTTTTTTCTTTCTTTTGTGGTGAATAGTTCACTAAGGGAGGTGAGGCTTGGTGAATGACTGGGAAACCAGGGGACAAGCCCCTCCCTTCAGGGGTCACATTTTCTGCCAGCCCTGCCTTCAGAGAGGAGGAGCTATGTTCCCAAGAGTCAAGGACTACCCCACTCCTGGACCACCAAGAAGGAAGCTTCATGGTAAGTGAATAAATATTTCTGTTATCTACTTTAGTGACCTCTCATATTTCCTTCTTCTCCTCAAGGTCAGTCTGAAAGGTTTGATCACATGGGAGTAATGCTCTCCCACTTTTGAGTAATCCTTAGGGCCTAGTATTTCCAGCCATATCACTTCTGTTGAGGAGTTAATTCCCTCATGTTTTCTAACTTATTTGAATCTATGCCTTCTTTTATGTACAATACAACACCTCCCCCCAACCTATTCCTCCCTGTCCTGGCTATGCCCAGGGACAACTGTATCCCATAGATTGCCCTCCACTATGTCCTCCACTGGATACAACCTGCTATGTTTATCTCAGAGATCAGGTCATGCAGCAAGATGACCAGGGTAGTTTCAATTCCAATATTGTAATAATTTGGTTTCAAGCCTGGATCTATATAATATATCTAAAATTTTTAATCATTTTATTGTAAACTGTCTGAATAGTCTGTATTAGGTTGAATGGTTAGCTTTTAAAAAGTTGGGAGAAAGAAACATTGTGCTTTGAGGTCAGTATTATCTTCAAGCAATTTCAAGTGTCAGCCTCATAATCTGTGAGACTGAGAGTATCAGTTTACTGCCGTGGAATGTTTTTCTGAAAGCTACTGGCTTGATACCCAAGTTTCGACAGTCATGAACCGCAGGGAGAACTAAAAATGAGAAGGCTTGTCTACCTAGAATGTGGTTCTAAATCAAGACTGTCTTGACCTGCCAGAGGACCTGGATCAGTGTATGGATGTAATCTGTGACTTGAAGTTTAGCGTATGCTCCTGTGTAATTTACTTGTCTCTCCTGAGCACCTAATTGTAGACATTAAATAGGCCAAGGGGGTGAATGAGAAAATTCAGCTTTCTGCTTTCAAACTTGAAAGCTTTGCAGCTTTTCCCTTCTTCCCCTGCGTGCTCCCCCCCCCCGCCCTCCATTTCACAGCTGGTCAACACATGTAAAATAATTGGTTAGTTCAGGTAAAGGCAACTAGGGAAGGATGCCCTAGAAACACAGCAAATCCAAACAAGATTTCTGGGAAGCAGAAACAGGATTAACCCATCATAGTTAAAGTTTTGTGTAAAACAAATCATAATAGCTAAGACAGCAAATTAGTTTTATAGCTATTATTTCTTCTACCACTGCTTAAATGAGCATGTTTGGGATGTTGCCAGTCTATTACATATTGCTGTGCAAGATTACAAAGAAATCCCAGACATGCTTGGGAGAGCTATTTAACATTTCTAAAATATATTTTCAACTGTTAAAAGTATTGCTTCACCTTCTGTATTCCCAGTTTACTAATTGTTAGAACCCTATCAGAGATAAGATTTCCCAAATTTTATTAGCATATACTATAGAATGATTTTACAACCCAGTTCACTTCCTCTTGTGTGTTAAAGGAGAATCTTCAGATTGCTTTGTTCCTTCTTTGGAAGTTGTCGTTTTCAGAAAATATGTCATTATTTTAGGTAAACAGGAAAAGTGATCATTTGTTTTGGGGTAAATGTTTTTAGTAATGTAGACTAAGGGGCTTAGAAGTGTTAGTGAAAAGCGATCTAGGGGGAATGGAAAATGTGGTTTGAATAAAAGTTTGCTTTGTGTCCGTGTGTGTGTGTTTGATGATCTTAATATTTGAAGGTTTTATTATGATTTGGCCTTTTCACTTTAAATGTTTTGTGAAACCCCTCCCCCCATGCTTTTACTATGAAATCCTGTATATTCTTACTAGGGCAGAACTCAGTAAATCACTTGACACTGGGCTACCTTAATATTAGGCATCAAAATATGGAGGCAGCACAGTTTCAAAGAGGAGCATAGTAAGTCCAGTTCTTTCTCTGTATGGATCTGCAGTGACAACAGGGCTATGGCGCCCTAGGCAAGACTATCTACTACCCCAACCAATTTAAAAAAAAACATCTTCCAGGCTCAATGTGGCAGTATTGATGGCAGTAGCTAGAAGCAAGCTGGTGGCTGGTTTGGAGAGCCATGAAAGAAGGGCAAGGTATGAGCCAGGCAGATCAGATAAGCAGAGGATCTGTTCTCCTGTTCAGGTTCCACCAATACAAACAGGAACTGCACAAGAGCACAGTGCTGTTGCTCCTTGAGAACTGTTAAGGAAAACCTGGTCCCATGTGAACTTCATGAGTGAAAATGGCATCCTTTGACTTTTCTACTTCAGAAGCCAAAATGGACGTGTGTGTGTGTGTGAGAGAGAGACAGACCATTAGCCCATCAGGAAAAGTCTCTATCACCCAGGGGTGGAATTTTAGCAGGAGCTCCTTTGTATATTAGGCCACACACCCTTGATGTAGCCAATCCTCCAAGAGCTTACAAAAATTTGCTCCTTCCCGGTGGAGTTTCCCCCGATCTTTACTGGGATCAAAAGCAAGGACAAAAGCAAAAGTAAGACAAAAGCAAGGAAATTAATCACATGTTTTCTGATGAACTTATGGATAAAAGTACAAGCCAAAAAAAAAAAAAAGACTGCTCATTATTATTATTAAGCCTAAATTTTGAGTGCATGATGCATCCCATCTCCCTGCTTCTCCTCCGCCAGATTTGGCTGCCACCTTGGTCCCTGAGGGGGCTCTCAAGGGTGAGACAGGGGAGGAGAAGAGGCAGCGGTCACCCTCACTTTGGAGAGCTTCTTCCTGGGTCTCCCACTTGGGGTACAGCCTGTTTTCTACTCACCACCACAGCCCAATGATGTTGGCTGGGCAGAGCAAGATGAAGAAAAGACCAGTTGGGTCTAGGATGAGGGCAGCATCCTGGGGAGGTGGCAGTGACAAGGAGGAGCTGGCTGCTGGCTGCACCAATCCCTTCTCCAGTGTAATGTGGCATCCCGGGGGCCCTGGGAGACTCAGAGAGAGTGTGTGCAGGGCAGGGCCAGCCAGATTGAAAAGCTGCAGGCTGGGCTGAGTGTGTACATGGCTGTGCTACCTTCTGGTGAGTCCCATCCCAGGTGGTGAAGGAGGAGAGGCAGGCAGGGAGGCAGTGAAGCGAGGGTGGGATGGATGGACCAATGAGGCAGCCTCCCCTGACAGCACCTGGTGCTGCTGCTGTTCTGCAGGAGGCCAGTCTGGTGGTTGCAGCTTCCCACTGGTCTTCTTCCAGGCCGGCACTTCCTTCCAGCCCACCCTGGCCGGTGCCCTTGTGGCAAGGTACTGCTCTAGGCAGTGGCCTACCTTGCCGACTTGCTGGCTCTGGCCCTGAGTGACAATTTATTTCTGCCTGTTCAGTTACCAGAATTGGGGGGAGGGGGGTGTCTTTTAATATTTTTGGGAAATATTAGCTCTTTGGAGTTCTTGGCTTGCAAGAGGCAGTAATGCAGGATTTTTACAAAAATTGTATGCCAGGATTGTTTCTTTAGAGAACTCTCAGAATTAACCAGACCGTTGCTTAACCAAGTGAGGTTGTTTTATTAAGAAAATAATGCACACAAACAAACACACAAGCTTAATAGAAACTACAGGGATGAGAGGGATATATACCAGGGATTTTGGGGAGATATAGTTACCATCCAGAGGTCCAGGAGTCCATGAAGCAGAGAATGTGAATATGGAAAGTGGCCCAAACAGAGTTTGGGGTGCAAGTCTCTAGCAAGAGAAGGCAAGACGCACACACAATGGGAAGTGGTAATCTAGATATAGGCTAAAATGTTACTTGGAGGCACGCTGATGTACCTGCTCACAAAAGCAATGTACTAATGGGACTAAAACAATATGCTGGGGAATGTGTGCAAGGAAGGGCAGTCTAGAAATCTGAAGAATAAACAAATAAATGCTGAATGGGGTTCCCAGGAAAAAGACAAAGAAGTTGTCATAATTGCATCTGTGTGAGAGGATGGGTTTTTGGGTGTAAGGAGGAATGGTAAATGTCTCCTGATGTAATTTGTCCAAGAAGGTAAGAATGCTAATGTTAGCTGATGATCCTAGATTGATGAAGAGAAAAAGGCTACCCATCTGTGGGAATAGCCCATCAATTTGGGTGATTGGATTAGGAAGGGAGGAAACAAGTGTTGGACTTTTGTGCTAAGGAATCTTAACTTTCCTGTGGGCTCCAGAATGCAGGATACCTCTTTTGTTTTTAGATGAGGAGAAATTATTAACATGACAGATACCCTGCCACCACCTCACAAAAATAGCAAGTCAGACCTGTGCTTGCTGCCAGGAACCATTTTGTTCTGTCTTACTCCATCTTAGTTTATACTGTACACTTCCAGACCTCACTCTGGCCCACTCGTGGCCTAACAAAGCTAGCACTTGTGAAAGAATTGGGGATGAAAGATGATGAGAGATGTCTTTTCCCCAGTGTTCCCTTTGCAGGGGTACATAGGAGGCCTAACAGTTCCTTCCCACACCAAGTCGTGAAGTCTAAAACTCTAGTCCGGATTAAAAGAACAGAGTTATCAAAACACCATACCCCATGTCAAGCTTTCTTCCCCACTTGTCTGTGTCATGACAACATGCTTTTTCTCACCTGTGTTCTTAATCAGTGGCTGGTAAGGACTGGGAAGTGATAATGTCACTACATTGAATGTGCTTAAAGTTTGAAAACATTCTCTTCAGATCCGAATGTGATTCACATTAATGATGAATACAATGCTTGGCAACATGGGATGCTTATAGCCGGTAGTAGTTAAAAGCAAGTGTACACTGTAATTTGGATGGTATGGGGGTTTTTTTGTCATTTATGTTCATGGCATCTTCAGAAAAGTTTAGAATCTGATATATCATGTTGACAACTTATGGCCTTTAACAGCTCTAACGGGAGGGTGTAACTAAAAAACAGTAATTCCTTTAGCAGATGTCTTTACATTAAAGGTGTTCAGAGAAAACAAAGTGAGAAATCTTGAGTACTTTCCTCCTTTTATTATTGGAGAGAATGACATTAAATGGTTTTATTTCTAGTCATAGGTTTCAGAATACTTCAGTAGTATTACTACAGCAATGTATTAACTTTATTTCTGATGCATATATCTTAAAATTGAATAGTTTCATTATAGCAAATGCAAATAGGGTTTGTGTATCTGTATATGAACCACTGCGTGAACCACTACAGGGCATTATCAACAGGTGCCTGACTAAAGGGATCTTTCCCACACCTCTTAAAGAGGCAGTGGTCCGTCCCCTCTTAAAAAAACCATCGGCAGACCATATTGGCAAACTATCGGCCGGTGTCAAACCTTCCCTTTTTGGGTAAGGTCATAGAGCGGGCGGTGGCAATTCAACTGCAGGGATTCCTGGAGGACACTTCCGCACTGGAGCCATTCCAGTCCGGCTTTTGGCCAGGTCACGGGACAGAGACAGTTCTGGTCGCTCTCATAGAGGACCTCATGTGACAGCTGGATCAGGGCGGCTCTACGGTGCTGTTGTTATTAGATCTGTCAGCCACTTTTGACACGGTTGACCATCAGCTACTGACTAGCCGCCTTGCCGATGTGGGGATTCAAGGATCTGCCTTACAGTGGCTGACCTCCTTTCTCCAAGTTCGGGGACAAAGGGTGGTGATAGGGGAGGAAGCATCCCAGAGGCACTCTCTTAGTTGTGGGGTGCCGCAGGGAGCGGTCCTATCCCCGATGCTATTTAATATCTATATGCGCCCCCTTGCCCAGATTGTCAGGAGGTATGGACTGGGTTGCCATCAATATGCGGATGACACCCAGCTCTATCTACTGATGGGTGGCCAGTCTGACTGTACCCTGGAAAATCTAGACCTGGCGCTACAAGCCGTGGCTTCTTGGCTCAGACTGAGTTGGCTGAAACTGAATGCGACGAAGACGGAGGTTCTCTACCTGGGTCGAGGCGGTCCGGGGGGAGAGATCCAGCTGCTGGCTCTTGACGGGGTACCATTAATACCGGTCCCTAAGGCCAAGAGCTTAGGCGTGCTTCTTGAGTCCTCCCTTACAATGGAGGCCCAGGTAGCAGCCACGGTTAGATCTGCCTTTTTCCATCTTCGGCAAGCGCGGCAGCTGGCCCCTTACCTGGAGCGCAACGACTTAGCAACGGTAATCCATGCTACGGTCACCTCAGGAATAGATCACTGTAATGCTCTCTACATGGGGCTACCCTTGACGCTAACCCGGAGACTACAACTAGTGCAGAATGCTGCGGCACGACTGTTAATGGGGCTGCAGCGATGGGAACACATTCAGCCAGTGCTGAGGGAGCTGCACTGGTTGCCTGTTGTGTTCTGAGTTCGCTTCAAGGTGTTGGTATTAACCTTCAAAGCCCTTTATGGTCAGGGACCTGCCTATCTACGGGACCGCCTTTCCCCATATATCCTCCAGAGAGCACTGCGATCAGGGGCAAAAAATCTGTTGTCTGCCCCTGGCCCAAAAGAAGCCAGGCGCTGTGTGACGAGATCCAGGGCTTTTTCGGTGGCAGCACCAGAACTTTGGAATACCCTTCCAGAAGCCATAAGGGCCCTGCGGGATTTGTCTGCGTTCCGCAGGGCCTGTAAGACCGAATTATTTAAACAGGCTTTTGCGGTTTGAAAAAGGGCTGCCGCCGGACATCTTACAGAATGCTGGCAATCACAGTCGAGAATTCGATACCGCCTATATTGTACTGAAATTGCGCCATAGAATGGTTTTAAAGTTGATATATGTAAATTATGGTTTTATATGTTTTATGGATTGATTGTATTTTATGATGTTGTGAGCTGCCCTGAGTCCGCTTCCGGAGAGGGCGGGATATAAATGGAAAGTAATAAATAAATAAATAAATAAATGTGTGTGTGTGTGTGTGTATATATATATATATATATATATATATATATATATATATATATATATATATATATATATATATATATATACACACACACACACACACACACACACACACATATATATATATGCATGCACACAATATAAGGAAAGTTTTATAGTTATATGTAACGTCGCCATAATATGTGTGCTTTTTCAAATCAAGTTGCCAGCCTCCAGGTGGGACCTGGAGATCTCCCTGTCATGACCCAGGTGGGGGTGCCCCCTGACGCTGCCACCACTCTGGAATTAAGGTCCCTTGGGAAGGCCAGAATCCCCTCCCAAGCCCTTCAGATCCCTTGCTTTGGGCCAAGAAAATAGGCATGTATACCTGGCAGAGTAACAAAAAACAACAAAGTTTATTTTATATAGGAAAATCAATAAAAGGGAAGTGAACAGAACAGATATGCTTTAAAACTCTAGTAACATAAATAAACTTTATGTTTAAGTCCCTTACGCAACTACACTTAACTGTTCCTAGTCTGTTAGGCCCCAAGCCTTGGCCTGCTCACTCTCCCTCAGAGTTGAGGGTCTTCCTCCTAAACAGCAGCTATCCTTCGTGCTTGGCCTCTCAGGAGGAAAGAACAGTATCTGTCTTCTGAGAGGGTTTTTAAACAGTTTCCCTCAGAGCCTACTTGGACACCAGTTGGCTGAAACCAGTGCCAAGCATTCTAGGGATTGTAGGCTGTCTCTTCCTACTGCAACACAGGCTTCACAAGCTCCCTAGGTCCACTAGGCCTCTGTCTCACAGCACAAATCATCTCCCGCTTTTACAACTGATCTCCAGCTGGCAGAAATCAGCTCCCCTGGAAGAAATGGCAAATAAATATAGAACACTCTGTGAGGGTTTTTACTAATGCATGTAATACCAAAAGAATTTTTATACTAAACAATATTCAATAGTATTCCAAAAATTCTCTTCTATAAAAAATTCTACAATGTTCTATCTTTGTTTGCAGAGCTACACAAAGTTAAAGAAATTCCAAAATGAATATGATTGCTTCCCAAAACAGCTGTGACTGCAAACAGACTGCACTTCTGTCCTCTTTTCAGAGTTTCCTTCTTCAAGCAGCTTCCCAAGGGCAATCCAACAGTCTCCAAAAATTTGTATATTTTAAGAGTTAAGTAGCCCTTTGGGGGGTTATCTACCCTTAAAACATGAGATTTCAGGAGACAATTGAATTGCCATGACTGCAGGGGGTGCTGGAGTGCCTCCCTCCCCTGCAGGTTGGGCTGTTTTGCTGTTGAAGGCCAGTCTGCAGTTAGCCCTGACACTTCCATACCACTGCTCTCCTGATCTCATGTGTGACTTCACCTTGAAACACGAGATCTGAGGGTACCCTTGGGAAGGGGATGAGTGGTCGTGCTTCCTCTCCCTGCCTGGTTAGGGGGTGACTTCCCTGGTGTTCCAAAAGTGCTTCTATGACGACAATCCCAAATGCAATCAAATGGTCTCCAATAATTGTACGTTTCAAGGGTTAATTAACTCTTTGGGGGGTTAGTTAACCCTTAAAATGTGAGATTTTAGGAGACAGTTGAATTGGCATGGCCGCAGGGGGGCGTGGAGTGGCTCCCTTCCCCGCAGGTTGGGCTGTTTTCCCAGTAAAGGCAATCTGCAGTTAGCTCTGCCACTTCCATCCACCACTTTCCTGAACTCACGTGTGACTTTACCTTGAAACATGAGATCTCAGGAGGGGGATGAGCGGTAGTGCTTCATCTCCCCACCTTGTCGGTGGCTGACCTCCCTGGTGTTCCAAAAGTGTCCCTATGGCTACCATCCCACATGCATTCAAACGGTTTCTAATAATTGCACATTTTAAGGGTTGTAACCCTTTTGGGGGTATTTATCCATTAAAATGTGAGATTTTAGGAGACAGTTGAATTGGCATGGCTGCAGACTGGCCTCCAGTGCCTCCCTTCCCCGCAGTTTGGGCTGTTTTCCCAGTAAAGGCAATCTGCAGTTAGCCCTTCCATTTCCATCAACCGCTCTCCTGATCTCATGTGTGACTTCACCTTGAAATATGACAACTGAGGGTACCCTCAAGAGGGGGATGAGCAGTAGTGCTTCATCTCCCCATCTTGTCGGTGGCTGATTTCCCTGGTGTTCCAAAAGTGCTTTTATGGCCACAATTCCAAGGGCAATCCAATGGTCTCTAAAACTGCACATTTTAAGGGTTAAGTAACCCTTTAGGAGCCCCGTGGTGCAGAGTGGTAAAGCTGAAGTACTGCAGACGGAGCCCTCTGCTCATGACTTGAGTTCAATCTCAGTGGAAGCTGGTTCAGGTAGCCGGTTCCAGGTTGACTCAACCTTCCATCTTTCTGAGGTCAGTAAAATGAGTACCCAGCAGCCGGGAGGAAAGTGTAGATAACTGGAGAAGGCAATGGCAAACCACTCCATAAAAAGACTGCCATGAAAACGTTGTGAAAGCAACGTCAACCCAGAGTCGAAAACGACTGCTGCTTGCACAAGGGACTACCTTTACCTATTTAACCCTTGAAATGTGATGTTTTAGGAGACAGTTGAAATGGCATGACTGCAGGGGAGCACTGGAGTGCCTCCCTTCCCCGCAGGTGGGTCTGTTTTCTCATTGATGTGCTCCTATTGTCAAAATCCCAAGGGCAATCTGATGGTCTCCAATAATAGCATGTTTTAAGGATTAAGTAGCCTACAAACTAGGCTTCAGCAGTATGTGGATCAGGAACTACCAGAAGTTCAAGCTGGGTTTTGGAGAGGTAGCTAGAGATCATATTGCCAACACACTAGATTGAGAAAGCACGGTAATACCAGAAAAACATCTATTTCTGCTTCATAGACTATACTAAAGCCTTTGATTGTGTGGATAACAACAAACTGTGGCCTTAAAGAAATGGGAGTACCAGACCACCTCGCATGTCTCCTGAGAAACCTGTATAAGGGTCAAGAAGCAACTGTCATAATGGAACAACTGATTGGTTAGAATCGGAAAAGGAGTTCGACAAAGATGTATGTTGTCAGCCTGCTTATTTAATTTATATGCAGGGTACATCATGTGGAATGCTGGCCTGGATTAATCACAAACCGGAATTAAGATTGCTGGGAAAAACCTCAACAACCTCAGATATGCAGATGACACCACTCTAATGGCAGAAAATGAGGAGGACCTAAAGAACCTCTTGTTGAGGGTGAAAGAGGAGAATGCAAAAGTAGGCTTGAAACTCAGCATCAAAAAAACTAAGATCATGGCAAATGGCCCCATCACTCCACTCCTTTGCAAGTAGAAGGGGAAGACATGGAAGTAGTGACAGACTTCACATTCCTGGGATCCAAGATCACTGCAGATGGTGACTGTAGCCATGAAATTAAAAGACATTTGCTCCTTGGGAGGACGGCGGTATAATAAAAAATAGAGACATCACCCTGCCAACAAAAGTCCATATAGTCAAAGTGATGGTATTCCCAGTGGTAATGTATGGCTGTGAGAGTTGGACCATAAGGAAGGCTGAGCGCAGAACAATAGATGCTTTCGAGTTGTGGTGCTGGAAAAGGGTCTTGAGAGTCCCTTGGACTGCAAGAAGATCAAATCAGTCAGTCCTAAGGGAAATCAACCCTGACTGTTCCCTGGAAGATCAAATGCTGAAGCTCAAATACTTTGGCCACCAAATAAGAAGGGAGCACTCACTGGAGAAGACCCTGATGCTGGGAAAGACAGAAGGCAAAAAAAGAAGGGGATGGCAAAAGATGAGATGGCTGGACAACATTACTTATGTAACTAACATGAATTTGTGTGGAATTGGTGGAAGACAGGAGGGCCTGGTGTGACTTGGTACATAGGGTCATAAAGAGTCAGACTCGACTGTGTGACTGAACAACAACAAAAAGGTTCTACAAACAATCCAGGAACTCTGGGTTTGAGCCTGGCAAACAGAACATCAGAAAAAGGGTGTATGTGAGGTTTTTAAATATCTTTTCTCTACCCTAAGGAGTCTCAAAGATACTTATAATCTTCCCTTTTTCTCCCTACAAGAGCCACCTTGTGCAGCAAGTGGGGCTGAGAGAATTCTGTGTCTGGCCCAAGGTCACCCTGTGCTGTCAGGCTTCATATGAAGGAATGGGGAATCAAACCCAGTTCTCCAGATCAGAGTCTGCTGCTCTTAAGGATTATACCATGCTGGTTGTCTTGTACTCATGCTTGATGTCCATTGAAACTAATGAAAGTTATACTCCCTTTGGCTTTCTTCTTTGGGACTTAGAAAGAACCGCTGGTTCAAATCTCTCCATCATGATTTTATAGAAAGTTTGTTTTGGCTACTTGGAACCTGAGGAAGTATCTTTTTCTCCCAAAATGTCATATGTCACTGCAAAGCTGGAGCATTTCCCAGTAACTACTAACACTAGGATTAAATATTTCCACAATTTTACCCCATCTCTTTGCCTGGTTTCATGTTGGCACGGTAGTTGTTGTTTTTCCATTCCTCAGATGCACCCATTAAAAGGCCCTAAAGGAATTGGGAGATAAAAGGGAAATAAAATCCAGTTCTGCAAGTAATGCATATATTCTGTAAATAATAAATTGCAAACTTTTAAAGGGCGGGGGAAACCCCTTCATAACAGCAGTTTTCTGTAAATCTCAAAATTCCTTTTTAATGAAATCCATCCGTCATACAAATGACGAGCACATAGTTGTTAAAAAGAGTATCCTGCCTGAAGACAGATGGCATGACTTATTTGTAAAGGATAGCCCCATTTCCTAAATGAGAGCATTATTTTATAGGACAACAGCCCAGAGCAGAAACAGTAGAAATGTACTCTTGACATGTTTGTAAAATACTGTAAATCTGATTTACCACATAGTATTTAAGGGACTAGAGTTGATAGAATGCCTGAAGAATTCTGGACAGAGGTTCATGACATTGTACAGAAGGCAGCAACCAGCACCATCCCAAAGAAAAAGAAATGCAAGAAAGCAAAGTAGCTGTCTGATGAGGCTTTACAAATAGCTGAAGAAAGAAGGAAAGCGAAAGGCAAAGGTGGAAAGGAAAGATTCACCCAACTGAATGCAGATTTCCAGAGAACAGCAAGGAGAGATAAGGAGGCCTTCCTGGAGGAACAATGCAAAGCAATAGAGGAAAATAATAGAATGGGAAGGACAAGAGATCTCTTCAAGGAAATTGGAGAAATCAAGGGAACGTTCCATGCAAAGATGGCCATGATAAAGGACAAAAACGGTAGGGACCTAACAGAAGCGGAAGAGATCAGGAAGAGGTGGCAAGAATACACAGAAGAATTATACAAGAAGGATCTCAATGTCCTAGAAAACCATGACAGTGAAATCGCTGACCTTGAGCCAGACATTCTGGAGTGTGAAGTCAAATGGGCCTTAGAAAGCATTACTAACAACAAAGCTAGCGGAGATGACGGTATCCCAATTGAGCTATTCAAAGTCCTAAAAGATGATGCTGTTAAAGTGATGCACACATTATGTCAACAAATCTGGAAACTGCAACAGCGGCCACGGGATTGGAAAAGATCAGTTTATATTCCAATTCCAAAGAAGGGTAATGCCGAGGAATGTTCAAACTATCGCACCATTGCACTCATTTCACATGCCAGCAAGGTCGTGTTAAAGATCCTACAAGCTAGGCTTCAGCAGTATGTTGATCAGGAACTACCAGAAGTTCAAGCTGGGTTTCGGAGAGGTAAAGGAACTAGAGATCAAATGGCCAACATTCGCTGGATTGTGGAGAAAGCACGGGAGTATCAGAAAAAGTCTATTTCTGTTTCATTGACTACACTAAAGCCTTTGATTGTGTGGATCACAACAAACTGTGGCAAGTCCTTAAAGAGATGGGAGTACCAGACCACCTCACATGACTCCTGAGAAACCTGTCAAGGGTCAAGAAGCAATGGTCAGAACGGGATATGGAACAACTGATTGGTTTGGAATAGGAAAAGGAGTTTGACAAGGATGTATATTGTCACTCTGCTTATTTAATTTATATGCAGAGTACATCATGCGGAATGCTGGCCTGGATGAAGCACAAGCTGGAATTAAGATTGCCGGGAAAAACATCAACAAACTTAGATATGCAGATGACACCACTCTAATGGCAGAAAGTGAGGAGGACCTAAAGAACCTCTTGTTGAGAGTGAAAGAGGAGAGCACAAAAGTAGGCTTGAAACTCAACATCAGAAAAACTAGGATCATGGCATCCAGCCCCATCACACCTTGGCAAATAGAAGGGGAAGATATGGAAGTAGTGACAGACTTCATATTTCTGGGATCCAAGATCACTGCAGATGGTGACTGTAGCCATGAAATTAAAAGACGTTTGCTCCTTGGGAGGACAGGTATGGCGAACCTGGGCAGTATAATAAAAAGTAGAGACATCACCCTGCCAACAAAAGTCCGTATAGTCAAAGCAATGGTATTCCCAGTAGTAATGTATGGCTGTGAGAGCTGGACTATAAGGAAGGCGGAGCGCAGAAGAATAGATGCTTTTGAGCTGTGGTGCTGGAGAAGAATCTTGAGAGTCCCTTGGTCTGCAAGAAGATCAAATCAATCAGTCCTAAGGGAAATCAACCCAGACTGTTCACTGGAAGGTCAGATGCTGAAGCTGAAACTGAAATACTTTGGCCACCAAATGAGAAGGGAGCACTCACTGGAGAAGATCTTGATGCTGGGAAAGAAGGCAAAAGAAGAAAGGGACGGCAAAAGATGAGATGGCTGGACAGCGTTACTGATGTAACAAACATGAATTTGAGCAGACTTTGGAGGATGGTGGAAGACAGGATGCCTGGTGTGACTTTGTCCATGGGGTCGCAAAGAGTCGGACTCGACTGTGCGACTGAACAACAACAAAAATTTGTCATGATCTTTTTTTTTTTTTTAAACTCAAAATTTTTATTTTTCAATAAACAATACTTTTCAATACAAATACAGCTTAAATTCAAACACTGACACAATGTATAGGGAGAAAAGATCTTTTAAGTAGTTATTCTCCCAAAAAAGTTATATATACATACATGGAAAAGTAGAAATTACTGAACTGCAAAAATCATCATTTTTTTAATCCCATCATTTTCCTACAAGCTCAGGGCACAGTATATGGTTAAACTCTCCTCCATTTTACCTTCAGAACAACCTTACAAGGGTAGGGTAGGATGTGACGGGCCCCAGATCACCCACTGGCCTCCCATGGCAGAGTGATGATTCAGAGCTGGGTCTCTCGGATCTTAGTCCAACTCTCTAACTATTGTACCACACTAGTTGTCCAATAATTGTAAAGCAAATCAATTACACTAAAATAGTTAAAATAACCACAACAAACTTTTAGAGGACGGCAGGATGGGTGCTTTTTGCAAGTTCAACACACACAAAGAAGTAATATATGTTTTCTTCAACAATCTCCAGTTCCTCTCCTCAGTTTATATGTAAGAATCTCCTGAAAGGTGGTAATCAATACCTGTCTTTCTACCAGGATGGCTATCTACACACTAGGGCCACCAGGCCTCCCACCAAGCAGCACTTATTGCCCGCTGCTGCTTAGAGTGGCTGCAGAAAATTTTTAAAAGTTTCTGACAATTCCTAGAGCTACCAGACATCACTGCCAAGTTTCTTCAAGAAGTGACATCAAGGTACACATAGTGCCACACACCCCTGCACCTCAGCTTCCTGCCAGAACCCTACCACACATGCAGGTAAGATCTGTATAAATGCTAGAAGTGACTTGCACCTTGCATATCTATTGCAGTGTCCTAGGAAATTGGTGCTCTGTTTCTTCTTGTATATGTAGATACATACAGCTGCCATATAGGGAATCAGATCACTGGTCCATCAAGGTTCCTCTGACAGTGGTTCTCTGAGATCTTTTATGTAATCTACTAATTTACCCTTTTAAATGGAGATGCTGGGGACTGAATCTGGTTCCTTCTGCATGCAAAGCAGATGTTATACTTCTGAGCTACACCCCCACCCCTAAGTTTTAATGGCCCATCCCAGTATCCTTGCTCTTCCAGTAGTTACTGTAGCAAGAACTAGAAGCAATAGATCTGTGCACTGTAGGGACTGGATTTGATCCACATTAAATTGGTATTTTGTTTTGCTTCAGACCTCCCTGCAGGGACATGGAGGGGGGGGGGGGCGTGAAGCTTATGTGTGCCTTCCTGTGGACTTTCAGGGTCCCATTTTCTGGGAGCAGCATTTTGTAGAGATCAGCGCACATGGGGGCCAGGGGAAGGAAAGTTCTGTTCCACTGATGTAAAATTTACTCTGGATCCAACCCTGTGCATCTGCTGTCAAGAATAAATGTTGTTGTCCATTGGACAAATGTTGTTGTCCATGAAGAAGGAGCATTCCCACCTCCTTCGGTGAAGATTGCATTTTACCAGCAGAATCTCTTTTATGTCAGATTAATGTTGCCTTTGGATGCATCCCATTGTTTGCCGATCAACTGCTTTAATTATGGTGAATTTTGAGAAGCATTAAGAAGAGCCCCGTGGCGCAGAGTGTTAAAGCTGCAGTACTGCAGTCCTAAGCTCTGCTCATGACCTGAGTTCGATCCCCGGTGGAAGCTGGGTTTTCAGGTTGCCGGCCCGAGGTTGACTCAGCCTTCCATCCTTCCGAGGTCAGTAAAATGAGTACCCAGCTTGCTGGTGGGAAAGTGTAAAAGACTGGGGAAGGCAATGGCAAACCACCTCGTAAAAAGTCTGCCGTGAAAACATTGTGAAAGCAACGTCACCCCAGAGTCGGAAACGACTGGTGCTTGCACAAGGGATCTTTCCTTTTCCTTTCCTTGAGAAGGATTACAGATAGGAACACTGAAGCTAGCCAGTAGGATCCTTCCTAATGCCATCACATTTATGGTTGGTACCATACTGTAGCATGGTCTGACCTGGCTTTATCTGCTAGCACAGCATTGTTGCCAGTGTAAAAGGCCATGTGCTTGGGTACTCTAAGCAACACTCTTGATACATCTAAAGTACAAGTCCACTGAGCCTGACTAATATGAATGGTGTTGAAACTCAGATGAGATATGAGTTCTTTCATTTCAATTATATTCATTTCCTGAAAAAAATGATACGTGGTTAGGTCTTTGCTGTCCTTAATGTAATGTTCCATATTTTTGAAAGGGCAATTAGACAGTGTAAAATTTATTTTCTTTTTTAGCATCAGGGTCTTAATTTATCCATTGCTATGACTCATCAAAGGTTTGTCTTTCCAGCCTGCTATCCTTTAAAAATTATTGTGCTGTCTTCTTGATATCTAGCCATATGTCATGGATGCTTTGCTCTTTGTTGCTAATTTTGTTTCTGTGTGCACACGGCATCGTAGTAGAAACACCACTGGCTCTAAACAGTGAACATCTTTACAGTGAACATTAACAAATCTTAATTCTTAAGGCAGCCTTGCAATTTCTTGTCACTCTGACTCTCTGCCTCTTTCTCACACGTATGAATTTACAGTTAATAGAAGAAAATCTATGATATCATAGTATAATATTTACAGCTTCTCAGCCTAGTATTCCAAACATGAATGGCTTAAAGCAGAGGATCATCTTTCTTTACCTCAGAATTTCTTTCAGGCCAGCAAGGCAACAATGCCCCCAAAGTATCTTCTCCAGTGCTCAGATATACTTCAAGGAGTGTCATCATTAACGAATCCAAAGTAACATTAGCAGCATGTGGAGTAAAGGTGATGGAATGGGATTTTCGCACCTCCCCATTCCTATTGCAATTCACTCACCCCACACCATCTACTTCTGGAGGTTGAGGGGCACTTAGGAACATTGGAAAGGCACAGTGGGAGTCTGTAGTGGGAGCATTCCCTCCTCCTTCAGTGAAGGCTGCATTCTACCAGCAGAATCTCTATTATGTCAGATTAACATTGCCTTTGGACCTAGCTCACTGTTTGCCAATCAACTATTTTAATTCTGGTGATCTTCTTTGAGAACCATTACAGATGGAGAGCCATATTTAAGTATAATAAACTTTCTTATGTCTCCTTTGAATAATTGCTTGCCTTTCTTTTCAAAAAGAAAGTCTGTGCGGCTCTACACTGCAAATAGCATGTGTCTGTTTTCCAGCATGAGTGTAATTGCTTGATTTCAACACTTTTATCAAGCCCACAGATTACTATCCTTTCTTGTTGATCCACATGGGAACAAACTATACTGCCTGTAATAGCCCTGAACATATTAGAAAAGACTATGTGGCTCTGGGTCAGAAGGTGAAGGAGCTGGGCGCACAGGTTGTGTTCTCATAAGTGCTTCCTGTTGAAGGCTGTGGCTTAGGATGAGAAAGAAGAATACTTCAAATAAACGACTGGCTACGTCAATGGTGTCATCAGGAAAGATTCGGATTTTTGGACCATGGCTTATGCTTTCGAGATGGTGGTCTTCTGTCGGGAGATGGTTTGCACCTTACGGCAGTAGGAAAAAGGGTGTTTGGTAACAGCCTTGCTAACCCAATAAGGAGGGCTTTAAACTAAATTGTATGGGGGAGTGAGGCAATAACGCAAAGCCTCGTATGATGGCAGAAACTGGGGATAAGAACATTAAAGATTTGCAAAGATTGGTGCATACGCTAGGTAATGTTAACTTGCAGACTTGTACGGAAACTAAACCCTCGGGATGCATAAAACGTGGATTCCAGTGTCGCTACACTAATACAAAGAGTATGGGAAACAAACAGGAGGAACTGGAAATCCTAATAAAGGAAGGAGACATAATAGGCCTTACTGAAACTTGGTGGGATGACACTCACAACTGGAATATTAGGATTCAGGGATACAACTTATTTAAAAGGGACAGGCAAATGAGAAAGGGCAGAGGCATAGCAGTGTATGTGAAGGAGGTATATACTTGTGAAGAAATATGTGAATCTGAGCATGGCAGCTCAATTGAGAGTCTCTGGGTAAAAACAAAAGGAGTAAGAAATAACAGTGATATTATTGTGGGGGTCTGCTATAGATCACCAAGTCAGGCAGAGGACTTGGATGAGATACTTCTACAGCAGATTGCAAAGTTCTCCAAGAGAAGGGATACTGTGATCATGGGAGATTTCAATTACCCAGACATCTGTTGGAAGTCCAACTCTGCTAAAAATGAAAAGTCAAATAGATTCCTGACTTGTCTTGCTGACAACTTTCTTTTCCAGAAAATGAAGAAGGAAACAAGGGGATCTGCTATCTTGGATTTGATTCTCACCAACGAGGAAGAATTGATTGAAGAAGTGGAAATAGTGGGCACCCTGGGCAGTAGTGACCATGTGATTTTGGAATTTACAGTCTTAAGGAAGGGAAAAGCTATACGTAGTCAGACTTATAGGTTGAACTTCAGAAAGGCAAACTTCGATAAACTTGGAACTATGCTGGGTAAAATTCCATGGTCAGAAATACTTAGGAGGAAGGGGGTTCAGGAGGGTTGGGAGTTTCTTAAAAGCGAAATACTGAAAGTGCAATCTCAGACGATTCCTGTGAGAAGAAAAAATGGAAAAAAGCCTAAAGAAGCCCAAGTGGCTCCATAAACAGCTCTCTAAAGACTTGAGAAATAAAAAAGACTCCTTTAGGAATTGTAAGGAGAGCTTTATAACCAAGGATGAATTTAAACAAATCACCAGTGCTTGTAGAGAAAAAGTTAGGAAAGCTAAAGCTCAGTATGAACTTAGGCTGGCCAAAGATGCTAAAAACAACAAAAAGGGTTCTTTTCTTATGTTCAGAGTAAGAAAAAGTGCAAGGACATGGTGGGCCCATTGTGAGGGCAAGGAAGTGAAATTGTAATGGGTAATGAAGAGAGGGCGGAACTACTCAATTTCTACTTTTCCTCAGTCTTCTTTTCTGAGGGAAATTGTACTCAACATGGCAAAAACAGAACATATAAGGAGGGTATGAAGTTCCAACCTAGGATCAGCAAAGGGGTAGTACATAAACACCTAGTTTCTTTAAATGAAACTAAGTCCTCGGGGCCAAATGAATTGCAGCCAAGGGTTCTAAAAGAGCTTGTGGATGTAATTTCTGAGCCTCTGGCTATTATTTTTGAGAATTCTTGGAGAACAGGAGAGGTGCCAGAAGATTGGAGGTGGGCGAATGTTGTCCCCATCTTTAAGAAGGGGAAAAAAGACGATCCGGGTAACTACCAACCCGTCAGCTTGACGTCTATACCTGGAAAAGTTTTAGAACAAATCATCAAACAGTCGGTCCTGGAACATTTAGAAAAAATGGATGTGATTACTAAGAGCCAGCATGGGTTTCTCAAGAACAGGTCATGTCAGACTAAGCTGATCTCTTTTTTTGAGAAAGTGACTACCTTCCTGGATCAGGGGAATGCTGTAGACATCGTTTATCTTGATTTCAGTAAGGCTTTTGATAAGGTTCCCCATACTATCCTTGTTGACAAGTTGGTAAAATGTGGTTTGGATTCTGTTACTGTTAGGTGGATCTGTAACTGGTTGACAGATCGCAACCAAAGAGTGCTTGTGAATGGTTCCTCATCCTCTTGGAGAACAGTGACAAGTGGAGTGCCTCAAGGATCTGTCCTGGGACCTGTTTTGTTCAACATCTTTATCAATGATTTGGATGAAGGAATAGAGGGAATACTTATTAAATTTGCCTATGATACTAAATTGGGAGGGGTTGCAAACACAGAAGAAGACAGAAACAGGATACAGGATGACCTTGACAGGCTGGAAAACTGGGCTAAAATCAATAAAATGAATTTTAATGGGGATAAATGTAAAGTTCTGCATTTAGGTAGGAAAAATCCAATGCATGGTTATAGGATGGGGGAGACTTGTCTTAGCAGTGGTATGTGCGAAAAGGATCTAGGGGTCTTAGTAGATCATACGCTGAACATGAGTCAACAGTGTGATGCAGTGGCTAAAAAGGTAAATGCAGTTTTGGGCTGTATCAACAAGTATAATGTCCAGATCATGTGATGTGATGGTATCGTTTTACTCTGCTCTGGTAAGACCTCACCTGAAGTATTGTGTTCAGTTTTGGGCACCACATTTTAAAAAGGATATAGACAAGCTAGAACGAGTCCAGAGGAGGGCGACAAAGATGGTGAGGGGTCTGGAGACCAAGTCCTATGAGGAGAGGTTGAAGGAGCTGGGGATGTTTAGCATGGAGAGGAGACAACTGAGAGGTGCTATGACCACCATCTTCAAGTACTTGAAGGGCTGTCATATAGAGGATGGTGTGGAATTATTTTCTGTTACCCCAGAAGGTAGGACCAGAACCAATGGGTTGAAATTAAATCAAAAGAGCTCCAACTCAACATCAGGAAGAACTTCCTGGCCATTAGAGTGATTCCTCAGTGGAACAGGCTTCCTCAAGAGATGGTGGGCTCTCCTTCCTTGGAGGTTTTTAAACAGAGGCTAGATGACCATCTGACAGCAATGAAGATCCTGTGAATTTAGGGGGGAGGTGTTGGTGAGTTTCCTGCATTGTGCAGGGGGTTGGACTAGATGACCCTAGAGGTCCCTTCCAACTCTATGATTCTGTGATTCTATGACTAATTAGTAAATAAAAGTAGAAATAGTAGTAGGTTTTGGAGTCTGGATGAGGGTGAACAAACTGAAACTTTATCCTGACAAGACATATATTATCTGGGTTAGCAGAAAGGCAGACTAGGGACTTGAGATCCCTGTTGTTTTGTATGGGGTTACACTCCGCTTGAAAAGCTAGGTTCACAGCTTGGGAATGCTGCTTGACACAATGGTCACCTTAGAAAATCAGGTGGCTGCAGTGGCTTGGAATGCTTTTGCCCAGTTTTGGCTGGTGCATCAGCTGTGCCCATTCTTGGTTCAGTCAGATCTAGCCACAGTGATCAATGCCTTAGTCTGGACTGTTGCAAAGCATTCTGCTTGGAACTGCCCTTGAAGAGGGTTTGGAAGCTTCAGCTAGTACAGAATCTGTGGCTAGACTGTTGGGGCCAGCTGTCAGGAACACATGACCCCCGATAACGCAGCAGTTACATTGGCTGTTGATCCACTCTTGAGCCCAATTCAAGGTGTTGATTTGGTCCTTTAAAGTCCTGCCTGGTTTGGGACCAGAGTATCTGAAGGACCATCTTCTCCCATAGGTACCTGCCTGAAAATTAAGATTGCAGGGAGAGGCCCTCCTAGTGTCTCACCAATCAAAGAAGCTTTTCTGGTGGGCACATGAGAGAGTACATTGTGACTGTGTATGGATGCTTATCATTGTTGTTTTATCTATATTGTTTTCATGCTTTTTAAATACTCATTTCAGTTATATTATAAATCGCCTTGAGGGAAAAAGGTGGCTAATATTTTAAATATTTTTTAAAAATCAACTACTAAGCCTGAAATTCTGGGGGAGAGAATAACATGTGCATGGGAACTTTGCAGCAGTTATTTCTGTCCACAGATTCCAGAGGGAAAGCAACATGAAACACAAGGGAGTCTTGTAGCACCCTAAGCGTAAAAGATGTATTGTATGATATTTGTTTTTGTAGAGCCTATTTAATTGGCGGTATGCAGTTGGTGAGAATTTTCTTTGAAGATTTTCATGTGTTAGTGCAGTGTAAAGAAAAAATAATTCATGAGGAAAAATTCTCCCCAATACATTGCAAAAGAATTGGTCAACCCCCCCCCCCCCCATTCATGTTATGAATGAATTGAACATCTGGAAATCCATGCATTTAACATCTGCTTATCTTTCCCTGCTGATTAGGAATATCAATTAAACTCTGAAAGGTGCAAAGTGGTTCTCATCAAAACTTTTTAAAATAACATTTGGCTCTATCACAGCCCCTTTTCCAAATTATTCTCGCATGTGGCAGTTCCCTTGGCTTCCAACAACGGTATATGTATCCAAGAAGAAAACAAAACATTCTTATAGGAAAGATCATGAGGTTGCATAATTTGGAACCCAAAGTGATAAATGTAGCCAGACCTGTTGTTCTAATATGTGGCAGTATAAAAATTATTAGATTACACTGACCTTGCAAACAGGTGCTTATACAAGTTTTGTTGGCCATAAAAATGGAAAAGATGTGAAATTCCGATCAGTATTTTCTACTCATTTTCTACTCATTCAACAAAGTAAAAAAATAAATATCTTCACATGCTCTTGAGAAAAAGAAACAGAATTAGTTGAATCCCACTAGCTACAACAGTTAAGAGGTAGACAGAAAGAAGGGAAAAGGAAACAAGAAGAAGCAACCCCCCCCCCCAACCCAACATGAATAAAAAGGCATATATGATAGGATACAATGAGTATGGAATTAGATTAGATCCTTCTCTTGTGGAAAAATGGCTGGTCCAGCCCCAATGGAAATTACAGTGACTTGTAGAGTTATGAGAGATTTGACAGCATTTACCTGGAAGTCAATCCCATTTGGCTTTTTGGATCTTAGCCTTAATTACCTTACAAGAGGTCTGTATAAATCTAATTAGATTTTTAAACTTCATTAGTGGGACTTCTTTGTTTGATGGCCCTGCTACTTGTTCTTATTGTTAAGATTTAAAATAAAAAAGTGTCCTATTGTTCCATACTTTCTGCAAGAAGTCTTAAGGGACGATGTCCCTTAGTTTCCTTTCCCATCAGAGAACATTGGAGAGTTAGAGCATAGTGAAGGCAACCATACATTCCTATACAGATAACAAATTGGCTAACCCTATATTAGATTCCCAGAAGGCAGTTTGTGTCAGCACCTTCTTCTCAGGGCAACATCCCAGTTTTAGCTAACTGGAATCAGCTAGTTCTCCCATATTCAAATTGAACATCTGTCCCCAACTATTTCCTTTCCTTTCAGGTAGAAGATTTACTTATTACTTAGAATATTTATAGACACTCATCTCGTGCAGACAACTAAAGCATGTCACTTTCTCCAAAGCCTGGTAGATATTTCAGGGTTGGAGAAAATCCAATAAAAAAGGGACATAATTAGTCTTTTGTTAATCTCCTGAGTACCCACAGAGCAATGCAATGGCAAAATATATCAAAAGAATCCTTCCAGGTAAGTGACAGAATTTGACTGTACAGCTTTCCCTGGGGTCACCAAGTGCCACTTCTCAAAACAGACTAAGTACCTTACAAAGATTAAGAAGAAGGAGGGGAGAAAGACCAAGAAGCTGAAAGGGAAAATAAATAAATGTAGAGGAGGTCTGAGCAAAAGAGTCTTGAAGTGTTGGAAATGGAGGTGGGAAGGGAAGTCCATTCAAGTTATGAGGGGTAGCCAAGGAAAAATTTAGGTGGAAATATTGAATTTAAAAATAAATTTATTGGCAAACAAGAAAGATGAAGAGGTAGAGGAAAAAAATAAGAAGAAATGAAATAATGAACTCTAATATATGGTACCTTTTGCAAAATGTTCTATAGTCTTTGTTATGCACCCTTCACAACTGTCATGTGGAGTTTGTCATTGTTGTTTCCTTATGCAAAGTTGAAGCGGCTATTTTCCCAAAGCCAAATCAAGAGCCAGTGACATAAACGTATTTTGAACCCAGATCTCAGTTGATTCCATGCTACCCCCTGCGGGTTCAAAGCAGGTCCCAGTTCTGGAAAAGTTAAAGACGACTATCTAGAGCACTGTCTGGTTCCCAATACAGACTCCTTGATAGGGTTGCCAGCTGCAAGTTGGGAAATTCCTCGAGATTTGGGGGCAGAGCCTTTGGAGGGTAGAGTTTGAGGAGTAGAGGAAGCTCAGCAGGGATGGCATCCCATAGAGTCTGCCTTCCGAAGCTGCCATTTTCTCTAGGAGAACTGATCTTTCTAGTCTAAAGAGCTGTATTTCTGGAAGAACTCCAGGCTCCACCTGGAGGTTGGCAGCCATATTTCTTTGGCAACGTGGAAGGGTTTCCTGGCGCATTTGACACTTCAAAAAGTAGTGCTGCTTTTTACTTTAATATGATACTAAAATTGAACAAGTCAAAATGTGTTTGCTGAAATGTACTCAAAATCTTGGGCAAGAAATAACATTTCAACAATGGGAAAACTGTGGATGAGAGGTATAAAATTTACTGTGAGTCAAACACTGAAAGAAAACTGGTACAAGATGTTCTTTCAATGGTATATAACTCCTAAAGATATTAAAAATATGGACAAGGACTATATTGGGTGTTGCTGAAAGTGTAAAGAGGCAGAAGGCACTTTTTACCATATGTGGTGGACTTGCAAAAAGGCAAAAAAAAATTTTTGAAATATGTACATGCAGAGATTTAGAAAGTTTTAAAAATTAATTTTGAAATGAAATCAGAGACTGTGCTACTGGGAATTTTACCAGATAAAACTGAAAGAGTACATGCTAACGGCGCCCAGAATAATATGGGCAACCAAATGGAAAGCTGGGGAGAGTCCAAACAACGAAAACCCGAGAGATAAAATGGCAGGATATGCCATTATGGCCAAGCCAACTATATAAATAGATTGGTCAAAGAATCTGAAAAAAATGGGAAAATTTCCATGCTTACTATAAGTAAAGACAGAAAATGAATGATAAGTATTAAACTACTGAAATGCTTTCTGTTATTTCAATTATTAGTATAAAATTAGCATAGGCATTAATATAGCTGTATTAATATTTTAGGCTGTTACATGATATAATAGCACAAATATAGGTATTTTCTGAAACAATGTTATACTTCATGATATAATGTTACACATAAAATTACAAAAAGTTAACTTTGATGTAAATATGATCTTATCATTATCTTTTTACATTGTTAGAAATCCTTTTAGAAATACTCTCAGATTTAAATTTGACTATGATTGTGATAGTACTAGGATGTATTAGGCCAAGGGTGCTGAACATTTGCTTTGAGGGCCGGATCTGACATAAATGAGACCTTATTGGGTCAGACCATGTCTGGCTGGGCCATGTGTGTACCTATTTAAGATTAGGTAGCAGAGATATAAACTTGATAAAGGACACAGACAAACAAAATTAAATATATATATATTTTAAAAAACAAAATATGCTTAAAACGTTAGCACTAATTGGCCTTAAAGGTGCTTTCTTTGTATCTCTCCCATGGGATCCAGGGAACTGGGCAAAAAAAGTTCTGCTTTTTTCCTTGCTTCACCAGGGGACTGGGAGGAGGAGCCTCAGCCAATAGAAGGAAGAGAGGCTTGGTTTAGTAGCTCTGCTATGAGATTGAGAGAGTCTGGAAAAACAAGCTCTGCCCCCCTTCCTCCCCAAGGGAGGAGCCTGAGCCAATGGAGAAAATAGAGGCTTTGCTCTGTAGCTCCTGTGCAATTGAGCAAGTCTTGCAAAGCAAGCTGTTATGCAGAAGGAAGCAAGACATAGGAAGAAGGAAGCAGATGACAGCCAGTTGCTCAGGGGCCTGATGGGAGCCCTCTGGGGGTCTGACCCTGGACCTCATGTTTGACACCCCTGAGCTAGACAGTTTTCAGATTTTAACTCCCTGGAACCTCTCATATTCCCTCCCTACATTGTCTAGACCAAATCTATCAAGTAAAGCATGTAAATTTGGGAAACATGCTGTTTTATTTTAATGGATTGCAATTTTTTGCCTCATTAATTAAAGGGCTTGGTTAACTTATCATTGTGATTTGTGATTTGTTCTTTGTATTTGTTATCCATTAATAATGAGGTACAGATTATGGTTTTCATTACTTAGTCTAAAGGACATTCAGTACACTTGGCTTGCCAACAGAGATTATCTTCCTTTGATGTTGAGATTTTTGGCTAATATTTGTAGTAATAAAACACATTGTTTTCAGAATAATTTCTATGGCTTTTTAATTTGGGCTTTTTGGCATGTCATAAGCAAAACATCAGGAAATCAAGTAGGTTTACTTGAGAAAAGACTAGTCATAATTTGATTCACATTATGAGAAACCTTAATAGAACACATGCAAAATTACAAATGCTGTAAAATAGATGCTTTCTGCTGAATAAAGCAACAGCTGTGTTTCTTAATTGCACAACAGCACAAAGGAAATGCAAGACTGTCTCACTGAGTGCTTTTATTAATCTATTGTCGAATATTTTAGTGCTTTGGTCTGTTTTGCATGACAGCTTCAGTCTTTGTTTTATTGAAGAAATATATATTTGTAATCTTAATCAAAAGACTATCTTACATTAGTAAAAGAAAATCAACATTGTAGAACTCTGTGTTTGTTTTCTTTTATTAGAATGCAACCATCTCCAAAAAGGGGAATCAGAATTCACAATATCATATATTATAATAGTGAAGCTGACCAAATTTGAGGATACTTCAGTCTGGAGACTGGACCTGTGAAGGGCCATGGCAGATCTTTCAATAAGCCTGAAAAGCCTCCTAGGTTTGCATAAAAATCTCAAACATTTAAAAAATATAAAGATGGAGGATTGAAAACCCCACAATTATAAAAGGAGTGATATAGCTTTTTTAAAAAAAAGATATCCTCAATTCCTGTCACTGGGCAAACACAACAGTTCTGGTTCCTGTCAACAAAAGGAGGACCTTTGAAGGAGGACTTGCTGGACCACTTGACACCCTTTTCGTGACTCACCTTAGTCTTCACTGCTTGTTTATGTTCAACTGCAGCCACCCCACAAAAACCAGTGTGATGTAGTGGTTAGAATTTCAAATCAGGACTTGGAATCCCCATTCTACTCTAGAAAATCTTTGAGTGGTGTTGGACCTGTTACACATACTCAATCTAAGTTACTGCACAGAGGCAGGTTCAAGATTTACCATTAAGGGCACCTGGATACCTCCTATTGGGCTAATAGTCTGCCCCTCCACCTGGGACAACCAGTCTTCTGACAGAAGGGCTGAGTTTGACCTACTCAAGCACCGCACAAGGTGGGAGGGGTGATGTCCAGCCATCCAGGGGATACAGAACCTGGCCTGCCAGAGCCTATGTGAGAGGAGGTGTTGGGGAGAAGGTAAAGGTGGAATGAATAGGAAAGAGAGGAGGAAGGAAAGGAGAGTCAATGGAGACTTTTAAGAAAGGGGAAAAAGGAAATAGGAAGAGGGAAAATCACCCTGCAAGTTCCCAATTGTTTTATTTTTCTCAGAGAGCCAGTTTGGTGTAGTGGTTAAGTGTACGGACTCTTATCTGGGAGAACCAGGTTTGATTCCCCACTCCTCCACTTGCACCTGCTGGAATGGCCTTGGATCAGCCATAGCTTGCATAGGAGTTGTCCTTGAAAGGGCAGCTGCTGCAAGAGCTCTCTCACACCCATCCACCTCACAGGGTGTCTGTTGTGGTGGAGTGGGGAGAAAGTAAAGGAAATTGTGACTGCTCTGAGATTCAAAGTATAGGGTGGGATATAAATCCAACATCATCATCATCATCTTCATAATTCTGAAGGTCAGAAGTAGGCTAATGTGGTAAGCCTTCCCAGGGAAGGAATTCAAGACAAAGTAATTACTAGCCAAGAAAGTTTTAAGCAAGGCTCACCCACTATCAGTTGGAGGTCTTGTAGCAAAGATTCTATTTAAAATCTCAATATATAGTCTAAAAAGTTCTAAATGTTTTAAGAAGTGTGCAGCCTTTTTAGATCTTATTTGGATGAGAAATTTAATTATTGCTTCAATTTCAGCAATATTTCATAATTTTTTGAGCATCTGCAACCCTTTGTACAATGTCACACAGTGTGCTGTCTAAGTACATTCTAGATACAAGCGCCATATGATGCTATGTGATAGGTTGTGCAGGCCTTACTGAAGACTCCAGAGCTCCTCTCTAACCATGGCAGCTGATCTGGAGCACACAAGAGAAACGATATCATAAAACACCCATGTGTGAACTCGCTTTAAAACTTTCAATCAGAAGAACATGTTTTTAATATGTATTTCTAATGGCTGAATGCTTGGAGGATGAAAAATCCAGAAATCTCTGGTGTGGGGGTATATACAATATCAGAGTTTGCAGTCAAATATATATATTATATGCTAGAATATATAGAAGAAGTTGAGAGATAAAAATGACACGTATAAATATAGTGGGGTTATTTCCAGTAGAACATTTTAAGTTAACAGTATTACAAAGCACTGTTAAAGTGAGCAATACAGTGGAACAGAACATTAACATTAAATATCTTTGCATAGTAATCCAACACAAATTAGTGCAGGGTCTGACTAGATGCATTAGTAAAAGGTACATGGAGGATAGTTTCTGTTCTGTGTAACATTGTTCAACGTTCTTCATACTCACAAAATAAACATTTGTTTTTGTCACACGGAGAACAAAAAACATTTGTCACACGGAGAACATTTTCACATTTTTATTATTATTATTAATTTTATTTATATCCCGCCCTCCCCGCCAAGGCATTTCTACTGATGCAGTAAATGTTTTAGTTACAAAAAAATGAGCCATTGAAAATGTTGAGGATCAGAGGTAATCTGGTCCAAAAAAATTATGTAATCCTCCTCCTCCTGCTTCCCCAGTTGACAAGATAAACAATTGTGTCCTCCATCAGGAATTGATTGCAAATATGCAGAAGCAGTGTGGCTGTGGTGGTGGTTGTGGTTTCCTTGCTAACTGAAATGTATGTTTTTATATTGGTTTATTTATTTGAAAATTTGATCTCCAGAGACTGCGTGTGGAAGTTAATTATCTTGCAGAGGGTTAAGTATGATAATAAGTCAACATAATGAATTAGGACAATGGAAGCATCACTGATTGATGTGCTTGATATTATGTTCAAGGTGTGTTCTCTGGTGAGACCATGTGCTTGGCATGCAGAAGGTCCCAGGTACCATCCTCAGCAATTCTAGTGAAAACAGGGTTTCTTAACTTTTTTTTATGCCACAGACCCTTGGGCAGTCTACTGAAGATTATAAACCCCTTGATCACATGCAGTCTAGCGACAGGTCTAGTAAGTATGGCAATTTTGAAGCAGCAATGAGCATAAACAATATTTTGATACTGTAATATGATATGAAATATGAAATGTAATATGATATGAAAATATCTGTGATTTCTATTGGTGGCAAAGTCACAGGTACTACTTATACTACTATGGTTTGTTGCCTACATTTGCAATTGAAGGAAATGCTACATTCAGTTAGAATTTAGTGAAAATAAAGATGTAATTTTTTCCCATACAAGTTCATGGACCCCCTTAAAATCTGTCTGTAATAATTCCACAAGCACCTTGTGCCAGAAGGATTAAAGGTTTGGGGGGGTTTTGTACAAAAGCAGGGCCTTTCCTGGTTTTTGCTTGAACAAAAACTAACAGCCAACAACCAACAGAGGAAGTGAAACCAAACTACAGTACAGGCTTTTTAGCCCTAAGGGACTAGGGGAAAATAACTAAACAGTTTAATAAGGGAACATCACCAGATTCACAACTTGTCACAAGACCCATGGGGGGGCGAATCTGTGGTCCCCAGGTTAAGAACCCCTGAGTTAAAAGATCAAGTAGCAGATGACGTGGAAAACCTCAGCCTGAGACCCTCAAGAAGCAAAGTATACTGCATTGACCTTGGTAAATCATCGGGTGCATTCACACATACTAAATAACGTGCTTTGCAACTGGATTTTTACTGTGTAAGAATAGCAAAATCCACTTGCAAACAGTCACCATGTGAAAGCACCCAATGATTTGACTCAGAAAAACCCAGCTTTATGTATTATTTAATGGTACATTTATGTCTTTGAACAACACCCATGTGTTCTGCATGTTCTTCTTCCCTATTACAATAAATGAAACTGACTTGTCTCAGAGAATAGAAAAACAGAAGTTAGTTGATGGTCTCTTGAAGCAGCTGTTGAGAGTCTATGTGATAAGCAGAGTACAATTATTTTTTTCCACTGACAGATTCAGTGTGTAACGGCTCAGTATATCATAGACGACAGAACACATAAAGAACTATTATAACCCACACCTGAATCCATCATCATATGGAAATTTTCTTCCTTCAGTGCTGGGAGGCATGGAAACCCATACTGCTGTAGTCTTGTGTCAGTTTCTTCATCTGATGACAGTGATATGATACCGACGTTAAGATATACCTTCCATGTGCACAGCATATTTTCTTCTGAAGATTTTCTGTCTCAGTGACATTTTTGACAAGTAGCGTAAGCAATAGGTCTTTATTTTTGTGATCTGCCAAAAACATTATAGAACTCCAGCAGAATCACAGCAGCCGGTTTAAGCAAGTTCTACATAGCCACCTGCTTCTGATGTATAAGGTTTTAAACTTCAGGACTGATAGTGCTTAAAGACATTATTGAGTCTATCAACCTTTCAGAGTCTTGTACAATGAAGTACCGTACTACCTTCCCTACTTGTGCTATAGAAAAGTCTTTGTTACACCAGGTTCTACCGTATGTACTAACACAGCACTGTCAGTGATGCAACTTGGCCCAGTAGGATATTCCAGAAGTAAGCTTTCTGTTGTTCTGAGCACAACATAAGGTGTCTTTCATAGATCATGGTTGCCTCATTCCTCCAAATTCCAGTATGCATGATAGTTGGAGGGTAAGCAAAGGCCTTTTTACAGGAAAGCTTTCTGCACTTTGCAGACTTTAATTTTGTCTTTGATATCTTGAGATGGAGGATTTTTGAACAACAGCAAATTGTTCTTTTTGGTAATATGATGGATGGCCTGTGTACAGTGTACAATCTGCTCATTACCGTAACTTTGTGGCACTGTGTTGTTAGCCAGTGTTACATGTTACAATCAGGGCTTTTTTTGAGCAGGAACGCAGTTCTGGCTGGCTTGGTGTCAGGGATAATATACAAATAAGTTCCTACTGGTTGGATCCAACTCAATACTTTTTAATTTAGACAAACCAGAATAACACAACACAATGTGCCAATTTAAGGGTTCATCAGGCTGGACAGGAATTAGATTGAGGCAGCTTTTCCATTCAATTTTACTGAATTCTCTTCCCTCCCATGTGGGTTTTGTCCATGTAGGTCCCATGATCCCTTGCATAGTTTTTTTGGGTTGTCAGAGGGAATACCTCCTTCCATTTTCATCAGCAGAAAAGCTGGTTAGATCTAACTCAGTACTTTTAATTTAGACAAACCAGAATAACAGAACACAGTGTGCCAATTTAAGGGTGCATCAGGCTGTGTGAAACAATGGTGATGTCAGGGTGTGTGGCCTAAGAACATAAGAGAAGCCATGTTGGATCAGGCCAACGGCCCATCCAGTCCAACACTCTGTGTCACACAGTGGCAAAAAATTTTATATATACACACACACTGTGGCTAATAGCCACTGATGGACCTGTGCTGCATATTTTTATCTAAACCCCTCTTGAAGGTGGCTATACTTGTGGCCGCCACCACCTCCTGTGGCAGTGAATTCCACATGTTAATCACCCTTTGGGTGAAGAAGTACTTCCTTTTATCCGTTTTAACCTGTCTGCTCAGCAATTTCATCGAATGCCCACGAGTTCTTGTATTGTGAGAAAGGGAGAAAAGTACTTCTTTCTCTACTTTCTCCATCCCATGCATTATCTTGTAAACCTCTATCATGTCACCCCGCAGCCGACGTTTCTCCAAGCTAAAGAGTCCCAAGCGTTTCATCCTTTCTTCATAGGGAAAGTGCTCCAGCCCTTTAATCATTCTAGTTGCCCTTCTCTGGACTTTTTCCAATGCTATAATATCCTTTTTGAGGTGCGGCGACCAGAACTGCACACAGTACTCCAAATGAGACCGCACCATTGGTTTATACAGGGGCATTATGATACTGGCTGATTTGTTTTCAATTCCCTTCCTAATAATTCCCAGCATGGCGTTGGCCTTTTTTATTGCAAACGCACACTGTCTTGACATTTTCAGTGAGTTATCTACCACAACCCCAAGATCTCTCTCTTGGTCAGTTTCTGCCAGTTCACACCCCATCAACTTGTATTTGTAGCTGGGATTCTTGGCCCCAATGTGCATTACTTTGCACTTGGCCACATTGAACCGCATCTGCTACGTTGACGCCCACTCACCCAGCCTCAACAGATCCCTTTGGAGTTCCTCACAATCCTCTCTGGTTCTCACCACCCTGAACAATTTAGTGTCATCCGCAAACTTGGCCACTTCACTGCTCACTCCCAACTCTAAATCATTTATGAACACGTTAAAGAGCATGGGACCCAGTACCGAGCCCTGCGGCACCCCACTGTTTACCGTCCTCCACTGTGAAGACTGCCCATTTATACTCACTCTCTGCTTCCTGTTACTCAGCCAGTTTTTGATCCAAAAGAAGACCTGTCCTTTTACTCCATGACTCTCAAGCTTTCTAAGGAGCCTTTGATGAGGAACTTTATCAAAAGCTTTCTGGAAGTCAAGGTAAACAACATCTATCGGGTCTCCTTTGTCCACATGTTTGTTCACCCCCTCAAAGAAATGTAACAGGTTAGTGAGGCAGGATCGTCCCTTGCAGAACCCATGCTGAGTCTTCCTCAATAACCCGTGTTCATCAATGTGCCTACTCATTCTGTCCTTGATAATGGTTTCTACCAACTTTCCCGGTATTGAAGTCAGACTGACTGGCCTGTAATTTCCCGGATCTCCTCTGGAACCCTTTTTAAAGATGGGGGTGACATTTGCCTACCTTCCAGTCCTCAGGAACGGAGGCAGATTTCAATGAAAGATTACATATTTTTGTCAGAAGATCCACAAGTTTAACTTTGAGTTCTTTCAGAACTCTCGGATGTATGCCATCCGGACCCGGTGACTTATTAGTTTTTAATTTGTCTATCAGTTGTAGCACCTCCTCTTTTGTCACCTCAATCTGACTCAGGTCTTTCAACACCCCTTCCAAAATTAGTGATTCTGGGGCGGGCAAAAAGTTCTCATCTTCCACAGTGAAGACGGAGGCAAAAAATTCATTTAGCTTCTCAGCCATTTCCCTATCCTCCTTCAGTAATCCTTTTACCCCATGGTCACCCAAGGGCCCCACTGCCTCCCTGGCTGGCTTCCTACTTCTAATATATTTGAAGAAATATATGCAATATGAAGAAATATATGCCTAATATGCAATTGAGTTCCTGCTGGACTTCTTCTACAAAAAAAAGCTTTTCCATTCAATTTTACTGAATTCTCTTCCCTCCCATGTGGGTTTTGTCCATGTGGGTCCCATGATCCCTTGCATAGTCTTTTTGGGTTGTCAGAGGGAATACCTCCTTCCATTTTCATCAGCAGAAAAGCTAGTTGGATTCAACACAATACTTTTAATTTAGACAAACCAGAATAACACAACACAGTGTATCAATTTAAAGGTTCATCAGACTGGACAGGAAAAACGAAAAAAGAAGTTGGTAGAAGAAGAAGAAAAAAAAAACTCTTTCAGGCTATGCTCTTAGGGTCTCTTTGCCAGCATCTTGTGTAGAATGCTTTCTTGGCTTCAGTGATTGTGACTCAGAACCCCTGCTTTGTAGCACATTCCCCAGCATGAGATGTTCTCTTTAAAAACATAGTTGGACATAGACACTCTTGAGTTTAATGTTGATTCAACGCTTGTTAATTTTTGTGCCAGTAATTTCATGCTGGAAGCCTCCTACTTTGTCTTGCTACTTGTACCTTTTTGCTCAAGACCTAGTATGTTAACATAACTTCTCACAACAGACTGTTTGTGTTCTGCGAGTGCAGTCTCTGTCTTTGGAAAGAGCTCTCTTCTCCTTCTGTTTACCTTTTCTGAGTCCTGAGACTGTCATGGAGAAAGGTGTGCATTCTAATTAGCTCTTCTCATTTGCTGTACTTGCCTTAAGAGAAAATAGCTTGGATACTGCCCATGACTGGAATGTATTTAGTACTTTAGGCCAGACAGCTTATGATTACTTGGTAAGATGGACTTTTTACTATGAACATTATTGTTGGACTAAACCCTAGTAAGTAAGAACAAGTTGCAATCCAGCCAACCCCGCCTCAAAAGGGGTGGAGAGGAAAGTTCTGAAGGATTGTAAATGGGTGTCAGTTCTGTGAGCCTATGAGTTCAGGAGAAGGAATAATGTCTCTGTGTTATGTGTGCTAGGAAAGTGTGAGATCAAATAAAATGAAACAAAATCTAATGGTTGCTGATTTGGGCACACCTTTCCAATGAGAAAGCAAACACAGTAGAGCTTTACAGATATAGTACAGTTTTACTGTACTATAATATATAGTACATAGAACAGTTTTACTGTACTATATGCGCTAGAGCAGTTCCAGTCAAACCATTTTACCTTTTAACATCTTGGATGCTGTGTTTGGCTTTTTCTCCCTGAACCTTTTGTTGCCAGACAAGAAGCAAATGTTTCTTATACAAGAGTGTAAAGTAGTTAACATTCTCTTTAGAGGTTCAACGGCCTGGCATCCTGCAGGATGAAGCCATGGCTTGCTAGCACATCTGTTCATCATGAGAAATGTGCTGACTACAGTTCAGAATGACACTGTGTCATCCATGGAGTGATTTCAAAGCTACTGTTGTATGGTTGCTGGGAAATTCTGATTAAGCTGGTGCACAAGCAGGTGTTTTGATGCCCAGACTAAGTTTTTAAAAGAGGATCCCAGCAAAGGGTGTGGTGATAGTGGTCTAGGGTTGCCAATCTCCATGTTGTGTTACCCAAATTGTTTATTATTTAGTGGGGAGAATTAGTTTAACAAGAGGTGGGTTACATGGGAATCTTCACCTATTAGCTTAGCGAGATGTGGGTTACTTGGGAATCTTCATCTATGTATACCAGTCAGATGTTCAACTGGAAGTGTTTTTATTGAAAAATAATAAAAGAGCAAAAGGGCAAAAACATATACATAAAACATACCATAAATCACACAAGCTAGCTAAGAGAAAATAAAGGGAGTAGTGGATGAGATAGACTTTGGAATGGGTAATATTTACCTGTATTGATACTTCAGGTCCACAGAGGAAGGAAGTGACCAGCACTCCACTAACATGGGATGTGGAGTTGAAATTGAGAACACACACTGTTTCTAGAATTGCTTGGGTGTACCCTTTTGATGGGGAATTAGCAAGAAATAGATCATAGGTAGAGTGATTTTTGGAGCAGGTTCTCTCACCAATAATATGAAGGCCCGATATCAGAAAGAAGACTCCAGATTTAAATAGTTTACTTAGAAAAATGTGTAGGAATACAATCATACACAAGCAATCAAAATACACACACTCAAGAGGCTAGGAAAAATAGAGGTGAGGAATAGAGACTTTCAGGGATTGTTACAGGGGTGATATTTACCTGTCCAGATGTGCAGAAGTCCATGTGAAGAAAAATGGAGATGGGAACATGCACAACCAGCGTGACCCATCCAAGAGACCCAATTACATAGAGTGACAGGGGGTACAACTGGCATATGGCACCCATAGAATGCTCTCATGTTTTATACTGTTTTTGAGAGGTGGTCTCTCCTCCTGGAACATCATTGAGTTAATGCTCATTGATGGGCTTTCCTGGGTACCCTGAATAGATTTCCAGTTTGAAACAAAAGTGAGACTGTGTCCCTGATGGGTGTCAGGAAGAGCCATAATGGTTTAATTTTGATGTTAATTTTACCTGGTACTCTGGTGAGGAGGCAGGATGGAAAGGGGGTTTGTACAATGAGTTTGCACATTAGCATAGGGCAACGCAATAGTTATCAGGGTGAGGTACTGAAAAGCCAGAGAGGATTAGGCAGATGTTGCCAGACATATTTAGAGATGGAGAAACTTACCTGGTAGAACTCATTGATACAGACATTCCATTGCAGGATTGGTGGAGGGGGGGGGGGAGGCAGGAGACTGGAATTAGCCTTGAGGATGCTGTTTTGCAACCTTAGACAGAAACCCTTTTGAAGAGCCTTGGTTGGCTTTTGACCCAAGCAAAGAGTGTTCTCACTTGGCCTGTTTTTACAGGGTCTCTGGTTTAGGTCGGAGCAAGGGATCCCCATTAGTTATTGGGGTGCTTCCACAAGTCAGGCAGTGCCTCCTGGCTACAAGACACAGAGAGCTCTGTATCTGGGTGCTATTTTTATATCCAAGAATGATACCTTAGAGCAGGGTTTCCCAAACTTTTCTTTCCTGTGGCCCGGTTATTTTTACACTTCTCCTCCGTAGCCCACTAAAATTTGGGGGTGGAGCCAGGAGACTTTGGGGGTGGAGCTGGAAGACAGGAATTATGTAATTTCCTGTGCTGTCAAGGACCAAGTGATGTCACTTCCAGGGCACTCCCCCAAACCTGCCTCTTCTTTGGAAATAAATTCATTTTCAGAAAAATCGCTCTGAAATTCATGCTGAGCCAAAATGGGGGTGGAAAGTGGGTGGTCCTCTCTTTTCACCCCAACACCTGCATGCACCTGTCTGTGTATTCTCCAGCTTGCAAGCACTCCTAATCCCCACGATCTTCTTCGTGGTCTCTGTGCAGTCCCACATATGGGTTTATCCGCCAGGATCGGGCCCACCTCGGAGAATTCAAAGCAATCCTTAAGCGTTAATTTTGGCGCGCCTTTCCCCTCATCCCGGGGAGGAGGCAGCGTCTGCGCATGCCTAGACGAGGGGGAGGTGCCCAACCCACTCAGTTTCTTCTTTACCGCCGTCCGGAAAACACCTACCTCGCTGATCCCCCGCTTTCATTGCAGTCCTTTGGATCTCTATCTTCTTGTCTCTTCAGTCCTTCGCTCCTCTTCACTCTTCATTCTGGTATCGTAAAAAAAAAATTTAAAAATAGTCTTTCTCTGTCTTTTGCTTTTTCGTCCTCCTCTCCCCCCCCCCCTCTTTTCGGGCGGATGGAAGGGAAGGAAAAAATAACTTTTAAGAGGTGTGTTCGCTGTGCTGCGAAGATCCCGTCTACTGACGGACACTCCCTTTGCCTTTTCTGCCTCGGCGAGGCGCACCGAACAGACTCCTGTGTGCACTGTAGCCAGTTTGGCAAACAGGCGAAGAAAAACCGCGTGGCAAGACTCAAAAGCCACTTGCTAGAGTCATCACTGCGCCCAGTAATGTCGCACGCATCGGGTTCGCAGACCTCTCCGTCTTCCCTGATCCATAAGGGAACGGCTCAGCCGGTGGCTTCCGTGGCGCAGGCTCCCAGTAAGCATAAATCCGGCAAACACCTGAAGAAGTCTGACAAATCCAAGAAGCAGCACTGCACTGAGTCGACCTCGAGAGACCCTTCGGATCCGAAGTCTCCCAAAAAGCCCAAGTCCAGCCATAAGGTCCTCGACCCGATCGCCATGACCCGACCTCCAACGCCTCATCCAACCACGACTGTTACTACCTTGATACAGACTACTCTGGCTTCGAAATCGACCGCGACGCCAGCCATTACGCCACTAGAAATTGTCCGCATCAGCTCCAGATCACCGTCGGTGCACGAGTCGCTGCCTGATCAGATCCTCAGTACGGAGTCTCCGACTTCGACAAAGAGCCAACACCTCGACATTTTAGATGCTCGCTCCTTTAGAGAAGTCCCAAATCTCCGGCAGACAATCGTGGCTCCGTCACTGACCAGAGCACCCTCGACTCCGAGAGAACCCCCTCTGCGCCTTCGAGAAAAAAGATCCAGAAGTGGTCACAGAGACCGCTACTACTATTACACTCCTTCGAGGTCAAGATCACCATCTCCTCGTAGATACCGAAGGTCGCCCTCTCCCGGCTTCTTCAGACACCGCACTCGTGAGCATTCTCGGTCCCGTGAGGACTCTCGACACCGAGAAAGAGCCTACTACAGGGATCACTCTCGTGAGGATATCCCTCCTCGATACCGAGACACCTCTCTGCATCGTGAGCACCCTTACCACGAGGACCACCAACGATTCCGTGAGGATCACCAACGGTACCGTGAATACATCACGCTACCAAAACCACCTTCTCCAGTTGCCTCTACGGCTGTAGAGCCCTCTAAACATATCCAACTCCCAGGGCCAGAACAAATTAGGAAGACCCCAGAAGTGGATACCCTCGATGACTCAGAAGCAGAGCAATGTGTGTCCTCACATTCTTCAGCTTCCGGGCTTCATTCTCCAGCATCAGACATAGCCAAACCGGCAGACCTCTCTCCATCTGAAGGGCCTAAGTCATATTTAGATCTACTATCTAATATGGCTAACTCCCTCAATGTAAAGCTAACAACAGATGTGCCCAGAGTCTCAGACGTGGTCTATGACCTAGTACACGCAGACCTCCCTATCGGCTCTTCATTTCCCATGCTCCCAGTTCATCTGGAGACATTGAAGGAAGCCTGGGACAAACCAGCCTCTGTACCACCAACGTCTAAGAGGGTTGAGGCACTTTACAAGGTACATGCTCCTGAGTCGAAGTTCCTTTTCAACCATTCGGCTCCTAACTCGATGATAGTACATTCTTCATCAAAATCCAAACAGACCAGACATCCCGTCTCTCCCGAAAGAGAGGGCAAGAAACTTGACACCATTGGAAGAAAAATTTATTCGCTCACCACTGCCACTACCAAGATCCATAACTATATGGCATACTTCTCCGCGTATGCTTACAACCTTACCACCCAGCTAAGTTCCTTAGTCACAGCCCTTCCTGAGGCTACACAAAAGCAGGCCACTCACGCTCTGCAGGAACTTTCTAGGGTCAGCAAGCAGCAGATAAACACCGCTCACCATGCAGCCCAATGTTCCTCCAGGACCCTCGCTTCAGCTATCGCCCTGCGCAGACACGCCTGGCTCAGGTCTTCTTCCGTGCAACCAGACATCAAATTTAAAATCAAGGATTTGCCGTTTGACGGACAGGGCCTCTTTAACGCCACGACAGATGATATCCTCACCAATGTTGACGACAGCAGGAAGAGGGCTAAAAGGCTAGGAGTCACAGCCAAGTCAGCTATAAAAGAAAGATCCTGGAAGCCAAACTACTTCAAAGGTTCCAGATCTCCTCGCCAAAACGAACCTTGGAGACGTAAACCTCCTCAGACTAAACAGCCTTTCCAACAGAGGGCACGCCCTCAAACCACAAAGAAGACAACGCCGACCAACAAACAGTCTCTTTGACTTCCCTACTCCACTCCTACTACAACACCGCGCAGACATCAGACTGCAGCCGTTCTACCACAACTGGGAAGCCATAACCTCAGACTCTTGGGTACTGTCAATCATTCAAAATAGATACTCCATAGAGTTCAGTTCGACTCCAAAACACCACAGGTTCATAGCGACCCCTCTGTCCCCCCCTCTGCTCCTAGAAGTAGCAACCTTGCTGGACAAGGGAGCTATAAAACCAGTCCCTCCTCAATATCACCACACCGGATTCTACTCCCGCTACTTCCTGGTGCCGAAGAGAGACAGTGGGCTGCGCCCCATATTAGATCTCAGAAAGCTCAACCTCCATATCCATCACAAGAAATTTCGGATGGTTACACTCCAATCCATTCTTCCACTGATTCCAGAACAAGCATGGATGGCATCAATAGATCTTCAAGATGTCTACTTTCACCTCACCATCAACCACCATCACAGGAGGTTCCTCAGATTCGCCATAGGGAATCAGCACTATCAATTCCGCGCCCTTCCCTTTGGTCTCTCAACAGCTCCGAGAGTATTTACGAAGTGCATGGCGGTGGTAGTAGCAATTCTGAGACAGCAACGCATCTCCATCTACCCGTACATAGACGACTGGCTAGTCATCTCCCAATCCAAGGAACAGCTCCAGACCGATGTCTCCGCGACCCTCTCCCTCTTGGCCACCCTGGGCCTCCAGGTCAACGCCACAAAATCCAATCTGACCCCTACTCAATCCATACAATTCATAGGGGCACACCTCTCAACCGTTACATGCAAAGCATACCTGCCTGCAGACAGTGTACATCACATCAAATCTCTGGCCAAAGAAATAATTGTACATTGCTCTCAAACAGCTCTCACCTTTCAAAGGATGTTGGGATTAATGGCCGCCACTACATCCATCCTCCTATTTGCCAAACTTCACATGCGCCCTCTTCAGTTGTGGTTCGTAAGGACATTTCATCCGCAATGTCAGCATCAACTCACTGTACTTACAATCAAATTTTGACTTACACTCTAACTCTCTCCAATGCTGGACTGTCCTACTCTTCTCTGAAGGTCCATCTAGCAGCTATCTCTGCGTTCCACCCACGTATTGAGGGTTCTACTGTATTTTCACACTCTGCCACCAAGGCCTTCTTGAAGGGGATCCTTCACCTCCACCCTCCAATCCGCAAAATCCAACCAGCTTGGAGCCTGTCTCTGGTCCTCAGTCAGTTAATGAAGTCACCCTTCGAGCCCATGGCCTCTATTCCTTTACATCTCCTAACCTGGAAAACGGCCTTACTAGTAGCGCTTACTACCAGCAGACGAGCCAGCGACATCTGCGCTTTCAGAGCAGATGCTCCGTACACAGTTTTCCACCACAACAAGGTAGTACTACGCCCTGACCCCGCATTCCTACCTAAGGTGGTGTCACCTTTCCACCTAGGAAAGCCTTCTGTCTTGCCTGCATTTTTTCAACACCCTACGGATACGGGACAACGCACTTTGCACAACTTAGATGTACGAAGAGCTCTAGCCTTCTACATCGAAAGAACTAAGCAGTTCCGTAAGGACAATAGACTTTTTGTGACTTATGCTACCCACAATCAGGGTGCTAGAATCTCCACCCAGAGATTCTCGAAGTGGATTGTTACCACTATTGCACTATGCTATGAACTGGCAAAGCAGCCCATACCTGAGCACTTGCGAGCTCATTCTACGAGAGCCATCGCAACCTCAACAGCCTTCTGCAAGGGCATTCTGATGGAGGACATCTGCGCTGCTGCGGTTTGGTCGTCCCCATCCATGTTCGCCTCGTACTACGCTTTGGACGTCCGTGCTCGGCGTGATACCTCCTTTGGCCAGGCAGTGCTGCGATCAATCTTCGACTGATGCTTTCTGCTACCTATTTGTGAGTACAAATTTATTCATTACAGATCCAGCACCCGCCTCCTGACAAATAGCTTGCCAGTCACCCATATGTGGGACTGCACAGAGACCACGAAGAAGATGGACAGGTTTCTTACCTGTAACTGATGATCTTCGAGTGTTCATCTGTGCAGTCACACATACCCACCCAGCCTTCCCCGCTGCTGGACGATTATATCAATGCATTTACTACACCTCTATGGCAGCGGGAAGAAACTGAGTGGGTTGGGCACCTCCCCCTTGTCTAGGCATGCGCAGACGCTGCCTCCTCCCCGGGACGAGGGGAAAGGCGCGCCAAAATTAACGCTTAAGGATTGCTTTGAATTCTCCGAGGTGGGCCCGATCCTGGCGGATAAACCCATATGTGGGACTGCACAGATGACCACTCGAAGATCATCAGTTACAGGTAAGAAACCTGTCCTTCAGTTGCCTGCGCCACCTACACATCCCTTCCTCAACAGCACTGGCCAGTGTATGCAGTTGGGAGTGCTGTTGCCATTGCCATCAGGAATGCCAGCAATGTGTACCACCCACACTGGGCCCTGGCAGCTGCTCTACCTCAAAATATGCTGACACATTTAGTAAGCCCTTCCTTCGGCTGCTACTACTGGAAGCCTGCCTCAAGCTACAACTAAGCTTGCTTGGTTTCAAGAAAATCTTTCGACAGCTATTTTTCATACTTTTCTTTGGTTGAAACACTGGGAAATTGCTGTGAAAGGTAGCAGAGAATTGTACTGCAATTAATGAATTCAAGTTATATGAAGTTCATACAAGTTTTTCTGCAGTTATCCCAAAAAGGATATTTATGAGGGGCTTGCATCTTTTTACTGGCTGTGTTTCCCATGCCTTTAAAAGCAACCTGTTGTGCAGATACTTAGCCAGTGAACTACTTTCATCCTTTTTAATATCTACAGGAGGAGTTTAATTTTGGTGTCAGACAGCTGTTAAAAGCAGGACCAGTAAACTGGTGCCAAGTTCATAGTACCATCTCTTCCAGTGCTGTTGAGATATACCACAGTAATCTCCAATAATCTCTTTCTGCCCCACACCTCTTAACTCTCACTCACTCACACAGAAATTTCATAGAAGGTCACCTGGCTACAACTGGGGGTGCCAACTTTTCATTGGCAGAGCTCCTAAGTCTGCAACAACAGTATGATGAACAGAAAAGTTTCATCCAGTAAAAATGGAAGGAAAGAAAGAAAGGGAAGAAAGAAAGAAAGAAAGGAAAGGAAAGGAAAAGAAAAGAAAGACATGGAAAGAAAGAGCATAAACATAAGAGACGCCATGTTGGGCCAGGCCAGTGGACTATTCAGTCCAAAATTCCCTCATACAATGCCCCAAAAGCACCAGAATGTCCACCAGTGGGGCCAGGGCACTGAAAGCCCTTCCACTGTTGCTTTCCCTCCTCCAAGCACCAAGAAAGAAAGGAAGGAAGGAAAGAAGGAAGGGGGAGGGGAGGGGAAAAAAGCCTTCGTCACCATCAGATGACCCCAGCCAGCAAAAATTCTGCCCAGGGGTCGTTTGTTAAAAAAAATAGCTACTGGAATGCCCACTCCCCACCCCTCCCAGCTGAAAAAAACACACACATCCTTCTTTGCTGCCCAGGCCCCCCAGGGAAATCTCCCCAAAATAACATACTGCAAGGCACATGAAAGCTCATACCTTGAAGAACACTTCATTGATCTAAAGTGCCAGTGGATGCCAGCTTTTCTCTCAAACACTGGGAGCGGGGGAGAAGGAAGGAGAGGCAGCCCAACTCCTCTCTGCACAACACAAAGATGGGGTGGAGCTAGCTTTGCTTGGGGCAGGGCTAGCTTTATTTATTTATTTATTTATTTATTTATTTGGGATTTATATCCCGCCCTTCCCACAGATGGCTCAGGGCGGCTTCCAACAATTAATCAAACTTAAAATTAAACAATTTCAAATATAAAACAGTTAAATAGTTAGACAGTTAAAACATTAAAACAGAGTAATTCAGTTTCCTGTAAACAGATGGCTGGCCAGTTACCTCAAGTTGTTATCCTAGCTAAATGTAGGCTAGGTATAGGCTAGCCGGAAGAGGGTCGTCTTACAGGCACTGCGGAACTGCGCCAAGTCCTGCTACCCCTGCTACTTTGGCTTTTCTTGTGACCTGGTAGTGAGGCTTCCATGGCCCAGTACCGCGTCACGACCCTGCAAATAGGAAACACTGCCTTAGAGCATGCCTACATTTTTTTAAAATCTCAAAACAATTACTTTTGTTCCAGAAACAATGGCTTTTCTGGAGATACCTTTGATGTGATCCTGGAAAATCTTTGATGTGATGTTGAAACCCTTTTATTAGTGATCAGTGTATTAGTGATTGGTGTATTAGTAATTAGTGTATTAATGATGATAATGAATTTATATCCCGCCCTATACTCTGAATTTCAGAGTCTAAGAGTGGCTCACAATCTCCTTTATTTTCCTCCCCCACAACAGACACCCTGTGAGGTGGGTGGGGCTGAGAGGACTCTTGCAGCAACTGCCCTTTCAAGAATAACCTCTGCCAGAGCTATGGCTGACACAAGGCCATTCCAGCAGGTGCAAGTGGAGGAGTGGGGAATCAAACCCGTTTCTCCCAGATAAGAGTCCGCACTCTTAACTACTACACCAAACTGGCCCTCTGAGTGGAAGATTAGATGTTACCATTTTTGTTAAAGGTGTCCAGATCTGAGATTTTGCTTCTTTGGGAAACCCATTGTCTTGATAATTCATCTCCCTTTGAGATGGGAAGGAGGATGTCAAGAGGTCAGCCGTTACAGTTCACATTCCAAAACTGTTTCTTGGGCTTTTGCCTGGCAGTACCAGTTTGGGCATTTCAGAACCATTTTGATTCCATTTGCTAGACCAGGCAATGCCCTGTACAAATGATTTTGGGGTGATATTTATATGAAGGCTGTTGGGTCTTGTTTTCTCTCTGTATGACAAACTATCCATCTGCAGGAGGGGTCTGAGTGCTAACAGTTGGGCCTGGAGTTTCTGAGAATTAGAACTCATCTCCAGGCCATGGAAGTCTGTTCCCTTGGAGAAAAGAACAGCTTCAGATTGTGGATTTTATAGTATCATATCCTTGTAGAGCCTCCCCCCCCATCTGCCCTCCCCAGACTCTGTCTCCAAATATCCAAATGGTGGCCATTTTGCTCAGAAAACAGCACCATTTACCACTGTCCTACAGTAGCAGGGGTAGCAGCCCTATTCTCAGCGGTGAGAGTTTGAATAAATGCTAGCAGGCAGACCTCACATTGTAGAAAGCAGATGCCCATTGGACAGTATAAAAAATTTAGAAAGATAAAAGTGTGAGTGCTTGAAGAGAAGATGTTAATTGAGGTCCTGCAGTTTTGCTTAACAGAGAAATCCCATGATTGATGAATGGTTTGGATTTTTTTTCCTTGTATCTCAGATGGTGCTGAAAACACCAATAATAATTGTGGAAAAACTGGTAAAGTGGTCAGTAAAGTGAAGCCAGCTTTCCCTTCCCAAAGTCTCCAGGTAAAATGCAAGTTAATGTTCTTGTTAGTTCACCAGTTCTAAACATGTTCTGCGCTAGAGAGATCTCCTGCAAGAAAGAGAGAGGAGAATTGGAAATGGTGTGATATGGGATGGATATTTTTTTTTGGTAAAACAAATTCAAACCAGGGTTTAGCTGAATTCCCGTTTCAAAAACTTTTGCAGGGGGAGACCACATGAAGGCATCAGGTTGACTACTGTAGTGGCCATCAAGAGGAATCAATACCTGAATGACAACACAACTAGTTTCAACACATCCCCAGTTGTATTAATTTGCTCTAAAAAGTGTCTGACAGATCTTCAGTGACAGATTACAGTAGTAATCCCTGTTCATAAATAAGTATCTCACACACTGAGAGAAAGAAAAAAAAAGCCCTTCAGTCTGAACCAGCTTCTGAATTATTGCCTCTACGTTTGGGGGGGGGGGGGCGGGGCGGGGGAGAGATTGCATCTTTGTATTAAAGTAATATAACTCATCTGACTTGCTTTAGAGTTCTTTGGACAGTTTTATATCTTTAGAATTTATATCTGCAGAAAATTACTCAAACAGGTTGTTTCCTAGAGCAATAAATACCTTTAACAAAGACCTAATTCTCACTGAAATTGTAAATGTGTGTCTCTGGACTGCACCATTTCATCCTTTAGAAGGGGGCTCACAGAATTGAATGCTCCTCCATTTAAAAACAGAAAAGAAAAGAAGACTGTACATAACAATAAAGTAGATGCCGGGGATTAGGATAGAACCCTTTTCTTTGATGTCTGTAGATGACACATTTGTTACTTTGATATACAATCAGTATACATACAGGGAAAAAGATTGTGCCCAATGGCATTGGCCCCACTCCTTAATATGTGTTCAGCATAATTTCTGTAAGATGTGTTCATAGGATCAGCATGTATGATTAAAGACCCTGTTTTTTGTTTTCTAGGGCTATGGTTATATGTATAGAACCTGCTTACATACAGTTAGTATGCACATGGGTTGTTGCATGTGTGCAGGGAAGGAATAGTTTGTACAATCCTGCTTCCCCCTGTTCATGTTGTGTAATATGTTTACCATGCTTAGATGTAGCTGGCTTGCATCCTAGCATCTCGTCTCCAGTTACCTAGAATTTTTGTGTGGAGAAACATGTGGTCACATCACATCCCAGATACAAATTTTACCTCTTCAGTGAGAAATAAAATAAACCCCTTGCAATGTTGCACTGCTAATTCTTGTTTTTAATCACTTGCTTCATATGATTTTGGCTGCTGCATTTATATGTGAAAACCAAATCTGTTCCACCATGATACTCTGGAAGCTACTTTGGTGTGCTGCAACTTATTCCTACTTATTGCCAGATTGTTTTTGTTTGAGCTATTACATTTGAAGAGCCCTGTTTTAGGGCTGCAATCTTATGAAGTTACTCCAGTCCTTTGAAATAAGTTCACTTAGACTAGAGTGACTTTCCATAGGATTATCATATGACTGTCAGGATGATAACAGACCAACATTTTGGGGCAGTTGGGAGGAATCTCGAATTGGGCTGGCTCAAAAAGAGCCATCCTTAAGCCTCCGCACACTCACCCACAAGCTGTCCTATCCCATCCATTCAGACGGCTGTTGTGCACCATTCCTGTCACTCCACTTCCTCATACATTTTTAGTAGTCATGCGCATCAGTGTTCATATGTGCGCATGCACACACACGTGAACACATGCACATTGAACAGTTTTTATTTTTAAAAAAACTAGATGCAACTTGGGGTGTCTTGGCAGTTTCACACCACCGAGGCACCTCACTTGTGCCCTTCCATATACGAAGGAGGCTACTGGCATGCGGCTTAAAAATTTGCTACTTTGGAAGTGGTAGCTTTTTGAGTCACACTTCGGAGGCCAGAGGACAGGGTGAGTACGGGACGAAGATGGGCGGCAGATGTTTGTGTGTGAAAGGATTTTTTGGGTTGATTTCAGAGGGTTCTCTGAGTCACCCCAAAGTGCCAGTCTGTTAGCAGCCTCAGTGACCTTTCTTGGTCCCTTATCGGACCCTATTAAAAGTGAGCAACAACTAGAGGTATCTTCTATTTATTATCAAACTTACAGTGCAATCTTAGGCCAAGTTAAACACCTTTCAATGTCAGTTGAAATCAATGGTCTTAGATGAGTGAAATTCCGCTAAAACTGGAATGTTAAGAGTAACACTAGTGCATAATGGTGGAGTCACTGAAATAATCAAGAGACAAACAAAAGTGGTTTGCCATTGCCTGCCTCTGTCTAGCAACCCTGGACTTCTTGGTGGTCTCCTATCCAAGTACTAACCAGGGCTGATCCTATCTAGTTTCTAAGACAGGGGTGGCCAAACTTGCTTAAATAAGAGCTACATAGAATAAACATCAGATGTTTGAGAGCTAAAAGATGTGAATAAATATCACACATGTCTTTTTTAAGACTCTTTAATAATTTCTTTGCGTAGAGAGATAATACATATGTATAGCATTTTACAACACCACCATGCTAGAAGGAAACTTTAAAAAAAATAAAGCTGGGAATAACAGTCCCCATAAGGCCAGCATAGGGACAGGTTAGGGGATTATTTTTTGGCACCAGTGGGGGAAGGTAACACACGTGTACCCTATAAGTCACTGACCACTGTTTGCATCATTATTCATCTCTCTTTGCCTTGACACCAAGGTTAGTAAATACAGCTCCTACAAGAGCTATGAAACTAAGGGGGAATCCCACACTGCTCTCTTTAATTCTGTCCCTTCTTCCAGTGGCTTGCTTGGATTTTGTACTCTCTTTTTCCACTCTAGGTCTCCAGAAGACATCTGGTGGAGGAGAAAAGCTTGCAAGCCGGTCTATTTCCCCCTGCTTCATCACTTCACACATGGCAGAAATAGTCACCAACCTATGGGTCAGCCCTCAGAGGCTGACTGAGGTCCCAATGCTAAGCACATTTACTTGAGAGTAAGCCTGCATTAAGTTCCTCCTCGATCTCCAGAAGCTGCACAATATGTGTGAAAGAGCCACATTTGGCTCCCAAGCTGCAGTTTGGCCTGTTCTAAGATTTAATAGGATTCAGCATGTTTGAGCCAGCCAGATTAGGGCATTCCCAAAGCACCCAGAAGTATGTCCCATTTTCTGCATTATCAAGGAAAGAACATGATTGTACAAGGAGAGATATGCTGGTGCGGTTGCCTATATCCTAGAGCTGGTAGAAGGTTGAACAACGATGTCTGCTTATTTTATTTAGCAGCACGGTCAAAATAATGAATCCTGGAAACAGAATGAAGGAAAGATACCATAAACCTAGTTATGGGTTTCTTTCCGTTAGGAATTGTGTTTTCATGTTGTAGATTCTTGGCCCATATGAACAGGCAGGGATCACACATATATCTTAGTAGGGAAAACCATATGTGGTTTATTAATTACAATTGTAAATGGTTGTGGAAATGAGAGTAGCAGAGCTGGAAATAAAAGTCTATTTTTGTTTTTTAAAAAACTCATAGTCTGTAAAATTCTTCACGTTGACTCAGCCTCATTCAACAGGATGCACCCTCTTCAGGGTGAGAGGAAGTTCAGTTTCTATATAGCTTAAATCCTGGTCTCTTTTGAGTAAGAACTGCCAGCTCTGTAAATTATGTGTGGTTTTAGTGATGATGTCTACTGTCTTTTAATGACTGAGGTGCGAACATCGGTGTTTGCACCAGAGACCTCAGATTAACATCATCCACTTCCCCATAATCCAGAAGAGGCTGAATTGCAAAACTGTAGCACAACAATAAGTAGGCTCACAAATCTTTTTATTTGTTCAATACATCTATGTAACTCAGATTCCTCCCCCCCCCCCAGTTTACTTCTTGTCTGTTTTTTTTTCTCCTCCATCTTCAGGGTCTCAATTTTTCATACTAAAATATCCATTTCCCTTTGGACACTGCTACATTTATAGAATATGTTTTGAATGCATTAATTTTCTCTTTGCTGTCATTTTCCATTATTTTATTATGTTTTCTACTAAAGTGCAAGTTGCTTTAGCCGCTGACCTGGCAGAAAATATAAGGATGTGGATAAGCCAAACAACATTTTAAACCTCTCTTGTCTGAAATTAAAGAGTCTCGTGCAAGTTTTGTTCGCTAATAAATAAAGACCTGTCAGCTTGAACTGAAGCCGTGTGTAGAGTTTCATCTGGTATATGCTTGCAATAAAATGTTACAGTGCCATTGATTAAATGTTTTATACTTGCTGATGAAGGGAATCCTGTGAAGAATGAAGAGGATACAATTTCGGAACATCTGAAGCTCAGATCAGATAAACATTTGGAGTTTATTATTATTTGTAAAGCCCATTTATGCACAGGAATAAGTTCTCTCAGTTTGACCCGAGACATTTGATTCAAGTCATCTGGAGGACAGCAATGCTGATTTCACATGATGTTTATATTTTTGTTTCTGCACAAACATCAGCAGTTTCCCCTGAAAATCAGCTTGTTCTAAAAACTTGTGGAACGAATATTGAAATTTGCACCCAAATAATCTGTTCAGAAGCACAAGTAGATTTGCTTAGTGAGACATTTTCCCCAGTGCCTAATCTTTAACAGTTGCTTAGCAAAGACTTTTTTATTGTCTTGTGTGCATGGTCTTCAACCAAAAGGAAACAAACAAAGCCTGTTCAGGTTCCTTCGTGCCAAACATTTTCTGATAAAAGGGAAGTATACCATAGCACTTCAGTTTAGCTGCAAAGTCTGTGGGTCAAGGATAATGGGATTCTCAGAAGGGTCCCTGCCCCAGTTCCCTGCAGCCACATTACCCCTGGAATCCTGGTATGAAGTGTTCCCTTCACTATTTGACTGATACCTTAGGATATTCTCCAGACTCTGTGTTTATAACTTGAGTACACTATGCACACTGTTGTTGCCAGCCGTTAACACACTAGCATTCTAATGAAACTGCCCCAGGCAACCAGAAGGGAAGATGGGTGGTACATTTCTTGGGCTGTGGTCAGATGGACAGTTTTGCTTGATATGGTTTCTGTTCCCTTAAGGATTAAACAAGCTTGGTCAATCAGCCACATCTGGCACCTGTTCCCCAGTCGTATTCACAGTTGTATTCACAGTTGGATGTGGAATAAATAGCCACTGGAAAAAGTCTAATATTTATTGATGTCCGCACATCCATCCCATTTTTCCAGATATCTGAACTCCCCTGGTGCACGCTCAAATCCATTCAGAAGTGTGAACGATTAATTCCTGTTTAAAAAAAAAAACTGATAGTACACACATGTGCACCAAACACTTTTTAAAAAAAATCAAAGTTTTTTTTTTTAAGAAGACCAGCTTGCATGCTCTGTGGTTGATGCACAGCACTAACCCAAACAGTCAACCATGGAAGAAGCGTGCGGTGAGGTCAGATCAGGGTAGGAGTCCATCACAATGTCTCCATCACAAAATGCAACAGAGTAATTAATGGCGCACCCAAACTGCACCATCCTTCCAGTCTGACCGCAGCCCAGGAGTGGTGCAACAGCACTTTAAATAGCATGCCCCCTGCGTCCTACAACTGAGCACAGGATTGCAGGAATGTGCTTGTGCTACATTCTCTGTGGGCTTCCCAAAAGTACTACCCACCTTACCCACCCCTTGCAAGGAAGAGTAGCAGTTTAGCCATGAAGCAAGGGTTGGATTAATCATAATATCAGGGCAAACCTGTGCTGTGGTTTGTTTCTCTGCCCAAATAATATCCTCAAGTTTGGCACCTATAAGAAAATAAGCTACTGTACCTTCCTCTGCTTCCTACTCCCAAGTTTTTTGCCTGTTCCACTCCCAAGCATGTGTGGGAGGGAAGGGAGGACCTTCAGTTCTCCCCCTTCCTGTAGAATTTCTGGAAATGTTGTATGGCTAAAGAGCTGTCATAAAAGTATGCACTTCCAACATTTCAAGTTGGACATGATGAAAATTGAGTTCCTAATATTTCCATAACTAATTTTTGGAAAGTCAAATTTAATGCATTGGAGCCAGGAAAATTTTTCTTCCTTCCGAACCTGCAGGCTCTAATTTTGAGTTTTCCTTCTGAGGTCGTGTCCTGCCAGTTATAGGGATCTAGTCTCAGTTAAATGTTTTTAAGGGAATATTTTAAAACCGTGTAAAGGGCTGAGGAGTAGCAAGTAACTGTATTGTTTACAAGAACTTCTATATATTATTATATTGTTAATTATTGGGGGGGGGGAGTTAAATGCACCTTAACTTTTCAAGTTACATTGCCAAAATTTTCAGCTGTTCATTACCAGATGATTGGGGTGGGGGGTAATCAGGAATGCTGTTGTGTACAGAAAGTTGTGGATTTTCCTTCAGTTTAGCACACCTCTGCCTCTTGCCTTGCGTCCCCCTTACCTTATTATGATTAACTCCACCAAGAATTTTTGCCTCCATCTTTGACAAAGCTTTTCTTTCCAACCCAAACCTTGCTGTTTAGTTTCACCTGTCTGTGACTATGGACTTACTTTCTGATTTGACCTTCTCTCATGACACATTTCTGTCTTCAAAAAATATCTCTCTTGTTCTGACCTGAGTGGTTCAAGCTAGCCTGATCTCATTAGATCTTGGAAACTAAGCAGGGTCAGCTCTGGTTAGTTAGATGGGAGACCACCAAGGAAATCAGGAGTCACTGTGCAGAGGCAGGCAATGGCTAAACCAACTCTGAACGTCTCTTGCCTTGAAAACCCCAACAGCATTGCCATAAGTCATCTGCGACTTGATGGCACTTTTCACCACCACTTGAAAAATCTCACTTTGCAACTTTCTAGCATGTTCCTGCACAGCAACTAGCTATTAAGAACAAAAAAGAGTCCTCCTGCATCAGACCATGTAAATGGATATGTTATTTTCACAGGAGGCTGGGCAGGTGTCTCTGTGAAGCACAGGGCACAAGGGCAATGTGCTGAATTTAATCTTCCATCCAATTATTTTGTGTTTGCTTGTTCCTGTGACTTTAGCCTTGACATTCCACATCAGTTTCATTCCCTATAGTTCTGGGAGAGAGCATGACAAAATAGAAATAAACTAACACTAATCCTTATGGTTATGGAACAAACCCTGCACTTAAGTCCATGTTTTGTTTTGTTTTTGTTTACGATATATGGTTGTTGCTTTTAATCACAGTTACACAGTTAATGCAATTTTGTATTATTTTATCAATAGCATTTCAATGTCATCTCAGTGCTGGGAGCTGATAATTTTGAAAATTGGGAGCAATAACATCTACAATTGCCTCTTTAAGCTTACGTGAGTGTGCGCCATTTCATGTGGCAAGTCATTCATATAGCAAGGCTGGGCTGCGGTCAACAGGGGAAAATGGCCACAGCCATGAATGCAAAAACTTCATAAAACTGGCTTCACGATCCTCCATGTAGGATTTCTACTGATAACAACCAGCTAACTCTGTGTGCGTGCGTGCGTGTGTATAAAGTGCTGTCAGGTTGCTGCTAACTTATGGCAACCCTGTAGGGTTTTCTAGGGAGGAGAAGGAGGAAGAGAAGGAGAAGGAGGAGATTGGATTTATACCCTGCCCTTCACTCAGATTCTCAGAGCAGTTTACAGTCTCCTTTCCCCTCCCCTCCCCTCTTCACAACAGATATCCTGTGAAGTAGGTGGGGCTAAGAGAGCTCTTTTGAGAATTGATCTTGAGATAACAGCTCTGAGAGAACTTGTGACTGACGCAAGGTTACACTAGCAGCTGCATGTGCAGGAGTGGGGAATCAAACCAATTATCCTAGATAAAGTGTATGCTCCTAACTCCAGGGGTGACCAATGGTAGCTCTCCAGATGTTTTTGCCTACAACTCCCATCAGCCCCAGCCATTGGCCATGCTGACTGGGGCTGATGTGAGTTGTAGGCAAAAACATCTGGAGAGCTACCATTGGCCACCCCTGCGCGTCAACCACTACATTGAACTGGCCCCCAGACTAACAGCAGTGGTTTGTCATAACCTTCCTTTGCATAGTGATCCTGGGCTTTCTTTGTAATCTCTCTTCCAAATACTAACCAGGTCTGACCTCTCTCAGCTTCAAAGATCTGATGAGATGGGGCTAGTCTGGACCATTCAAATCAGGGTAACCAGCACAAAAGAAGTGAGCCCAGGACTGAAGGTCTGGATCCCAGGTTCATAGCTTGTTTTAGAACTAAAGCCTGCTGAGTTCCCTGAAATGCAGCTCCTGGGGGATAGGGAATACTCAAAAAGCTGTTAGTAGAAGACAGCCTTTGTGTAGGAGAAAGGAAAAAGATGGACTCAGAGGCACCATTATGATAGGGCAGTAAATTGTGATGTCAGTCACTGAGAAGTAGACATGCTACTGTCTTCTCAGCCCGACCCACTCATCAGTGCAGCCTCATCCTGAGTTGAGTTTCTTGGTTGCACAAAAACATAATGGAATGTTTGCCGTTTAAATGTATAATGAAGATAAGCGCAATGCAGCATATCTAGAAAAACCTCAGAAGTCCCCTCCCCCGCTTTTGTAATATGGTTTCTTTTTTAAAAAATCTGACTTAACTGTTCTCCTGGAGTTTTTCCAGAAATCCAGAAATGACTGTAAGAAAATAAATCTTTTCCTCCTCTCTGTATTTTCCCAGCCACATCAACATGTTTTTGCCCCCATGTTACTGGAAGTAAAGTCTTAGAAGCAGCTCATGGGAAGCCAATGGAAATAATTGTAGGAAAGATCTACACAGCGAGATCAGGTTTGTATGTATTACAAACTGATTTGGGGCAGCTGTAGACAGTTTATTTTCCTTTTATGTTGAGCAATTTCCATTCCTTTTAATATCCAAGTATCCGACACACATTCAAAGGGGGTGGAGGGAAACAATACCCTGACAACATTTCCCTTCAAGGAAAGAACAAATGTGTAAATCAGGTTGGGTCCAAGGCAGTTCTAGTGAACAAAGAGTACCAAACATTTCAGCTGGCTATGCCACACCCTAATCGAGCAATACTTGAAAAAGGAAACACTTTGTAAAGTAAGTCTTCTGAATACTAAAGGACAGTTATTACGAAGGAATAAATAACATGTAACTAGATTAAACACATTTCATTACTTAATTAGCTTAGATTAGAATTTCCTTTGTATGAAACACATGCTGTATTTTTGAACCATGATCTTAGCTGCAGCCAGGAACGTGTGACTCAATGCAACAAAAGGCACAAGTGAGCTTCTTGTACAAGAATACCATGCTTGTCTCGTGGGTAGTACTCACATGTCTCTATTGAGTGTTTGCACATTTCCGCAATCCCCCCAGTATATGCTTTTAGACTAAGTGATGAAAGATATCCAGCCTAACTTTGAAGTCCTGGATATGTAAAATCTTTGCAATCCATTTGCAAGGCCACTGTTTTCTTATTGTTGAGCTCTTCTTACAGTGTTTGTTTTAAAACAATTTTATTTAGTAACATATGGTAACAATATCTATTTCTTGCATCTCTAATAATTAGTTTTTATCTATCCCATATATTACTTTCTAACAACCCCTCCCCCCTTTACTTGACCCCCGCCGGTGTTATTTACTTAAAATACTAATATTTAAAGGTACCCTTAACTAATGAAAACAAAAATTAATATCTTTCTTCCTTCTAATAATCATTATCAAAAATTGTCCAATGTCCTTTTATTTTCCACTCTTTTTCTACATATCTTCTGAACTTTTCCACTCCATCTTAAAAACTTCTAAATCATAGTCTCTTAAAATCCTTGTTAATTTGTCCATTTCAATCCATGTCATAACTTTTACAATCCAATCCCATTTCTCTGGTATTTTTTTTTTGCTTCCACAACTGCGCATACAATGTCCTAGCAGCTGAAAGCAAGTACCAAATTATAGTTCTATCTTCTTTTGGAAATTTTTCCATTTGTAATCCCAACAGAAAAGTCTCTGCCACTTTCTTAAATTCATATCCCAAGATCCTAGAAATTTCTTGTTGAATCATCTGCCAATACTTTTTTGCTCTTTCACAAGTCCACCACATATGGTAGAAAGAACCTTCATGTTTTTTACATTTCCAACATCTATCTGGCATCTTATTGTTCATCTTTGCCAACTTTTGCAAGGCCACTTTTGCAAGATCCATTTGCAAGGCCACTGTTTTCTTATTGTTGAGCTCTTTTTACAGTGTTTAATCTAAATCTACTTGCCTGCAATTTAAACCTACTCCTCCTTGTTCTGTCTTCAGTGGGTGTGCCAAGCAATTGTTCTCATTCTAAATTTGGTAAATATTTCTGAGCAGAAAAGGCATACAGTGGCAAAGCTCTGTAACATGACTTCCATGGGCATCATAGTCCCCGCTGATACTTTTCTTGGCACACACCAAGTGTTTTTAGAAAGTGGGGGAACCATTTAGGGCTTTTGCCTCAGAGGGCTTCTGATTGGCCACTGGGGATCTGATTGATTGTGCAGAATTTTTAAAAGTGGCTTCAGCAGCACCTGCTGCTACAGCTCTGATTATAAGCTGTGTGTGTGCTCTGTAAACCATAGTTTATTTAATGCAACCATGGTTTCTCATGATGTCTCAACTGAGTAGCAATCTTTCTTTCCTTAGAGATTTAATACAGATTTATAAACTCTTTAAAATTATCAGCTGTGTTAGTTTTGTAATAATGGGTTTTAAAAAAATTGATAGGAAATATAAATTGGTTTACTCGTTTACAGAATTGTATACCTCCTCACTGCCCAATGAGGGTTACCAAGGCTGATAACAGTTTAATTTTTTTAAAAAGCTTATAAAAACAATTCATAAAACCAGTTAAAAGCTAAACTGAAATGTATAGGGACCATTTCACTCTAGTCTTGTTCCACCTACAGTGGCTTCTAATTTGCTTCTGGGCTCAATTCAAGGTGCTAGTATTGACATTGAAAGCCCTTTATGGCTTGGAACCATAATGAACCTTCTGCTCACTCCAGTCATCATTGGAAGCCTACTTTGGATATCCCACAATCTGAGGCTTTGTTGTTCAGTCGCACAGTCAAGTCCGAATCTTTGCGACCCTTTGGACAGAGTCATGCCAGGCCCTCTTGTTTTCCACCATCCTCTGATGGTCTGATCTGAAGCTAGATGGGTGTTAACCTGAGAAAATGGCCTTCTCCACTGTGGCACCAAAATGTTGGTGATTCATCTGTCTCCCTCTATTGATGTCTTTGCCAGCAGATGAAGAACTTTTTGTTTCATCTGGCATACCCCCCAATAACAGTTGTTGACCCTCCTCCTAGTGTTGTTTATGTGTTTTTAGTTGGATTATATATTTTTATTTATATTTTAATTGTTTCAGTGTTTTTAAATTTGACACATTGTGGACTCTGATTGGGTAGAAAGGCAGCATTAAAATGTTTTAGATAAATCAATATATTAAAAGCACATAAAACAGTAATTAAAACAGGAAGGATGAGAGACCAGTCAAGAGCGTGGCCCAAATATGGAAGCCTTATCCTTACAACTAACATTCAACATCTGTGAAGAGGAGTATTTTTCTCAGACAGAGCCAACAGCAGTAGCTAGAGCAATGGAGTCAGCTAGAGGTTCAGGGAGAGGACGAGACTGTTGTACTTTGGGTGCGGACTGAGGCTGCTGTTATCCTTTAATCGTTGTTTCTCTCACTGTAACACATTCTCCTCTGAAGAATGTCATCCATCCAACAGAGGCACGGATTCTCTTTTTACTAAAAGCTAAACTGCTCAGTTTTCTCTCTAAAAGCTAAACTCTGCTCTGTCAGTTCTGTTGTTGCTTCAATGTCCCATACTTGTATATTGTGATGGATTTTAACTGTAAACCATTTGGGGAGCCAATCAGGCTTGAAGAACTAAGATGGTGCAATAAATAGATTGAATTGATGAGTTAACGGCTGCATTTGTTATAGCTGATGATACCAGTCAAAAATATGGGTTTTGTAGTGTTTACAATTCAAGAGGAATGAAATGTGTTCTGAGGGAAATAATCTTACTACTTTCATCCTGCTTTGGAGACTTGGAGATTTCAGTTGATGTAAACTAGAATACCACCGCAAAAGCCAATGGAATAATGCCAGTTTTTAATAGCTAAGCCTTCTGTCCCGTTGTCTCATACTATTGAGGTTGACTTCCATAGGGGTGTTTAGGCTTCATGAATAACATGCATCCTATGGCCACATGAATGTCTGAAAAGGATTGTTTGAATGATTGCTCGAGTAAGGAAGACAGAATGTAATATCTCTGCCATAAAACATAAATGTTTTTTTAAAACCAAAATATAAATAACATAAAATGGAAATGACTTCTTTCCTTAGGTATTTCCCTTCCTTCTGACCACCAAGCATTCATGGAGCCATTTATCTCGGTAAAAGAGAATGAGTTTCAGGCCTCCCTGCCAGTTCTTTTTAATTACCACATGTAACATTGGTCATGCCTGTTAGGAATAATGACTGAACAAAGCTTTTCCTGGAGTGGCTTTTAGCAAAGGAGGCTGTGTTAGATTAGAAATGATTGGCAAGATGTTGATCGCCCTTTTATTGAAATCTTTTCTTTGTTTAATTTGGTTTGAAAGGGTGTGGGGAGAAACAGCCATATCAAATAACCAAATTTTGGGCAGGGCACAGGTCTGACTTGCTACAAATGTTTATATAAAAATTTGATTGTGTTAAGTACAAAACCAGAATGATGTGTTAAGAATGTTCAAGGGCTTCAGATCCGAACCTTGGTTGCTTGCGATGCGATCTGAAACCTCTGTAGCATCTGACGATGTAGAAAGAGACTACTCACTAAGCACTAAAAATGCTGTCTCATCGCCTGGGCAGTATCTTTCAGGAAAGAATTATCAAGGCAGATTGGTTAGGAAGTGTGGAGAAGCCTAGCACTGATGTGGCTGCATCTCTGATTCTTGATTTGGAAGCATAAGAGCCTTTAAAAAAAAAAAAAAAAACCTTGTGCAGGCCCCCTGTTCTTGAAGCTTGTGCTTGAGGGGACTTTATGGTATTTTACTGTCTGAGGGTCAAATGAGATGAAATACTTGGAGATCCTTGAATGGACCTTCCTGACATTTTAAAATGAAAATAACTGCTAAAACTATTAAATGTCATAGCTGTGATTTAGTACTTTTCATTTAATCCTTCCACATGTGTAAAAATTTACAGGAGTTTATTTCAGGCCAATGAAGGCTAGTGTGTTGTGCTGGCTTAGAGTTTAGAACCCTGGATTCCATTTTCCACCCTTGAGGCTCACTGGGTGACATGAACCAAAGCATTAACTTCAAGCTCAACTGATCATGAGGTCTCTTTGTGATTAAAATTCTGTAAACACTGCTCTGACCTTCTTAGAGAAGGGCAGGATTAAAGTATTATAAACTAATAACTCATCTATCTATATGTGGTAATAGTAATACTGTGAACTATTTGTATGATCTTCCCAGAATAATTAAACAGAAATAGTAGAACAGAATACAAACAGATTCAATGGCTTGTGTACATAGGTACATGCATGCATATTAATAAATGATAACTTCTTTATGGGTCTAACTAACCTCTCCCATTTACACTTGCTGAGAGCTATCCACATATTGATTGAAATGAAAATGTAGAACTGAAATGTATAGGTAGTTGGGGGGAAAGGGCAGTGTAGCAGCCCCTAATGCTGGAGCACCATAAACTAATTTTGGGGCTAATAGGTTGGGAATAGTTGTATATATCACTACAGTTAGCCGGGACATGAAAAGCTGTTTTGGTCCATGCTCTTAAGAGGATCATATAGAGTTAAAAGACACGTCTTTGATCTGTTCCAGTGTTGGGGATGAAGTGCATACATTTGAAGAGTAGGAGGAGAAAGGACTTGTCGAAAAGACAAAGAAAATGAATTTAGTATCAAGTGTAGTGGTGAACAGTATCGGGTGAACAGTGTAGCGGTGAACAGTCAGATATTACTGACCCAATAAAATGCCTGACATTTTGGGTATCAAGTTGGGTCAGCAATATCTGACACTGAGTTGTTTCTCTGACATGAGTCTGGAAATCTGGATTCTTGCATCACTCCTGATAATATCAGAATCAAGAATCCTGTGGTAGGGAGGAGGGAGAACTCTACAGCTAATTGGACTGTAGATGCTTGGTCTACCATCCATAGGAACTAATGGGTGGAGGCCATCTGGAGGTGTGGTCTGGCTCCCATTATTTCAGCACCTTACAGCTGATTGTCTTCAAATTCACCCTTTAAATGTTATTTATTTTCTATCAGGGTAAACCTGGCATCCCAAGTCTGAGGGCTAGATCTTCTCATAGAAAACAACAATCCTTTATAATTTAAAATGTGGATGGGATAACATTTAACTATAAGGTGGGGGCCTCTCTCTTCCTTACACACCCTCCCTCCTCCTTTTAATTCTATATGGGGAAGTGGGAATGAACATGAATTTAGCTTTTATTAAATTGGTAGTAGTGTTCTGATCTTTCTGGAACAATAGCAATATTCCTGAAATTTCACTAAAATGCCCCAATACAAAATTTAAATAATAAATTTTAAATGCACACCCCTAGTTGAGTGCTATATGGATCATACATTCTCTGGATTATTAACACATACTGGTTGAATACTGGTTCAACATCAACAGTTTGGTGTAGTGGTTAAGTGTGCGGACTCTTATCTGGGAGAACCAGGTTTGATTCCCCACTCCTCCACTTGTACCTGCTAACATGGCCTTGGGTCAGCCATAGCTCTGGCAGAGGTTGTCCTTGAAAGGGCAGCTGCTGTGAGAGCCCTCTCCAACCCCACCCACCTCACAGTGTGTCTGTTGTGGGGGAGGAAGATAGAAGACATTGTGAGCTGCTCTGAGACTCTTCGGAGTGGAGGGCGGGATATAAATCCAATATCATCATCATCATCATCTAAAAACATCTAGCAAAAGTAAAAAAAATCACATTATACAGTTACTGTAAAAATGAGCATTTTAGGCATAACTGCTGAGAAATAAAGTCCAATAAATATACAAATCAGTACAGTACAAATTGTAGAATAAGTCCAAAGCCAACAAAAGTAAAAGTCTTCACCTCCAGTCACTGGACTTAATACATTGATCTTTCAGTGCCTCTGGAAAAGAGTAGCACTGGGCATGTACTTTTCAACAACAGATTTCCCAAAACCCATGGAACCCTGCATTTTCAATTTACTTTGTAGATTAAAAGTTTAGATTGTGGTGCTCTGATTATTGAGGAGTTCATTTTCATTTAAGATGAAGAAGTCATCTTGTCATGCTTGTGTATTTCAGTCATCCAAGGAAGTAAGGAATAGGTAGTTTTTTCCACTCCTTATGTGTAAGGGAGTGCCTCTTTAGTGCTTTTCTTGCTCATGAGAATATATGCATTTGGAAGAGCTCTGTGGGGCTATTTTGTTTCACAGACCACTTTGCATTGCAGGATCTTTGCCTTCATGTGTCTTACCCTCAGTTTTGTCCCTTCTTCATCTCTTTTGAAGAAAAAAAAAGGTCTTATTTTGTAATCCTTGCCTAACCTTCCCCCATCTAGCTCTGCTATCCAATTGGCGTCTCTTCAGCCAGCAACAATGTCATTAGCCAGAATGAAGTCTGTACCTCACTGTTCCTCTTCCTGGGAGCTTGTGTGGTCTTGTGGGCTCCTGTACTTTTTTCTTCCATCTGGAATAAAGGGGGAAGACACTGGTTCCCTCCTCAATGGAACCATATTCTTGTGAGCCACAGCTTCCTACTCAGCCCTCTGGCACCTGAGGCCTGGGGATTCAAAGCCTTTGCTGGGCTTGTAGGCTGTCCCTGCTGTGCCATGTTAGGTATGGGTGTTTTGGGACTAAACTGCACCTTGCCACCTTGTTTGTCAGCAATGGTTGCTTCACAGCCTATGGCTCTTTGGTGGGGAAAAGAGGTACATGATTGTGCAGGTCCCTCCTCCTTCACAATCAAGGGAGTGCTAATCATAGTCCCCCCTCAGAAGACGGCACAGACATTCTCCACCCCTGCCTCATATGCAGCCAAAGCGCCAAGCTATCCATTCATTTGGGAACCTGGGCCCCAGCAAAGCTTCTGCCTGGCCCAACAAAACAGCTACATGCCTTTGGGCAGACACTCCCTTTTTCCTTATTAGATGTCCAAGGAGGGAGGCTTGTTATTTGACTCAGAGGCTCTGGATGATTCTGGCAGAATGGAAAGGGAACACTCTGAGGGCAAGCCTGTCACCATCAGCAAACTAAACACCATCTACCTGGAAGAGCTTCCCCTATTAATATTATATATTGCACAACTGTTCTACCTTCCAAAGGTAGGCTTTGGAGAATGAAGATATGGATGGGACCCCCAAAATATTCTCTAAAACAAAGGAGCTGGGATCTTTCCCTTTTCCAAGGGTCCTCAGAACAGAGATAAAAGATAAGTAGGTTGCTCTATACCAATGCACTAATGTGGGGCAAACAAAAAATATACACTTCTTCTGCCTGACTTGCTCCCTATTCCAATGGTAGATTCTTCAGTATTAGCCTGACTTCTGGGGTGACATTGCTGAAGCAGCAGAAGGAATGCTTAAAGATGCCACCAACAAGAGAAGGGAAGCAGTATTTTAAATCTCATGAGGCTATAACACTATCCATTCAAGCAACAATAGCTACTTCTATGTAGCTAAGGTGTAAGTTATGTGGCTTTGGAAACCAATGATAGAGTTCCCAGACTGGAGTAAGAAAGCTACTGTCCATCTCAGCAGACTAGAAAGAGCGGCTGTGGTTTTGTCTAATGTCAGACTGAGTTCAGTGAAGTTCTCCACAAGTTTGGTGGTCCAGTGCTATTTATGGCTGAAAACAGGGGTAGTACACACCTTATCAAAATCTAATGCAGTCTCTTGCCCTTTTCAGGGAGAGAAGCTATTATGTGAATGGTTTCCATGAGATACTATTAGAAACTAAAGACAAGAAGAAAGCAGTGTTGTGCTTGGAAAAATGAGATGACAGGCACTCTTAAAGGTTTTGGTCCTCAGTCCTTTTGAACCAGCAGAATTCTGTCGAGGTTTTGAAGTAACTTCAAAAGACCATCCTAGAATAAGACCAGAAAAGTTACAATGTCAACAAGCAGTCAAAATCTTGAAATGTGAAGACTGGATAACAGCAAAACCAGCATAACTGATGCCATGTTAGTACTTGTAGGGAGAGATTTCAGGATTTCCATTTAATATGGCAAAGCTCCAGTTCCATCAAAGTGGGTGACGGACACTGTCTTGAGAGAATGGCTACACCATGGAATTCTCCACTCTACTGTGCCACATGTTTCTGAAATTGATAGTTTCCCAGTCCCTAGAAATAAAAAACATGCTCAGTGTGATAAATCATATCCTAGATATCAACAAAGTAAGCCAATGTCTTCACTGCACAGTTTTATGGATTTTATTCTATTTTTTCACCATTCCAAAGGAAAATGGGTACCGGAGTGCTAGACATAAAGTTTTTGAACAGGTACAGGTGTTTTAAGATGGAAATGCTAAAAACCATTTCAAAGACTTTGCAAACAGAAGATCCTGTGACAGTGATTAAGCTGAAGGAAGTGTACCTCCATGTTCCAGTTTTCCATCCACTTCTATGCTTTCTCAGGTTCACCTTTGAAGATTAGCAGTTTCAGTTCAAGGCCACACTCTTTGGACTGGCATCCACCCCTTGAATATCCACAAAAACAATTATCCCAATAGTAATGCACCTGAGGACCAAGAGAAACCATTTACACCCCTGCCTGGATGACCTGCTGATCAAGTCACCTTCATATGTGAATGCAATCAAGCATCTACAGTCTACATTTTAGCGTTAGATAGATCACAGATTCATAGTAAAATTTCAGAACATCCAAGTAGTTCTATGGCATTTGGTAGTGATCATTTACTCTAGTTACTGCCTTCTGCTGGAGAGAGCTGAGAAGATAATGAAAGCAGTGCAAATGCTACCGATGGTCAAAATGTTGGACCAGATATTTTTAGCTCAATTACCAATTTAAATCATTGTAGTGAACAGTTCAGTACTATCCTTTCTGTTTGAGTTTGTTTATCAAATTTTGTATTATTGGAAGCAGTGCGAAGGGATAATGCAGTCTTGATGGCCATGGGTTCATCAGTGCATCTATTCATTCCACTTGTGAGCAGAGAAAATAGTAGAAGAAGCAATGCACTCTGGTGTTTGAGTACCTGAAGGCATCCAAAGCAGGATCACTGGATTGTCCCAACATGTCCTCTTTGCTTTGATGTTTGGCTTTATAACATAAGAGCCATGACAGTCCTCTTTGTCACAAATAAAAATAGAACATTGGATTTCCCTTGAGGATTCCTTTGATATGAGAATTAGGAGGACAAGCTGGACCAACCTATATAATGTATATGGTTTGCTTGAAGGAATCATTTGTCAAATGGGACACTTTGAGTGATAACAGACAGGCAAGTTAGGGATGACTCAGAGACGTCTCAGAAACCGACCCAAAAAATCCTTGCAAACGTGAACATCTGCTGCCTGACCCCCATCCCGTACTCACTCCATCCTCCAGCGGCCTCAGAGCGGCTCAAAAAGCTATGACTGTCTAAGTGGTAGCAAATTTTTGAACCACACACCAGTTGCCTCTTCAGCGTCTGGATGGGGAAGTGCGCAAGTGAGGTGTCTTGGCGGTGTGAAACCACCAAGCTGCCCCAAGCCGTTTCCAGCTTTTTGTTGTTGTAAAAACTACCCAGAGCGCATGAGTGCTTGAATCGGTGGGGAGAAAAAGAGCAGTCCGGCCTCTAAGGCGCCCCCTCTATCTGATCATGCCATGCCACCTCACAGATGAGATGGGACTGCCTCACCTGGGAGCGTGTGGAGGGTTTGGAATGGCTCTTTTTGAGCTGACCTGATTTGGGACGCCTCCCATCTGCCCCATCTGTGGCTATTACTGGGTAGGAAAGATCTTGCCACTGTGGCTCATGTCCTGTAGTGTATATATTAGACTACTGTGGTGTACTTTAAATGGGACTGCCTTTGAAGACTGTATCTTGAAGTTGGTACAGAATGCTGCAGCCAGAATGTTGACTGGAGTGAATCCTTGGGGCCATATCTCTTCCTTCTTATTCTATCTACATTGGCTCCCAGTTTGCTTCTGGGATCAATTCAAGGTATGGGTGTTTACCTTGAAAGCCCTATATAACTTGGGGCCAGCATATCTGAAGAATGTCTTTTTTCATATGAACTTATGCATCTGTTCTGGTAATCTTTGGAGGCCATGCTTCAGGTGCTTCTACCATCTGAGGCTAGATGGATGGGAACCTGAGAACATACTTTCTTAATTGTGGCACTGAAACTTTGGAATTCCCTCCCCAGGAAGATTTGCCTGTCTCCCTCTACTGTTGTCTTCCACCAGGGAGTGAAAACTTTTTTTCTTGTTTGATATACCCCCAGTAACTCTTATTGGTCCTTATTACAGACCCCATTCACTTTTAGGCTAGATTTTCCCTCTGTTTTTCTTTTGTGTCCCTTTGTTGACTGAGCCCTGGTAATGTGTATTCTTCCCTTTAAAGTAGTTTTAGCAATCCCACCTTGAGATTTTTGTAGATTTGTAACAGCCAATGGCTAATTACAATAAATGAATTGGAACTGGAACAGTAAATAAGTAATGGTTATTTTCTCAGCCCAGGACCTGAAGGAAGGCTTAAGATCTTCCTTTAACTTAATTGACAGAAAATGGCATTTGAGATGTTTTTAAAAGTAAAAAATAACAGGTTTTATTTAACATCAAGGGGAAAGGTCAGGTGAAGCCAGGGGCTGAAAATACTGAGGTGAAATAGTTTTTGCACAGACTTTAATACTTATGTACAGGCTAGTGAGAGTTTCTTGAGCTTTTTAGCAGTTTCTCAAAACTTTGTATTGAGAGGCTTTTGTTCCTGGGGTTTTCCAAACCCACCAGTACACTGGCTTCATATTTCTCTTAACTATTTTGGTTTCTCAGAAGGCTGGTGTATCCTTTTCAGTACCTAACCCTCTTCTCTTGAAACACTTGTTTTTGACTAAGATTGGTAGCCTTGTTAGTCTGTCTGTAGCAGTACAAAAGAGGAAGAGTTCAGTTGCACCTTAAAGACTACCAAAATTTGTGGTAGGGTATGAGCTTTGGTGAGTCACTTGTTCAGGTATCTGATGAAATGAGCAGTGATTCATGAAAGCTCTTGCCTACCACAGAATTTGTTAGTTTTTAGTCTGCACAGGTACTGCTAATTTTTGACTGACTCTTTAGGTCTCTCCACCCAGTTTTTAACCACACAAGACCAGCATCCAGCTCTCTCAAGACCCTGTCTGCCCAGCTGATGCTGACCAATCAGATTGCTCAGAGCAGCCTTTCTGGCTTTCAAGGCTTTCTGGCTCTGTGAAGAATTAGCCCTTCACATACCTTTCCTCTATTTATACAGCACTCTGAGGCTTTTTTAAAAAATGAAGTTTGTTGCAGTTTGTCACAGCCCTTCTCCCTGGTTGCATTGTCATGTGCATTTGTGTGTCTGTATATTTTTTATCAAATTGTTTAAATATTTCACCTATAACTCATTTTAAATGCCTTGGCGACATTATTTTGGTGAAAAGGTGGCATAGAAATGTTTTAATCAATAAAGTGTGGGCCGTTCCATAGCCAGCAGTTAGAAAGCCCTGATTAGACTCACAGTCATCTACTTCATTTGGGTGATCCTGTTATAGTGAGCAGTGATTGATCACCTAAATAATGTTAGTGAGCTTTCCACTATAGGAAGTCATGCCTGTGTTATAAATAGATGTGCCTTCAAGTTCTTCAGAAAGGGAGAGACCACCATTATTAATCTGCTTCCAAATGTGTAGGAAGAAGTGGCATTGCCAAGAATAAGGAAACTGATATCTCATTCATCATGCTTGCTCCTGGAATAGGATAGAGATCAGATTTAATATTACTTAATGTATGCAATAAAGGAAAGGAGAAATATTGTCATGATATCTGCTAAATCTGCCATATAGTTAATGGTTTGTTAGCATTTCCCTCATAAAATTTTATTTTCAGAGGTCTGTTTCTTGGCCATGAATGTGAAACTAGGTATGCCTTAAGGAGGAAGTCATTCTAGGCCCACGTCCCACCTGCCAAGATTATTGAAAGAAAATTTATCATGTTTTACAGTTACTTTTCCATTCTTCGTTAATGCGACATTTAGTTCCAAATTGTCTGAAAAATGAATCCTCATTTTTTTCATTGCTTGCATGCTAACTCAACTCGAAGGACACTCTCCCCACCTCCAGCATTGATGGGAAGATATTTTCACACATATTCCCTGCTGCTACGTTTATTAATACAACTGTTCATTATGGGGGAAAACAACAACAAAAGCACTATGGGCAGAACCAGATGTCATGAATGACATGGGCCACCATTGAAAATGGCACTTACGTGTCTCTTGTTATCCCCATCTTCTGTAACATTCAGGGATACCAAGCACATCATGCTGTTAGCTGCCCAGTCTCCAGAAGTAGATCTAAATTATACACTAACAAATGGTGGAAAAGTAACTGTAAAACATGATAAATTTTCTTTCTGTAATCTTGGCAGGTGGGATGTGGGCCTAGAATGACTTCCTCCTTGAGGCATACCTAGTTTCACATGCATGGCCAAGAAGTAGACCTCTGAATATAAAATTTTATGAGGGAAGTGATAACAAACCATTAACTGTATGGCAGATTTAGCAGCTATCAGCAATACTTTTTCTCCTTTTCTTTATTACATACATTAAATAATATTAAATCTGTCATGTCACACATTGAAGATTGCTAGACATTTCAAGGGTGAGAGGAAAAGATGGCAATTGCTGTTTTCCACATCAGCCTCATGTCTACAGCAAAGTCTAATTTTGTCTTGTGTCTCTTATGGAAAGTATATATCCCTGTTCTTCAGTATTATTGTCGTGGAAGTATGTGCACAGTGGTTTGGGGCATGGTTTTATAATTAAAAATTCCGATATTATTAAGAAACATGAACTCTGAATAAAACATAATGAGAAGAAAAAGTATGTCAATACATTTTTCTTTTCCAGTTTTTCATGGTGAACCATTCACAGATTACCTGCACCATTCATTTCAAGAAATGTGTGCTCTTCCTCCTTATTACGTTACAGTTACTTACAATACCATCCTAAATTTATGATGGTGCTATTAGTTCAACATGTTAAGAACCTAAGTGTACACATCAAGTTAGTATATTGATACTGCTCTAGTGAAATGAATAATTTATTTCAGACTGTTTTGAGGAACCTAAGATAATGTTGGCTTTGCATTGTACCCCAAAGAACGTATAGGGTAATAAGAATTTTCAAAGTCTAATGGAAGTAACTTACATTGTTCTTTGCTCCTCCATTTTATCCTTACAACAGCCATATTGGATAGTTTAGGCTGAGTTTGTATGACTGGCCAACGTTATTAGCAGGATTGCATGGAAGAGAGGGTATTCAAACCAGGGTCTCCCCAATCCTAGTCAGACTCTGATCACTACACCACTCTGGTGCTCAATAAGTCTAGGTTAAAACTCTGTTCTTCACATATTTTTCTATATGGAAAAAAAGAAAAACTTTGATTGCTATGTATAATTCTTAACCAAAACCATTTACACACTTTCTGCAGACCTGGCATATTCTTTGGTACATATTATAATGTGATTTAACTGTCTGTGTATAATACCAGGTTAACAAGACATGGGGCTTCTTTGAGTAGGTTTGCAACTTACAGATACAAACCTGTACAACTCTTAAACAGCGTACTCAAAATTACAGCAGCACAGACATTGTTTCCAGATTTTGGTGCAATAATTCAGAGCAAGAAGTGTCAGTTATCAGAGATAAATAAACAAAATATTGCAAGAGTGCTGATATTTTAAGCATGTTTTAAGTTTTTAAAAAAATCTTTAATTGTGATTGTGTTTTTATAAAGTTTATACCTCTGCTACTTGGCATTACATTTTATGACATACATGGCCCAGCCTAACAAGGTCTCATTTATGTCATATCTGTCCGTCATAACAAATGAGTTCGACACCCCTGGTCTAAACCAAGCCTCCATTTCTTTATGTGTACTGGGGAACTGGAGAACTTTCGTAATATATATTCACAAATAGACTTGTTGAGAAGGTAGCAAGCAAGTTAAAGCAATTAGAACAGCATCAGTGTATAAAGCCTGCCAAAATCCTCCTAAACAATACTCCCCCTCAATTGCATTATATTGTCTTCTGGTCAGATTCAAACTGGTCATTTTCACTCTCCATCCTACAGGTAGTTGCAGTTTGCACAAAGTTTTTAATGTTTAATTCACAATGTTTTAAAAATAAATATAGTAATATGATCTGATCTCTTGGTACAGAATAATAGCTTGGGCCATTGCTTTGTTCACCAAGGTTTTCATTTAGTGCCTTTTGGCATGGGTGTGGGTTATATTTTAAAAACTTGCTGTGAATCTTTGTGTTGTCATTCCATATGAAACTTTGGTTATTCAGCTTACAGTGATGTCATAGCATGTGTGGTAAACAGATGGAATTAGTCGATGATGTGTTAGTTAGTTCCGTCAGTTGCTGCTGTGTGGTTTTAAGTAAATAGTTAAAGAAAAGCCCAAGTAAATTCACTGAAGGCAAGATTAGAATCAAACAATTGTTCTTTGGCTTTAGATCATAAAGGAAAGAAAATTCAAAGCAAAGAATCCAAACCTCAAATATCTCAGCACGATGTCATGCCAACCTTAATTTTACACAACTGCACCCTATTGTGAGTTGATATTGGAGGTTGGATTCTGAACTAGAGATTTTATTGCTTATGTGAGTTTCAGCCAGAACAATAACTCTGTTTTAATGGTTGCCTTTGTTTTGTTGAAAAGCTCCTTTTGGCATAATTTTAATTGCTTCCTTTGGAAATTTTTTGCCAATCAAAATGAAATGCATCCCTAACAAATGATACAGCCTAGAAATATACAAGATTTGGTTCTAACGGCCATGAGAAATTTGTAAAAAGTATCTACAATGAAGATTAAGAAATGCAAAGGAATTTGGAGATACTTACAAAAAGTTTGTTGCTCAGAAAACATCAAGGCTAAGAGAAAAATATGTTAACAAAATGAACTGCTGCTGGTTTTAAGTAATGTCTCATTACTTAAGTGTCTCAAAAATGCCTTTTCTCCATTGACATTCTGCCTCACTTTTGCTTAAAGAAGTTCACTTTTGTGATTGAAAATAATCCGATTCTTAGCAAATTTAATGACAGTAGCAGAAAAGATATGTCTATTTCTGTGCCAGCTGGGAAAAAAATATAGAGGTTAACTGGCAGTAGTATTGACATTGTATCAAGGAATGTACCCTGAGGATGTAACAGAATTGATTCCAAAATGAAGGACTGACAGATCTTTGTATCTGAGAGTTCCCAGGTCAAATCACAGTAAGGTTTTGCAAATCAAAAACCTGAAATTGATATGGCAAAGAATAAAATCTGCTGTTTACACAAGTGAAACTCTGAGATGTGCATTGCTACAGCTGTACTATTGGGTCTCTAAATTAAGAATTTGACATCTCTAAGGTTAAGGCAACCTTTCTTATGTCATGCTCAAATAATATAAAATGCAAAAAGTAGCATTTTCAAGGTAATTTCTTGGCATTTTCTAATTTGCATATGTTATTACAGTCCATTTTTAATTAAAAACAAAATGAATGCTAAACATCTTCCAAAGAATTGCCCTGATATGCATTTGGAACTCTGAAGACAGGAAGTCTTCATTCTTGGGAGAGAAGAACAATCTGCTTCATGTCCTGGTTTTTTCCCCAAATTGTCGAATTGAGTCCATAACCTTCCTTTTCCTAGGATTAACCTTTAACTCCCAAGAGGCAGCAGTGGATCCACTGAACTGCAAGGTGATGGGAAGTCATAGGACATCACAGCAGATGCCAGGAAGAAAATGAAGCCAGATCTATGATCTCACCGCCTTCAAAATCAGGACCTTGGATAGGAGACCATGAGAGCCAGGGACAAGAAGCACAAGCTCAGCGCCAGTCATGAAGAGAGGTTGTAGGCACGTTGTACGTTCATGGATACAAGCATTTCCCTTTAAAATAGAGCATACAAAAGTCCTCCAGCTGGACAGACCAGCAGTTCTTAATTTTCCTATGCCTGTGGTTCGTAATGGCAGATGGGAAGGATCAAGCAGGAGAAAGACTGGATGTTCCTCAGGAATGGCTGCTGAAGGGTTGGAGCGAGTTCACCTCATTGGCATAACCTGTGTGGGGCATGCACAGTAACTGGATATAAGAGACAAGAGGTGTGATGCTAATCAAAGTAGCTTCTGCGCCACAGTGGCTTACTCCCAGTAGTGCAAGTGATGTATGTGAGAACTGGAGATGATGGTCTGGCACAAACTGGCACCTATGGTGGTCACAAGTGGGTGCAATCCGAAAATTGCAATCTATTATTTAAAGACTTAGGACCAGTTATTTAGATGACTGGGAACAGGAGGTATTCAGTCTCTTCTGGTATACCTCTGTCTTTGAAGCATGGTTTGCGGTGGCATGGGGAGGGAACATCATATACTCAGGCTCATTCAGTAGGTCATATTTGCTGTTCTCACTGTTGCTTTAGGTGTGTGTACATTTTCTTGCTTTGTTGAAGCCACATTCAGAAATCACGATAACCCTTGCTTGAAAAAACAGAATTTGGACAAACTCCCATGAATTTGGATGCCTAAATGCAGATACTCTTTTGGGGTTATTTGATTGGTATCACAAGAGAGCTTGTGCTTTGATTGTTAACCACAATTTATATTTGTCGTTTATTGTGAAATCTGAACTCTTTGCACCATAGTTTGTTGAGTAATACCACTCTTTGCAGCTACCTGCTTACAGAATTTACTGTGTAAGGTGAGTGTCCTCTCAACAGGGAGACAAGAAGCAAACCAAGATTAATAAATTATATTTGGTAAGGTAAGCAGAATCTGTTGCATGAAGCACAGTTTAAACAAATCATGCCATCTTAATGGATCCTAACATCTAGGAATAGGCAACACCAACCAGTTTTAAGAGAAGGTCTTGAGAGAGGTAGCATGCATATTTTCCAAATAAATTAATGACTATTGTGCTGGAGAGAGAGAAAAGGTATCCATATCTGACCTTACCAGGAATACTGAAAGAAGTGGGGTAGATTTGCCAAACTGGAAGTTGGAGAGTCACATAATTCCTAAAGGATGAAATTTGCTAAGGTTCCCATTAACGTTGTATAATCATCTCTCATGTTTGGAACTGAGCATCTGGCAGAGTATGAGGACTGGAAACAGGAAAGTGGGTAGGCAAGGATAAGAGATTTTCACCTGCTCTCTGATCCCCACAGACTAGTAACAACACTCCTGTTACAGAGACAACTGAGAGGCAAAGCTGAGGGGCTGTAATGCTCAACTATTTATTTCTGATTGTTATAGGTCCAGGATAGAAATTTCCTGGACATAACATAAAGTAGTAAAATATTATGCTGCTTTTGTAAGTGTTGGATGTCAGGCACTTTCTCTTTCCCTCCATGGACCCAGTTACTGACAAGTTCTCTGACTGATGCTGTACCTCATAGTACATCCTGGTGACCTTCTCTTTCCTTCCTATTTTCTGCATGTCTTATGCAAGAAGGTTGGGACACTGTCTTGCTGATTTTTTCTGTTGAAGGAGGTACTTGGTATGTATGTGATCCAAATGATCCATACATGTGATCCAATTCCATCTTGGATCAAGTGACATTATGCTGAAGGGAATATACTTTCCAACGGAAAGGGAATAGTTGAGAGGTTATTTATATTACCTGTACAGGTGGAGGTGTGACCATTCAAATTGTAAAATGGTAGTTTGAAGTCTGCCCAGAACAGGGATGAAATTATCTGTGTAGAATTTCTTAAAGACATGGAAATTTTTAAATATACTGGCCTCTTGAGCGTTACATTGTTATAGAAAAGTCTCTGACCCTCATAGTCTGAAATTATAGCTAGAGAAAGAGAAAAAACATGTGTTCAGTGATAAATCTTTTACAATTCAGTCTGACTGAAGGTGTCACTAAAAGATTTACTCATAAAATTTGAACGTCTGGATTTGATAAATACATTAGAGGATAGTGATACTTTGAGATGTACTAAGAGTACGTAAAGACTTCGAAAATGTGGAGTTGTGGTGGGACAGATAGTACATTTCCCAAAGGATTCGCTTTGTCTGGGTTGTGAGGTATCCATATTAGCTCATTTCCTGTTCTTTTTTCAACTATGGTAATCTTTTTTTATTTTGTTCATTCAGTGAAGCATAAATTATCCACTATTATGCCTAAGATGTGGCAATGAAGCCCATGAGGTTTTTCCTAAAACAAAGCAGGGTGAAGTGGATTATGCTGGGCAGCAGAATTAGGTGGCCACTAAGGGAGTGGTAGATTGTCAGGAATCATACATTTGATTTCTTGTAAACAAATTTCAAAAGCAACACATAGATATAGTGGCAATTGTGGTAACATGGGCTGTAATAAAGAAAAATGAACTGGTCTCTCCATATACCTAAGTTAAGGAATAACCTATTTTTTGCCTATTACATATAACCTCATGAACTGGTGCCTCTGGTAGTTGGAAAGGACTAATCACAGCACTGACTGACACCTATTTCATCCATAATCCCTTTCCTATATAGGAATCATTATCTTGAGAGCAGGGCATGGATTCCTACATCATGGGTGTATATATGACACATTGGTTAATCCTACCTTCTAGTGTAAGGAGGTGATCCTAACGTGGACCAAAAGACAAAAATAACATCAATATAACCACTGGGGCAAAATTTATTTATATTTCCTCATTTATTCAGACAGGAAGCAATGTATGCATTTGAGAGAGAGCATACACATCCATGTTTTTGCAAATGTTTTCACTAGCCAAGCCACAAATCACTTTTTAAAACTTCTTTGAGCTTACATAGCAGTTGGACTAAGAACCTGCTGAAGGAGAAAAAAAGGGGTGAGGAGGGAAACCCAGGTGCTTCTGTGTACACTCCTGGGGAATTTTGGTCATCATGTGTTGGTGTCAACACATCAACTAAATTGCAGTGAACAAATTAACCAAACTTATTGTTTCATGGTGCAAGTTATAATTTATAGTATAAAAGTCTATAGCAGTTGAAGAAGGAATCTGTTTAATAGTTAGGGGGCCTGTTGAAAAAATATTTTTTGTTGAAAAATAATCCTTACTTTTGTATCACGCATCGTAAAAATGATTCAAAGCCTATGGAGAAGGGTTCACATGTTTTCCTCCCTTACAGTCACTCCCAATTTACCATAGGAAGTCAGAGCTGCTCTTTGTCAAAGATTTGGCCACTGAGTAACACCAGAGATGGTATCAAGTAGGTAATGTCAAAGGGTTCAGGGTTTGTATAGTCAGTACTGTTGTTTAGGACTTTATACAGAATGGGCACTTATCCAGCAGCCAAGAGAACACCATGTCCAGTGTTCTCTAAATCTGGCTCAGGTTTCACATTTTAAAAGACGAAAGCCTGTTGACTATATATGAAGGACTTCTTCTTGACTATAGAACAAGTTAATGACCAGTTGTATGCCTCGCACAAATATTAATTAGGACTTTAATAGTGGAAAAATATTGGTGGTATTTCATAGAAGGCCAAGAATATCATAAATCTCAATAGGACATAGAAATTTCCAACATTTTTGAAGCCATGAAGAAAGAGGGGGATGGAATTTGAAGAAAAATTGAGGAAAAGTTTAAAATATGCGCACTGCTTTTACAAACTCCAATATAGATATATCCTACTGCTTTAACAACATAACATTCATTATTTATAACTGAGCACATATATTTTACTATTGGACAAACTGTGGACAAATTTTGTTACTTTTAATTGGTAAATGTATCTTTGAATATAGATCTGAAGTATACAGAGGATTTACCATTTTCTAATGCTCTAGATTGCTTTATCAACCCACCCTTAATATTAAACAGTTGAGCAAGTGAAACTTTATCCTAAAAAGCATTTCAGTCATTCCAGAATAGGGAAATATTTCATTGGAGCTTGTTTTTCAATCAGTCCCCAAAAGCCTTTGAAAAGAATTTTTTCATGAATTATTCTGAGACTTCATATCACTGAAAAAACTTCAGTAAGAGCCTAACTACATGAGGCACATTCCTGGGCCTGTCTCAAGGACTGCCATAGAACAAAGATTGAGTCTAGTGGCACCTTTAAGACCAACAAAGTTTAATTCTGGGCATAAGCTTTTGTGTCCATGCACACTTCATCAGATACTTTGAAACAGTTACTGCTAGTCATATATGAATTGCAAGTTCTGTGGTCTCCACACAGTGATGCTTTAGGAATTTCCCCTAGTCTATGTGGTAAAGGCCATAGAGACTAGGGGAAGGCAACCAAAAGTATCACCTGGAAGTAGAGTTCCCATTCTCCTACCCCTTGTCGGGGTTCCTCTGATTTTGGGGCCTCCAACCTGATGGCACGGAGATGACCAGGGAGCCCCAACCCTGAAAAGTTCCATTGTCACCTCTGTGCTTGGTGCGATGATGCCACCCAGAAGTGATGTCATTGCTCTGGGCACCTTCTGTGGGGGACATTCTAGTACTTGGATTAAAAAAAACCCTCTATGGTGCCATAAGTTTTTACCCAAATGCTAGAATGTCCCCTGTGCAATGTGCCTGGTGTGATGATGTCACTTCTGGGTAATGTCATTGCACCGGCGGGCACATCAGGTGACAATGGAGCTCTTTGCAGGAGGAAAAAAGTCTCCTGCTGGCAGCCGAGGTAAGACCTGGGAACCCTACCTGAAAGTGATATCACATCTTTCCCAAAGACTGCCCTCCCCAGGCATTGCCCACCCCCAAATCTCCCAGCATTTGCTAAAGCAGTGTTGGAAACCCTAGGAGAATGGGATTATGCTTTCCCTCTCTATGGTGTTTTTTGACTTGAAATGGTTCCAGGCAGGGCTTTTTTTTTTTTTTTTTAAGCAGGAACGCAGTTCCGGTCGGTTTGGTGTCAGGGGGTTTGGCCTAGTATGCAAATGAGTTCCTGCTTGGCTTTTTCTACCAAAAATACCCTGGTTCCAGGGGAGCACTGTTTGCCCCACTGGGGAAAATGCTGTTACTCTATGACCCTGAGATGTCAATCCAAAGAGAGATCCTACAGTATCTATTTTGAAGACAGTGAGGTGTATATTTTCCCTGAAGTAAAGTGTGTGTATGTAGGAAAGCCAGATGAGTCACTCAATAGACACACCATCATCTGTATGCTTCACTTTACTGCATCCTACATAGTAGTACCATACTATGTATGCTCCAAATACACATTATGCCCCTTTCAGAAATGACTTTAATTGTGTGGTTTCAGAGAATCACAAGTAGTGTGTTTTCCTTGTGCATACAGTTGCCAGGGACACAACACATGTATAAATGCAAAAAGGTCATTGTAAAATATGTAACTCATTTGATTTCCAGTTACATATCTTTAAAACAGAAAGTCAGTTTGGTGTAGCAGTTAAGTTTTGTGGAGATTGTGAACCGCTCTGAGATTCAGAGTGAAGGGCGTGATACAAATCCAATATCATCATCATCGACCTGTTTTTCTATTTTTTTAAAATCACAAAGATGGGGTAAGGAAATTCTTTAATTTTGACATTAACATAGCCATTTGCCATTCACCCTAAGCAGCTAAAAAGAAGATAAAATAAAATGCAACTCATAAAGCAATACATTAAAATACATTTAATATAATCTTCATCTAAGTAATCCAACCTGGTAAGAAGTCTTTTGATATAATTTGCAAACATTTACTATTAGCTGTCATTCTTGCACATTCATTTGGAACAGATGTTTGTGCCAATGACATTTTGGTGCTTGTGCCAACGAGTTTCAGTGTTTGTAATTATTAATCATTGGGAAGGTCTTTGAATTTTTTAATTGCATTGTTTTTTGAGAATATATTTGAACAGGCAAATGTTAGGTTGGCACAATGTACCACTGATGTATGGTTTGCTACAAAGTGCCCTTTGGTTCTTATTCTTATTTCTTTTGATGGAATTATTTTGTACCTTTGTGCCCAGTTTCCCAGAAGCATGTCGTTTTGATGTTCAAGTGAAGAAAGTCTGAGGGATCTTTGCATTGTTAGCGTGGGAGTTGTTTAAACAGAAACTTGGGGGAAAGAATCTTAGGCATATTGAATTCAGTTTCCATTTAAGAAGTTTTCATGTCGAACATCTAAATTGCTTTTTATAAATTCATGTGAGAATATATTACACCAAGTTTGTTTGCATATCTATGTAATGTGGGTTCCTGGGATCTAACTCTGCCCTTTTGAGAGTGTATTTTCTTCAGGCCGAGAGAAATATAACTTCCATGTCTTTAAATTTGGAGCATGACCTTGAAGCCGAATAAATTGGCTGACTGTGATGTAAGTTTTGGAGGACATACTCTGGATAGCACCGTTTTGCATCTTGAAATGCTATTCTAATTGACTGCACACAGGTTGCTTGGAAAGGCAGTTATAACAGATTCCATGGGGGAATGTAGAGAGCCAAGAAAAAAGAGATGCTTCAACAATGGTCAAAATTCTAATCTGTTACTCCGCTGTAGCCCACCTCAAGGTACACTTAACTAAAGTATACTGAACTCACCCCTAATTTGGCTGGAATCAAGATTTGGCTATTACTGTCCAAGTGCAGCCAGCCAAATTCAAGTATAAATGTCTGCAAAGTTAAGTAATTATTATGATTTCTATAGCACACGGTCTCCAGCCCTCAGCGTTTTGTGGCACATGGTGTTTGATTTTCCAAAGGGAATGTTCCATTGCTCTTTCTTCTTTCAAATCAACACAAACATAACGCCGGCAGTCTCAAATCACAAGGGTTGTTACAATAAGCACTGTGTAGAGATAAAAGGGGAAAGAAACAAAATTTGGTTTCAAACTTTCAGTACATTGTTATGAATAGTGGAGGGGGGGGAAATGTTTTTAAAATAGTTCAGTGGTGCCCTCTAAAACCCGTAAACTCTGATTTTACCTCTCCTGTAAGTAGCAAATGACTGTACTGTATGTGCATGCTTTTCTTCTGAAAATATTGCTTAATGTATAAGGCCTTGTTTGCTTAATTTTTCAGTGGAACTGAAATTTTATGATCAGGTCATAAACCTCCTGAACATAGTAGTCTAAATGGAAACACTGACACAACCTTAATTGCTCTGGCTCCAGCAAGATACTGCGATTAAACTCTGTTTATTTTGCACAGCACTCTTTGTGTGTGTGTTCGTGTGTGTGTGTGTGTGTGTGTGATTTCATTGTTACTAATGGAAAAGTAATGTGGCAGTGGAGAATATGATCCTGTATGTGACACTTTATTCCTTTGCTGTAAAACACTACATATTTTCAATCTTGTGGGACTTATTTATTTATATGATGTGTAATTTAAGCATAGTTAGACTTTTTAAAAAAAAAATGATGAAATTGTGATGGTTACTCACTTTGTAATTTCAGCTTTCTTCAGTGTGGCTGTTCAGTTGTATGGTAGATTCTTGTCCCCAGTGATCATTTTGTAGAAAAAGAGGTGCTGGAGTTCATCAGCACAGTTCATTTGCATAACTCATTTGCATATGCCACAAATCCCTGGCATCACCAGAAAGTGTACTAAATTATATCAGCTCAGCATTACCTTAAAATGCTTCTTAAATTATAATCGTCATAATAATACCTTACTCCCATCATACTTTTTAAATTACTTTCTCCAATGTGGCCGCAATGGCATGATGAAGATTTCCATCAGTCTGCTTTATATTTTTGGTTATTTCCCCTTTTTTTGTGTTGGGAAAAATATTTTTAAAAATTCAGCAGACTTCTCACAGGGGGGTTGAACAATGGAGCCCAAAAGCAAGTATTTGGGGGGGGGGGGGAGAAAGAAAGAGCACAATAAAATTCAGAGGTTCCAGAGTTCTCCTCTGTGCTCCTGCCCAAAATGAGGCCTGCTTGTCCCCTTTCACACATTTGCTAAGTTGCATGGGAGCTGCTTGGTACTGCTCTTTTGTGTATCAGTGATCTTCAGACTTTTCAGACCTAAGACCTATTGAGCCATCAACATGTGACACCTAAGTCACATGACAGGAAATATGGGAGACCACTGGTGTTTAGATGAGGAGCTGGAGTCTGGAAACACAAGATGAGCCCTGGAAGGTGTATCATAGTAAAGAAAAAGCCAAGTCAGAAGCATGGTGGAATCCTCCCCACCATTTAGTAACCCTGTTTCTTCAGCTTGCTGCTTCTCTGAGCATGCGTGCATGACAGAAGCTGTGGAGCCCTTGCTCATCATGTATGTGCATTAGCAACAGGTTTTTCCAAAAATTGTAGATGGGCTCTGTAACTCACTCTAGGATTCTGTCCTATAGGTTGAAGGTCATGGATGTATATGAAAACTGTAAGCTGTAGGAAGAGCTAATGACCTGGGTTTTCCCCAAGTGATTGGTATCTTCTATCCTGGTAGGATGGGAAAGACTCACTTAATTCGTTCTGCCACTTGATTGTTTTACTCTCTTATATGCAGGGCTTTTCTTGAGAAAAAACACACAAGAATGGAGTTCCGGTTGACATGACATCAGGGTGTGTGACCTAATATGCAAATGAGTTCCTGCTGGGCCTTTTCTGTTAAAAAGCCCTGTGTAAAACAATGGCGATGTCAGGAGGTGCGGCCTAGTATGCAAATGAGTTCCTGCTGGTTTCCCCCCACAAAAAGCCTTGCTTTATATATATATATATATATATATATATATATATATATATATATATATATATATATATATATATATATATATATATATATATATATATATATATAAAATCTTATCTCATATTGTTGTTGTTGTCATCATCATTGTATATTCTAATTCTCAACCCAATCAAATTGGAAGATACATACATTTGGTGACTGGAGCTGGGAATGGACAAAACAGAACTTCCTGCAAAGCTGGAAAATGCCCTATCTAAAAAACCCTGAAATCTTTTTTTTTTTAAATTCAGGAGTTAAAAAACCTGAAATGATAGAAGGAGCAGGTGTAGTTTTAAGAAGCGGATGCCCTCAGTGGCCATTGCCAGGCAACCACAGCACTTTGGTGAGCATTCCAGGCTTGAGATTTGTCAGTGGGAGAAGAGGATAGGGCCCTTTCCAGGGCTGTTCACCAAGGCCAGGCCCAGCAGCAACCACTAAGCAACTTGCTTTCACCTGATTTGCATGACTCACCTAGACCTGGCTGCTTGCTAATGTTCAACAGCAGCAACCCTATGAACACCACCAGTGTGATGTAGCTGTTAGAGATTCATACTAGGCTGGGTCTTGGACCAGTCATATATGTTCAGCCTAACCTACCTCACAGGGTTGTTGTGAAGCTAAAAAGGAGAAGATAACTATGTAAACATCTTTGGTCTCCACTGGAGAAATGCAGTGTATGAATGAAATAAATAATAAATAAAGCTGAAGATGGGAGACGGGTAACAGATAGGTTTGTTAATATCTGAGAATGTATGAGGCAGGGAGAGAATATGTAAGTTGCCAGGAGGAGGGAAAGAGGAAATTGTGCAGGGGGGAGGATACAGAGGAAAGGGAGGTACCCCCCACAAGTCCTTGTGGTTTCCCTATCATGCAAGTGGGCCTTGCCCTGGCTCAGTGGCAAGCACCACCATCTGGGCCATAGAGGCTGCCTGGGTGAAGGGAAATCTGAAGACGGGACAGAATGACATAGGTTGGCTGTTGGTGTGAAGGAGAGATAGAAGCAGGAAAGGAAGAGAGGCTATGGGGGTTTTCAGGAAAGAGAAAGAGAAAATAGCGCAGGAAGAGAAAATGAGATGCCCCCCTGCCTGTACATATATAGTTGTAGTATTCATATGAGGGAGAAGAGGCCCCACTGTACTGCTGTATTATTTTCTAAACCAATCCAGAGAGTTAGCTTTCTGGTTGGACTGTTATATTTTTTAAAATGTTCTTTGTGTCCGAAGAACACTAGACAAGAAAAATATAATACCTCTAAATAACTATAAATCTTCAAACATACCACCATTTACATCAGGGGTGGCTGATAGCTCTCCAGATGTTTCTTGCCTACAACTCCCATCAGCCCCAGCCATTGACCATGCTGGCTGGGGCTGATGGGAGTTGTAGGCAAAAAAAAATCTGGAGAGCTACCATTGGCCACCCCTGATTTACATCATGTAAAGTTAAGAAACCTTTATAAATCTATTGTCAACATGCAGTTGCCTTTCCTTATGTAGACACATTTCTGACAAAACACAAGAGATAAATAACTCAGAGCACTGAGAAATAATTTAGTAGATAGCACAGCAGGACAAGTCTGAATGTATTACAAAATAAGCTGTAATGTATAATGGAAGTGTTGGTTATCTATATATTCTTAAATATAGCCAGACTGACTTGTATCAACTTTTAGCCGCATCTTGTCTCAGCATTGCTTTCTTTCTTTCTTTCTTTCTTTCTTTCTTTCTTTCTTTCTTTCTTTCTTTCTTTCTTTCTTTCTTTCTTTCTTTCTTTCTTTCTTTCTTTCTTTCTTTCTTCCTTCCTTCCTTCCTTCCTTCCTTCCTTCCTTCCTTCCTTCCTTCCTTCCTTCCTTCCTTCCGTCCGTCAAGTTGCGACCAAGTTATGGCAACCCTGTAGGGTTTCCAAACTAAGAGGCGGTTCCGAGGTGGTTTGCCTTTGCTGTCTCTGCATAAGACCCTCGTTGTGTATGCAGACCAAAGGGAAGACTTATATGAGTGTTCCTGCTGGGCTCATTGGAGCCAGAAGGATTGAGCTTAGGGACTCAGGAACAAAGGGCTGCAGGATCCAAATCCCTGCTGCCCTGCTCCAATCATGGGCTCCCTGCTGGTTTAAATGATCCAATAAAGTTCTTGCGTGGGAACCCTGAGTTGTATATAGTTGGCTTTGTGGACCCAGTTAGCCAGTCTTTTGAGTGCAGCCCAATACTATGCTGTATCTAATAAAGAGCTATGATCACTACCACCTCGCCTCTTCATTGCATTGAACCCACTATACTATAACCCTGATGTTCCTTGGTTGGACTCTGTTTAGCTTTTGAGGTCTGACAATATCATGTTATCTTGGTCTCTCCTATCTTGCCACTGTATAATTAAAGTGCAGTTCTTTTACTTCATTAAGACACAGGAAGTTTGCTTTGGGATGGGAGAAAGAACTGGAACCACTCAAGATGGGTAGTATCAAGGTGGTACCATTATACAACACTTTACACTCTCTGCTGAATGTTTACAGGTTTCACATTATTTATGTGGCTGCCCTTAAGTTTCGCCAGAACCCGCCATGGCTCTATGGCACACTTGGAAAAGCAGAAAACAATACAGAGCTCCTGCTTTTGGCCATATACCCTGGTTAGAAGGAAGAAAAATGGGTTGCATGTGGGGAAGAAAACTCTACTTGAATGTGTGATTCAAAGTTGGAGAGGGACCATGGTTCAGGAGTAGATCATCTGCTTTGCATGCAGAATGCCCCAGGTTTGATGCCCATCATCTCCAGATAAAAGGATCTAGTAGTAGGTGATGTAAATAGTTTCTGCCTGAGTCCCTTGGAGATTGCTACAAGTTAGAACAGACAGTACTGACCATGATAGACCTGTGGTCTAACTCACTATAAGACAATTTCTTATAAGGCAATGTGTTCATGTTTCCTCATGTCATTGCTCAGCAAACAAAAGAACTTTGAAGCAGTTAGAAGCCCCCCTCTCTTCTCCTTTCATGGCTGTTTCTGAGGTATTGTAGTTTTTCATGAAAACCAAATCACAATGTTTCTGGCCTGTTTTAGAGGCAAGAGAGTAAGCCACAGTTTGTCATTTTGTTGCATTGAAACATAATGGCAAACTGTGGATATCTTCAGTATCCAAGCCATGCATAAGGGAAGGAAAGAAGAGAGGAAGTTTGTGACAAAAGGGCTTCTGAAGTTTTTTTTCTTGTGATATCTGAATTGATCCAGAGAAGCACTGTATGGCAAATCTCTTGTTCAGAAACAAGCTAGAAGTGTTCTACATCCTGAAAACCTGATCTGTTCAAAAGTTAAACACAATGCAAATTCCATGCCTCCGTAATATTCCCCTTTATGAAGTCTGTTTTGCTGAAGATTTGGATGGTAGTTGCAACCTTAAAAATAATTTGGCAGCTGTTACAGTAGATCTCTTTTCTATACTTGTAATGCAACTTTGAAAACACAACTTGTCACTGAAGCATGCAGAACTCAATGGGATTGTCTCACTTCCTACTTCCACTTTTTCTTGGCAAGAGTTTGTCTCGATGGCACCACATTTCATCTCTCTCATTGCCAAAGGTGGATTTCAGCAAAGAATCCCAGACTAAATGCTGTCAGCCTTTGGGATGGTCCAGATGTGATCCAGGTTTGTCTATATTTATCATGTGTTTTGGAGGCTGAAGGATAAACTAACATCAAAGCCAGACACTGATGGCAGTTTTGGAAGGGATTCCAAAAAGGACCCTCAGCCTGGTCTTGTTTTTCTTTCTGCTGCATTTCAAAAATGCAGTCAAAACACAAAGAGCTAGGATGGCCTGCTTGCTTTTTAAAATATGGAATCGTGCAAATCTACTTTTTTATTGGAATTGATTCTCAGCTGTACAAAAAATAGTAAAGTTTCTATTTGCATCTTTTAGTCACTAGTAGGCTGCTTGAACTGACAGGAGACCTTTAACTGACCTATTGAACAGCAGCAGGTTGGGTCTATACATCTCTTTGGAAGCCTCCTTGTGTTAATGCCTTGCATGGTTTTTATCCAGGTTGGATGATGGTCTCCCTCTCAAGTTGTAAGCTATTGTATACTGATATGTGAAGAATGGACTAGAAACAAACTATTCCACAAAATTGTCTATTTTAATTAGGGTTACTATACTCTGAGAATTCTGTATATGCTCAAGAGGCCAGGGGTTAATTTCTAAGGAAAATGTTAGAGCTTGAAACTGTAAAGCTGCCTGAAGATCTTGCCACTTCTCTTGAAAAACCTGGTACTTCAGTTGATCTATAGTAGAGTTCCAGGGCTATCTGGGGACGGTGGAGAGCCTGCCCACTGAAGATGCTTAGAAAGTCCAGAGGGAGTTTATTATCAATGACTCAATTTGATACTGAAATCAGATTGCTTCAGGGCTGAAATTTGGCACAGACTAAGATATAATTATAATTCTAAAATATCCTTTTTGCAATTGCAAAAAGTGTCTGAGGTTTTAGTGTCTGATTTTCCTTTTTGTTTTTGTTTATTAATTCATGATTAACTGATAGGTAGTAATTTTGTTAGATTTGTAACTACTATAAATGTATTTGCAAGGCTATATTAATTCCCTCCCCCTTTAAGTTTTAATTATTCTTGCTTCGGACCAGCTGTTGTACCTTCTATGCAGTAAAGAGGCTGCTGTGTACAGGCCCATTCAAATGAGAATATAGAACCCAGTAACAATTCCTTCTTGGGGGAAGTACTTTTTTCTCAGCGCATTTAGCCAATAGCTGCACCAGTCTTGATTATCTGCAAAACAGTCTTTGTCAGCATCTACGTTTTGTCCAAATGCAGGCTTTGTTTCTTCATTATATTACCACCAAATCAGATAATACAGTTTTCCGTAAAAAATGTACAGTCATCTAGTTTTGGTTAGAATAGTGTATATATGTATCTGGAAGGGGAAAAAGTCATGAGAGCTGATAGACATTGGAGAGGGACAGGAAATATTTTATCCCAAAAGTATTAAATTAGACCAGATTTCAGTACTCTATGGGTTTTTTCCAATCATTTTAATCCTTGTTGCTCCCAAATTAAATTAGAAAGTATGACATTTCTAACATTCAAAACTCCTCTGGGATGTAATCTTTGAAATAACAATTCAAGAACATGTGAGTGTCCTAGAAGGTGCTTATCACTGAGATAAGGCAATATAGCCCAGTTTGCCACCCCCACCATTCCTAGACATCATTTATACCAGCCCCTTTTTTGTGGGAGTCAAGTTACAGTTTAACTACCATTGCATTTTGCACTGTTTGTCATCAGCGCTATCTGCCACTACTTACTAGGTTCTTATTTATTTATTTACTTTCTTTCTTTCTTACATATATTATATTCCATTTTCCATCACTGAGCCTACAAATGGTTTCCTGGAGGTCATCCATCCAGGTTCTATTGAGATCTAGATCTGCTGAACCAGCTTGCTTGGTATGGTTTCCTGGGGGTCTCCCATCTAAGTTCTGTTGAGATCTAGATCTGCTTAACTTTACTAGCTTGCTTTGTACCACATACCTTCTACTTGCAGTCTGGGGCCAATTAGTTTTCATGCCAATACTCTCTGTCAAGAGCATTTCCTGTCCTATCACCCTAGATGTGTCTGTTGAAAGAACTCTAGCCCCTTGGAAGCTAAAGGTGAGGTGTACTCCCAAAGAACAGAGACAGCAGGTTGGACACGGAGTCTGAGAATCCAAACAAGAACCAATGTCTTCTGTTCTGTGATCACCCTGCTGAGAAAAGCATCCGACATACACACATGCATGCCTTAAATACATAATTTTCTTTTTTTTTTAAATCAGCAAAATGTTATTCTTAGAGATGGCTTTGCTAATGTTTTGCTTAGGTAGTTTACACATAATTTTCATGATAATTGGACATGGGGGAAGCAGCCTGGTATGGACTAGTACAAAGTACTAGTACAATGTACCATAAAAGAAAAAAAAACACAAAAATCATACCTCCCATTTTCAGCTTTGAGTTCCTCAAGCAAGACAGAATGAGTAAGAAGTTTAAGGTTCTTTCCCACTGATATTCATGACACATTATTATGGGTAGAATTTTTTCAATACAGTTCCACTGATTTTCATAAAAGTCCTACAACCTCCTTTGCTGTGATATTAGCAGTGGATATTCCATCCAGTGCCAGGCCTTATTTTTGAAATCCATTATCAGCTCCATTTTAAAGAGAGCCCTGAATAGATTAACACTTGCTCCATGACCACTCCTCCTCATTTCCTTCCATTCCTCCACAGTGATTATTTTGTGATGGTTACAAATTTTCCAGTAATGGTTAACACAAATTATTTCAAGACAAGAGGACCTGCTTTGGAAGTTCACTATGTATCCATTCCCACAATGGGAATTTTGTTCCCGCTGCTCAAAACAATTTATAGTAAAATTCCCTGGTAGCTTATTCTGAGAGATCCTGTAATTTGGGGCATCAAGGTATAGGGATGGAACAGGCAAGTCGGCCTTCTACCAATATGCTGCTATTGTATTTCTAAGTCAATACCATAATTAGGCAGTAATTATACTTTTCTTTGATTTCTGTGATTTTGTATACAGGGCACAAAATAAATCTGTGTATTTGTTGTGTGTTTGAGAGTTGGTGTATTCTGTTGTTAATGAGATTAGTTTAACTCCAAGGAACAATTAACATTAGACACTTATGAATTGGTGATGGTAGGGTAATTGCCAGAAATTTAACATTCTTCAATGTCCATTTGATTTACCAAGAGAGACATAGCAAAGATACTGGTCTTTCAGCAACATTTACATTTTTAAGTAATCATTGGGCTTCCCTTAGTAGCCATTTTTCAAGAGGAATGCCATTTTTTTCCCCTGGCTACGTATAATGAATGGAAAAGAAGCAAAAATGTGATTTGAACTTTTGGAGGATGTTGGGAAAATACTGTCCTATTGGTGCTTTTGGTGGCTGATTTTTCTTCTGTATACTTTCTGGGTTTTGATTTGAGCTATCATGGCTTCAGTTTTTATTTGTTCTGCTGCTTTGAATATTTTGTAATTGCTGGTACTGCTATAATTTAATAGCTTATAGTTACAATGTGTAACTTTTTGGATGCGATTGTGAGCTGCCTTGACCACCCATTGTACAGAAAGGCGGAACATAGTTCTTAAAAATAATTTTTTAAAAAAGTATTATGGATGTAGGCACTTTTGCCAGACACCATCTGACCTGTAGATGGAGCACAGACAGAGTGTGCTGGGAAAAAAAGTTTGCAGAAATATGTATGTGTCAGGTGTCTCAGATACACAGATGTGGGCTGACAGTGTCATCCCTATTAGCAAGTTGTGGACTCCCCCAAAATCCCCATCTGTCTTGACTTGCTCTGTTAAGGAAACTACCGGTTGCTTCCCAACTCACATTTAGATTTTCCCTTCTGAGGTCAAACCTGGTAAGGGACAGTTCTGTCTCAAGTCCCTGGGTGCACTGTCCTACCTAACCTGCCAAACAGCATGAGAGATAGCCAAGAGTTCTGCAAGGCCTCTGTTTGCCAGGGCTTTTGCAGGGGGTTAAATAGCAGGCTTCTTTTCAGGAAATAAGGGATTTGGGGCTTGCTATTTTACCTTTGGTTTTAGCTGGGGATGTTTTAACTATTATTGTAAGCTACTGTGAACCAACAGGAAAGGTGGAATATGTTTTTTTTTAAATAAAAATAAATTAGACTACTGTGAAGCTTTTAAAGAGTCAAAGCCCCCTTCATCGTCTTTGACTCTCGAAGTCTTATAGATTAGAAATCTTGTTGGTGTTTAAGCTGTTAGTAGACTCAAAGCTTGTTCTTCCACTGCAGACCAACGTGGCTACTTACCTTGAAACTTTTTTCAGAGGGTTGTATATCAATTGTTCAGTTTTCAGATTCACAGTTTCCACTGAGCATGGGCACAAATCAAACTACAAACCACAATTCCTGCATGAATCAGGCCAGTTGGTTTTCCCTGAACCAATTGTTTGGAACCATGCCTCTCACAAACAATCGCCCAACTTCCCAAAGGTTCAGAAGGTTCAGGGACAGTTCCTGCCCACTTGGCTTCCTCAGGCACCAAGCAGCTGCAGGGCACCTGAGGAGGCCAAGGGGAGGCAGTTTAAACTGCCTTCCTTCCAAGCCCCAGCTGAGCCCACAGGGAGAGGTCTCCCCACAGGACCAGTTGCTTTACCAGCTCTGCTGGGGTACCCGGTTGAAACTGTGCAATGTAGCAGAGCTGGCAAAGCAGCTGATCCTGTGGGGCAACCTCTCCATACAGGACAAGGTGTTCTACAGGCTCTGCTACACTGCCTGTTTTCAATTGGGCAGCCCAGCAGAGCCTGCAGAACAGCCAATCCTATGGAGAGACCTCTCCCATGGACTCAGTGCTTTGTCAGCTCTCCTGGGGTGTCTGGTAGAAATCATACAGCCCTGCAGAGCCTGAGCTAAGCCTGCAAGGAAAGGTCTCTCTGATATTTTTTCACTTCCTCAGCCAGCCTGCCAGGGCTGGCTGACTGGGGAAGGGAAGGGAAGGGAAGGGAAGAACAATCAGAGAGAGATCTCTCCGTTGTATCTTATGGGCCCATAGGATATAATGGAGAGATCAAGCCCAGAGGATGGGCCCATAGGATACAATGGAGAGCTTGTGGGCTAGAGAAGGGAGGGGGTGGCATTGAAATGCCTCCCCTCCCTTCCCCAGCCATGTGGTTGCTGCAGGCCAGCTGAAGAAGGGGGGGGGCATTTACGTAAATACCTTCCCCTTTCTCCCCCAGCCATGAACCACAAAGGGTTTGGGAAAATTGTGGTTTCATTGGTTCATGGTTCATTTGGTTCATGAAATCACAAACCACTTTCCCCCCTGGTTCATGTTCATCTCTAGTTTCCACCCCTATTCTTTTGCAGTGGATAGAATAGTAATACAGTTGCTTCCCATGTTTGTGCTAGCCAATCATGGTCCCAAATGGGCCCTACCATGTGCCTGCCCACCCCATTTCTAGCCAAACATCATGGAGAATTTTAGGTATCACTTTCATTCATTAATCGCCTTCCAGTTTTGTCATCCTGAGTTTTGCAGCCCATCTTTTCTTCAGGAACTTCTTGAATGGCTGCTATGTATGAACATCTGGATTTGGAATCTGGCTTTGCCATTCTTCCAGTTTCCAAGGACCAATCTGGAGCATTGCAGGTGACTTTTGAAGAGCCTTGGGCAGAGCAGTACAACCAGAGGAGAATTTGTGACTTCAGTATCACTTCATGATAATCAGGCATTAAGCTAAAATTTCAGCCATCCTGCTAGGAATGTTGGCCCAGAATTCTTGAACTGCAGACGTTTTGAAATACACTTGAGGATGGAAGAAGCAAGCCATGCATGTAGATGGGCACTCTCAACAGCAAATTGTTGGCAAATGCCATTAATGATCCAAACTGTTGGTAAATGCCATTAATGATCCAAAACTTGCTCATTTTACCAGTTTTTTGGCACAGCTCCTGTTGTAATTTTTACTCATTTCTTTCTTTGATGTCTACTCATTTATTTGATGTTCACTCATTTCTTTATTTGATGTCTACCCCACTAATGACCTAGAAGAATCCCTAGGATAGTTTACATAAGATAAAATCAGGTTTGCTTTCATCCCCTCTGATACACAGAATTGCCCTGGGGTGACCATCTCTCCTCCATTCTCATTAAGTCATTGAAACTGTTCCCATCCTATTACATTCTGATAATTAGGGGAGCGCTATGATATTTACCCAAAACTTGCATTTTAAGTTCATTAGTCTTTGTTCCTTTATTTATTATAAAGTGTTTTTCAGGAATATATTTGCAAACTTTCTCCCTTTGTTTCAGCAGAACCCCCCTGGATCTGTCTAGTCATACACATAGCTGTGTTTGGGAAGTTGCAGCTTTCATCTTCATTAATTTTCCCTAACTAGTTCTGAAATTATTTCCTCATCTGTTTTCATTCTGGCACTTTCTGTCTTCACCTACTCTATGCCCCAAGCGTTCAGGATGCCAAAACTGGAAAGGATTTTGCACTCAGTTGTTTGTCTTCTTCTTACCACAAGCCTTCATTCTTTATAAAACAATAAGCCACCCACGAAAAAGGACTTCTGCCTTGTTTGAACAAAGTAGACTTTGGTGCACTAGTTTAAAACGATTCACTGAGATAGACAGTACTTTATCAAAGCAAAATCTAATTAAAATTTGTTTGCATTTTGTCCTGCAATCCCTTTTGTGTTAAAAGATAGCAGTGCTTTCTGTGACCAGACAGTAAGCTGTGGTAACTTGTGGTGTCTGTATACTTCTGTGTATGATGAATGAAACCATTGTTACCGCTTGTAAATGTTGGGGCATTGCTGTGCTAATAATGTTTGCAAGTTTCTGCTTTATCAGCAGCAATGACTAGCAAGTAATCAGCTGTGCAACTGTGTGTGTATGTGTTTGCAGGGGAGCCGAGAATAGCTGCAATAGAAGAGAGTAAATTTCATTCAGAGAAATTTTGCTGCATTTGCTGCATTTTTATGACACTGCTTTTTAGTAAAGCTGACATTGCTATTGCTTTTTCAAAATCGCATGTTAGATTTTTCCACCTATACTCTAAAGCCAGAAATACCACAAAAATATTACTGACCAGCCCTTTATTTATTTGTTATAGTGGCTGCTTTCCAGACTGTGGCCTCCAAATGTAGCTAAAATCAGGTAAAGAGGAGGAAAATTGACTTGAGAATGTCAGAGCAAAGTTAGAATTTAGGAGTGGGCTCTAGCTTAGTAATAGAAGTCATACTTTGTATATAGAAGGTCCCAGGTTCAATACCTGGAATCTCCAGTTGAAAGGATTGTGTGTATAAAATGCCATCAAATTGCTGCTGGCTTATAGCGACCCATGCAAGGGACTTTCAAGGCAAGTGAGAAGTAGAAATGGTTTGCCATTGTCTTCTTCTGCAAAGGCTTCCATGGTAGTCTCCCTTCCAAGTACTGAATGTGCTTAGCTTCTATCTGACAAGATTGGGCTATATCATGCTGCCTTCCTTCTCAGTTAAAAGGATTAGATAGTAGTAGAGAACCAGTTTGGTGTAGCAGTTAAGTGTATGGACTCTTATCTAGGAGAACCAATTTGATTCTCCATTCCTTCACATGCATCTGAAGAAGAAGCAGAAGATATTGGATTTATATCCCACCCTCCACTCCGAAGAGTCTCAGAGCGGCTCACAATCTGCTTTACCTTCCTCCCCCACAACAAACACCCTGTGAGGTGGGTGGGGCTGGAGAAGGCTCTCACAGCAGCTGCCCTTTCAAGGACAACCTCTGCCAGAGCTATGGCTGACCCAAGGCCATGCTAGCAGGTGCAAGTGGAGGAGTGGGGAATCAAACCCGGTTCTCCCAGATAAGAGTCCGCACACTTAACCACTACACCAAACTGGCTCTCCATCTGCTGATGTGACCATCATCTGATGTGACCATCTGCTGATGTGACCTTGAGTCAGTCACAAGTTCTTGCAGAGCTGTTCCTCTCTTACCAGTTTCTGTCAGAGCTCTCTCAGCCTCACTTACCTCACAGGGTGTCTGCTGTAGGAAGGGGAAGGAAAAGGAGATTGCAAGCTGCCCTGAGACTCCTTCTAGTAGTGAAGGGCAGGATATAAATCCAGTCTTCTTCTAGCGCAAAAGCTCTACCTGAGATGCTGGAGAGATGCTGCCCATCAAGTTGACAGTACTGACCATGCTAGACCAATGGTCTAACTTTGACTGAGACCCTAGAGGGCCACTGCCAGTCAAAGAAGACAATATTGATTTTGTTAAACCCTACTAAGTATAAGGCAGATTCATGGCTTCTTTGTTGTTCCAGTTTGTACTTTGTTAGGCCAGGTTGGTTGTCCTTACTTAGATGTAAGTAGGTGGAATAACCATCCAGTGGTTTTTAATCTTCTGTCCAGCGGCAGAAGCTCGTCTGAGGTCATCTGGCAGTTAGAGCAGAATTCTTTCAGGCTGGAAGGGGGAAACCCTGCAGCTGCTCCTTCTCAGATTCATGGCTGAGGCAAGTGTATTCTTCCATGCAGACAAAGGAAGTAACTCGCCAGTGGGCCTGAGTCTTCTGGCACGTGTCAGAATCCAGAGAATCCACCCACTCCTTTTGCAGTGGTGACTTCTTCAGCATTAAGCATCTTAGGGGGCATTTGAATGCTTCTAAGTGGTCTGCTCTGTGTTCAAATTAATAGTTGTTGGCACATACAAAATTAGGCATATGTTTGCTTTAATAGGATTTTTGCAAAGCTAGGAAAGAGAATCATCTCTGTATCTCTCTTAAATATTTACTTTTGGTAGACTGTTTTTTTTCTGTGCACACTGATACAGAAATTGAAGCTTTGTATGTTTCTCGTTTCAGAGTTCCTTAGGCCGAAGACAGATAATAGTTTTTCCAGGAAGCTGATGCAATTGAAAAGAGAGAACTTTTAGAAGTGAAATGGCTATTTAACTTATGGAGAAAGTTCCTGGTGGGCTGCTGTCCTGGAAGCTTGCCAGTAGCCAGGAACAAGCAGAGTGAAATCCTAGCAGTTCCACCAGCACAGCAAATGTTGCTTGGCTTGGATCCTTTAGTGGCAGCAAAATGATCAGTGTAACTTTGGCCCCTCCTGCACTGCCCTCCAAAGCCTTGAGTGAGCCAGTTCCTGTCATTGCTGCTGCTGATCGGGTCTGAGCTGAGTGGCTTCTTAGTGGCTTGTAGCTCTGCATGGGATGCTCATTGCTCAGCTTGATCTTCTTCGTGGTCTCTGTGCATCACACTGATGGGATATAGGCGCCCACGCCGATCACAATCGGTATTCTTGAAAGCTGCGGATTTCCGCGCCCCAGACCCAGTGCGCATGCGCAGAAGCTCCACCGCGCATGCCCACTGGGACCGGAGCGGACATCCCGCCAGTTCTCTTCTGACCGCCGCTTGGATCAGTCGATCATTCGCTACGGTTGGTAGATACCCTTCTTGTTCCTGGGTCATTGAGAGAGCAGTCCTAAGCACATCTATTCAGGTCTCTTCAATCTGGCTTATTCCCAGGAAAGCCCCTGTGATTTCCAGTCTGCCCCTGCGATTGCTGCTCCAAGTGTTCACACACTCATCTTACCTTTCTCTCCAGTAGACATGTATGGCAGGTTTTGGTATTTTTAAAACTTTGCAAAGCTTTTTTGACCAAAGGTCAAAAGGAATAGCATGTACATCATGGAGAGTTAAACATAGTTCACAGTGCCTTCAGTGCTTTTAAAAGAGTACTGTCTGTTTCAAGCGCAAGGGACTCTGACATGAGATCATTTAAAACCTACACCTTGATCTAGTGGTCCACATGCTATCTAGATGAATGGAGGGATACAGACCACATGCGCATTTCATTGCCATTAAACATTTACTGGATGCTAAAGGAGAAAGTAACTTATTTTCATGATTTTATTGTACTGATATTGCTTTGAGCTGCCTTGAGGAGGTCTCTGTGTATGTGGCATTTATGTACATATACAAATGCTGTGAAGTAGCTACTGATTTGTGGTGACCCCAACAATGGGCACTAATCCATTTGAGGTGGTGATAAGCAATATACAAAGTCCATCTGTGATGGCTCTTTCACACATGAAGATGATGAAGATACTGAAGTCATCAGGTGATCTACATTCATAAGTGAACCATCCCTTAATATATCTAACACTCTTGGCTTAGATCCATTCAGTTTTGTTTAAATACTTTAAAATGCTGGCATAATTTGCAGTTGATAGGGAACCATCTGAAAGCCCACTTGTATCCCTTCAGTCACCTGCCAGATTTAACATTTTTAAAAGATTGGAGGAAGAAATCTCATGTATGTCTTTGGAATTGCTTTAACAACAGTTTCTTAAAATGATAAAATAATTGTTGTATATAATTTGGTTTAATAGATCTTCAAAAACATGCACTCAGAGCTTACGAATGCTAGTTTGAAAGAGGACAGATCTTTAGAAATGACCCCAATGTGTGTGTGATCAGGCGTATTAAGAGGGTATCATTATTTTTAATTCATTACAACTTGATGTCCCTTTACTGTTTTTCTAGGCTTTCAAAACAAAGGATGGCTACCTCGTAGTGGGAGCTGGAAATGATCAACAGTTTGCCACTGTCTGCAAGGTAAGGGAACTCAAATAATAATTCTCCATCTGGAAAAGTAAAGGGTTTTGTGGTCAGACATTAGACAATCATTGATGACTAGGTGGTGAGAATTTCAGTGTTGAATACTGATTTCTGTAGCAATGAAAATCAATCTCTGCTAGCGATCATTCATAACCCAAGATCATATAGCCATCCATTTTGCTTGCTTGATATCATTGGTTTGAAAGGAGCTGTCCTGGAAAACAGCAGTTTTAAAGGTACACTTCCAGGTTTCTGTTAAAAGTTTTTAAATCAGCTACACCAGGGGTCCTCAACCTACGGCCCGCGGGCCAGATGCAGCCCGCTGAGGACATTTATGCGGCCCGCCGGGTTATGGCAAAATCAGACCGGAAGTGACGTCTGACCTAAACTTGCGTTAGCAACGCACACTTCCGGCACTGGGCTGAGGCGGCGGAGACAGAGTGTGAGGCGATACCGAGGTGAGGTGAGTTCCCAGGCCGGGGTGTGTGGTGTGCGGAAGGGAGAGAGATGCAGAAGACGGAGCACTGACGGCCCGCGGCCTTGTACAGTAACGGCAGCCACCACAACAGTCCGGCCCTCCAACAGTCTGAAAGACAGTGAACTGGCCCCCTATTTAAAAAGTTTGAGGACCCCTGAGCTACACTGTTGCATCATTATAACATTATAACAATCTGTGTATCAGTCTCACTGAATCTCCAGCTTACATGACCATATCTGATCATGTGCCATACTCAACCCAGATCTTTTCAGTTCATAACTTTGACAACCATATACTGTAGTCATGTGAATTGTTTCACATATTCCATTGAGACCTGTGATTTTTCATAATTAACTGATAATGTTGTTTTTCAGTTATATGGTTGCCAGCTCCAGGACAGGAAATTCCTGGAGTTTTGGGGGGTAGAGTATGAGGGTTGCATTTGGGAAGGGCAGAGATTTCAGTGGGGTATAAAATCATTGAGTCCAGCTTCCAAAGCAGCCATTTTCTCCAGGGGAATTGATCTCTGTTTCCTGGAAATCAGTTGTAATTCCAGGAGACCTCCAGCCACCACATGGAGGTTGAAGTGCAAAATAAAAGACAAGTTCCGGTGTAATGACAATAGCAAATACTTCACCGAAATAAGTAATATTCCTTCACAGACATGAACGATCACAGCCCCATGTTGGTGGAACCAGCTGCCGGAAGAGGTGAGGGCTCTGCGGAACCTTGGGCAGTTCCGCAGGGCCTGTAAGACAGTCCTCTTCCAGTTGGCATACAACTGGCCGGCATCTGAATCTGAATTTTAAGGAAGACTGTAGGATAGTATGCTGACGAATTGTGTTTATTTTTACTGTGTAATGTATTTTAATTCTTCATTTTATTGTTAGAATTCTGTGCTGTGAGCCGCCCTGAGCCCGCTTCGGTGGGATAGGGCGGGATATAAATCGAATGAAATGAATAAATAAGCAAACAATACTTCACTCACTAAATTTATATGAAAAAAAAACAAACACACTAAATGACAGTACAAAATTTAAGGAAGAATACTGTCACGGCTGGGGCCGGGTCAGGCAAAGTCCAGAGGCAGTCCGAGGTCTGTAGCCAGTAAGCAGGAGGGTCCGAGGCGCCAAATCCGAATCACTGTAGAAGTATCGCAGGTCTGAGGTCCAGAAGCCGAGGTCAGGGAGTCCAGAAGTCCAAAGCCAAAGTCAGGGAGTCAGGAACCAAAGTCAAGCCGGAGTGGATGCTAGAATGTCAGGGAGATGACTAGTTGCTTCCACAAAGCTTCCTCCCAAAGCCCACAGCTATATAGCCCTCTGCTGGCTGTTGCCCGTTTGGGCTAATTGCTGGCTCAGGGAGGCAGCCAGGATCCTGTTACCACTCAAGCATCCTTGCTCTTAGAAGGGCCAGAATCCTCTCAGAACTCAGGGCTCAGGGAGCGTCTTGCTTGTGAGCCTGCCGCCCTCCTCCGATCCCTGAGGTCCTGCCGGAGGCGGTCACGCACACGAGCCACCCGAGAGGGCGAGGCAGGGGGGCTGGGATCTTCTCCAGCAGGAGGCAGGGGCACTGGTGCAGGTGGCAGGGGCACAGTTTCCTCATCAGACTCAACTTCCTCTGAAGGGTCCCCAGCACCCATGACAAATACACAGCTATAACATATGAATATATGAAGCTGCCTTATACTGAATCAGACCCTTGATCCATCAAAGTTAGTATTGTCTACTCAGACTGGCAGCGGCTCTCTGGGGTCTCAAGCTGAGGTTTTTCACACCTTTTTGCATGGACCCTTTTTTGTTGGAGATGCCAGGGATTGAACCTGGGATCTTCTGCTTACCAAGCAGATGCTCTACCACTGAGCCACCATCCCTTCCCTATCAGTTCATTCCCAATAGCTTCCAGGATTCTGTGGATCCACTGTCTCTTTAAATCCGTATGGAGCAGGGCCAGCGTGAGGGGAGATCACACATTGTATTCCCCAGTCATCTACACTTTACCCCCAGCAAGCTGGGTACTCGTTTTACCGACCTCGGAAGGATGGAAGGCTGAGTCAACTTTGAGCCGGATACCTGAACCCAGCTTCCACCAGGATTGAACTCAGGTCGTGAGCAGAGCTTGGACTGCAGTACTGCAGCTTACCATACTGCACCACAGGGCTGTCTTCTGAATATACAGTCATACAAAAAAAGCCACCACCCGCTCTTGGTCAAATATGCTCCAGTATGCAGGCCTGTATCTACAGTGGGGCCCGGGGGGGAAGCCACTCCATTCAACCCCCCTCCATTGGAGGCCCTCTATGGCCCCTTCATTAGAGGGCCTCTAATCTGCACCCTTTGCTCACTGCCACTCACTGCTGCTGTGAACAAGTGCCTTCATTGTTTGAGAGGGAGATGAGCTCTGCCATTTCTTTTGTGAGTTACCCCCCCACACACACACACACATGACTTGGGGACTTTCCTGATACAGTTTATGCTTTCAGCAGTGAGCACAGCGAAGTCCTGCTTGCAGCCCTCTAAGTCAGATGTCATTTTGGGCCCTGTGGCCCCCCCCCCAACTTAAATTTTCTCCCCTGGCCCCCCCATCTAAAAATTTCTGGCTACAGGCCTTCAGAACAGTAGGATAAATATATACAGATGAGAATCCACAGGGAAAACACATTCAAGAGAGAAGACTTGTCAAATCTGGAACTCGATGATGGTTTCACTGCCTTCATCTGCTTTATCTCTCATGGCAAAATCTGTGAAGAATTTAGTGAGTGACATATTGTTCATGTCTATGAAGGAATATTACTTATTTTGGTGAAGTTGTTGCTATTGCTACTACGTGGAGGCTGGCAACTCTACTCAATTGCAATTCTTGTTTTCATGTTAACTGCAAATAAAAGTTTAAGAAACTCTCAGGTGCTGGTGCAGAAGCATGAGCAAGAGGGCAGAACATAACCACTGTATGCTCATTTCAGAGCTGGGGTTAAAAGGCATGTTCTTTCTGTTGCTGCTGTGCTATGAGTGCATTCTTTGTAATCTAGATCCTGAATTTGCCTCATATCAGCCATGATACCCGATATAAAAATAACAAGCAACGTGTGCTGAACAGGAAGGAACTCATTGGAGTTTTATCAGCCAGGTAAGTTTTAAAAATTTTCAACTGTTTTCTTTGACAATTGTAGTGTTATATTAGCTCTTTGAAAAGTCCAATCTGGACTTCATAAGTGTGTGTATGGAGGTCTATTTCCCCATATATGCCTTTTCTGTTTCTTTAAGTAGAGTATAAATTGGCTTAGGTCCCATGGTAGATCTCTGTGGGATCTAAACAACTAAATTAAACAAGTCTGACAGGGCATGGGTGTCATCAGAGATTGCATTCCACAAGACAGGAATTACAAGGCCCTTCCCTTGGTGACAGCTAACTGAGCCATCCTAGGGCTGGGTGCCTGCAAGAGGCCCCCAGAGCAGAGATGTTGAACCCATTTGTTATGAAGATCAGATCTGACATAAATGTCATTTTTTAAATTAAATATGAAAAACAATGTGAATAATAATATTATATATAGAAATTTGCTAATATTTATCCCCAAAGTCCTCAAACATTGTCTTCTTTTGGAGATTTACCAACAATAATAGATGTTCTTCAGAGATGCATGTCAACAACAGTCAAGTAGTTGATCTGAAATGCCTTATTGTATTGAAGTTCAGCCGTTTAGAAGGGTTTCTACCCAAATGAATCACCATCTAGGCATTTTCTGTTGCTGAACTTCAATATAATAAGGCATTGGTTCCAGATCAACTACTTGACTGTTGTTGACACACATCTCTGAAGAAGAACATCAAAAACATACTTATATCTGGAATAGCACATCAGGTCCCTGATGGCCTCCATGAGATTCTGCAGTGAACAGAAAAGAGACTTGTTTATAAGAGTATCAAGTACTAACTGTTTTGGACTATTTACCTAATGCACTTGTAGTATATTGAATTGTAAACATAAGGACTGAAGTTTGCATGTAAAAGTGGGTTTGATGAATAGTATGTAATTTATTTATTTATTTATTTATTTATTTATTTATTTATTTATTTATTCTATGACTTATATCCCGCCCTTCCCATAAAATGGCTCAGGGCGGCTCACAACAATTGATAAAACAATAAACAGAATGCAAACTTATTACATTTAAAAAAGTCGAAGCGTTTAAAACCTAAAAACCTTAAAATCTTAACGTTAAAACTATGCAGTATATTTCACTGAAGTCTGATAAGCTACATTTATCTAGTCAGGCGTAAGCTAACCGGAAGAGGCTTGTCTTACAGGCCCTGCGGAACTGAGTAAGATCCCGCAGGGCCCTCACCTCTTCCGGCAGCTGGTTCCACCATGTGGGGGCCATTGTAGAAAAGGCCCTGTCTCTGGTTGTCTTGAGACGGACTTCTTTGGGCCCGGGGATGGTGAGAAGGTTTTGCATCCCAGACCTCAGTACTCTCTGGGGAACGTGTGGGGAGAGACGGTCCTTCAGGTAGGCAGGTCCCAGGCCATATAGGGCTTTAAAGGTAATGACCAGCACCTTGTACCGGACTCGGTATATTATTGGAAGCCAGTGCAAAGTCCGAAGACCCGGCCGAATGTGCCCCCACCTTGGGAGGCCCAATAACAGCCGGGCCACGGCATTCTGCACCAGCTGCAATTTCCGGGTCCGGCACAGGGGCAGCCCCATGTAGAGGGCATTGCAGTAATCCAACCTCGAGGTGACCGTAGCATGGATCACTGTTGCTAGGTCGTCGCGGTCCAGGAAGGGGGCCAACTGCCTTGCCCGTCTAAGATGAAAAAACGCGGACTTGGCAGTGGTTGCTATCTGAGCCTCCATCTTTAGGGACGGCTCCAGTAGCACCCCCAGGTTTTTGACCCTGTCCGCCGCCGTCAGCGGCGCACCGTCAAAAACCGGCAGGGGGATTTCCCCCCCCGGTCCACGACGGCCCAAACAAAGGACCTCTGTCTTCGCAGGATTCAGTCTCAGTCCACTCAGTCTGAGCCACTCAGCCACGGCCTGTAATGCCCGATCTAGGTTTTCTGGGGCGCAGACCGGTTGACCGTCCATAAATAGATAGAGCTGGGTGTCATCAGCATACTGGTGACACCCCAGCCCATACCTTCGGGCAATCTGGGCAAGAGGTCACATATAGATGTTAAATAACATCGGGGAGAGAACCGCTCCCTGGGGCACTCCACAATTAAGTGTGTGCCTCCGGGATAGCTCCCCCCCAATTGTGACCCTTTGTCCCCGACCTTCGAGGAAAGAGGAAAGCCACTGCAGGGCCAGCCCCTGAATCCCTGTGTCGGCGAGGCGGCAAGTCAGTAACCGATGGTCGACCATATCGAACGCCGCCGATAGGTCCAACAGCATTAGCACTGCCGAGCCACCCCGATCCAGATGCCGTTGAAGGTCATCTACCAGGGCAACCAACACCGTCTCCGTCCCGTGACCTGGGCGAAAGCCGGACTGGAGTGGGTCAAGGACGGAAGCGTCCTCCAGGAAAGTCTGTAGCTGCCTCGCCACTGCCCTCTCAATAAGTTTGCCCAGGAAGGGCAAATTTGAGACCGGCCTATAGTGTGCCAATTGGGCCGGGTCTAAAGATGTTTTTTTTAAGAGGGGACGGACCACAGCCTCTTTAAGCGGCATTGGAAAGAGCCCTTCCGTTAGGGATCTGTTTATGATATCCCGTATAGGATATCTGAGATCCCCTTGGCAAGATTTAATAAGCCAGGAAGGGCATGGGTCCAATTTACAATTATTGTATAGGCTAAGGAAATATCTATTATTGTTGTTAAATCTCTAAAAGAAGGACAATGTTTGAGAACTTTTGGGATACATTTTAGTAATTTTTAATATATAATATTATTATTCATGGTGATTTTTTCATATTTAATAGTTGCAGGTAAGACATCCTGGCCCTGTTATTTTTTTTCAATGTCACTTTGTCAGGCTGGGCCATGTGTGCCATAAAATGTAAGGTATAAACTTTATAAAGGACATAGGCAACCCAATTAACAATATTATTTTTTACTTAAAATATAAACATGCTTAAAACATTAACGCTCTTACATTTTTTCCTTGCAGTATCTCCCTGATGCCCACCCTCCCACTTCCACCTCCTGTTATTCATTAACACTGGGACAGTGTATAGGGACATAACACACAGCCTCTGTCATCTGGCAATAAAGGTTGTTTGCAGGCCACATAAGATCCCTGGACGGGCCAGCTCCATCCCGTGGGCAATATGTTTGACACCCTTGTTCTAGAGGATGACCAAAGGCAGTGTGGCGGGTTGTGGCACTGCTAGCATCTCAGGGTCTCATTTTGATTGTTTGGGCAGAGATCACGCCTGCTTGCTGAGCAAAATGGTCTGGTGTTGTTCAGCATGTATGTGAGCAATTACCTGCCATCTATTTCCATGTGCTCATCTGCTCCAGTTTTGGTGTCCCAGGTTGTTGTAGGAGGAGTGGTACAAGTTCATTTAATTATTTTTCAAAGTCTCAGCTAGGTTTTTCATGAAAGACCACATTCTGTTCTTCATTTTATACAAATAGCTAGCTGTTATTTGGTGACCTCAACTGCTATCTCATACTCTGTTCTTCAGCTTGTTTTCTAAATGTATGTTAGCAGAGGTTCCACAAAATCTCAGGGGAACTGCAGATACTATCTATACAGACCCTTTCTGTGTATAGAGCCTTTCTATATTTCATATGCTAATAGAAGAACATGCTTTATTAAGTGTCATGTTAGCTTGAATGAATCTGGCACTCAATAAAGAAAGACCAATTGTGATATAAATCTTCATCCATGATCTTAGAGTCATATGTTTCCATTCCTGTACCTTGTAATTTGGCTTGTAGTAACTAATAGACATCATTTGTAGAGTGATCACATTTTACATGGTAAATTCTGAAAGACAGGTTGTATGGGACTTGTTATTCTTTGTTGGTACAGGCAAAATAATATTCCTTAGAGTCTATAAAGTAGTTTTGAAAACAGAATCACTGTGGAAAACAAATTAACTGTCACAAGGAAAGCAGCTGAGTTGATTAATAAATATTAAATATGCTTTATGGAATAGACATCTGCAAGGTTTCTTGAGGAAAAATCTGCTAAATTTGCATATGATTCTTACAAGTATCTCAAAGGCAAAACTAAATAATCATTTATCTAAGAGAACTTGATGTGCTAAGTTTTATCTGCAATTATGTCAGTGACTGCATTGACTCCAGAGGCCTTCCATTTATTAAAGAAGTTATTACCGTACTTGCTTCATTTGTGATCACTGCACTGAACAACATTTGAAACCTTGCTTCTCCCTCAGGAACTTTTCCTCTAATGTAAGCAGCTCTTCCACTGGGGGTGGGTGGGTGAGACAGTTACATTGGAAGAAGGCTTCCTAAGCGGGAGGAAGGCTTCCTGGAGAAGGTTGGATCCACCTCAGTAACTAGAAATCTGGTTAGGTATTCATCCAATAGACTATTGAATAAATGCAGTAGTAGCTGTTTTGAAAAGTCCATTTCCTGTACACTAAAGTTAATGCACAGCGGTTCAACCATATGCAAATATATTACATACTTTTTATGATGGTACATAGTGTCTTTTATGTGAATGATATCCTAAAAGTCTGTAGTAAGTTTATGTTGAATTTGCACAGCTTAGAGGGGTGTCACAATGAAACATGAGAGACCAGTCAAATAATTAATCATGCAATCCTAACCAGAGTTCCCTGCTCCTAAACCCACTGACTTCAGTGGACTTAGAAGAATGTACCTCTGTTTAGGATTAGATTGTAGGTTTGGGAGAAAAAGCAGTCTGTCAAATGAGATAGACAGGAACTTGCCACAAGAGAGAGAAACCAAGAAGGCAATTTACTTAGTTTACTTCTTAGCTGCCTCTCCAGAAAATTGCTTGAAGGGGGAGCTGAGAACAGCTCAGAATTAAGCAATCAAGTTAAAATAAAGAGCACAATCGGCACAAAAATGGCTCAAACAGCATAAACAACATATAGCAGGGGTGGCCAACGGTAGCTCTCCAGATGTATTTTGCCTACAACTCCCATCAGTCCCAGCCAGCATGGCCAATGGCTGGGGCTGATGGGAGTTGTAGGCAAAAAACATCTGGAGAGCTACTGTTGGCCACCCCTGACATATAGCAGCATCCAGGGGTGGAATTCTAGCAGGAGCTCCTTTGCATATTAGGCCACACACCCCTGATGTAGCCAATCCTCTAAGAGTTTACAAGGCTCTTTGTTGTAAGTTCTTGGAGGATTGGCTACATCAGGGGTGTGTGGCCTAATATGCAAATGAGCTCCTGCTAGAATCCCATCCCTGGCAGCATTTGGGAAAAATCACGGGAGGCAGCATAAAATGCATAACAATTGACCTGGTTCAGAAACAAATATAAAGTTTTGTACCTTGGTTAGCTTATTTTTGGTTATAGAGTTCATAATACCATTGAATGAGACAAGCTATTATGAAATAGCACATCAGGTGAAATTAGAACACCTTTTACAGTGAAAGCCCAAGTATGTCATTTTAGCTTTATCCAGTAGCAGCGCCATTTTAGCTTTATCCAGTAGCAGTAGCCTTAGGAGAGTGGCTGTATCTCAGATATACTTACCTGTTAGGGCTATTAAACCTAGCCATTTAGACGGAAAAGCAATGAAATGGGAATGGGATCAGTGTTAGAGTATCTGCTTAGGATGCAGAAGGCTGCAGGTTCTGTCCCTGGCATCTCCAGTTAAAAGGATCAGGTAGCTGGTGATGTGAAAGACCTCTGCTTGAGACCCTAGAGAACTGCTGCCAGTCTGAATAGACAGTACTGACCATGATGCAGCAAGGGTCAAATGCAGTATAGGGCAGCTTCATGTGTTCCTGTGAAACCAAAATAAATTAATGGCTGTGCATTGAAATAAATTCCCTTGAAATCTCAGTGCTTAATCACAATTAGACTGCATTGTCAATTTTTCAACTTTTTAATGTGTGTGTTTTTAACATTCTGTTAATCCATAGAATTATAGAGTTGGAAGGGACCTCCAGGGTCTTTGGTATCTGTTGGGTAATGATGTCATGATTGAACATTAGTTTACTTTTCATTATGTAATGAATTATTGCTAAACAAATACTTTTAATTGGATAAATGTGTTTAGTCACTGACAGGTGAAAATTACTGTCCTGTCTTTCCATTGGTGTGTTCAAGCTGGCAAACAAAATGTGCATTGTACAACAACACGCTTAGATCACAGCAATGCATAAAAGTCCAATGGGAAAGTGAGGGCTATTGCTCTTTGTGCTGCTGCAGGCAGTTTAGGTTGCTCAGAGGACACAGCAACAGAAGTAGTCATGGCTGTCTGCTGGTGATTGAAGTGACTTGAGAGAGCAGTAGGGATGGCAATGGTTAACTTTTGGGGATATGATGTCCCAGAGTTTGTGACATCACTTCCAGATGATGTTCAAGGAATTCATCTAGCACAGAGATTGTGGAATTTCATCATCAATAGTATCCCCTCCCATATTTTCCCCTGCTCCTTAAATCAAGGTTGGGGACTGCCTGCTGTCAGTGGGCGAATGGCAACTCTAGTTGCGGGGGCAGGGGAAGACTTTTGTAAAACCAGTTTTCCCAGTTTCTAGCTAACTGGAAATCTTGGAGAATATATGAAAACCTTCCCAAGAAATATTTCCTCTTTTGGAATGAAGGAAACTCAGTTGCTAACAAAGTTTTGTTCAAAATGCTTTCTAAGAACTGTATAAGTAAGAAATTTTGTAAGACAATTTGTACCATTAGGTAACGATAATGTCTTTGTCAACACATGCAACATATTTTGTTCATTGTTCAAATGTGCCTAATTTTGTTCATAATTAATATTACAATGTGTACAATGATAATACATTCTTCAAGAGGTCAGAGCCTTGTTTTAAATTTAACTCAAGAGACATATCTGCTGAGAATCCTATAAGTACATGGAGACTGTCTTTAAATCCAGATAATAATCCTCCTTTTGTTTACTATAAAATGTATGGTTACTGTCTTCAGTGGCTCCTCCCCACTTCTCAGATGGCAAAGACTAAGCCATATCCATTCATGTAGCATAGGGTGCATTTGCTTGCTTGCAACTCCCCCCTCTTTTCCTCTCTTTATCTAATACTGGGCATATTTGTGGTTTTCTTTGATCAAAACTAAGACAGTTCCACTTTTAAATTTCATTAATAAGCCATGTAGTACCATTTTATATACTAACAAAGTTATGAAAGATGCACTGTATTTTCTTAAGGCAGAAAAATGTGAGTATTGTGTGTATTTTAATTGTTCTCCAAATCCCCCCCAACCAGAGAAAACCTTTTCTCCTTATTTCTTCAACATTTCTGGAAAATTTACATCTTTGTGCAGAAACTTTGGCTGGAACTAAGCAAATGTAATTCTAGGCAGTTCCTGATCAGAGACTGTTTGGACACCCTGTCTCAACTGCTTTGAGTTTCATGGAAGAAAGGCAGGATATAAATTTAATGAGTTCACGGTTTTTGTTCACAGTTGCCCGGACATTCCGTTTTGCTGTGGAGTAGTGCTTGAATACAAACTTATTGGCATTATTGCCCTTTTGCAAGTACATTCCAGTAGCCCAGACTGCAAACAGAAATGCTGATTATGCACAAGAACTTGGCCAAGTTCTTCAACAGCATCTTCAGCCCTCAAAAAGACCGTATGTAGTATGGTAGTTGCCCTGTTCAACTTATTCAGCTCATAAGATAATGAAGCAGTGTATATGCATGCTGAAGGATTAGGTAATCGGCTTTGTTCTTTGATTGAAACATGATGCAGGAACCAAACAGTCCCAACCCAGTTTTTGCCTCTGACTCAAAATGTCAAAAAGAGAGGAGAAAAGCAATACTAATATAAATGGTTTGTTTCAGTGTTGATTCTTGTTTGTATTTGTTCGGAACAGTTTGTGCACAGCTACTAAGTAATTCCAACTATTGAAGAGGAAGTAAAATTGTACTAACGAAAACAGGAAATGTGTAGCTAATGATGTGAATATGGTAGTAAAGTAGGATTCTCTATATGACCCCAAGGAGGCAACCAAATAAACCAAGGAGTTCCAGTTTGTACAGGATAAGTATAGTATATCATTTGCAAAACCGGATGACCCGAGGACAGATATTACAATCATACAACACATAAATATGTAATCAATGTTGTTATCTGACCAACAATTGTGGTTGTTAATTGGGACATGTGTTTTGGATGTAACAGAGGAGAAAACTTTGGTAAGCTTTGAATTGGATCTTTGTGTTTAAAAATAGGACAGCTTTTTCATGCATAAGACTCATAACCACATCACATCTATCTTTTTTGTTGTGAAAAAGAAAGACATGAAATAAAAAAATGTGAAGCTCATTACGGTAATTAAGAATGGGAGGAAATGCACTGGCTTACATTTAAACTGCTGATAATTTTGGTTTGTGTTGCTGCTGGGTTGCATCAGAAAATCAGATAGAATTGTAAGTAAGTCTAACCAGGATTTCTGCCTCAAGGCACGGTCTCTGAATTTCCAAGGAACACGTGCAGAACATTTTTACTGTATTATTGACTGCTTGGATAGGAGTTAGCTTTTTTTCTTTTTTTTTAAAGATTGCTGGCTGAAATGGTAGTTCAAACTGCATACTCATTTATTCCTAGGTTTTTAGAAAAAGAAACCACCAAATGGCTAGAACTCTTTGAAGGCAGTGGTGTTCCATATGGTCCAATCAACAGTATGCAGCAGGTGTTCTCGGATCCACAGGTCAGATTTCTTGGATATTTTTAAATGTTTATTTATAAGTGCTCAAATGCTTGCCGCCTTCCTGCTCATCTAGTGACTGTTAATGCTGTTATGCAAACAATTTAAGATCTACTTTCCAAACCCTATTCTCCATGCTTCTGCCTTCAGTGGTGAGGCAGATGGCAGCCAGCAACATGACATTTTCAGTGGTGGCACCTTATCTTGGGAATGCCATTTGCTTTGAGGCTCACCCATCTTTTAAGCACTAGGCCAAAACATTTCTTTTTACCAAGGCTTTAAGGGATTTGATCTTTTTAGCTGTTTTATAGTCTGCTTATGGTCTGAGGTCTGCGTTATGGATATTTGTAGGTTCTCATTGGTGGCTTTTTGTTCCTTTTAATGAGAAGTTCCTTATATTGATAATTTATAATGTTCCTATGACTTTATGATATTGATTTAGGCTTGCCAGTCCCCAGGTCTGGGTGGGGGATCCCCTGTTTTTTTAGGATCCTCCCTGCCACCAGCCAGCTGGCTGGTGGGGGAAGACTCGCCCCAACAGTCAAGAAGAGGTTTAGAAGAGGTTTGCAACTGTTTGTGTTTCTGAATGTGTGTACCTTTAAATCTCATCAAGAGGAAAACTGCAGGGGGATGGGGTGAGCAGGCAGAGCCATGTTGTTCTCAGTCCCTCTGTTTGTAGGAAAACGCCACCCTCTGGGCTGTTTTTTTCATTTTGTTATTAGTCTGAAGAAGTTGGTTGAAATACAGCATATGGTTATATTCAGCAATGAGAGTAAATTGCTCCAGTGAGATCACAAAAGTGTGTGCTTGCTAACTGTTTATTTTGACTGCTTTATGAGAGAGTGTGTGTTCACTTTCATTTAGTGGAATAGGTGCTGGGGGACGAGGAAATGAAGACTGTATTTAGGGAAACTGCACTGCTGTTCTTTATTTATTTATTTTAGGGAATGGGAAAGTCTCCTGGCTCCACCCTCAAAGTCCCCAGATACTTTCTGAGTTGGACCTAGAACCCTATTTGTTTTTACTTGTAAGCCACTTTGAGCAGAAGTCTGGAGAGGTGGCATGTGAATTCCCTAAGCAAATCAACAAATACATAAAATAGTCTTATTATAATAACACTAGCAATGAAGTTTAATAAATGTTAGATTACTGGGGCTATTTTAAAAGTGAGATCCTGGGAACTGTTGGCTTTCCTTGGACTTGCGTTACAACTGTTCATCAGAGCTTGAAAATGGTTAGTTTGGCAAAACTTTAGAGAACTGGGATTGGATTTGCCAACTCTGGAATGGTGTGTTGCATGAGTGTGGATCTGTGCCATCCAACATCACACATTACTCACCTTGTGGGCTTGTGATGTGCTGGATAATGGCCTGGTTGTCCAATGTGGTCAATTTTTGATATGCTTTTTGCTCATTTATATGTGGAACTGGTTTAATTAAATGTTTTCATGTTTTTAAAGTGGGGAAAAAATAGGATCTATGTGAAAACTCACCAATTATAATAGTATAAGCCTCAGAGATTCAGGTTTGCATTTAATTTTTTTGGTAGAATTTTAGATATCCTAAAAGGTGACATCCTTTCTCTTGTTGTGTGATGTTGCATATGGTTTCAATGCTAAAGTGGCCCATTTAGAGTACAAAATATTAATTCATTAAAGATAAAATGAATTTAGGGTTTGTATACCTTTTTTGCATTATCCTTCCAGTTCCAAAATTTAAAACTGCTTGCATTAATAAGGCTTTCCCCTCAAAAAAATTCCACTTTCAGAAGTATCAGAACATTTCCAAGATGTTTCTGATTAAGCCAATTTCATTAATTGTTCTAAAACTATTACTGTCCCAAATTCTGCAAATTGTATTTTGAGGCAAAGTCAAGTAGTTTTGTAGTTAATACACACAACAGAACACATGAATTCAGCAAAGTCTGTTAAATGGCAGAGATATAAATGGAAATATTTTTGTCAATTATGTGATAGAACACTCAGTATTCACTCTGTAAAAATAGGCTAAATCATGTTGATTGTAGAAGCAAACAAGCAATCAACATGGGCAATGTATACCTGTCTGTCATGCTTATCAGCACACTTATTTATTTTAAAAAACATATTTAAACCAAACTTTTCTCTTATGGCTGAATGCAATTTACAATTCTAAATTAAAGTCATCCATAAAAATTAGACCCGATTAACTGCACCCTGAAGGATGTGTTTGTGGTTCAAACTCCAAGGGCAGCTCAGGCCTGAGAGCTGCTGTGGTAGTGGTGGCCAGCCACTGATGCAAAAGCAGCTCCATTAGTCCATTTCCAATGGACATTCTGCATGGGGGAATAGCACCATACAGCAGGGGTGGCCAATGGTAGCTCTCCAGATGTTTTTTGCCTACAACTACCATCAGCCCCAGCCAGCATTGCTAATGGCTGGGGCTGATGGGAGTAGTAGGCAAAAAACATCTGGAGAGCTACCATTGGCCACCCCTGCTGTACAACCTACTACAAGGCACCAACAGTATAGCAAGCACCTTGGTTCGCACAGCAACCCAATGACACCTACCAATCAGATAACCCACTGATCGGGCCACTGCCTGTCAATGCCACTCCCCCTCCCACAGAATGGCAGTAGACAGGGAACAAAGAGATAGCAACAGCACAAATCTAACAAAGGTATGTGGCCCAAGAATACCCCCCCCCCGAAGCCCTGTGAGAGTACTTTAACCTCATTAATAGCATACATTCAGCCAGTACTTCACCAGCTGTACTGACTCCAGGTTGAACACTGGATCAGGTTCAAGGTTTCGGTGTTAACCACTAAAGGATTTGGGACCAATATACCTACAGGTCCACTTCTCCTGGTAAAGCCCCTGAAGAGCATTATGCTCTGGGGAAACAAACCTCCTGGTGATCCCTGGCCCGTAAGATATCCATCTGTTGTTGACCAGAGTCAAGGCTTTTCTGGCTCTGGCACAGGCCTGGCAGAACTCTCTGCCTAATGACATCCATGCCCAGTTCTGTAGGGCTTGTAAGACAGAGATGTTCCACCAGGCTTATGGTTGAGGACAGCAATGTTCTATCATTGAGCCTGGCCTCCTCTATTCCTTCCCTATAAATTGATAAGCAACACCATCTGAATTAGTCTATGGTTTGTTAGTGTTTTATTGTTTTGAATTTAAATTAAATCAATCACAACCAGTGTTCCCTCTAAGCTGCAGAGTCTTGTGAACAAAAATTCTACTTTGTGAGCTATTGGCATTAAAGTTATGAGCTACTGGCATTAAAGTTGTGAGCTACTGCATAAATTAGTGTGCTCTGGGGTCATCTTTCCTGAACTGAGACAAAAATGTGTGAGCTGGAGGATAAAAATCTGTGAGCTAGCTCACACTAACTCAGCTTAGAGGGAACACTGATCACAATTGATTCCTACATATATTTATTGAATGTTCACTGCCCTGAGCCCTTTGTGGGAGGGAGGTATATAAGTCAAATAAATAATAATACTAAATAATAGGGATAGGGCATCTGTGAGGCAGACAGGACATGCACTCCTTCCCTGGCAAGGGTAGGGAGGGACATGGAGCTAGTCTTATCTGCTCACCGACAGACAGAGTTATAGAACACCCAGCAGAGCTCCCATCCCCACCTTCAGGACTGTGTTATCAAAGCTCTGGCAAATAAAACATCTTTATACCACCTCCTCATCGCAAGGAGCCCACTCCACAAAATGGGAGCCAGTATTGAAAAGGAACAGGCTCCGGCAGATGCCAGGTGTGCTACCTCATGTGGAGGGAACAGTCAGAAAGTTGCTGCTAGGTGACTGTGCTTAGCTCACAGGGACATAAGGTGAGAAATGGATCTTTATGTATCCATGCAAATAGCCAGAAAGATAGCAAATTAATGACTAAGACAGCACATTGCTGGCATGGTTTGTGGTCAGTAGGGAAGCCAGATTTCTCACTTTGGAATTTTCACAGTGATTCAAGCCTTGGTTGTGAATACTTAAAGGAGTCTGATTTTACAAGGGTTTGGATACTGGTTTATATACACAGTGGTGCTAAAACAGCGATCTTACTGTGACTTCAAAGGGCTGTGGAACACAAGTATTCATAACACACTGAGAGGTTTTATTTAAAGATCATACTGAAGACTGGGTTGTTAAAAGTCAACCTTCAGGAGTTCAAGATTAAATATCTTCATGCAAACATTTTAACTTTCTACTGTTTTCCTTTCTTGTGGTCCACCTTAGCTTCTAGTCCTGATATTAGATGGTTTCCACTTCTACTCTAATATAACCTCACCTTTCCTGCCTTCTGCCAGTAGTCTTCTCCTTCATTCTTTTATTGGTACATCCAGGAATCCAGGCAAAAACAGTGCTCAGCAACTTACAGTGCATATTTTGAAGTCTCATCTGTTCACAGAGACAGGAAAACACATGTCCACCAGATCACTCAAATAAAATAACCACATTTGCAGAGATGGTTATTTGAAGTAAATTAGCTTCTTTTAACTTAAGATACTTCATCAGCTGTATTTACAAGATTAATAAGCCCCACATGGAGGTGAAATTAACACTCTTCACATCACGTGTGAATGTAGCCTCTGCCATTAATTGATGAACCATACCATGTGACTTTAGGCTGGGATTGAGAAGTCATGTAAGGAAAATTTCCTGATTATTATCTTTTTCTACCCTTACTTGATTGTCTACATGAGAACATAAGAGAAGCCATATTGAATCAGGCCAATGGCCCATTTAGTCCAACACTCTGTGTCACACAGTGGCCAAAAAACCCCAAGTGCCATCAGGAGGTCCACCAGCGGAGCTAGAAGCCTTCCCACTGTGTCCCCCACAAGCACCAAGAATGCAGAGCATCACTGCCCCAGACAGAGTTCCAACAATACAAGGGTATTGAGACACATATGAGACAGCATGGTGTAATGATTAGAGTGTCAAATTAAGATATGGGAGACCAGGGTTCAGATCCTTAATTTGTGGTCATATTTGCTGGGTGACTTTGGACCAGTCACATACTGTCAAGCAGGCCTCTGTTGGCCCTGGAGCTCCCTGGAATGGCACTCTGGAAGCTCTGAACAGCTGGCCCAATCTCTCCATTCTATGGGCCCATAGGATATAATGGAGAGATCGCGCCACCGCTGTGGCGCAATGCTAGAGAAAGGGGTTTTAAACTTTCTCTGGGGTTGTGCCACCGCCACAGCCCAATTTCTCCATTCTATCCTTCTTCTCTGGGGTCTAACCCCTTCTCTGGGGTCACACAGCAATGTGGGCCCATACGATAAAATAGAATAGAGACATCTCTCCTCAATCTTTGTTCTCTTCCCCAGCCAGCCCTGCAGAACCACAGCAAAAAGAAAAAACTCTGTGTAAAATGCAATTTTAACTTGTTGTGAATAATAAGTATCAAAATACAAAACAAATATTATCAGTACATATCACCAAGTTAAAACCTCATAAGTTACTCAGTGCTCCTACTGCCCTTATGTGGCTGAAACCACTAAATTACATTCAGTCCAGTATTAAAAATAGGTGGTCCAATGGAGAACTGGTCCACTTTGCAAGCCGTTTTGGATCTCAAATCCTTCTTCTAGGGACCATTCTTATGAGTGTACAGTTTTCCAGGTCCAGTAGTGCCAAATGAATACCTAGCTTTCTTTAATTAGCACGCATAATAGCGGAAACGTCATAGTAAGTACTATCCTTATCAGCAATGCAGGCATCTCAAGGATAGTACGTACTATGGCGTTCCCAACACCCCAAAAGCTTCTAAGGAAGCTCTGATTAATGTAGCCATTATTAAGTGCTCTAGAGAGAGAGACCTTCATGAAAACCAGAAGACCCTTCTTGACAACCTGGTGAATATTTACACTCCAAGTATCAAAACATTAGGATTTATTAATTTTAGAATTTTTCCCAATTTTTTTTCATTTAATTCATGAAAGTTTATGTTCATTCTCTAATACCATAAGTTCAGACCATAGTATTTATTGTTCTAAATAAAATAAAAGTTGTATCTTTGTAAATGAACTGTACTGGTGTGAGTTATCCAATATGCAAAAGGGGAAAGGTGAATCTATGCAAAAGGAACATTCTACTTCATGTCAAAATGTATTTTCAAGCTCTGTGGGGTTTAGTATGGTGCAACACAATGATGTATGCAACCACAAACAAATTAAAAAGAGTTTTTCTACCCAAAGATAACCTTAGAATTTGCCTTGAAGTAGAAATTATACCCCAAATGCAATGTTGTTGTTTGACAGTTAAAGTCTCTGCCTTTTTGTATTACCCTGTTCCATTGAACTGCAGCTAAGCCTAAGGCCGTAAGCTGGGGCACTGAAGTGCAGACAGGCTTTCTAAAAGTTTCAGGTTGGGATGTCTTTCTTTTTAAATCTGATTTTTATATAATGATCATAAAAAGAAAGAATATGCTTGGCATTAAATGGCATATCAGGATTTGTTTGTTTTTCTAAGCAGAACTCTGAAAAGTTTCATTTATTAAAAAAAATGTACTTTCTGAGTTTGTCCCCCTAGAGTGTGACAGAAGTAGAGAGATGTCTGGTAAGAGGCCATGCATAGTGTGGATGAAGGCTGCTTTCCCCAAGACCACACATGCGATCTATTCCCACCAAGCAGCCAAACTCTTTCTTTTCTTTTCTTTAAGTTTAGAGTGCTTTTTTTTTTTTTACAAAAGGAGATTGTTGTTAAGTGTAAAGGTTAGTGAAATGAAAACATCAGAATGTGATCTGGGTTTGTGTATGCAGCATCTAATTCAAAGATTCAAAAGAAACAAAAAGGTTTCTTGTCTTCCCCACATGTGGAAATCTAGCACATCCAGCAAGATGCTATTTCAGCTAGCATTTAGCTGAATGGATCTGAATGGATGTTTTAAGATTATTGAATGCCATCTTTGAATTGTATTGAAATTAGCACCAAATTGTTTTTATCTGTTTTAAGTTGAATGTTTTATTGTTGTTTTATTATGAATGTGTGAGCCTGCTTCAGTGGGGAGGGAGGGCTATAAATAAAATAAAGCTAAACCAAGATGAATCAGCTAGACCTCTTTTTGATACTTAGGTTGGAGGATTTTTTAAAAAAATGTAAAGAGAAATCCAACATGAATTGTACATCCTGAAATAACATGTTTCTGGCAGGACTATAACATATACTTCTTTTGAGACTAGGGTGGGACCTAGAGTTCTTCCAGAATTACAATTAATCTGAAGGCCACAGAGATTGGTTCCCCTGGAGAATAGCAGCTCCAGAGGCTAGACTCTGTTGGTATCACATCCTGGCTGAAATCCTCCTCTCTCCAGACTCCACCCTTCCCTGAAATCCAGGAGTTTCCAACTCAGAGTTGGCAATCCTGTTTGGGCCTGTAAATAAACCGGAAATGGATTTTCTAAGTTATGACTTTAAAGAAGGTATTTAGTTTTTGTAGGTTCAGTGACATATAGTAGTGTTGTGGAGGGGGCAGGGAATCAAAGACTCAATGTATTTGAAGATAACTTATTTTGGTTTACATATAAATGAGACAACGTGTTTGTAGAACTTTTTGCAATCAGGAAAATTACATCAGTGCTGGCCATTTTCAAGCAGCTTTTTATAGCTAGACAGTTTCCAAGCTCTCATTCACTTAGGAACGGGTGTGGGGGGGGATCTCCTTTTAATTAAGCCAAGATTGTGTGCTGCATTAAAGGAATTCCCTACAAGTTTTAAACACTTGCTAGATGATCTCAATATGGGCCTGTTCAGTGTACTCGTGGGAACTTGTGCATGATATACAATGTGGAATTCAGATTTTTCGGAACATAAACAAACTTTGTGTGTGTGTGTCTTTTTAAAATTCAATTTAAAATAGGCATTCTTACATTTTTTTCTCTCTCCAAAAGAAATAACAGAAAAACCAAACAAACAAAGCAGGTATTGCGCATCACTGCAGCATCAAGATGTTTACCTTTCAAGCATGTGGAATGCAAGCAGATGTCTGATCTCTGTAGAAGGGGGTTCATTGAAATGCCGCTCTGTAATCGCATGCATTTTTGAAGGGACGGGGTGGAAAACAAAATAAGAAAATGACTCATGGTAGATCGATAGGGTCTTGTGCTTTGGCTACTTGCATTATGTTTGTGGCCTGTTCAGATTTTTTTAAAGAAACCCAAAAAACTAATCCAAGCGTTTTGACGTTCACAGCGATCCTGCTGCTGTGAGTTTGGAAATATAAAAATGAAAGCCAGTAAAATGGGGACAGACTTTTTGTAGCAGCCCGGTTAGACATACCACACAAGTTGAGGCTATCAGGTGTAAGACATCACCACAACTGCATCACTTCTGAGAAATATGGGGAGGGAAAAGAGCAGATCTGAACCATCACAGCTGTCCTGATTTTCAGTTCATGCCAAACACCTGCAAGCTCTAAAAGGATACCAAAACAAAGCTCCACCCTGTGGCGGGCAGCCAGTCTTTAATAACACTTCCCTGACTTTGCATTGCCATAAAAATTAATTTTAACTTTTTTTTAAAGTACAGGAACAGTATTTTTCCTCTCCCAGAAGTCCAGTTCAGTTCCTTTAACCAAAGAGGATAAATATGCTCCAGAAATAACCGCACAGCTGAAGCAGTAAAAGTTTTTGAACACTGTAAAATCTCTCTTGTTTTCCTTTTTTATTTTTTTTATTATCCCTTGGAAGTTCTGAAGTGAGTTGACTGTGTTTAAATCTGTCTGACTCACCTGTTGCTTTGTCAGGTCACATCTGTATGGCAGTTGCCCATACATATGGGGAAGCATGGAGCGTGTCCTTGGAAAAAGCAGGAAGCTTCTCTCCCCGCCCCTCTGGATGTCCCCATCCTGAAAGTGGGAAGCCAGACATAACAAGAGCACAGCCTCTGCTGGCCTGACAATTCTCCTCCTTGGCTGTGCAGAGGGGAATGGAAACAAATACGAGCTGGTGTAGGTGAAGTATATCGACACACACCAGTGGCTCAATGGAAGAGCATGCAGAAAGTCCCAGGCTCAATCCATGGCATTGCCAGTTAAGAAGGTCAGGTAGTAGGTGATATGAATGAGTTCTGCTCGAGACCCTGGGAAGTCATGGTCAGTTAGAATAGAGGCAATACTGGCCTGAATATATCAGTGGTCTGACTCAGTAGAATGCAACTTCATGTCTTCCTACACTAATGTTTAATGTTATTCCAAAACAGAGGTTGGAGGTGGAAAAGCAGTTTGTTATCCAGACCTACATGTTACTTCATGATAAGCATGGTCCTTTCAGTTCTGCCAGAGATCGGTGGCACTTACTTTGGAATATAGATACACCTATGTTTGGATCCTGCCCTTTCCAGTAACAAGGATCTTGGATACTAGGACTGATAGAGAATCCCTTCTGGAGAACTTTTGCCAAGCAGTAAGCAATCAGGTGGTGCCAATAGTTCTCTTTGTTACAGATGCCTACAAACTGGACATGGATGTATTTATTTATGTTTGCTTCATGTATCATCCACCTTTCTCAACAAGGTTCTAAGCAAATTACTATATCTATCTACAGATGGCATAAGCCATCCAATAAGCGATGCAGTAGGACTGCAGGTACAGAATTGGAAAACAAAGGCAAACAACCCCCCCCCCCCCCGTGTAAGGCGTTATAATGCAAAAGTGGGTTCTAGAGGTGAAAGACTACACAGTATTAGCAAGATGATGAAAACAATAAGCATTGCAATGGATAACAGCTCTATTCCCTTATAAAAGCAACCTGAGCATTTCCATTTTCAACAGTTCTAATCCTTTCTGTTTCTTTTTTGCACATACTATAAAATGAGAGAAATGTGGGGACTTTTCTGACTTCCTCAAGCAGGTTGTCTCACAAGGTGGGAGCTCTTCCCTACTGTTGCTTCTCAGCGACTGGTATTAGTGGCATATTAACTGTCTGCAAAGGCGAATGTTTCATATAATTATCATGGCTAATCATTCCCACTAGGGAGAAAAGTGAGATGCAGCTATCTAAATAAACAAATAGAATCCTTTCTGTTCCATCTCCTTTTGCAGCCATCTAAACTCAGAGGCCTTAGTCATCTGTGTACATTAATTATGTGTTGTGCAAAGGAGTACTTTGGAGTACTTTGTTTTGTGCTCAGTTGTTGGCCATATAGCAACTCGTATTCAGAGGGCATTACTACCCCATGAATGTCAAAGTTCTAGTTAGTCACTGTGACTAATATCCATTGAGACCCCCATCCTTCATGACTGTTTAATCCCTTTTAAAAGAAGAAGAAAGAAGAAGAGATTTGAGTTATACCTCACCCTTCATTTGGAGTCTCATAGTGGTTTACAAACTCCTTTCCCTTCCTCTCCCTACAACAGACACCCTTTGAGGTAGGTGGAGCTGAGAGAGCTCTTTCCAGAACTGCTCTTGAGAGAACAGCTCTGAAAGACTTGTGACTGACCCAAGGTCACTCAGCAGGTGCATGTGGAGGAGTGGGGAATCAAACCCAGCTCTCCCAGATTACAGTATATGCTCCTAACCACTGCACCAAACTGGCTCTCAGTTAAGTTTCTCCAAATCCTTGATCAGCGGTGTTTACTTTTTCTTTCCACCTTTCAAAGCTGTTTTTAAAGTATTCCAATATGTCCTTTATAATTTATCTGGAGGAAGGGGGTGAGGATATACCCAGTGTCGTGTTTTGAACACTCTAAGGGTGCATAGTGAAAGTAGGAAAGCACTGACACAATTTCTCTTTTTCTGGAACTGCAGAACCCTTTGCATCATTGTTATTAGTAAATGCTTGTTCACTCTTATACAAAGGAAATTAATGCTTTTCTCTACAGCATTGCCAGGAATCTTTGACTTGCAGACTCTTATAAAATGGGAAGATGGGTAATAAAGCATGAATGAATGCATTCTGTCTGGATGCAGCACTGGGGAGGGAAGTGAGGGTATTTTAAAAGTGTGCATATGTATTATATATTGTTATGTGCATACATTAAGGTCTAAGTTGATTTTGGAGTATGTATGTATGAGTGTTGTAGGGACACCCTGTGACATCAGATCATAAAATGATACTGAAATTTTAATTTCATTTGAAGAATGACATTTGGAGATGATGTATCAATAGCGTTTGATTACTGTTCTTTGTTTTTTATTGAGTGTTCTGCTTGATATTTTCTTGGCATTCTGTCATGCAAGTGGCGATTGGGGGAGATAAAGCAGAGGAAAAAATATTTTTTCATGTGTTCTTTTGTTCTTCTCTCCCCTCATATGTGTTTACTATCATGTTCTTGTGGAACACTTCCATTGAAGGGCTCAGTTATTTTAGAGGGACCTGGCTGCTGCCGCCTCCAATATTTACCAGTATTTGTTAGTACATTTTCATCCTGACTTTTCCTCCAAATAGCTCAGAGAAGTGTGCATTGTTCTTCATTCCTTCATTTTACCTTCTCAGAAACCCTATGAGCTATAGGTTAGAGCGAGAGAGAGTGCCTGGTCCAAGGTCACCTAGTGAACTTCATGGCAGAACGGGGATTTGAAACTGTGTCTCCTGGATCCCTGCCTGACAGTCTATTCAGTATACCCCATTGGCTCTGGAAAGTCTTGGGTTTGCTGAAATAGCAGTCAGATCTTGTACCTGCCACCTTCAAGAACAAGGAGAGAACAACAATGAAAGTAAGGTTGCCAGGTCCCCTATGCGATGTGTCCTCTGTGATGACATCAGTTCCGGGTGACATCATCACGTTGGGCACCAATGGAGCTCTTTGGGGGTGGGGCTCCCCCACCGGCCAGTTGTGTGCTGGCAGGTTGGAGACCCTGTAATCGGGGAAACCCCTGCCCCCAGCAGGAGGCTGGGAACCCTAGATGAAAGAGTTGCCTGCTTCTTCCTAGATTATCAGCATTGTTATATTGTGGGTAGCTGTGAGTTTGTTGGCGTTCATTTGTTGTGTTGTATGGTTATTTTAACATGATCTCTTAAGGAAAAAGCCTTTTCTTTAGTTTCACTTTTTACTTGTTATGTTGGTTGCTGGCTGTGTCTGGTTATGGCCTAGCAGGGCCCAGAACAGGCCTAGCCTATGTTCTGATAAAGTTCTGTTTTGTTTTGGTACCAGGTGCTTTGGCATTACTACAAACATAATGCCTAGAAATAGTATGGGTAGTACAGTAATGATCCGGGGGCAGGGGATTGCAGTTAGGTAGAATAGCAATGTGTGGCAGACCCGGCCAGGTTCATTTCCGATACATTTAATCTAGATTTGGTTGCCAAGTTTTCTGGAAATTTAGGCTTAGACATGTTGATGATGAGGCTGGAGACTGGGTAGGGTGGAAGAGGTTGTTCATCAAAATACATTTTAAGCCAGATTTATGGGATTGCTGGTGGTGGTAACAGTCACTCAAAAAGCCTCTGTGCCTCTTCAAGCTCATGTTGTTTTAATCTCTAAATCCATTACATCCTAGATTTATTTTTTGTTTTGATTACTCTTTGCATCCTGCATAATTTTCTGATCCTGCTTTGTGTCATTGATGCTTTCTAGCTTGGTGTCATCTGCAAATTTTTATTAACACTCTCCTGCCTCCCTCCCCCAGGTCTCTAATGACGAAATGTAGAAGAAAATAGACCCTAAGAAGGATCCCTGAGGGGACTCCATTGGCTGCTAGTCTCCATTTAGAACATTTTATTCTGCTCTTAACCTTTCATTCTGACAAATTGACTTTTTGGTCCTGTCTTCCACCTCTTGGCTTCTGTTGTTGTTGATAAAGTCACCAGTAGGTCTATTAATCAAAAAACTGACTTGTTGGTGAATTGCAAAACCAGGATTAGTAACTTAGAAAATGTCTCTGTGCTTCAGCAGCTGCAAAACATAAGACACAGTGTTATTCAAATGAATGTTGTCAGCTGATGTAAACTATGTTGATGTATTCTTTTCTGTTCTGATCATTTCAAAATTTGTTTTTAAACTCTATGTGGAGACATACATTAGCACATTATCCATTAGGTTTTCAGAATGAAACCAATGCTAATATTTTTATAGGCAAGTTGTTAGTGGTTTTTTTTATGGCTTTTGGCAACAGTTAAATAACATTGATGAATTTATTGGTTGATTGATAGGTGCTGCCTCCACTGCCCATAAAGTGTGTATGCCCCTTTGTCATGTCAAGTGACTGGGCCCACTCATAGAATTCCTTTGCAGTTCTAACTTGATTTGGATTGTTTATTCAGAGGCTAGTGATCTTAAGACTCTTCCAAAGCACAGTTGTAAAAACATGCCACAGCCTTAATTGTAATGGTTAACTCCAAAAACATCAAAGGAGTCCCCAAATCACTACAATAGCGTTCTTCCCCTCAGAGGATTAGTTTGATAAAAGCAAACTGAAGGGTAGAATTGACAATAGTTATGTAAATCATCAAAAAGTTTGCTTGTAGAAGGGGGAACAGAAACTTAACTTTACCACTTCCTTTCTTATTTAATTTTGACTCAAATATGTTTAGGGGGCCTAGTTCCACAACATTTGTGTGTGTGTGCTTCAAATATTGGTTTCCAACATACAGGTGGAGCCTGGAATTCTCCCAGAATTATACCTGATCTCCAGAACTGATCTTCAGACTGCAGAGATCGGTTCCCTTGAAGGAAATAGCAGCTTCAGATGGTGGACTGTCTTGGAATTACATCCTTGCTGAATGCCATCTGGTTCTCATCCTTTGCTGTTCCCAGGCACTGCTCCCAAATCTCCACGAATTTGCCAAAGCAAATTTAGCAACCCTAACATAAAGGCACAACTCTACTCATACTGATATGAATATAACTCTTAATGAAATACCTTATCATTGGCCCTCAAAATTCTTAATATGCTTACTTACAAAATTTACAGAAAAACATAGGGCTATATTGGCTGCCTGTGTGTCTGATACCCTTGTAAATTCTTATGACATGCTTTGGATGATCCACAATTTATTGCAATTGGGGTTTCAGTTTAAATACATAATCTTGATGCATGTATAGAGTAATTCAAGCCTGTGGAAATTCATGGAATAAACTATTTGAAGTGAATCACTGACTGCATTTTAAAAGAATAAATACACTAGACGAAAATGCACATCAATGGCAATTCATATACACAGTATTCTTGTACATATTTTCCATTACCATATCACTTGTTATTGATCACAATATGAAAGCTGAGGCTTTGGGGGAGAAATTCCTTTTTAAAAGAAATGAATATGTTATTAATAAAGGGCATTTCCCCCCACATTGCTCTATTTTCTGTAACAGTTCATAAATTTCCTTCTGAGAATATATATATATGTAAAATATTTCTCTGGGGGGGCACTGAAAATATTTTTGGATGTCCAGGATTTCAAATAAAAATGAGAAATTGTCAGGAAGCTTTCTGTAGTTTACATGACAGGTCTGCTTCTCTGGATCGGAGTGAAATGCTTCTAATCCTCAGTTTTATGAAAAATCTCCTCGGCATTTCTTCAATGGCTCCTAGAGACTGAAGTTGTTGGGCAGCATTTCAAAGCTGTTGTGGTACCATCTTGCTTTAGGCACATTGCTGGCTATGTCAACCTTTGCTTAGAAATCTCTGACGGTGAGGCAATCACTCATATTTATTTATTTATTTGCAGCATTTGTGCTTCGCCTTTCTGCTAATACTGGTACCTAAGGTAGCTAACAAAGCTAACACATTCCTTTTAAATATTATAACAGAGAGTCAGTGTGGTGTAGTATTGGATACACTACTAGAGTTGGATCAAGGAGACCTTGGGTTGACAGCCTCCAGGTGGGGCCTGCAGATCTCCTGCTTTTCCAACTGATCTGCAGCTAGCAGAGATCAGCTAGAAAATGGCTGCTTTGAAGTGGGGACTCTGTGGCATTATACCCTGCTGCCTCTTATTTATTTATTTTTATTTATTTATATTTCGATTTATATCCCGCCCTTCCCACCGAGGTGGCTCAGGGCGGCTTACAACATATAAAACTTACATAGGTTTGGCTTAAAAACAGTTAAATAACAACAGTTAAAACAATAATTTAGTAAAATGTAAAACATAGAAACCAGCGGACTATCAAAATGCATTCTAGCTCCATCCAAAAATTTTCAGTGTCAGTTAGTTGTTGTAGGCCAGCCGGAAGAGGACTGTTTTGCAGGCCCTGCGGAACTGCCCTAGGTCCCGCAGGGCCCTTACCTCTTCTGGCAGCTGGTTCCACCAGTAAGGCGCCGTTACCGAGAAGGCCCGATCCCTGGTGGATTTCAGACGGGCCTCCTTTGGCCCGGGGATTACTAGCAGATTTTGCGAGCCCGATCTTAGTACTCTCTGGGGAACGTACCGGACCTTGTACCGGACTTGGAATATTATTGGCAGCCAGTGCAGATCCCGAAGCCCCGGCCGAATGTGCTCCCATCTTGGGAGCCCTAATAACAGCCGGGCAGCGGCATTCTGCACTAACTGCAGTTTCCGAGTTCGGCACAAGGGCAGCCCCATGTAGAGGGCATTACAGTAGTCCAACCTCGAGGTGACCGTAGCATGAATCACCATTGCTAGGTCATCGTGCTCCAGGAAAGGAGCCAACTGCCTCGCCCGCCTAAGATGAAAAAATGCAGACTTGGCAGTGGCTGCTATCTGAGCCTCCATTGTCAATGAAGGCTCCAATAGTACCCCCAGACTTTTGACCTTGTGCGCCGCTGTCAACGGCGCCCCGTCAAAGACTGGTAGGGGGATTTCCCTTCCTGGGCCACAACGACCCAAGCAAAGGACCTCTGTCTTCGCCGGATTCAGCTTCAGCCCACTCAGCCTAAGCCACCTAGCCACCGCCTGTAGCGCCCGGTCCAAATTTTCTGGGGCGCAGGCAGGCCGGCCGTCCATAAGTAGACCCATACCTTCAGGCAATCTGGACAAGGGGGCGCATATAGATGTTAAACAACATCGGGGAAAGTACCGCCCCTTGAGGCACTCCGCAATCAAGCGTGTGTCTCTGGGACAGTTCGTCCCCAATCGCCACCCTTTGTCCCCGACCATCAAGGAAGGAGGAAAGCCATTGTAAGGCCAGCCCCTGAATCCCCGCGTTGGCAAGGCAGCAAGCCAGCAACCGATGGTCGACCATATCGAACGCTGCCGATAGGTCTAACAACATCAGCACCGCCGAGCCGCCTTGATCCAGATGCCATTGAAGGTCATCCACCAGGGCGACCAGCACTGCCTCCGTCCCATGGCCCGGGCGAAAACCAGACTGGCAGGAGTCAAGGACAGAAGCGTCCTCCAGGAAACTCTGTAGCTGCAACGCCACTGCCCTCTCAATAAGTTTGCCCAAAAAGGGCAAATTCAAGACCGGACGATAATGTGCCAATTCGGCCGGGTCTAACGTTGTTTTTTTCAAGAGGGGACGGACCACCGCCTCTTTAAGCGCTGATGGAAAATGCCCCTCCAATAGGGATCTATTTATGATATCCCGCACAGGATATCTCAACTCCCTCTGGCAGGTCTTAATAAGCCAGGAGGGGCACGGGTCCAATTTGCAAGTTGTTGGGCATGCAGATAGGAGGATCCTGTCAACTTCTTCCAGGCTGAGAGCACTGAAGCCGTCCAGAACACGATCCGAAGACAGGCACAGGGCCTCAGGTTCGCTAACTTTATCTAATATGACAGGGAAGTTGGAGCGGAGCGACGCGATTTTATCCGCAAAGAAATTCGCAAAAGCCTCACAGCCAATTTCCAATTCATTAGAATTTGGTCTGCCCTGTGGCAGTGTTGTAAGAGTCCGAATTATATTGAACAGTTGTGCCGGGCGCGAAGTTGCAGACGCAATCTCGGCCGCAAAGTATGTTTTCTTTGCGGCCTTCACTGCCATCTCATAGGACTTCATAAACTCTCTATAAGATGTTCGAGTCGCTCCCCAAACCTTGCTCTCTCCCAGATCCACCCCCAAAGTTTCCAGGTTTTTTCCAGTACAGACCTGGCAACCGTAGTGAAGTCTCAACTCAAACATGAAGCAAGTTGGATGATCTTAGACCAGTCACTGCTTAGGGGACCATATGTCACCCTGATCTCCTTTAAGAAAGAAGGGAAGAGTGAAAATGTAATAATTTTTTTCTTGTAAATGATGTGTTGGTTGCTGTTTCTTCTCACAGCCCACCAAATCTGTGGACAGACCCCCCCCCACACACACACACAAAGGTTAATTAGTAAACATGAGTGGAGGTTACCATGTTACCACTTCCTTTCATATTTAATTTTGACTCAAAGTAGGGGGTCTACTTCCACAACATTTCTCTCTCTCTCTGTGCGTCTCTCTCTCTCTTTCTCCCTCTCTGTACGCTTCAAATATTTGTTGCCAACATACAGGTGGAGCCTTGAGTTCTCCCAAAATTATACCTGATCTCCAGAATTGATCTCCAGACTTCAGAGATCAGTTCCTTTGAAGGAAATAGCAGCTTCAGGTGGTGGACTGTCTTGGAATTGCATCCCTGCTGAATTCCATCTAGAAGAATTCCATCTAGAAACTAGAACTAACTTCCCATGCGGTGTTTTTGCTGAGCCTGTAGACCGAGCAGTGAGGGCAGGTGGGCAGCAGTGGCATAATGCATGCACGGAGCAGACAACCAGCATCCTTAGGTAGATGCCATACTGGGGGATAGCGCCCAAAAGAGTCACAGATGACTCCTGAGCCACTGAGCATCAGTGCATTATTGCTGCGGTGCATATCGAAACTCACTTCTAAGCAGCCAGCATGAGGAAGAAGTTGCAAGTTGATAGGGAGGTCTTCTGCTCCCCTTTCAGGTTGCATGCAATCATATAGACTGCCAAACTGGTAAACAGTGGTGTATACTAGCAATGTTTGGTGCTCAAGGAGGCACATCAGCCTTGCAAAAGCCTTGATAGTACTTGTCTAAAATTGTGTTTCTGTTGTAATCCCCAGCTGATAAATTGTAAGGAAACAGGAAACTATTTCTCACTAGAAGCATGCAGCTAAGTCACTGGTGCCAGAAACCTTACAAAATTATGCAGCAAAACATGAAGAGACCTTCACCCTCCCACAGCCTTCCATATGTCAACACCCTTGATCACATGTTGAAATCTTCTCCCTCCAACTTCCACAGGCTGTTTGGCAAGTCTAAATTAAATTGGAAGCAGTTGTCATTTCAAGACTTCTACTTCTTTGGTTCTATTTGTGTTTACTTGGGTCTTTAGTAATGATATATTGGTGATATCAACTGAGCTTTGAAGCACAGCTTTTTAATCCTTAAAAATAAAAAAAGAGATGTGATTCTTGATCATTGATTAAAGAGACCTTTGAGATGATCCAAATTAGTTTCACATGGTTAAGGATGACACAGGAGGTGCATTGTAACTTGCAAAAGAGGAGGGAGGAGAAATCTGCCAGGTGTTGTGGTTTCCCACGTACCATTGCGTTATTTGCAGTGCACATGCAAGGGGAAGAGAATGATCTGCGATTAACCCCATCAGGAAGAAAAGTGAAGGGAACATAAGTTGCCAGTAATATAGTTTGGAAAGGATAAGAAAGCAGGGCCCCGTCATAACTACAGCATTATGGAAAGCCCAGCAGTATCTCAGCAAGGCAACCTCTAGTCTAGCTCCCAACCAGCTCCTATTAAAAACAACAACATGCAACTATGCCTGTGTTGTCCTTCCAGATATACTCCCCATCTATCACTGCTGGTCTATTATCATGTATCATATTCTTTGGATTTGGTAGTTTAGGATTGTGGATTTGGTGGAATGGAACAAATACAGTGGGTGTGTTCACACACATTAAATAACGTGCTTTGCAACTGGATTTTTACTGTGTAAAAATAGCAAAATCCTCTTGCAAACAGTTGCCGTGTGAAAGCACCCATTGTATCCTCTTTATGGTTTGCCTTATCCTGCCTGCATTCCATTCCACCTGATATCTAATAGGGGAGTTGGAAGCTGAACAAGATCAGCCTGGGAAATATTGTTAGCTTTTCTACTTTGATCTCCTATACTTTCTTTTTCTGTAATGTTCTCTTTCTAGCCTCTTAAAGGGCTCTAGTTTGGGGGCAATTCATTTGGCCACTCCTAACTTGGTTGCATGTGCTGCACAGAGGAGCACAGCCATGAGTAGATGGTTGCAAACATCTGGACACACTTACTTTTGTGTGAAAATTCCAGCAGATGATATGAGCAAAGAGCCATGTGCCACCTGCACACATGGCGGACAGAATTATACCCTTCTAAGTCAGTTGATTTCAATAGCTAGTAGTTGGCAAGAACAGCAGCTATTGCCAGAGACAATTGTGAGAATCAGTCCCCAGAAATGATACTGACAAATGGTCCAAAAGCCTGTTAGCTATGAATCAGCAGTGCCTCGCTTGTGGTTGGGCTAAAGGTCATACTTCATAAGATGCAACAGATGTCTTCACCATTGAGTGTCCTCATTATTTGCCATTCTCTTTTGCTTCAGTGTTTATCAGTTTGTATATTGCTTTAGCATGCTGGAACTAGAAAATGGATAACTGCTTTTTCTGGATTTCAAAAAGAGCTGCCATAGCTGCATAGCTTTTGTTTCTTTGAGTGTTCTCTTCTCTTTCCTCCAACAATGCCTTTTTGTAGCCTCACCAGTAAGAGCTGAGGGAAGGAAAAAGCAGGGAAAGATAAGCTTCTATCCAAATAGAATGTTAGTATGATTTAACTTGTCAGGTAGTGAGGTCTTTCACATCACTGATTACCTGATTCTTTTACCTGGACAGGCCAGGGATTGAAGCAGATGCTCTTGTACAGGTAGCCGGCTCGAGGTTGACTCAGCCTTCCATCCTTCCAAGGTCGGTAAAATGAGTACCCAGCTTGCTGGGGGGAAAGTGTAGATGACTGGGGAAGGCAATGACAAACCACCCCATAAAAAAAGTGTGCCGTAAAAACGTTGTGAAAGCAACGTCACCCCAGAGTCGGAGACGACTGGTGCTTGCACAGGGGACCTTTCCTTTCCTAGCACTGAACCATGTGCTCTTAACCTTCTCATGGGATCTCTATTAGACTTGGCTTCAGCAAGGGAGAAGAACTAAGTGGTTGTTTGAAAGGCTTCCTTTTAGCAGATAATGTGTTAATTCATGGAAGTTACATTCAACCTAGAAAACTGTAGATCGGGGTGGCCACATGTGGCTCTTTCATACATATTGTGTGGCTCTCGTTGGTTGGTGGAGAATGCATGTAAAGTTAAAGTTGCTTTCTTTCCTCGTCTCCCTCCTTCTCCCCATCCCTTCCTTCTTGTCTTGCAGCTCTTCAAACATCTGATATTCATGTCTTGCGGCTCTCAGACATCTGATGTTTATTCTGTGTGGCTCTTAAGCAAGTTTGGCCACCCCTGCTGTAGATGATGAGAGTACCAGTTGTTGCCACAAGATATTTCTTTTGAACTTGGAAATCATCAGCTCCACCTAGTGTAGAAAAATGCATGAAGAACCTGCTTATCTTGGTGCAAAATAAGAAGTTACATTTGCTTACTGAGAGATGATGGATTTTCAGAATATATCACTGATAAAAGACAAGCAGTTTAAGCCACCCCAGGGACGGGAGACAGGTGGATCAAAAAAGCGCATACACACACGTACATCTGTCTGCTGTCCCCTTCTCAAACGCAGCCCGCCTGGGGCTGGATCAAAGCCACCTCAGAAATTTCAAGGCACTTCCCTGGCCGTCTGGAGCGCTCCAGAAGCTCCTCTTGAGTGCAAGTAGCCCGTCCCTGTTTCAGGGGCAGGCTGCATGCCATCTGGAGGCTCCCGGCCACTCCTTTTCCAGCCAGCTCTCAGAGAATTGAGCTCCCTTTAATAGTTATATAGAAGAGAGAATGTTGGCATGTGATGCTTGCTGCACATAGATAAATTAATGTGCACCTACTGAAAATCTTCCTCCTCAAGCAAGAGTGTCGTCAATTGCAGCTGGTCATTCCAAAAGACTGGGGCAGTGTATAAGGGGGCCAAAGAGACTTTGGTTCTACTTCTAGATAAGATTTTGAAACCTAGTAGACTTGAAGTGTCCTGTTATTGATAAGACCTGTGGGTAGAGGGTTTGGGAATAATTGTTTTACTCTGATTATACATACATGTTCTTTGTTTTGATGTATGTAATACGTTTAAGCCCATTGGCTCCTTGAACTACTATTCTTCTCACGGTCTCCCAGATACCCAGTAATTAAGTCTAAGCTGCAAATGGTGTCAGTTATAAAAGCACCTGGAATGAATCAAAGCAGCATAACACTTGGCTGCCGTGTTATGAAAGTTGAAAATAGCTGGTTCTCAGAGTAATAATTGCTCATGTCTTTGGTCCCTAAATAGGTTCTTTTCATGATGGTGGAAAAAAAAGTGCAATGTGATCAAGTAAACTTCGTCCCTCTAATTGAAATCAAAGGCACAAAGAAACAGCTTGTAACAAAGAAAATATGCGGCTTTCTCCCATGTGTCACTCTTGGCTCATAAAAAGAGTGGCAAATAGTCGGGTCACTGAAAGAGAGTGTCTGCCCCCACAGCACTCTTGCTTTTTTGCTGTTTGCGCCATTGTCCTATGGCGTTAAAGCTAAACACAGACACTGTTCCTCTCACTGTACAAACTTTCTCTACCTCTCATTATAGGCAGCTGATGGAAAAACAAACACCAAATAACGCATCTGGGGATGGTTTATTTCTTTACAAGTTGACTAGGAGACAATGTTGGGTGAATTTTGCCAAATCAGACACTGCTGTCATTTCACAATACAGGAAATTTGGAAAAGGTGTTGCAGATGTTTTAAATAATGTTCCGTTTTGAGCATGGCAGTGATGGGTAGATGCCTTCCCTCCTCCTTCAGGACAAGACAAAAAAAAAAAAACCCCAAACCATAATGGTGCAAGTAAATTTAACTTCACTGAGCAATCTGGGATCTGGATGTGCCTGATTACACATGTGCATAAACTATAAATTGTCATTGCTTCATGCCAAATCATGCAAAGATGCATTACTTCATTAATTTCTATGGGTTGGATCCCAAAGTACTGTTGCAGCACACCAGTTACATGGCTCTTTCATTGGAAATATTTGACAACACCCCTCCTATGCAGATCCCCACTTTGCCTCACATGCTGTTCCTTCTTTGGCCCTCATGAGCAGAACTTCAGGGGGCTTGATGGCTGCAGCAAGAGGGGTAAAGTAGGAGAGTCCCACTCCACTAATGCTTTTTTGGAACTAACCCCAATATATCAATTGATAAACTCAAAGCCAACTTGGAATTATCTTTGAAAACGCATAGTGAGAAGTACCCAACATATTGATGCTTTTGTCTGGGATCGACGGATTCAAACCCTTGTGGCAACCAATGCCAGGAAACACTGGTTTTGCAGTTCTGTATGAGAAAAAAAAACAGTCAAAGTAGACTAGAGGAAGACTGAAATACCTGTTTTCTTGGCAAACTCATATGGCAAGGTTATGGAATCCCTTATGTATGTGATTTGTAATATAAGAACTGTTAAGTATTTGTAGGGCTATTTTTGTAGAAAAGTCTAGCAGGAACTCATTTGCATATTAGGCCGCACCCCCTGATGCCAAGCCAGCAGAACTGCTTTCCTGCTCAAAAAAAGCCATGAGTATTTGCTATAGATACCCAGAACTGCTACTGATACTGTACTCTTTTTACCTTGTAGAAAATGCCACTCCTTTATGGAGCAGCACTAAGCAGCGGTACAAAAAGAACACAGTTTTATTTTGTTTTTAATCCACTATATAACCTTTGTAGTAGTGTTACAAATTCCCAGATTTATATCTGCAAAAATGTACTCTATAATGAGATTTCAAACAGGTGGTTTTAGACTTCAGATGTCCCAGAAATTACAGAACGATTCACACAACTGTTCAGGTACTTTTGGACATTTTGTTATGAATCAGTGAAGTGGAAAATGAGCCATCTAACATATTTATAGGATCAGGAGTGCAAGGTCAAGCAATAGTAGAGAGCAGTATTTTTTCACTTTGCTGGTGACAAAGAACAAGTGTACCTTCTTCAGCTGGGAGCAACACACAGTCATAAACACATAATCATTAACACGAAGAAGACTTTTAAGTACATTTTGAAATCAGTAGACTTACAATGCAGTACTAAGAACATTTTTCTGGGTATAAGTATCACTGAATAGACTTTGGAAGGATTCTGAGTAGACCCCCCCCCCCCTTAGGATTGCACAGTTAGACAGGATAACTGTGTTAGGAATGCACTTAAATACTGCCATTTATAAAAAAAAGCAGGATAAAAACCCATTTTAAGAAAATGAGACCAAATTTTCCTGTCTCAACTATTCATTGTATTTGCTGAAATCTTATAAGGCTGTTTTTGCTTTTGTTAATTTCTTGCCTGTGCCTGGTATTGGGTTTTGGGTTTTAGTGGTGCAAAGGGGAATTGGTGGCAAGTTTGCAGAACTTCTTCGTGGTCTCTGTGCTTCACACTCATGGTATAGAGCGCCTGCGCTGATCCCCGAATTGGTATCTGAAAAGCCCGGGATTTTTCTGCGCTCGGCGCCAATGGGCATGCGCAGGCGTCCCAGTACGCATGCTCACCGGCGCCAACGTGGGGATCCCGCCAGTTCCTTTCTGACTGCTGCGCAGAGAGGTTTGCCTTTCATGTCCCCAGTCGGTGAGATATCGGTCTTTTTGCCTTTATCGTTGTAAATAGCCTGTTTGTTGTTTTTCTTAGCGTAGATAGTTAGTTAGTTTAGATAGAAAAAAAAAGTTTGTGTGTGTGTTTGTTGGACTGCCCTCCGGGGCCTTTCCCACCGTTTGTATTCCCCCAAAGTTTTTTTCCCCTCAGAGGACTCTGAGCGGGTTTTTGGTGACTGGAGTCTATGGAAAGTCACTGGGGGTTTTTCAAATGCTGCCGCTCCTGTGGGAAGAAGATTGCCCCCCCAGACGGCCATTCTCTGTGTCTTCTCTGCTTGGGTGAAGCGTACCGTGTGTAGTCCTGCCCACATTGCCTCAGCTTCTCCAAGCAAATGAGGAAGAACCGGGCGGCGCAGCTTTTGGCTGCTCTAACCGAATCGGCACTCTGCCCTCAAAAATCAGCATCGGGCCCATCGGCATCGACCATGACAGACACTCCGGCCCCGACGGTCACATCGGCTGATGTGACCCCGATCGTGACCGAAATGCCGATTGAGCGAGGCTCCTCCACAAAACGATCCCATGACGGATCAGTGGAAATGCCCGCTAAGAAGCGTCGGGATGACTCGGGGACCCGAGCATCCGCCCCGAAGAAGGCCAAGGAGAAGCAGAAGAGGCCCCGCACTCCATCGCCCTCACGTGACGTTTCGGCACCGACTGCTCTGCCGAGGAAGATCCTGGCATCCCTGTGCCACAGCCCATCGGCATCGAGAGGCAGTACCCAACAACACCGTCTCTCGATGTCTGAGCAGGAGATCGACCTCATCACAGCGATCCTTGTCATCCGGGTCGCGGCGTCGCAGTAGGGGCGGGTCGATCTCAGAAGTGGAGGCTTCGGCGCTGATGGATCCGTCTCCTCCGATGGAACCCAGAGGCAGACAGGAGCTAGAGCCCTCCATGGCACCACGCCGTTTCCCACCGCTACCATTGTGGGAGCAGCGTCATTGGCCCCCCACCTATCCCTATCCTTACCCTCCTTATCAGTGGTATCCACCAAGGGAGTTTGCGAAATGGGATCAACAGTCGGAGGCATCCTGTATGTCGAGGCTGTCGCACCATTCCCGAAGACCATTGGCATTGATCCCTCCGGAGAGGCGCACTACCTCACAGGCTGAGACTCGTCGGCGACCATCGACGTCGATCCGCTCGCCGATCTGGGAATCGACGCCGATCCTCTCTGAGCACTCCGTTCACCGGGAGTCTTCTTCATCGGACTCTGAGAGTGGTGCTGACACCCAAGGTGCTTTGGAGCCTTCACCAAGGTCCCAGACGACCGAAGATCTTCTGATTTCGCCATTGGAGGACCTGAAGTCCTATGGCGACCTAGTGAAGAGGATGGCAACCTCCCTCTCCCTGCCTGTGACGCAACCACAACCCGTCGTGGATGATAATGTCTTTGACATTATGCAAAGGGACACATCCACATCAATCGCTTTGCCGGTCACCAAAGTGATTCTGCAGGCAGTCAAGGAGCCCTGGAAGAAACCATCTTCGACTCCGGTGTCATCCAGAAGGCTGGACCATATGTACAGGGTCCGGGAGACGGGCACTGAGTTCCTTTTCACCCATCTGAAACCGAACTCAGTGGTCGTCTCTTCTTCCTCCAAGGCACGAAAGGTCCACTCATCCCCACCCGATAAGGTGGGAAAGAAGCTGGACAATATGGGGAGAAAGGTATACTCTGCAGGGGCCCTAGGAGTAAAGGTATCTAACTATGCGGCTTGCATGGCTAGATACCAGTACTCCTTATGGGAACAACTCACCCCTCTCCTCTCTTCCCTGAGCGAGGACAAAAAGGCTGCTGCCAGGAAGCTGTAGAAAGAAGGCTTTGCTGTGGCCAAGCAACAGTTGGCTGCAGCAAAGCACATGGTGGACGTGTCGGCAAAGGCAATCACGTCCGCTGTGTGCATTTGTCGACACTCCTGGCTACGATCAACAGCCCTGCAGCAGGACACTAGGGCTTTTGTTGAGGACTTGGCCTTCGAGGGGGATGGCCTGTTTAGCACTATCACAGACAGTGCACTGCAGGAAATAGATAAGAGCCTGAAGACCTCCAGGAACCTGGGTGTGCAGGCCACCTCCAGGGCCCCTAAGGCAAAGCAGTGGCACAAACCGTGGGCCAAGAAGCCTTACCAAAAGTTTTCGCCCGAACAGCAGTGGCGACCTCGCTCCACCCAGCCTGACAGACCATCGTACTCAGGCAACAACAGGAACCAATATGGTTCTCAGGCCACTGGCAAATCCAAGGGTGCTTGCCCTCAAAAGCAGGGCCTTTGACTTTCTCGTGGCACACGTCATCGCCCCTACTTCAACATCTCTCCGCCTCCGCCCTTTCCTACCTGCCTGGGAGTTGATCTCTACAGACAGGTGGGCTTTGTCCATTATACAAGAGGGCTACAAAATAGAGTTTGCTCAGATTCCGAACCAATCCGTGGTGATCACCACTCCCCCTTCCCCACCTCTGCTGGCGGAGGTGAACAACCTCCTACAGAAACAAGCCATAGAGAGAGTTCCGATGGAGGCCAGGACGGGAGGTTTTTACTCTTGCTACTTCCTGGTCCCCAAGAGGGACGGGGGCTTAAGACCAATTATAGATCTTCGGAATCTGAACAAATTTATTCTGTACCAGAAGTTCAGAATGTCCAAGCTGCAAACAATCGTGCCCCTCATCAATCAAGTGGACTGGATGGCGACCCTGGACCTCAAGGACGCCTACTTCCATGTCAGCATCCATCCGGCGTTCAGGCGTTTCCTCAGGTTTGCAGTGGGTTCCCAGCACTTCAAGTTCAAAGCCCTTCCGTTCGGCCTGTCCACTGCACCTCGGGTGTTTACGAAGATGATGAGCGTTGTGGCTGCCCATCTCCGTCTCCAGGGAGTCGTCGTTTTTCCATACATCGACGACTGGCTCCTTGTGGCGAAGTCGAGAGAAAGTTTGTCAATGCACATTGCCATCACTCTACGTCTTCTCGACACCTTGGGGTTGCAGGTCAATTTGGAGAAATCTCACCTTACTCCGTCAAGGACAGTGCAGTTCATAGGGGCTTTGCTGGATATGAACCAGCATCGTGCATACCTGCCTTCACAGAGGGCAAAGGACATTGTTGGTCTGGTACAACTGCTTCAGAGGCGAAAGTGGGGCACAGCACAGCAGCTTCAGCAGATATTGGGGCTGATGGCAGCGACGACAAGCGTGCTACTTTTTGCGAAACTGAGAATGAGAGTTGTGGTTTCTTCGCCAGTTTCGCCCACTCAGAGACTCACCTCGAAAGAGGTTCACCATCCCATCCGGGACTCTTCAGACGCTACAGTGGTGGGAGTCAGAGAACAACATCTGCCAGGGAGCTCCCTTTCATCTCCCAACTCCCACTGTGACTATCACCACGGATGCTTCCTTGTGGGGTTGGGGGGCCCACATGGAAGGCCTGTGTGTGGGGGGCCAGTGGCCGCCAAAACTGACTCAGTTCCACATAAACTACCTAGAACTGCCCTACGCTCTTTCCGCCCCTTAGTGGCGGGGAAGACTGTAGCACTGCTTACGGATAATACCACTGTCCTGTGCTACATCAACAGGCAGGGAGGGACAGTGTTGCGTCGGCTCTGCGCATTGGCGATGGATCTCTGGTCGGAGTGTCTCCAGTACGACATCTTTGTGAAGGCGGCACACCTTCCGGGGGTCCTCAACATTCAGGCAGACTCCCTCAGCAGGGGTAAGGCTTCCCCACACGAGTGGGAACTGCAGTGGCGTTTTCTGAAGCCTGTATTCCAGCTTTGGGGGTACCCGCAGCTGGATGTCTTCGCCACGGCCGAGAACAAGAAATGCCCCATGTTCTGTTCCAGAAGAGGAGCGGATCCAGCCTCTCTGGGAAACGAGCTCCTGTTTCCTTGGGAGGGCTGGTTCCTCTACATGTTCCCGCCTCTGCCGTTGTTGACGAAGATGGTCAACAAAATAGCACGGGAGAGACCATGCTACATCCTGGTGACTCCCTGGTGGCCTCGCCAGAACTGGTTCTCGATCCTGCTCCAACTGTCGAGGGGGGTCTTCTACCAGTTTCCGGCAGAACCGGACCTTCCGTCAGCTCAGGGCGGGCATGTATTCCATCACAACGTGCCCCATCTGAAGCTGACAGCGTGGTTCATCAACCAGTAGGGTTCTCTGACAGGGTCCAGCAAGTCCTTATGAACAGCAGAAAACCGTCCACCCGCGCTTCCTATGACAGGAAGTGGTGGAGATTTACTAAGTTTTTAGTTGACCCTTCGGTCTCACCTAGCAGGGTGGGATTGTCGGCAATTTTTGATTTTTTGTTGTCCCTAGTGGATGCGGGCCTGGTTTTCTCCTCCATCAAAGTTTATTTGGCGGCAATATCTGCCTTCCATGATCCGGTGGAAGAGTACTCCGTTTTCGCACACCCTCAGTCCAAAAGATTTTTGAAGGGGTTGTTTAGGCTGCACCCACCATCAAGATCGCCCCCACAGTTGCGGGACTTGACTTTAGTGCTGGACAAACTAACTCGTCGTCCTTTTGAGCCGATGGCCATGTGCTCTTTGCAGCTCTTGTCATGGAAGACTGCATTTTTGGTTGCCATCACATCAGCGCGTCATGTTGGGGAGCTCATGGCGATATGTTGTGATTATCCTTATCTTGTTTTTCGAGAGGCTGGGGTTTCCCTGGCGCCGGACATTAGTTTTCTTCCGAAAGTGGTCTCTCAGTTCCACCTCAATTTAGAAGTTTGGTTGCCCACTTTTTACCCTAGCTCTTCCTCGGACGAGGAACGTAGGTTGCATGCTCTGGACGTTAAGCGTGCTTTGCTGTTTTATTTGAAACGTTCAAAGGTTTTTCGTAAGGACAAGCAGCTTTTTGTTTCGTATGCTGCTCCCCAGGATGCTGCTCCCCAGGATTTCGTCTCAGAGGCTCTCAAAATGGCTCATTGAGACGATTAAACTCTGTTATTTGTTGGCAAAGAAGCCGTTACCTGGACCTGTTCGTGGACACTCCACAAGAGCGATGACCACGTCGGTGGCGTTCCTGAGAGGCGTGTCCCTTTCTGATGTCTGCAAGGCTGCCACCTGGTCTTCTCCGCATGCCTTCATGAAGCACTATGTGCTGGACGTGCATGCTCAGCAGAGGACTCGGTTGGGAACTGCGGTGTTGCAAGCTGTTTCTTCCGGTTGACCATCTTCCCGCCTCCAGGTATGTCTTGCTTGCTAGTCTCCAATGAGTGTGAAGCACAGAGACCACGATGAAGATAGACAGGTTGCTTACCTGTAACTGTAGATCTTCGAGCGGTCATCTGTGCATTCACACTACCCACCCTCCTTCCACACTGCTGACGGTCTCCCTCCAGTAGGGGCTTCCAGCGGTCAAGAAGGAACTGGTGGGATCCCTGCGCTGGCGCCGGTGAGCATGCGTACTGGGACACCTGCGCATGCCCATTGGCGCTGAGTGCGGAAAAATCCCGGGCTTTTTAGATACCGATTCGGGGATCGGCGCAGGCGCTCTATCCCATGAGTGTGAATGCACAGATGACCACTCGAAGATCTACAGTTACAGGTAAGCAACCTGTCTTTCCAGTTGTACTGGAATTGCACAGGTTCTTATGGATTCAGAAGATTTCTAAGAAGCATGAGGCTTTTTCAGGCATGTGCGGAGCCTTTCCTACATAGCTATAGGCTGATGATGTCATTATGCTCCATCAAGTGCAGGAAGGCGCTGCACATGCACATTGCGTCCTATTGTATCTCTGAAGCCCCCGGAATGTACCTAACCTGACAGAATCTGCCATGTTTGACAACAGAACTACCAGGCAGTATTCTATCACTCTGTGCAGAGAATTGACAGCTTTCTTGTGTCCTGTGCTGTTCCTGAAGCCCCTTCTGACTCCAAAAGGATCATTCCCAGCTGTGTGGGACTTGTATGAAGGAATAGCTGTGCAGGTTGTGGGACTGGAGTGAGAAAGGACAAGGGTTTGAAATAGCTCATCTTCCAAAAGTGATGTTCCCCTGAGGAAAGGAGTTGATTCCATCCCCTTGTCCTTCCTCACCCCAGCCCACTGACCTGTATGGCTGTTCTTCCACATGAATGCCATGACCTGAGAAAGGGGCTATAGGAACAAAGAGGAATGTGGGAAAACTGGTGTGAGTGGACAGTTAAATACTACCACTATAGCTCTTTGGTGGGGACTTTCAGATCTCCTAAATTTCTGAGGGTATATGTGATATTCTTCTCTACTTGTCAGAGAATGCCATCAATAAATATTACTTCCCAAATATGTAAATATTTTAAAGCATATTTTCACTGTCTCTCCTACACACAAACATTGTGTGGATACAATATACGGACTGCAAGTGCATATTTCCTTATTTTAACTCTTGAGGTTGAGATACATCTGTTTGGTATCCTGTGGTTTTGAGAATTCTGCCTTGAAAACTTGCTGTTAAGGGGACACTCAGAACAAAAAAGTTATGTTATGACTTGCAGATGCAAACTTTTTGAAGGCTTATCTCTTGGAATGCTGTTTTTATTAACCACTTAATTGCTACTGTTTCAGTGTTGAGGTTCTCCCATAGTTTCTGGAGTGGGGATATATTCTGCAGAAAATACATTTTAGACCAGCATTAGAGGTTTCTGGAAATTGTCCTCGCTGTAACGAAACTTGTCTCTCCATTTCAAGTCTTAGGCAGGTTATTCACCAAATTGCAGCCAAACTTGCATCAAGTATTTAGTTTTCATTTGTAGTCGGTACCTCTGTTGCATCAGTTCTGTTTTAGTGCAACAGTGCACACATCAACTGATTTTTTTGTGGGAATAGGGTGTGGAAGATCAGTTTTTAATTTATTTCTGTAAGCAATTAGGATCCTGTAAAAGAGGATTGAAGAACTCTGTGATGCCAAAGAGATGAATGTGCTTTTGTTGGATGATTAAACCCCCAGCATATGACACTTGAACAAACAAATAGTAAACAGGAATGTAGGAAATCTTTTCTTCATGGGGAGTGGTTGTTCTTGCAATCCTGGCTGTTTCCTTTGAAGTTGGATTTGGATGTGAGGAGGGGGATGAGAAATTTCTGGTTTCATTCCCTCATGGATCCCAGTGAACTTTCATCTACGTCTTTTCATTATTTGCTTATTCCACTACATCTCCCAGTAGGAATGACCATAACTATGTTTCAGTGGTTCCAGGCTAAAACATAGGAGGCATTTTTTTAAGTCATTAAATATTTTCCATAGCTTGCTGAATTGTACTATGTTTCATCATGTTAGCATAATTAATGACAGCGTTTTCAGGGTGTTGAGTCCATTTATTTCTACTGATAGCAGTCTAGAGTCTTTTCATATATTCTGAAAAATCATGCGGTAATTGAATACAACAATCCTCAAGAATATAAAAAATGATATATTTTGAGGTATCTGGTTCAAATCTTAGGAGCCGAATAAAGCAGAATATAAAATCCATCCAAAGACTATCATAGTAGCTGAAAAACATCGGCTACTTAGTATAAAGGACAAAAATTATTAACAAATATTTCAAATAGTAATTACAATAAATTAGTTAATCAAATGATAGATACTAGAAGTTTTGGTACAATGCTTAAAATAGAATGCTCCGATTCATTCAATAAGGGTTTAAAAATAGGCAAAGATACTTTAAACTGGCATCTCCTTCTGCAGCCACAGTTAAAAAGTTGACAAAGGTCAAAATCCAACATCATATCTTTTGGCAACATTTAGAGAAAAAACAAATAACATTTTGATTTTAATATGTATCTGAGAGAGGAACAAATCTTAATTTAAAAACATACAACTGTTTTCCATACATTATTTATTAGGACCAATCTTGAGTACTTAAATACAACAGATATTAACAGTACATGATTGTTACATGATTCAACAATATGCTCTGTATCCTTATTAAAATACTCTGCTGTATTTCTTGAGCTCCGAGCTATGTTTCTTCTTTAGGCAAACAACTAAATACTGCTGTAACACCTTTCCAAATTCCCCTGCGTAATACACATGGAAAGGAATTGAATAATATTAGCACAAGAAGTACTAGCTTGGATCCAGTCCATGGGAGTCTGACTTCCTTGCCCCCGCTATTTCCTACAGCCCCCCCAATACTGCTCCTGGGTTATGGGAAACCCTAGAAATAGCTTGGAGGTGGTTGGATGCCAGGCATGAGATGGGGAAATCATATTCCTCCCTTGGGTGCACAGAAATCTGTGTGGAACCCACTGTGCCATATAATCCAAAAGCAACATTAGTGAAACTCTTAGTAGAAGCAAATAATGTCACAGTGACATCCAAGCTTTCCTCAGAACTCTTATTCAAATGAACACATGAACATTTGATTCTGCACTCCTCCACCAGCAACTGTTGGAATGGCCGTGGGTTAGCCATAGCTATCACAGGAGTTGTCCTTGAAAGGGCAGCTGCTGTAAGAGCTCTCTTAGCCGCACCTATCTTACAGGGTGTCTGTTGTGGGGGGGAGAAGATATAGGTGATTGTAAGCCACTCTGAGTCTCTGATTCAGAGAGAAGGGCGGGGTATAAATCTGCAGTCTTCTTCTTATACTGAATCAGACCATTGGGCTATTGATACTAGTACTGTTTGATCCTTTTAAGGGGAGATGCCAGTGACTGTCCTTGGGACCCTAAACATGCCAAGGAGATGATCTCCCACTGAGCCACAGTGTCTTCAGACTGAATGGTTAATCAAAATAAATAAAAGAGGGACAGAACAGATCTATTTTCTGCTAGAAAAGAACAGATCTATTTTCTGCTAGATAAACCTTACTGGTCTTTTATGAATCATTGCAAACAACAGGAAACTGATCATTGCAAACAACAAGAAAATTACTGAGAGGATGAGTTTTCGGAGAGGGGAGCGATTGGCTGCATGGCCTATAGCAAATAGGTATGTGAAAGCCAAAGAGATAGCTATTTCCTGCAGAGACAGACACACCCTGTGACCCAGACTGGGAAAAGGATTTGCTCTGCACGAGGGCTTTTGCTATTAAGAAATTTCCACACGATTTTCATTATGGCACAGAGCAGAGCGGTAATATTAAGTGGACTACCTCTTCTAAGCTTTTCTCCCTTTCCATTCTCTCTGTAAGAAAAGTGACATAATGCTGAGTTAGTTAGGTAAACAAAATTATTTGATTGCAGGGTTGGTTCTGGTTGCAGATGAAGTTTGCTATGTCCTTCTCAGCCTTATTTGGGATGTATGTATCTGGAATGATTACCTGCACATTCAGAGATGAGCACATTCATATTTGCTAAGTTAGTAGGCAATAGCTTTTGCTGGGAAAATAAATTCCAGTGCTAATAATACAATTTTTTTTTCAGGGGGGGTGGGGAGCGAAGAGTAAGCTAAGTTCTCAGATGCATAAGATACACGAAAACAGATGGTCTTCATCATCCCTTTAAACAGGAGACATGGTCTATTTTCTATTAGGAATGAAGCTTACAGCAAATCAGTAAACACACAGCAAAAGTTTCTGTGCCATAACAACATCATATTCTCTGGTTTGGCATATGTCTGTGTATATAACTATCTACAAGAACATATGTAGGGACATTCCCTAGAGGTGGTAAGCATTGATTGCACCAACATCAGCTGTAAGCAAGCTGGCAAGGCAACTTGGCTGATGACAGAAATCCCCAGGAAGAAGAGTGACGTCTCTTAAGAAATCTTGTTTACTGTTGCATGTGTGTTTTGTGTGTATTTTTTTAAAATGTTCCTTTTCCTCTTGTCTTTTGGCGGCCAGAATTCAGTTAAAATTAGATGGTGACATGCCATTAGGATGAGCAACACAACTACAATTTTCTATAATTATATTCACTTTTTCTGAAATAGAAGCATTATTCTGAGCAATATTTGCCTTTTTACAAAGCACATACATCTTGAAAGATGGGCGAGGTGGGGGGAAGCTTGGTTTTCTTTTTGCTTTCTGATTTCAAAGGATGCAGCATTTTTGCACAAGAGACCAAAGCAGTAATAAATAAAGAGCTTCTGGTTAGATAATGTTTACATTTTATTTATTTATTTATTTATTTATTTATTCGATTTATATCCCGCCCTCCCCACTGAGGCGGGCTCAGGGCAGCTTACAACATAAAACACCAGAACAATGAAATTAGTAAATATTAAAACAAATTCAATAATTTACAATAATTAAAACTATAAAACCAGAAAAAACAGTCTAACAGTGGTGCTATTCTAACGGCCTTCTTCCGCAGTTCTTAAATACCGGTCAGTTGTATGCCAACTGGAAGAGGACAGACTTACAGGCCTTGTGGAACTGCCCAAGGTTCCACAAGGCCCTCACCTCCTCTAGTAGCTGGTTCCACCAGCAGGGGGCTGTGATTGAGAAGGCCCTATCTCTGGTTGACTTCAGACTCCTTCGGCCCAGGGATTACTAGCAGGTTTTGAGATCCAGATCTAAGTACTCTCTGAGGAACATGTGGGGAGAGACGGTCCCTAATGTAGGTATGATGCCCCAATGTCTGGGATCCCCAATACTTGCTGCACAACTGTATTATTTAATAATATAATTTCAAATACGTTGGTGCTGTAATGGGCATTTGGATTCTTACTCCCTTTCAGGTTTCCACAAATGTCCAGCATCAGCTCAGAGGTTTGTGACTTGACGGCTCTTGCATGGTCTGTTTCTGTGCACGTTTGAGAGAAAAAGCTGCTCAGCCTTTCTCGATCCTCTGTCCAGCCAGGCTCGCTCTCTCTTTCTCTGCTTCCCTTTTTTGTTCACTCTGGGTTGCCGCTACTTTCTAGCCTTAAAATAGCATTACTTGCTCTGAAGGGTTAGTGCTTCAGTGCTCTTTATGTGTTGCCATTGCAGCTGTGGGGACTAACAGATGCTCATCCACACTCTTAAGGATGAAGGGATCACCTCTGGCCTCTTGCCTTTTGCTTCTTCCTGTTAATCATGTCTAAATTGGGCATGGAATGATTAAAGAGATTAGAATAGCAGCCTCCAACTTATAAAAAGGTTTAATAAAGCAGTAGACACACACACATGCCTATTTATACAGCAAATCTGAGCAAGGATGAAAAGTGATAGAAATGCAGATCATCTGACTTCTCTTATCCCTCAGTTGTTAAAATAAAAATAGGGTTTTTTTCCTCTTGGAGTTACAAACATTCAGAATTGGTTCAGACCTCTTTTTTAGGGATGGGGCTTCATTCCCTTTGTCTAGCAACACATGATCATGATGGCCACATCAGTACAGCAGGTGCTGCCCAGTCAAAGGCTGGATGGCAGAGAAAGAAAACCCCTGTCACTTTGTGGGTCTGCATATAATCTTCCTTTCCTCCTCCCTAAAATGTGTTGTCTTTCCTGTTTTCAAAGCAAACTGACACTTTGCCATGTAGAAAAAGTTGAGTCCAGTGGCACTTCTAAGACCAGCAAAAGTTTTGTCCTAGGTATGTAGGCTTTCCTGTGCACAGATATTCAAATCTTGTATTTGAGGTGTGACTTTCACTGCATCTTTGCTTCTGGCTAAATTATCTGCATATCTAAAGAGCTGGATGGCTCTTCTTTTGAGAGAAGTGTCATACTCACCCCACCATTCTGTTTAAGTTCTGTTAGCCAGTAAAATTAGGGACCATCTTTCCCAACATGTTCCCCAGAGGGTACTTAGATCTGGATCACAGAACTTATTGTCAATCCCTGGGCTGAGGGAGGCATGCCTGAAGGCTACCAGAGAAAGAACTTTCTCAATGGCGGCCCCCCACTGGTGGAACCAACTTCCAGAAGAAGTAAGGGCCTTGCAGGACTTTGCTCAGTTCCGCAAGGCCTGTAAAACAGTTCTATTTCGACTTGCCTTTAGTTGAATTACAGTATGATGCCCAACATTGCTGAATTTAATGGAATCAACGTTAGCACCAAATTGTTTTAAATCATTTTAAATTGTTTTAAAATTATTTAATCGGTACTAATTATTGTTAAAAATTTTAAACTGTTGCTTACTGTTTTATTGTTTTAGTTGAATGTTGTTAGCTGCCCTGAGCCTGCTTCGGCAGGGAGGGAGGGATATAAATTTGAGAAATAACTAAATAAATAAATAAATAAATAAAATGTACCTCATATTATCTGATCATAGTATGGACCTATTTACAGTAAACTTTAAAGGAAACCCTTGGGTGTAAGGTGTTTATTCACATCATACCTTCTGCTTGCAGCAAGAAGACACTTTTGGGCTCAGGATAAATCCTTTCGTTACTGAAGAACTTGGTTCAAAATCTCTGTTTGCCCTTATTTTATGTATTTATTTGCTTTATTTTACTTACATTTAGGTTCCATAAATGTGGTTTTCCTTGCATCCTTGATCTAAAAAAATGCAAAATACCATATCATTAAAAGATGATTTTGCTTTCCAAATATAACATATGATCATTTATCGGTGCTAGATTTAATAACATTTGGTTTAATCATACCAATTATTGAGATGAGTTAGAATGGAAATATGTAGGATTTCCTAATAAATTTTGGTTACTTATTAAAACCAAAAATCGTTTCACGGGCATCCAATATAATTTGATAATTATGGTGTTTATATTTATCACAGACCAATATAGGGTATCTGGGAGAAATGTAAACACTTAGTACATGGGAAGGAAATATGAATATGTATTATGATAAAATAGGGCAAGATGGTATCTAACAATGTGAGGAAATAGTCTGTTATCCTAAAGGAAAGTGCTTTCTCTTGTTCCAGCTTTTTAAAATCAAGTATCCTTTGTTATAACAATGATTGTGCAAAAAAAACCCCTATCTCATTAATAATAAAGGGTTGTTCAGAATGTTTCTCAGACTGCTGAATAATAAAATAAACATTGAGAAGAAACACACCATTGTGGCTAATTTACCTCAATATTTAGGAATGTCTATGTCAATGAACAGATGGCAGTATCTCTGGAAAATAGAACTCAGGTGTATGTACTGAGGATGGTTTAAACTCTATTTACTGGTACCAGATTGGATATCTATTGGAAATGTGGGTTAAATAAAGGTATTTTCCCCATATGTTTTAAGAATATTCTGTGGGGTTCATCAGTACTTTGGGAACATTATTTCAATAAAAACAGAACTAAGCATGCTGCTCTTTCCTCAGTTATTTTTATTTGGTATAATGGGGAGTTTTGGTACCAAATATAGTTGTTGCTGCCAGACTTCTATTAGCCTAGCACTGGCAGAAAAATGCTGTTTTAAAGATGAAAAAATGGAACATTTTTATTTTATAAAAATTGGCTCACTGTATAAAATTGCTGAGAAATATGGAGAAAGGATTTTTAATTCAGAATTGTTAAAGAAAACTTCAGTGACACCCAAAGACTATCAATATACTCCAGCATAAGGTTTTGTAATTTATGAAAACACTAAAATAAGCCTTTAAGGTGCCACTAACAGAAACTGTTTAATTTTGTTGCTGTAGAGCAATACTAACTTCATCTAGGATTAATATAAAATTGATCTCCTTTTGTTTTGTATTGGAATTCTAGATATAGCAGAAAGCCTGATGTGAGCTCAGTGCTATGAATCATTCTATGTCAGGGGTGTCACTCATTTGTTATGAGGGCTGGATCTGACATCAGTGGACCTTGTCGGGCCACACCATGTGTGTCATAAAATGTAATGCCAGATAGCAGAGATATGAACTTTATAAAGGACATGGACAAACACAATTAAATGGTTTTTAAGTGCTTAGAAGTTTAGCACTCTTGCAATATTTTGTTTATTTAACAGTCTTTGATAACTGACACCTCTTGCTCTGAATTATTGCATCAAAATCTGGAGACAATGTTTGTGCTGTAGCAATCTTGAGTATGTTGTTCAGGTGTTGTTCAGGTATGTATCTGTAAGTTGCAAACCTACTTTTGATTTACTGACATTCATTACATAAATCTTATGGCCAATGCTTTGAGCCTATGACTCACAGGAAAATATAAAATGGCTGGGCATTGTGAGCTTTTTTGCATAAGTTGCTCCATGTGCTGGTCAACCAATGAAGAAAATAGAGGCTTTGCTTTGTAGCTTGATTGAGCAAGGCTGGCAAACCAAGCTGTGATGCAGAAGGTAGCAAGAGAGGGAGAAGGCAACAGACAACAGTGAGTTGCTTGTGGGCCTGATAGGAGCCCTCTTGGGGGGGCCTGATCTGGCACATGGGCCACATGTTTGACACCCCTGTTCTAGACCATCTTTCTTGCACATTTGGAATTTAATTCATTGAATGAAAAAAGAAAGAAAGAAGCATAACTGAAAAGTAATGTTTTGCATTGCTTTCAAAAAGTCCAATCTATAGGATTCAAACGGCTTCAGGAAGAAAGTTTTAAAATATGGACATCTCAAATGAATACCAAAGTAACTGAAGTGGTGGCAAACAAACTGAGTGGCATTCTAATCCGAGTGTTATGGCAACTGAAAGAGCATCCATGCTTCATTGTCTCTTGAGAGGAACCAAGGCTTTGGGATGGGAATTGGTTCAGCTTGTCATACAATGTTTAAACAAAAGAGGGAAACCAGAATAAATTAGGGATCCAATTTTTGGAGCAAAAGAGCAGCCGGAATAAGAGGAGGTGAGTTGTCCTTGAATCTGATTTCCTTGTAACCTCTTCCCATAAGCACTTTAACTCACTTCCAGTATTGACACCACAAGGGAAGAGAAATGCCCGGGGATGGAAGCCAGTGACAGGAAAGGAAAGTCTTAAATGCTCAGGAGAGCCCTTTTTGTCTAGGAATCATACCCTTTATCCAATTCATATGTGACTGGACTGTTGTTGTTACATCCAACTTCGCCTTGATCGAGTCTTGCTTCATGCCCAGATAGCACAAACAGATAATGCTCCGAGTAGATCTCTTTTCTGCAGCCCAGACTGGAATAGGAACCAGCTGGAAGTCAGCAAGGACCAGCTAACTCCTCGGTTGAGCCCATATTGCCTCAAAGCTTCAGTGATTACCAAGATGGCTGGATAGTTGTAATGTCCCAACGGAGTGGCATTCTAATCAGAGTGTTATGGCAACTGAAAGAGCATCCATGCCTCATTGTCTCATGAGAGGAACCAAGGCTTTGGGGTGGGGATTGGTTCATTTTATCATACAATATTTAAACAAAAGAGGGAAGCCATTGAAAAGAAATATCTCTGTGTCATCGCTCAGGGTATCCCTCAATTGCCATCAAATGTGAGGCTGAGAATGGAGTTGTAGGAAGAATGCAGAGCTTCTCCCACAATGTGAGGAGGATTTGTGGTGAGCAGAGAATCCCACGGCCTTATCTGAAAGTCCTCATGCAAAGGAAAGAATATAATTCAAGGGAGCCCCCAAGCTACACAAAAGACAGCCCATGTAGAAATTTGGTAGGTCAAAAGCAGCTTCTTGAATTGTTGCTGAATCCTAACAGGCACCCACCACAGAGGCAGTAAGACACTAAGATATCACTACAGGATACCATAGCACATGCTACAGACTCCTGTCAACTTCTTGTACTGATCTTTGCTAAAAAGTTGCTCTATCAAATTCTTTTTAAAAACAAAAACAAAAAACAGGAGTGTGGAGGGGAGGGGTCCCATTGGAACTCCAAAGCAGCCCTTGGTCTTTTGCTAACACACTGCACTACAGAGAGATAACACTCCAGTCCAGATGGAAGTGTTCAGTTCGTTGTTCATTCATCATATTTAGAATTTTCAAGGGGCCTTTTATGCTTGCTTAATTTATCCTTATTGTCAACATGGCTGAATGATTCCAAGTGTGGTAAGATGCACAAAGAATAACCTAGAACTTAACCCTTAGCTGTAGGCCTAGAATGAATTTCTGGCTCTGCTGAAGTTACAGAATGCCAGATCATATCCATGGGTCAGGGCTCTGCACTATATTCCCTTCCCTTCCTTAACCCTCCAGAGAGTCTCTTTAAAAGAGATAAAATTAAAGAATGTGTCTGTCTTTCTCTCAGACGTTGCCTCACTATTAGGATTTATGCTGCCTGTTCTCTCTCTCTTTCTCTTTCTCTCCCTGACTTCAGTTTATCAAAACAATAAGTTGTTTTAGTGTCCTCATGTATATAATTTCCCTCTTTCATTAAGAACATCTATGGTTAATTAAACTTTTCTTTGTCAGTTTACTGAGACCCTTGTCCCAAAGTTCATCTCTTAGTGATTCTTAGCTGACTACTGAGGTAATCTTTTTTTAACAGAATGATTCACACATAGATCAGAAGGACACTGAATTCAGCTTTCTTTTCTGGGAGAGTGAGTGGCAGATTATCCATCTACCAGCCCTCACAGTGCAATTTGCCTAATCAGTCTAGACTTCAACCTGTTCAGAGCAGAGTGTCTGCCACATGGAACCCATGTTTCATTTTTTACTATAGATGACCATCTTTCTTTCTCTTTCTACCCAGCTTTCTCATTATATTTCCCTATTGTACATTTCTGCTTTCTTCTTTTCCACACCTTCATTGTAAAGAAAGAAAATAAATTATTCCTATGCCCCAGGGGCAACCCATCTTGGATTGTTCCGCAACCCAGTTTTGGATCTCAACCTCTGAGTATCAGTTACCCAAATCAGACTGCATTATAAGCAGCAATCAAGAATACCAGAATAGAGTGGCTGCCTCACAATAAAATTTCCTGGCGGGCTGCTCTCCTGGAGGGCCACTGTTAAGCAGGAATAAGCCTTGTCAAGGAACTTCTGCAGTGCCGCAGGGGCCACTTGGCTCAACCCAGTTTGGTGTAGTGGTTAAGCGCAGACTCGTATCTGAAAGAATCGGGTTTGATTCCCCACTCCTCCACATGCAACTGCTGAAATGACCCTGGATCAGTCATAACTCTCTCAGAGCTGTTCCACTCAAAGAGCAGTTTGTGTCAGAATTTCTGGCTCAGATGAAGTTACAGAATACCAAATCATATCCAGTCAGTTTATTTATATGGCATCAAGCCAACAAAAAGCCTAATAATTAGACAAATTTAAACATTGAATGGCAAAATTATCAGTGGTTAAAACAGGATAGTAAAATTAATAAAAGTATCAATAAAATATCCATGTCAGAATACTGAATCATATCCTTTTCAGAGCTCTCACAGCCCCAACTACCTCACAGTGTCTGTTGTGGGGAGGGGAAGGGGAAGGAGATTGTAAGCCGCTTTGAGACTCCTTTGAGTAATGAAGGGTGGGGTATAAATCTAATCTCTTTCTCTTCTTCTTCAAGCTTGAGCCATAGTGACAATAATGGGCAAACCTACATCCATGGTTATTGTAGCTGCTATTGCCTTGCTCCTTGCACAGTTGTAATGTTCCATCTGCCTCTGAATAGCACTAAAAGAAGATGTTTGCAGGGGAAATAGCAATTTATGCCAAATGCAATGAGGAAAAATCTAAGAACTTCCATGTGACCTAGATGTTAAACCCTTCCTGACCCCAAGTATGATAGTTTGGTGTAGTGGTTAAGTGCATGGACTCTTATCTGGGAGAACCAGGTTTGATTCCCCACTCCTCCACTTGCACCCGCTGGAATGGCCTTGGGTCAGCCATAGCTCTGGCAGAGGTAGTCCTTGAAAGGGCAACTGCTGTGAGAATCCTCTCAGCCCCACCCACCTCACAGGGAGTCTGTTGTGGGGAAGGAAGATAAAGGAGATTGTGAGCCACTCTGAGATTTGGAGTGGAGGGCAGGATATAAATCCAATATCATCATCATAGTCATCATCATCATCATCATCATCGTGATTGAGCAGTGGGTCTTAACAAAATCCACTTGAATATCATTCCAAAGGAAATGCAACTGGGTCTGTTTCTATATTACCACCATCCTCTCCCTGGCTAAACTTCCTTGTTCAGTCAGAGCTGTTCAGAATCCTAACCTTAGGGAAGGTCTTAACCAACATGGGAAGGATGCCTCTGGAACAATGTAGAACTTATCATAAGAATAGATCAGTATTCACAAGTATAATTTTAACAGTTCGTTAGTTAGAAGCTTGGTTTCTGGTGAGTTACCTGGATAGTTAGCATGCTACTTTCCTGTCCAAGAACCTCCAGTTAAAATATTATTTTAAAACATTAAAACTAAAATACATATTAAATCACATAAAATAGTATTAAAACAGGACAGGAAGGAGGAACATGAGACAAAACTAAGAAGTCTCCATTTACTAGCAGAAGACAGTGACTGAAGGGATGAATATTGATGGGGAGAGGGTTTTAATGTTTGGTGCTATAGCCAAGAGGGCCCTCTCTTGGGTTGCTACCCATCTAATCTTAGAAGGTGGGGAAAACCTAAATAGAGGCCCAGAAAGTGACCTTAGTGGTTGCGTAGGTTCATATGGAAAATAGGCAGTCTTTCATGTATGCTGATCCCACAACATATAGGCTTTAAAGGTGAATACCTGCACCTTGAATTGGGCCCAGAAACAAACTGGAAGCTAGTGTAGGTGGACCAAGAGTGGGGTGTTATGGTCCCTATGACCCACATCAGTCAACATCCTGGCTACAGCATTCTGTACCAATTGATGTTTCTAAGCAGTTTTCAAAGGCAGTCCAATAAACAGCACATTTTCAGCAGGGCTTTTTTTGTAAAAAGAGCCCAGCCGGAACTTATTAGTATGCGAGGCCACACCTCTGACATCACATCATTTGCATACTAGGCCACACCTCTGACATTATCATTTGCATAATAGGCCATATATCTGACACCACCATCATTTGCATAATAGGCCACGCCTCTGACACCACCATCATTTGCATAATAGGCCACGCCTCTGGCACCACCAAAAGTATGATCATCTAGCCATATCCACCTCTAAGATAAGTTAGTGTGAGCTACCTTGTAGTTTTTTAGCTTCCGGCTCACACATTTTTGTCTTAACTTGGAAAAATGGCCCCAGGGCACACTAACTTTTGCAGTAGCTCACAACTTTAATGCCAGTAGCTCACAAAATTGAGTTCTAGCTCACAGGACTACACAGCTTAGAGGGAGTACTGCTTGGGAGGTCCTCCCATCTAAATACTAACCAGGATCAACATACAGGAGCACATGAAGTTGCTTTATACTGGTCCATCAAGGCAGCAGCTCTCCAGGGTCTCTGGTAGAGGTCTTTCTTATCACCTCCAACCTTATCCTTTTAACTGGCTATTGCACCTAGGACTTTCTGCATACCAAGAGGATGCTCTACCATTGAGCCACAACCCTTTGTAGTTTATGAGATCAGGATAGTCTGGGCTATTAACATCATGGCTTAACAGGAATAAGGGCTAGAAAACTGCTTTTTGAATGAAAGTGGGAGATTCTTAGGAAACAAAATTCTTCAGTATTTTCATGTTCCTTTAGAACTGTGCCATATAAACATACACATCTACACAGTCCTCCCATAATTTAACAAGTTACTCCAGGAGATTTCAGTGCAATCCACTGAGATAATTTCTCCTTATTCTCATTGTGTCTATAATTCACATTTTAGGATATTTTCAGAGGCTAGCTGTATTGGTCTGCAAGAGAACAGCTAGACTCAAGTCCATTGGCATCTTAGAGACCAACAATATTTTTGAGGTATAAACCTCCCAACTTTGATTCTCAAAGCTTACACCCCAAAAATCTTGTTGGTTTCTAAGGTGCTACTGGACATGAATCACAACTGAGTAGAGTTCAACAAAATTCTGAATAGATCTGTTTAGGGTTGCACTGTTTTTTACTTGCAAGTGGATACTGGCACCCTGGCAATTCAGTTGTGGACACGTTTCTTTTTTGACAGTATTCATATATGGACATGTGCTGTATCATAAGGAGATGCAGCATCTGGGCTGACATCTTAGCAATCACTTGGAAGGCACTGGCTGTGACCAATGTTCCCTCTAAGCTACAGACTAGAGTCTTGTGAGCAAAAATTCTAAGTTGTGAGTTACTGGCATTAAAGTTGTGAGCTATTGGTATTAAAGTTGTGAGCTACTGCATAAATTATTGTGCACTGGGTTCATCCTTCCAGAGCTAAGCAAAAATCTGTGAGCTGGAGATTAAAAATCAGTGAGCTAGCTCACACTAACTCAGCTTAGAGGGAACACTGGCTGTGACCCAAAAGAACCCTTAGCACAGGGGTGGCCAAATTTGCTTAGTATAAGAGCCACATAAAATAAACATCAGATATCTGAGAGCTGTAAGACATGAATGTCATATGTTTGAGAGAAGGAAGAAAGAAGAGAGAGAGAAAGAAAGAAAGAAAGAAAGAAAGAAAGAAAGAAAGAAAGAAAGAAAGAAAGAAAGAAAGAAAGAAAGAAAGAAAGAAAGAAAGAAATTTTGCTTGATATAAGAGCCACATAAAATAAACATCAGATGTCTGAGTGCTGTAAGATATGAATGTCATATGTTTGAGAGGAGGAAGGAAGCAAAAAAAAGAGAGACAGAGAGAAAGAAAGAGATTTTTTTTTTTTTTGCTTAATATAAGAGGGCCAATATTGGTGTTTCCAGGGCTGCAGAAGTCCATCCCCCATTGCTTTGAGAATTGTAGTTAATCTACACCAGAATCTCTGCTGTGGATGCAACTGACATGTACTGCCACAAACCGCCTTAACCTCTGAAAACCACATGGATGATTGTGGGAGGTTCAGCTCATGAACCTCAGCTCATAAACCTCAACTCATAAAGCACAAACCAGGCAATTTTTTGTCATGAATTTAGGTTTATGAGCTGGTTTGTGCCCATCCCTAGTGGTGACAGCAGGCTAGATAGGAGATTCAGCATGGCTAATGCTATCACTTGAGGCTTGGTGTGCCTTTTTTGTAAGCAGTGATGATTCATTTTTATTTATATTCATTCTGTGCTTATTATTTTATTAATATGTGCTATTTGCAAAGAACGACCATACTATTACAGTGAATGTAAGTACAGAGTCCAAGGGTCAATTTGTCACATTTTCCATTACAGGATCTCAGAGAAAAAGATTAGCCCAATTGCTTGGAGAGCTGCTGCTAGAGTAGACAGTACTGGAGTAGATGGACCCAGTGGTTAGCATAACATACCTTTATATGGTTTATCATGAACATTTAAAAAAAGCCACTGTGCTCACTAAAGTGAATATGCCTTCAGACTCTTAAGTCAGTGAAGGAATTTTAGAAACTGTTGAGTTATGTCCCACTTATGGGCAATTAACAAGCAGAAAGAATGACCTTTGGAATGCTCTCTTAATATCATACTGCACTGCAGCTGAAAATGAGAGAGATAAACATGTGTAAATAATGAAGCGATTAGAGTTTGTGAAAATTGTTTAGATTTGCTTGGAATTTGCTATAATCTGCTAATGGCAAAAAAGCACTGTTGGATTCTGGATGCCAAAACGAAGGGCTGGAGATAGAGAGGGGATTTTCTGCAGCTTTCTTGTACTTTTTATGATTTCCTAAAAGCTCTGTTTCTAGATCCTCTTGTTCTGGATTTGCAGGCAAGTTGATCTGCAGTCAGATCCTTCATCTTCTTAAGCTCTGATGCCAATGAAAATGTTTTGAGAACCAGCAATAAATAAAACTTTAAAACATCTATTGTTTTGTCTCTCAGTGGCTGTGCTATGCAGTTGCATAAGCATTCTTAGGCTAATGTAGTGAGACCTCATATTGGATTACATTGGCTAAGACCCCCCTCCCCCAAAGATCCAATTTATCCTCCTTTATATCATAAATAGAAACACGAGGGAGGGCTGCATTATTTTATGAGGAAAATGTCCCAATAAGGAATTGGTTCTGCTAAAAACATAATATTTGGTTAATATGCCACATATATAGATATAGATATTTAGAATTAACCAAATATTATGTTCTTAGCAGAACCAATTCCTTACTGGACATTTTCCTCATAAAAGCTCTCTCGGACAAATCTTCTCTGGAGAAAACCTCTCTTCATAGAAGAAGATTTGTGCTTGGTATGATATGAGAATAAATTGAAATGGTTTGGAACTTGTAACAGAATGGACAACTTTTCTACCCCTCCATGAGGAAGGTTGAGTGAAACGTGCTGATCAGTTAGTGAGTGATGTCGGAGGTGGTTCTGGGACATTCAGCACAAGATTTTGGGATTGATACCATTCAAAAACAGAAGAGACATTGCACAAGCACTTTATTGAACTGGATGAGCATCAGTATATAGGAATTAACTGAATACTGTTGTGTTGTATTCTAAGTGAATTTGGAGATTAACAATACCGAAGAAACATATATAAAATCATAAATATATTTTGGAAATAGCTAAAATTCTATTTTTAGTAAGTTAACCACATTCTATCACTGTATCATTGTTGCTTACCCTGTGTTTCTTTCCATTGTTGGTACAACTGAAAGAGCCTAGCAAAGCAAGCTCTCTCTCTCCCTGCTTCCTCCCCAAGGAAGAGACTCAGCCAATGGAGTAAACTGAGGCTTTGTTCTGCAGCTCCTGTGTGATTGAGCAAGCCTGGCAAAGCAAGCTGTGATGCAGAAGGAAGCAAGAAGGAGAAGGAAGCAGATGACAATGAGTTGTTAGCAGGCCTGACAGGAGCCCTCTGCGGGCCTGATCTGGGCTGTGGGCTGCAATTTTGGCACCCCTGGTGTAGATCAACTTCCCCATACAAATTAAAGGAAACTTTCCTATGGCTATATTGAACATTTATTTATTTAAATAATTATTCCCAGTGAGGACTCAGACTAACTTACAGCACCATTATCTCTTCCACTATTTTATCCTTGCAACAGCAACCTTGTAAGGCAATTTAAGCTGAAAGTGACTTTCCCAATGTCACTCAACAAGCTTCCACAGCAGAATGAGAATCTAAATCTTCGTCTCCCAGATTCCAGTCCAACACCCTGACCACTACATCATGCTGGCTCTCCAACTCAAGTCTAATGGAATCCACCTTGAAAATATGAAGCAAGTGAGCACTGATCCTACTCATGTGGAACAATGGCTAGTTTAGTTTCTAGGAGCTTTGAGTGAACTAACTAACTGTTACTGGAAAGCTTTAATATTTTCCTCATATATATACCTACCATCAAATTGTCATGATATTCCTTGGCCTGTTCTAATAGGTCATTTGAAAAATCATTATTTGTTGCTCCCTTACTACTCCAATACAATTACTATTGCTTCTCCTCCTCCTTCTTTTGAACAATTTGGCTTTCCTTCAAAAGTTATTGGATTTGTAGATCTGAAGCTGGAGATTTTACAGTGTTTCTTCAAAAAAGTTCTGCTTCTAGTTAGGCTAAGACAGGCTGTTCTCCTGTGGAATCTTGGGAATTCTATTCCTAATCCTAGCTGGAAACAAGAAATCCAGAACTGGCTAGCAGTGTCAAATTAGTATGGGTGAGGTGGGGCAAGCACAGGCAATTCCATTGGAAGATCTCCACAGAAAAGAGGGTGGGGAATCATAGAAAAGATATTAGATTTTGACCTTAGTTTACTGTTTGTTAGATTCCAATTCATAACTCTTCAGATGCAGAGGAATGTGGAATGTGTAACATTTTCTCACAGGGACAAACTGATCACATTTATCTGTGTCGTCATTCTTCCAAAACCAGATCCTAAGTATACAACACAGATAGTTCATCTTCAGAACGCTATACAGGATATTTGTTGGGACAGAATAATGCCTGAATGCCTGTCCACTTGCCATCAATTTTAGATCTGTATTGGCATTTTGGCTAGCAATACCAGTAGAACCCCTTGTTGTGGGTAGTCAGGATAGATATAGAAATGAGGCACATTCTCATTTGGAACTCTATGTACAGTTTTGACCATAATATCTCAAAAAAGGATATAGTAGAGCTGGAAAACAAGTCTAGAGAGGGCAACCAGAATGACAGATTGGGGCACCTTTCCTATTCAAAAAAAGATAAAGAGTCTGGAATTTCCAGTTTAGAAAAAAATACATCTCAAGGGCAACCTAATAGAGGCTTATGAAAGACTGCATGGTATGGAGAGAGCAGAGCTTATTCTTCCTCTCCCAAAATACTAGAATTCAGGGCACTCATTTAAGTTGATGTGATTCCGGGCAGACAAAATTAAATAGTTCTTTACTCAATTAGTAACTCAGCTGTGGAATTCACTGCCAATGGTCATGGTGATCACTATGAGCAGATGGCTTTAAAAGACAGATTCATGGATGATAGGCCCATCAATTGCCACAGTGCTACTTGCCACAATGACCAAAGAGAACTTCCATATAACAAGGCAGCAGATCTCTAAATACCAGTGCTAGGAGGTAACACAGGGAAGGCATTGGCCTCTCCGTCCTGTTTGTTGGCCTTGCAGGACAACTAGTTGACTGCTGTATGAAAGGTTCCTGGACTACATGGATCAGTGATCTAATCCAACAGGACTCTTCCTCTGTTCTTACATTTTTAGGTTGTGGACTTAGTTGAGTAGTTATTTATTCACGGTCATCCGACCAGCTTAATACAAACAAAAACAAAACCATCACCTCTTACACAAAATTCCTGACTCCTACTATTACACATATTGTTAAAACTCATAACCAAGATTTACACTCTCAATTTCCCTCCTTTCCAACTGAGCAGCGTAACAGAAACGGGCAATCTTAGATGAAACATCAGAATGAATGTCAGACAGGAGGAAGGCAATTTGCTCATCCTCCTGCCTGCCCGCCAAGGACCCGAGAATCGGAGAGATTAGTCTTGCCCTCAAGTCATTGTAATTAGGGCACTGCAAAACAATGTGGGGAGTTGTTTCAGCCTCATTGCAATTGCAGGGGCACAATCTTTCCAGATATGGGTACCCAGCGTAACGTCCCAAAAGCATCTAAGAGAAAAGTGCATTGAGTCGTGCTTTTGAGAAAGCTATCCGATATTTTGGGATAGTGATGTTGAAAAGATACCTGGCCGGGGACAGTACTTCGGCTTGCTTCCCTAAGAAAATGTGCGCAGAAAGACTAGCTCTAGCAGATCTCAGTTCAAGCTCTACCAACCTCAGGTGCAGAAGTTCTTTCGCATCCCTCAGTTCCATCATTGCTAAGGACTCAGGGGAGAGATCACAGAGTCTAAAAAGATCTAGACACCTTTTCTCCCAAGTTCCCACAAAAGAGTCGAAAAAAATCAGATGGGGAAGACCACCTGGCTTTGAGAGAACCTTCAAGAAGTAACAAAAGGTGTTTAACCACATAGACGTCTCGATGCTTGGGATGCCAGATTCCAACCTGATGGCAGTGTTTGGCACACAACTGGGAACAAACAGAAGCTTGCGCAGGAGTTTAGTTTGTACTATCTCCAACGGCTTGGTGGTTAAATAAGGGGCAATTTCAGCGCCATAGAGTAACTGGACCCTGGTCTTTGCAGTATGCAACCTTAATGCTGCAGGCAAGAATTTGGCCTCTTTGGAGATATAAAAACGGTAGATGGCATCAGCTGTTCTTTGCGCAGATTGTGCAACATAGTTCTTATGTGCCAAACGCTTTCCCTGATAATGAAAAATCAGCCCCAGGTATTTAATAATTTTTACTTGCTCAATGGGTTTACCATTTAGAAACCAGCAATGAGCCTTGAAACATTTGGCGAAAACTAAAACCTTGGTTTTGTCTAGATTAATTTCCAACTTTTTCCTGCAGACTGGTCAACTTAGTTGATGATTTCTGTCTAGATACTAATGGTTTTCCTAAGATGCCATTGATAACAAAGATGTGACTGACACTATTTAGAGCAAGGATAGGAATCCATAGACTGCTTTTGAATGATGTTATATTTTCCTGTCTTGAAGTCTGTAGAATATTATGTGGGTTCTATTCCATCCCCCCTTCTGTTCCATATAGAGAAGATTGTTATGTGAGATCATATGGAAGTTTGAAGTTTGGTGCCATTGCATGTAATGAATGCCTTGCTATTTATTTATTTCCCTTCTGTTCTAGGCCTTGTACTCTTGATTAGTATGAATGAGGCAAGGGAAGGAGGCATGGTATAGCCCAATCTTGTCAGATCTCAGAAGCCAAGCAGGGTCAGTACTTGAAATACCACCAAGGAAGACTCTGCAGAGGAATGCAGTGGCAAACCACATCTGCTTCTCACTTGCCTTGAAAGCCCCTTGCTGGGATTGATGTAAGTCAGCTGCAACTTGATGACACTTTACATGTACACATCAATGAGTCAGGAATGTTCTGCTTTGTGGATCTGACAAGGGTAGGTGTTCATAGAGGTTCTGAGTTCATAGAGGCATTCCCTTTGACTTCCTAGAAAATCTATGCTGAGAATCATAGCGCCTGCATGGACAAAACTGATGTGGAATGGAGTTCCTAGTATGAAGGGTGAGATTTAGTGAAGAGGCTGACTGGATCAAAAACACACTCAAGTAGCTGAGACAAGTCCTTGGGGTCTTGAAGTAGTGTTCCACTTGTTTTTTCTGGTTGTGATGGCCACAAATGCTTTGTTCAACTTTGTTATATATGGAGTTGCTCAGGAAGGTATTCTAGATTATCCTCATAGCTTGGAATAATTTTCTGTATGCCAATTTCTGTGTGATATCCATCACAGAAAGTCTGTCCCCTTTCCCTTTTTATAGAGTTACATGCAAGTGAACCAACTGTATTTTATTTTTCCTGCGTATTCACCATTAATTTACCATACACACCTGGGGGAGAAGTGTAGACAGTGAATTAATATTTGTTGTAGATGGAAAGATGAATGAATAGCATTTGGTTTCTCTTACTCTTTTTTTTCTCAGCCAGTACAGGCAGACAATGAATTAGTATCTGTTGTGGATGGAAGGATGAATGGATAGTTGTTGGCTTCTCTTATTTTCTTCTCTCAGAAAGACCCACTGCGACTAAGCCAAAATGGGAAATCCTTGTGGAATTTTCTTTAATATATGGTCCAACCAATCAAATTGTATAGATTGGAACATGAAACTTTTAAACATTCCAACATCTATTTTTTTTCCCCTTGAAGGGAGGGAGAAAAGAAATCTCAAATAAGAGTGAAAGAAATATTTCCACCAATGCAAGCACTATTTATAATCCAGGTCTCCTGGCTCTTAGTCCAACACTCTAACTACTGCACCACACTGGCTTAAGAATTCACCACTCTGGTAGTGGGATGCATTGCTTTACTGAAGTTAAAAAGTAAATAACAACAAAACCACAGGATGAATTATCAAGTGCAAACACAGATTTATTAAAAACGTCGGTGTCAAAGACTCCAACTCTATTTGAACTGTAGCCAGCTTGTCATCATAGGCTGTTGAAATCCCAAAACAAATCTCTGGAACATGTGAACACATGAAGCTGCCTTATACTGAAACAGACCTTTGGTCTATCGAGGTAAGTATTGTCAACTTAGACTGGCAGCAGTTCTCCAACGTCTCAGGCAGAGGTCTTTCACATTACCACCTATCTGATCCTTTTCACTAGAGATGCCAAAAAGTACTTTCTAATATATTTATTTCACAGTTCATGTTACACAATTAATGAAGCAAGGGGATAGTTCAGACCATGTGCCAATCTCTTGATATGATTGGAAGCAAGGGAGAGAGTGCTCCTGAACTCCCTGCCCACCAGATAAAGCTCTTCTTCCTCTGATGCCCCATGCTTAATATGCAAATGGATCCAAATTCAGTGGAGGTAGGCTCAAATCATGCAGTCAATTTTGGGATTTTTTTTCTGGGTGACTATTAATGCAAATTGAGCTGACATAGTTGAAGCAAGGTTGGGACTGAGTGAGAAGAACCCTACAGACATCAGATGGCGAGGCCTCTGTTCCCATTATTCTTCCCAAATGATTCTGGTGTGATTCCTATACTGTTCCAATGGCACTGGCATAGAACTTTTGGAGCTGTAACCCTATCAGTCTCATTACATTAGAATTCTGTCCTTCTTCCATCCAGATCCAGCATGATGTAGACGGCTGGACTTGGACTAGGATCTGATGAACCAGGTCTGAAACCTCATTTTGCCATGGAAATCCACTGGGTGACCTTGGCCCAGTGTTCTCTCTAAGCTGCAGAGTCTTATGAGCAAAAATTTGTGAGCTACTGGTATTAAAGTTGTGAGCTACTAGTATTAAAATTGTGAGCTACTGCATAAATTATTTTTCCTGAGCTAAGACAAAAACATGTGAGCTGGAGGCTAAAAATCTGTGAGCTAAGTCATGCTAACTCAGCTTAGTGGGTACACTGCTTGAGCCAGTCACACAGTCTCAGCCTAACTTACCTTACAATGTTATTATTGGATGAATAAAATGGAGAAGGGGAGAACAGTGCTGTAAGCCATTTTGGGTTCCCATCAGGGAGACAAGCAGAGTATATATCTAAATATAGATTAAAAAGAAAATCAGGGAGCCAAAAGGCTAGAGCTAGTCCAAGGAATAAATTAAAAGACTGAAGGTTATAGTGCTTTGGAAATGTGGAGGTACTGAGAAGAAAGTCAGTGTTACCCACATTTTAAATCTCCCGTTGTCCTCGTGGATCTGCTAGTTAGTCTTCTGTTGCATTTACCTGAAAGGAAGATGACCTAAATGTTAAATCATCCCTCTAAGAAAAGTTTATATGCAAAAGGTTTTTTTTTAAATAGTATGCATAACTGTAAATTATATAGACATTTGAGATGGTTCTCCCCCCTTTTTGATAGCATATGTGGAAAAAAATCAGGTACATAGAGTATATATTTTGAAAAGGTCTAGGACCTGGCTGCTCTCTCTGATTTCAAACTCTTCTTCCTGTGTACACTATGACAAGTGAACTCTGATCAGGTGGGAAGGCAAAATAAAAAATGTCTTAAATAAAATACAACAAGAATGCTCAGCAAACCAGACTGTTATTTGATTGGCTGCCTTAACTCTCCATTTCTGTTCTCTGTTTATGGATTTTTTAAACATACAATGTGACTTTGAAATGGTTTGGATGTGCCTGTAGTTTCTTAGGCCAGTGTGTTTGTGTAGCACTCTGCAACCTGATCAAACATAATTTCTTAAATAAAAAGTGATAACAAGTACAGCCAAATTTATGTATTATTAAACACATTCCAGAAGTGCCTTTGAAAGTTTTCTTGAGCTTTGTGAAAATATTTTAATATGTGCTAAATCCAAAACACCTAATAACAAACACCTAAAGAGTTTGTATGGTGGTGTTATTCAACAGTGGTTTGCTTGAGTTTGCATTGTAATCCCTGGTTGTTTTCTTGCCATAAAATTCTCCTTTCTTTTTTTCCCTTTGAAATCTCAGTTTCTGGATGAAAAAAGCTTGCTGGATCTGCTTTCCTTAGCTATGTGGAATAATATTATAATATTCCGACTTTTCATTTCTAGGTTTTATATGTATTACTTAGGTTGTGATAGTATCATTGACTCCGTTCAATCTTCTTGCAGAATCTCCTTCAAATTTCAGATCCACTGCAAACAGTATAATATAAGGTACAATTATGAAAAAATGGACCAATTTCACACTAGATCTTTAATCCTGGTTTAACTCTGTTCCCAAACTGATATTCTACACTAGAATCAGAGAAATCAACTCTGTGACTCTATGATTCTATGATTTTAGTGTAGAATGTCCGCTTGGGGACAGGGATAAACCAGGGTTAAAGGTCTAGTGCGAAATTGGTCATGGTTTGTCAGCTTTTAGAAACACCCTGCAAATGCAGACACAGGAGACTGAAAGAGTTTGCCTGGTCCCTGAGGCCAGTGTCAGCCGGCGGCTAAGGGCCCATTTGTCTTAAAGGCATATCAGAAACTCTTGAATGACCACTGCACTGCAATCTACACCCTTCAGATCTTGATATTAGACTGGCTGTTAACCAGTCAACACTGTGTGATTCCAGGGTATTGTAACTGACATAATAAGTCATATATGTAGTAGTATCTTGCTTGCATTCTGTAAGGATAAGCAGATTTCTGGTGCTTTTAGCTCCGAACCAGAATGCTGAAGAGTTCTATTGTGCAAATCAAATTAATTTTCCAAAGATTATGATGCAGATTAACATGTGGTCCTAAAGGAGCAGTACTAGTGAGAATGAAGAAGATACTGCCCCTTTGCTGATTTCAGTTGAAGTAGGGAGAATAAAAAAGCTCCATTGCCTGCTTGAGCCTACCTGAATTGTAGAACTTTGTCCCATATCAGAAGTTGTCAGCCCCACCAAGCTTCACACACCATTTTGCGAAGCATTTTAACTCCTTTGCTTCTCTCCAAAGCCAAAATCATAGCTGAGCTGAATCAAGCTGAAACTCTGGGACTTGGGAGGGAGGGAGGCCTGTAGGGGCGATATAATTTGATGCCTTTTCTGCCATTGCCTCCAACAGCTCCAATAATTTCTCCCTTCTTCCACTGGTTACTGCTTCATTGTCTGTTCACCCTCTTCCAATTTTAATTTTCTAGGCTTGACACACACAGAATTTAAAAGGAGGGGGATCTTCATTATGGACCATCAGACAATGGCATCATTTCTTTCTCCACCCAATTGAATTTTTTTAAGTGTTGTAGTCTGGCTTCCTTGTATTCCCTTCTTATCAATATGGAAGCGCTACAGGAGATATAAAACATCTGCCAGGGTATATGCACAAGGAGAATTGTATAATGAAATGGTCTGTCTGGAGTGTTTCAAACTGGGATTTTCTACAAAGGCCAATGGATGTCATGATGTAATACCAACACAATAGAATTTTTAGGTCTCCTGGTACTATCTCCTCTCCCCAGCCTTCTAGCAACATAAAACAGACTTCACAGGAGTCTGGTCGGGGGTAGTTTTCTTTTTGTTGACTGATGTTAGAGGCTTTCAGTGCATCCATCTCTGTTTCTCCAAACAACAAAGAGAGTTGAAGGGTGGAGTGCCACAATCCTCCTCCTGTCAAAGAATGCATTCCCTTAACCAAAGCTTATATGAAACCCAGTAAGCCCATGGTTGGCTCACTTGCACTGTCCGCTAGCCTTGGAGGGAAGACCTCTTTGGCTTATCTTTGAAAAGGGAGCCGTAGGCCGCATACTTCCCTTTTCCAGCAGGGATGTATCTTCTGGAGGAGACTACTGAGAGGAAATGAACCACAGAGCTCCTGTTCCGATAGGGAGATTTGCAAACCACTCTCTATTTTTAGGCTGCTGATCTTTCCACATCTGGAAAAGCTTTGCACACATAAATAATCTCATCTGCCTCTCTGAAACATGTCCAGGCAAAAGCAGTTACAATTGTCTTTACAATAGAGATAATTAATACATGAATATTGGCTGTAGCATGCTTCAGTCCAGAGCCAGGGATCTGTGGCCTGTTACCTAATGAGCATATTTCTGAGTCACTGCCAGCACTGGCAATGCCCCTCTCATTAGATAGATACCTTTCTCTGGGATCCAGATGGAGACCACCAAGTGTCAGCCAATGATCACCAAGGACTTTCAGTAGATGTGAAATAGCATTTCAAAGCCAGAGGATTAGGGTTTGATATTACTTCCCAAACAACCCAAGCCAGTCTAATGTAATGACATACCCCATAATGTTGCTATCTTTGAATAACTACTTTTAATAGACTGAATTCCAACACTTGTAGGTGAATATGCGGGCCTACTCCTGCCTTATTGGCCCCAAAAGTAACATGGAAAAAAGCCATCAATGGGAGAGAACAAACCTTCAGCCACCACTTGTAGGTCATTACCTGGAGCTCTTTGCTATTCTCAGTCACTCCAGAGATACCCATTCCATCGGGCGCCAAAGTACTGCCCTTGGCCAAGAGATCATGAAATGGCTCAGATTTTTCAGAGTCATTTCTCCCTCTCTACTTTCCATTCCTTGGGGAAATTCATGCACTTCTGGCTGGGTAGTCCAGTTGATAGCTGCCCCACGTTTTGACAAAGTGCAGAATTTTCTGTTTCTCGTTGCCTTCCAGGAGCAGATCATTCCTTTCTAGGTTCTGCTTCTCATTCTCTTCTGTTGTGCCTCTGGAGCATAGGAGGGAATCCCTGTGCATGCAAAGAGCATAGAGAAGAACAGCAAGGCCATATGCATTTGGACCGTTGGACTGTGCTCTTAAGTCTCCCAATTGTAGCTCTATTGGTTAAGCATGACATTTATTTATGGAAAAACTAATCTCTCAAAAATATATAAAAGCTTCAGCCAATATTCCGCTTCCTTTCTTTTATGCCTCTCAGATTTGGATAAAGTCCTTCAATCTTTTATTAGCGCAGTGTGCAAACCAAAGTGCATGCACATTTGTACAAGTTGCCTTGCAGGTGACATGCCCTCATCCTCTGGCAAGCTTTGTTTGGCTTTTTTGTCTGACAAGGTGATTATTACTCATAAAGTGTAGCTTTAATTCACATTTAATTCTTTTGTGTCACAAGTGGCCTTGTTGCTTGTATAAAGCTGCAGGCCTTTATGTTATACGACTCCTTCTTTTAGCCCCCTTAGTCACATTGGGAAATTACTGAGGATCTTTGCTGTCTCTCCCCCCCACCCCCCAAACTCGCTCTGCATGTATGTCATTTTGAACTGCTAGCATTGTTGAGTGGATAACAAAAGTGTTTGAAAATGATCTCTTCCTTTCAAACCCTGACTCCACCCCTTTTAAAAAGCCACCTCTAAGAATGATCATAAAAGGAAACAAATAATTCAGATAATCTCTATGCTGTATCTAAGATCAACATGGACACAGATGTTTCAATTTATAGTTTGATCTGGCATAATATATACATTCAACAAAATCCTGTTTTGTATGGCTTCTATAAACACTGACATCCGATAAAAGCATCTTGGCTTAGCTGCCATCTTCTTAAAACGAAGGCTTTTGAACCAGTGCTCAGGGGAGAGTTTCTTATTTTTAGAAGACCCAAATTAACTCTTTCGACCTTTGAATGGGTTGGGGGGAGCTGACTGTATTTTTCTTGCAAATCCACTTGTGGCCTTGTAGCATGTATAAAAATGCATGTGTCTGTGTTATATGACTCTATTTTAAACTGTTTTCAAATGGTTGGGGGAGGGGAGGTAATTATTAGATGTTTTTGCTGTATTTAAGGTTGAAATGTTTCGACACTATTTCTTGCTGTAACTATTACACTTCTGAGATACTATCTGAGATGTTATAGAAATTGTAGCCTGTGGAAATGACTTAATGACAATCTCACCCTTGCTGATTTTGTAAGGTCATATGTTTTCTTGCTAGTTTGCAGATATGGTGGGCATCTGTTATTGAACATGACTTGGTGACTTTTGGACTTATAGGGGATGAAATCAATGGGTGGGATCCAGCCCTCTTTTCTGCTGATGGAAAAGGGAGGAGGGAATCTCCCTTGACTACTTCAAAAGGCTATGCAAGGGATCATGGGAACTTTATGGACAAAAGCCATGTGGGGTGGGGACTTGAGTAAGTATTAAAAGTCAGCAAAATTTGATGAAAACATTGGCTCAGTCCCACTCAATATGTTTTGATCCTGTTCCGTAGCCAGTAATTCCCTTCTTGAAGAAAGCTGTTGGGAGATGACACAATACTTTCCTGAGATTTGCTTAAAGTTGGAATGTCCAGGTCAACCATTTAGTACCTTTGTAAATTTTACTTCAAATAGATAGTGTGATTGTGAGTGGCAAGTCATTGAAGTCACTGTTATAATTATTCATGTTGCTTAGTTTACACATCTCCTAGAAAGACATGCTGATGTCCATTTTTTGGTCAAGGTTGCTCTTGAGGGGACCATCTTTTCTGACAAGGTTGCTCCTTATCAGTAGCTGCATAGTGGCTTAAATGATTTTTTTCCCAGCCGTCATTTCCTCAGAAATCACTTTCCTAGGGGAACCTTCTTTTTGGGAGGGGGGGGGTCATAACTTGGAAGCCATAAATCCAATCCTTAGTAAACTTGGAGGGCAGGTAGAGGAGAGTCAGCCAGAGATCCCATGTGAGTTTGGTATCACAGGGTTCTTTTTTTATACACCATGAACCATCTGAACCTTAGCCTGTCAAAACGACCACCTCTTAATGACAAGCAGTCATTTTGACAGGTGCAGGTTCAGGAGTGTATAGAATGGATCCTGTGCAAGCTAGACACATTGAGGTCGCAGGGGATTTCCCTTTGATGCCCCTCTACATGCTATCCAAGTTTCAACCCCCCCCCCCCCATTGCTTTGAAATTTTGTGAATATTTAGATTGAGTGGAGACCAGCAGTCTGGAAATGTATCTATTCACCAACTGACAAGAACTTCCACAACAGCTTGACAGTTTGTGGAAAATTTGTGCCAGTTGACCTGTCATGAACTTCACTTCGCAAACCATGAACCAGCTAAAAAATTCCACGAACTTGTTCTCCTTTCACTCAGCTAAGCTGAGCGGTAGGATACAAGCCATCATGGTTTAACTCTGTTGGGATATATTTTGAACTGTATAGAATATTTGAGAATTTCATAGTGACCATTTTATTAAGCAAATACACGAAGAGGAGGATTTGTTGAAATCAGCTCATGGAACTACTTTAAGCATGTGGATGGTATACAGACCATGAGATGCCAACTTCCTAATGATGAAAAAAGGAAAGATCCTCTTTGGTTGCCAAAAAAGAGGCAGTGCTTCAAATCATGGGACTGGCATGTACAAAAGGCATGAGGCATGTGAGCTAAAGAATGGAGGGGAATGGGGCAAGATTGAGTGCAAAAGCTGGTTGTATTCAACCCTGTTTTTCCACTTGTCTGCATATGTTGTACATATATGCATATGTTTTAGGGAAGTGGCTACCTGAACCCATCTTCCACTGGGATCAAACTCAGGTTGTGAGCAGAGCTTGGCTCTGTGCCAATCTACCTTCCAGAATTGCTGCCTAGACATGTCTGTGATGCCTACCTTTCCTTTTATTTGTTAGCTTCTTTGACCAGTGGGCTTAAGGTCAAGATAAAACAAGACAGTATATACAAAACAAATTACAAATAATGTATAATGTGCAAGTGGCTTTTAGGGAACTGAGTCCTTGAACTCTGAATTCTTGCACTCTTGCATTGTGGGATTTTCATTTGTTGTTCAGGAAAAAAAAACACAGGACAGAAAGTGTACCTTATGACCATTGCAAGAACTCTGAAAGCTGTCAGGGTTAGGTCTGGCTATTGAAAGGTAAATATGGGAAGGGGAGATGAGGTTATGATGCTGGTGAGACTAAGTCCAAATGGAAGGGGTTGGATCTGGGATGAGGTAGCCTGATTTTGGAGGCTTATTGTTGTGCACTTATGCATACCTTAGGGTGGGGAAGAGGTCACAGCATGGACAGACACCTTGACATTCTAAAAAAATGGTAGTCCCCTGTGCAAGCACCAGTCATTTCCTACTCTGGGGTACGTCGCTTTCACAACATTTTCATGGCAGTTTTGCCCACCTACCCCTCAAATGAAACACTACACAAGTTATGGGTTAAACTGGGAATTTCATTTACACATAAGTTGATCTGTATCATTACATACATCTTAAAGCATAGGTTGCATTGAGCTTGCAAAGCAAGCTTCCTAACAGGGCAAATCCATCCCAACTCAGGGCAGGGTCTGGAAGCTTCCAGACTCTACCCGTCACTGCACGTCAGTGCATACAGGGGATTGGGAGAGCATATCCCAGCCCATGACTACGAAGCCTTAAGGCCATTCGTATACTCCCCCGACCCCAAAAAGGCCCCCAACCAGGCCACCTGGACTGCCAAGCCTCTAGATAGTCCAATTGAGGACCGCCCCCCCCCCCTTTATCGCTGATATCTCAGGGTGCTCGTCAGCTTGAAACCCCTTCAACCCATGCTTTTTCCACCATCCCAGTTAGGGCCTAACCAGTGATACCAGGCCTATTTATGCCTCACCCTCTCTGACCATGCAGAGCAGATGAAAAAAGGCCCCTTCACAGCCAGTTGAAGTGAGGCTCAAAAAATTCCTGCTCAGTCCCATAACTGGTGACTAGCTAATCCCACATGGTCTTAACAAGAGGCCAGGAGGGTGGGAAGCTTGTACTGGACCAGAATGATCAGGGATGGCGGTGGCTGCCAGACCTGGCTGGCCAGCCCCTCTCTGATTTGTCAATTTTCCGGCCCTGAGCCTGAATAGGCTTTCCCTCACCCTTGTGATTTCATCCAAGGGAGTGGGAGGTGGGCAATTGCTGGCAGCTGTGCAATAGCCTCCACCAGTTTTTACAGGGTGATTTGCCATTGTCTTCCCCAGTCATTTACACTTTACCCCCAGCAAACTGGGTACTCATTTTACAAACCTCAGAAGGATGGAAGGCTGAGTCAACCTTGAGCTGGCTACCTGAACCCATCTTCCACTGGGATCGAACTCAGGTTGTGAGCAGAGCTTGGCTCTGTGCCAATCTACCTTCCAGAATTGCTGCCTAGACATGTCTGTGATGCTTACCTTTCATTTTATTTGTTAGCTTCTTTGACCAGTGGGCTTAAGGTCAAGATAAAACAAGACAGTATATACAAAACAAATTACAAATAATTTAAAACCAAATAGCTCTGTGATGCCTACCAGCGATTTTGTGTACATTTTGTTCAAATTCCTGGCAAGTGATATCTTGGTGGCACAAACTACCCCTCAGTGAGAGGAGAGGGTCTGCCTACTTACAAGGTCACTCCATGTTGTGCCCCGCCTCCTTTTGCGGCCCTGCCCCACTGGTGGCTGTAGTTCTGTTTCCCCCGGAGCCCCCTTCTTTAGACTGCTGGGAGGCCTCAGACCAGGTGAGAGGCTAGGTTAAGTACACCTAGCCTCTGGCTGTTGTCCTGCTGGTGGCTTGGCCCCCTCTCTCTAGGTCTCTGCTTCAGCCAGTCCAGTCTCCAGTGTCACCTCTCCCTTCCTCATCACTGCCTCCCCTCCCTTTATACCTTCCCAGCTTTCCTTGCCTCCTCCCCCTTGCTCCCCCCTTTGCCCTGCCCCCTCATAAGCCTGGAGGACACTTAGGCTGGCTATGGGGTGTGGGCGCTCCTTCCAGCCCGGCACATGTTGGGGTGCTTCTCCTCCATCTTGGGCCTGCTGCGCCTTTGGTCTGTGCGCCTGCTGTGATTTCGGACTGTGGGGCGGCACGGCGGGCATTTGCCTCTCTTGGAGGTGGTCGGAGTCATCTCTTGGAGGTGGTCGGAGGCCTTCTGGGGTCTGTCAGCACAGCTGCTGGGGTGTGGTGAGCCGCCCAAGCTTATGGTCTTGCCAATGGGCTGTGGCCACATTTCTCATGAGCCCCAGGTCTCTTGGGAAGCCCAACATCTTCTGTCGGCTGAGCTGGCGTAATGGTGAGTGCTGGGCTCTCAGGGAGCAGCACATGGGGAATTCTTTGGAATAGGAATTAAGAGTCTGATTAATCTGGGAAATGAAAAACCTTCCCTTCTGAATGACAAACCGACTAAATAATTAAAAATCATCAAAAAGGAGGGAAAAAACCAAATACCACCAATAACCACCAGTTGCCTTTTTTATAAAAGGTAATGTGAACATTGAATGGCTGTGTGGGCAACATGCTGACTCCCCTTGACCTTGTACTATAGTTCTTAAGCAGTAGTGTTATTATGGTAGTAGAAAGTGCTGTCAAGTCACAGTCAATTTACAGGATTTTCTAGGCAAAAGAGATAGTTCTTCATTGCCTGCCTCTGCGTAGTAACTCTGGATTTTCTAGGCAATCTCCCAACCAAATTTTGACCAGTGTTGGCCCAACTTAGCTTTTGAGATCCATTGAGATCAGGCTAGCCTGAACCATCTAGTTCATCACAGTGTGGATATACTCATGCACAAAACAGTGAGATCATTTGGAAATCCTGATCCCTCCCTCTCAAGCATTCACATATGTTGCTTTCAGTTGGTGAGCCATATTCAAGCTGGGGGGATGACCCCTACTAAATAGCACTGCCTGATGCCTTCACACATACAAAAGTACTGATTTTGCAACTCATGGCCACCTCTGAAGTGAAAGGTATGAGACAGATGCTGCCTTTTCGCCATTTCTCCATCTGTCTCCTTAGTTGCTGAGTTCTAAAGTCTGTTTCTTTTTTTGTACTTAAATGTTCTGGTGTCTCAAGAATCCCTTTAGCTTGTTTGCTATTTTTGTAATTGATAGAACAGTTGCATATGCTCGAATACACCTAAGGGGCTTTTTGTATTGTCGTCATGTTGCAGCACTCAGCAATGTTTTGAATGAATGCCAGTGATAGCTTTGAATAATTTGCTATTGGGTACTAATGAGCTCTGCAGACGTCTCAAATAGTTTTCTGTCTATAACCCGGTAGGTCTTTACCTAGCATATTTTCCCATAATTAATCTAGTGAACAGTATACAATATATTCTGATTTTGAATTGAAGGAGTGGGATCTGGCTTTAGCAACAAAAAAGAGATTCCGCTAACTTCCTGTTTGTGATAGTGATTACTGCTTTACAGTCTTCCTTAAAAGCAAATTATGAGAGACCAGGCATCACCTTCATTTCCTTATTCTGATTACCATGTGCTTTGGGGGAAGTTTAATTCTCTCTAGGTGAGGCAAAGGGTTGATATTGTTTATTTTATTTTTAAATAAGATGTTTTTGCCCTTAAAGACCCTCCAGGACAACTCACAAAATTAAAACTAACTACAACAATGAGAAGAAATTGCAATAAATTCAACATCAAATGTTCTCACGTAAAGCATGAGACAGCACTAAGGCTGCCATCCCACAATCAGTCAGTTCAGTTTAAACACCTTCTGCAATACAATTCTCTTCAAGAAGACATGTAGAGGAAATGTCACTACCACCTTCATATAGAGGGAGTTTCAGAATCTGAGGGCAGCCACTGAAAGGCTTTCTTTTGGATCTCTCTCTTACACAGACTGGTGGAGATGGACAGTTATGGGGACATAAGCAGGGCCAGCCCACCCACTAGGCAAATTAGGCATTTGCCTAGGGCACCGGGAGAGGGGGTGCCGAATTGGACTCTCCCTGCCTCCTGGTGCCCTAAACAGATGTCTAATTTGGTTGTCCACCCACCAGCAGGCCATCTTCCGCACACACACACACACACCCCGTGCCACCACCGCAGCCAAGGGCACGCTCTGAAGAGTGAAGCCAGCCTGCTCCTTGCCAGCCTGTTTTGATGGTGGGCCTCTGACTGTGGTACTCTCTCTAAGAGCACGCAGGCTGGAAGAGCCTCGTTCCCCCTCCCTTCCGGTTCCCAGATTGAAGAGTGCCACAGTCAGAGCCCCATCAAAGCTGGTAAGGAGCAGGCTGGCTTTGCTCTTCTGAACGCGCTGTATCTGTGTGCGCTTGTGAAGCCAGCCTGCTCCTTATCGTCTTCAACAGGGCTCTGACTGTGGGCTGGGAGAGCCTTGCTCCCTCTCCCTTCCAGTTCCAGAAGGGAGGGGGAGCAGAGCTCTCCCGGCCTGTGCACTCTTAGAGAGAGCACCACAGTCAGAGCCCCACCAAAGCCAGTAAGGAGCAGGCTGGCTTTGCTCTTCTGCGTAGAGTGTGTGCGTGCTTGCACTTGCTGGCGTGTGGCACCTTGTGGCACTGTGAACAGAAGCAGGGGGAGGGGGGGCGGCAACACAGAGGAGGCTGGGGAGCTTGGGAAGGACCCCCGCAGTCCTCAAGTCTATCTAGTCCAGTATTCTGTTTCACACAGCAGTTACCCAGTTGCCCCAGAGGGCCAAGAAACGCCTTTCACTGATGTTATGTCTTAGCCCTGATATTCAGAAGTTTACTGCCTATGGATGTAGAATTTCCATTCAGTCATCATGACAGTATCCATTGATGGGAATATTTTCAGTGAATTTGCCTAGGCCCTTTCTAAAGCCATCTATGCTTGTAGCCATCACTGGTAGTCAATGGCACAAATTAATTACTTGTTGAGTAAAGAGGTATTTCCTTTTGTCTGTCCCAAACCCATTGCCTATCAATAACATTGGGTACCCCTGAGTCTTAGAATTCTGGAAGAGGAAGAAAAATTATCTCTATAGACTTTCTCTACCCCATGCATAATATTATAAATCTCTGTCTTAGCCATCTGTTTCCCTTCAGGTACTGTTTCCTTTTCCTAGCTCATGTTTCTTCCCATGCTCTCCATTTGAGATGTTCTTCTGTGACTTTGTGAAGCAGATCCACCCTTAAAGGTAGGAATTAAAACTACTCCCAATTATTGATCTTTTAATACTGTCCAGTTGCATGTTCACCTTTTAGTCATATGGTTGGAAGAAGAAAAACAGTTAAAAACATTCTCATGGTTCCCATGATTAGGCTGAACCTCTGAAGCACAAGAAGTTGAAACCACAGAACTCACCACAAGAATTACAAGGGAAGTTCGAAATATTTTAATGGGGTGACTTGGTAATAAGCAGCGCAGAATTAAGATTCACCAGAGCTTTTTAAAAGTTATTTTTTTAAGCAGGAATGCACAGGAATGCAGTTCCTACTGGCTTGGTATCATGGGGTGTGGCCTAATATGCAAATGAATCCCTGCTGGGCTTTCTCTTTTTAAAAAAGCCCTGAGATTCACAGAATTAGTTTCATGACCAACCACAATAATAAATGCCAGAACATTCTGATTGGGTTTTAAACCCAATGTTAATAATTGATTGTTCAATGAAACCAGGCATGTGAAGTATTTCTCTGCTTTTAAAAACTACTGGAAATGGTTTTTAATTTGCTGTACAGTTAATGGATTTCAATAGAATTCACCAAGCTGTTCACTCTCTGCCCACCAGGTATTTACCAGCACTCAGTTCAAATAAATATTTTTGTGCTGCAAATGATGTCTCTTAAATTTAATATTCTACGTATGGGATCAACTAAGACAAAGCACAACAGGTCTCAACAGTGACATTTCCAGTATATATACTTCAAATTTCCCTGACCCAGATAGCCTAGGTTAGCCCTGTCTTGTCATATCTCAGAAGCTAAGCAGAGTTGGCGCTGGCTATTATTTGGATGAGAGACCTCCAAAGAATACCAGGGTCATGATGCAGAGGCAGGCAATGGCAAACCACCTCTGAATGTCTCTTGCCTTGAAAACCCCACAGATCTAATATAAGTCAGCTGTGACATCATGGCAAAACAGACAAACAAACCTTAAAATTAGTCTATCAGATTCTTATGCTATCAATGGAATTAAATAATTTACATGGCCATATCTTAAATGATTAAAGAACGCTTTTAATCAAACATCTGCAATGAACTGGACCAATCAAAGATTTCAGGTTTTCACAGCTGGTAACATCATTAGGGTTTGTAGAATCTTTCGGGCTCAAGTGCCGTGTTCTACTGGAGAAAGTTTTCCTTCCAGACGTTTCGTTCTCAGCTGCGGAGAACATCCTCAGTGGCGTTGCAGCCGGAGCAGGCACTCTGACCTTGGCTGCTCAATGCACAGCAGCCAAGAAGGTCAGAGTGCCTGCTCCGGCTGCAACGCCACTGAGGATGTTCTCCGCAGCTGAGAACGAAACGTCTGGAAGGAAAACTTTCTCCAGTAGAACATGGCACTTGAGCCCGAAAGATTCTACAAACCCTAACTGGACCAATGTTGATTGTTAGTGAACTTGAATAAAGAAGTTGATGTTGCCATGTTGACTGTATTGTGGTTGCTTAGTGCTGTGAACATTGTGTTAATTTTACATAAGACCAGCGCACATTATAGTCTCTTTCTTACCAGTTTCTGTTTAATATAGTCTATTTGTAGAAGGCTTTCATCACATTCTGTATTTGGCTGATTGACAATGAAGACCTTTCATTCCAAGTGAGCATTCCTGTAGTCCTCTTACTAGTGAAGAATAAATTTGGTCTATCAGACCAAAATGTAAATAGGTCTGATCCTCAGTTCCCAAATTACCTTTTTTGTGAGAACAGCCATCAGCTGTTTTGGTGCTACTAGAAGGAAAAATTCCTTGCTGTTTTCCCAGCTGTTTTCCCAGCTGTTTACTGGTTCTTTTCAGAAGAATTCCCCTCCCCCTTAATCATACTATTATTACTGCACTGGAGAGTTTTTTTTTTTAAATAATTCTACACACACAAGACACAAAAATGTATGAAAGTGAACAGACTTTCAAAACAGGTAGCAACTGTTGTTGTTGTTGTTGTTGTTTGTTATGAATTGACTGCATGAGCGTGACTGAAAACACCTTAATTTTTATTCTTGTTAATTCAGGAAAGAAAGGTAAGAAGGAAGAGAATTACATGGTTTTACAAGAATGGAAACGAGCCCACAGTGTGTTTGCACTCTCTGCCCTCCCTCCCTCATTTGATTCAGTGGAAGTGGATTAGTGTTACATCCTGTAATTTATGTAGGTACTGAGATGATAAAAGAGCAGAAAAGGGTTGAAGAGCAGGAAGGTAGAACATCAACTTGAAGCTGAACTTTCTGTGAAAGAGATAAGATTCGGCTCAGGAAAATAAAGTCTGTCACCTGGGGGTGGGGAGGTGCCATTTCTCATAGTCCTGAGGCTTTTTGACATCCTGAAATAGTGTGGAACTCTGGAATGGCTGAAAAATAACAGCATTGGCTTCATGTACATATGTAATTTTGTTTGTGTGTCTCTAGACCAAACAAGAACACGAAATGTGAGAGGTCTGACTGAATAATATCAATCAGACTTCATGGAAAGCCTATTAGCATAACTCTCATTCAAGTTTATGTTCCAACTACAGATGCTGATGAGGAAGACATTGAAAGCTTCATGCATGTGCCCTGGAAGAAATGAATCACACACTTAAATATGATGTGCTGGTAATCATAGGTGGCTGGAGTGCAAAAGTAGGAAACAGAGCAGAAAAAAAATTTTGTAGGACAATTTGGACTAGGAACATGAAATGAGAGCAACTCATAGAATTCTGTAAAGACAATAGTTTGTTCATTGCAAATGAATGTGAGAGCCAGTTTGGTGTAGTGGTTAAGTGCATGGACTCTTGGAGAACCGGGTTTGATTCCCCACTCCTCCACTTGAACCTGCTGGAATGGCCTCGGGTTGTCCTTCAAAGGGCAGCTGCTGTGATAGCGCTCTCAGCCCCACCCACTTCACAGAGTGTCTGTTGTGGGGGGAGAAGATAAAGGAGATTGTAAGCCGCTCTGAGTCTCTGATTCAGAGAGAAGGGTGGGGTATAAATCTGCAGTTCTTCTCATTCTTTAGGCAACCAAACAGAGTGTGTGTACTTCACCAGACAGCCAATATAGAAATCAAATATATTACATTATTGGAAACAGAAAATGGAGAAACTCTATTCTCTGCTATGATTTGTTTTTTTTAAAAAAAACATACTGTATACTTACTTACTTCTATGTATGTTTACCGAAGAACAATAAATGAAATTTTAAAAAGAAAAAAATTGTTAATATCAAAAATTTGAATACAGCTGAATAAAAACATAAAAACAGTCATAATGCCAAAATACAACATTCCTGAAGAGTTTTAAAAACATGTAAATAACAAGTTTGCATTACCAAGTTCAAGTGAATGTGAACCAGAAGAACTATGATTTGAAACCAGATATATGATCAAGGAAGAATGCACAAAGACTATTTCTGTAGCCAAAAGAAAATAAAAACTTTATAAGAACATAAGAGAAGCCATGTTAGATCAGGCCAATGGCCCATCCAGTCCAATACACACACATACACACTGTGGCTAATAGCCACTGATGGACCTCTGCTCCATATTTTTATCTAAACCCCTCTTGAAGGTGGCTATGCTTGTGGCCGCCACCACCTCCTGTGGCAGTGAATTCCACATGTTAATCACCCTTTGGGTGAAGAAGTACTTTCTTTTATCCATTTTAACCTGTCTGCTCAGCAATTTCATCGAATGCCCACGAGTTCTTGTATTGTGAGAAAGGGAGAAAAGAACTTCTTTCTCAACTTTCTCCATCCCATGCATTATCTTGTAAACCTCTATCATGTCACCCTGCAGTCGACGTTTCTCCAAGCTAAAGAGTCCCAAGCGTTTTAACTTTTCTTCATAGGGAAAATGTTCCAGCCCTTTAATCATTTTCTGGACTTTCTCCAATGCTATAATATCCTTTTTGAGGTGTGGTGACCAGAACTGCACACAGTACTCCAAATGAGATTGCACCATCGATTTATACAGGGGCATTATGATACTGGCTGATTTGTTTTCAATTCCCTTCCTAATAATTCCCAGCATGGCGTTGGCCTTTTTTATTGCAAACGCACACTGTCTTGACATTTTCAGTGAGTTATCTACCACGACCCCAAGATCTCTCTCTTGGTCAGTCTCTGCCAGTTCACACCCCATCAACTTGTATTTGCAGCTGGGATTCTTGGCCCCAATGTGCATTACTTTGCACTTGGCCACATTGAACCGCATCTGCCACGTTGACGCCCACTCACCCTGCCTCAACAGTTCCCTTTGGAGTTCTTCACAATCCTCTCTGGTTCTCACCACCCTGAACAAGTTAGTGTCATCCGCAAACTTGGCCACTTCACTGCTCACTCCCAACTCTAAATCATTTATGAACAAGTTAAAGAGCATGGGACCCAGTACCGAGCCCTGCGGCACCCCTCCACTGTGAAGACTGCCCATTTATACTCACTCTCTGCTTCCTATTACTCAGCCAGTTTTTGATCCACAAGAGGACCTGTCCTTTTACTCCATGACTCTCAAGCTTTCTAAGGTGCCTTTGATGAGGAACTTTATCAAAAGCTTTCTGGAAGTCAAGGTAAACAACATCTATCGGGTCTCCTTTGTCCACATGTTTGTTCATCCCCTCAAAGAAATGTAACAGGTTAGTGAGGCAAGATCTTCCCTTACAGAACCTATGCTGAGTCTTCCTCAGTAACCCGTGTCCATCAAACTTTGATGGATGACTGACAAAAGTCTTAAAATTGCTAAAGGTGGACGGGAAGCAAAAGTAACAGGTGACAGAAACTGAATCAAAAGCCTAAATAAAGCTGTTCAGTGGCTCACACATATAGACAAAGAGAACTATTATAACGACCAGTGCAAATAAATAGAAGAGAACAACTGTGACGAACTGTAATTTTCAAAGCTTAGAAGAGCCGTGTATACAGATAAAGGACTGTGAAGGGTTAATTCTTCAGAGTCAGACAGGCTATTCCATGAGATCTGAGTGCTTAGCATCAACTCAGCAGAGAAAGACTTCTTAACTGGATGCTGGGGAGAATTCTGTCTGATTTCAGCCCTAGCTGAGGAGAGTTGAGTACTGACAGTTTGGGAATTCAACCTTGATTGAAATTTAACACAGACAGAACTGGGGAGAGTTGGCAAGGACAAGTGGGTAGTTAGATGAAGACTCCCATTTGGGCTAAAGAAAGGGGATAGGTCTTCTAGTGATAGGAGAGATAGGAGAGTCAAACAGGGAGTTAGCTCTGAAGAGTATAGAGATCTGTAGTCTGTTGTGGTTAGAAATTGCCTTTAGAGTTGTTGAGCCAGTTAAAAACTCAAGACAAGTATTGGTGTTTCAAGAGAAAGGGTTTAGGAATGGGGAAGTGTGTACCAGCCTTCTGGAAACCAAAAGAGTCAGAAAACACTTTAATAAGGTATACTAGAGTATTTGGGGGGGGGAAATGAAACAAAAGCCTCTCAACATAAAGATTTTAAGTAACTGTGACTAGCTTAAGAAACTCTAATTAGTCTGAAATATAAAAACTAAAGTGCGTGCATGTGCTGATTTTACCTCAGAGTTATCTATACTGAATTACCTCAGGAATTTTACCCCTGATTTCACCTTCTCTTTCCCCTCTATGTTGAATAAAATATTTTGTTAATTTGGAATATAAAGACTTCTTGAGTTCCACTTGAGTTGTATAAGTTTAAGGGGGCTCCCATTCCTTCCCTCAGGTTCCTGGACTGAGCAAACAGCCAAAATATTATAGTGTGGCAGGGTGGGACAGCCAGAATTCTTCAGGAAAGAACAGATAACAAGGGTGGCTCAGTCACAGATGAGAAAGAATAACAGAGGGAAAATCTTGTCCCTGAGGGAGGAAAGTGGATGGAACCATCATAACAACAAAAAAAGGAAGAACACAAGATTTGTTCCACATGATCCAAGAAATCACAGTTAAGCATGCTGAAAGATCAACATGGAAATACATTAACTTAACAGGAAAAAATAAAGGAAAGATTGAAACAGTACACTGGAGATGACACAGTACAAAAGAGATGAAAGGATAACAGATTCCTTTCAAGAAGCATCTTTTGAAGAAGAATCTACAGTTTTAGAAAGTGAAGTGAGAGCTACACTGAAAGCAATTGGAAAAAAACAAGTCATCAGAAGTAGATGGCATATAAATGGAGATAGTCTGTCACAGAAACTGAGTCCATCAAAATCTTAACAAGATTGTGCCAGCAAATATGACTCACAGACTGGATATATTATATTTGCATACCAGTTCTGAAAAAGGAGACATTAAAGATTGCAGCAATTATCAGACCATCATGTTAATTTCTTACACAAGTAAAGTGATTCTCAAAATCTTGCAACAAAAACTGTTACCATATATGGAACAAGAAAATCCAGATGTTCAAGCTGGAAGAAACATTACAGATCATGGGTGTGCTACAAGCATTTGATTATTTTGATGTGCAATCTGTACCTGAGGGACCGTCTCTCCCCATATGAGCCCCAGAGAGCACTGAGGTCAGTGGGGAAAAGCAGACTGAATATCCCTGGGCCAAAAGAAGTTAAACTTCAAAGCACCCGCACTCGGGCCTTTTCCGTTGCGGCCCCACAACTCTGGAACCAACTCCCAGAGGAGGTGCGGGCCCTGCGGAACTTAGACCAGTTCCGCAGGGCCTGCAAGACCGCCCTCTTCAAACAGGCGTTCACCAATAACTGAATTAATGTTTACCGCCAGATTAATAACGTTTACCACCAGTGTTGATTTAGGAATGTTTTAATTAACTATTGATTATTGACTGATTTTAATGTGAATTTTAATGTGAATTTAATGTTTTTATTACTGTATTGTTTACTTGAAATGCTGTTAGCCGCCCTGAGCCTGCTTCGGCGGGGGAGGGCGGGATATAAATAAAATTTTACATTACATTACTTTGGACCAGAGACCACTGTTAGAATAGAATATGGAGAAACAGAATGGTTTCTGATTGTCAAAGGTGTCAGACAATGATGCATTTATCTTTCCTATCTCTTCAGTCTGTATGCAGAACACATCATAAGGAAAGCAGTATTAGGTTTAGATGAAGGTGGAGTGAAAAATAGTGGAAGGAACATTAACAATTTGAAATATGCAGATGACACCACATTATTGGCAGAAAACTTTAAACAACTACTGATGAAGGTTAAAGCAGAAGTGCCAGAGCACGATTACAGCTGAACATCAAGAAGACAAAAGTAATGACTTATGGGCAATTGGACCACTTTAAGGTTGACAATGAGGAAATTGAAATTGTTCAAGATTTTCTATTCCTTGGCTCTGTCATCAAGCAAAAGGGAGACTGCAACCAAAAAGTCAGAAGAAGATGGAAACTGGGGATAGCAGCTATGAAGGAACTAGAAGGAGATCCCACCACCACAAACGCATCTACAGCAGAGAACAGATTTGGTTTTTACCAGCTGATTTTCTGCTGACTGAATGACGTTCCTCCTCAGAGAACTGGGTCCATTTTCTTGTAAAGATCAAGGCTGAATTTTTTGTGTTGTAGGACAAATGTAGACAAGAGCACAGGCCAATTGTTACACTACATATGCTTGTGAGTGAGAAACCCTCAACTTTATAGTCCACAACATGGTTGAGATGCAGCTCAACTTGTAGGCCAGTGACTGACATGCTGAAGCTATCTTGTTACTAGATCTGACGCTTAAGAGGAAGCTCTCCTCTCCAGATTCACTTCCTTCTTTGTGCACCTGGTCAGTTGTGCAATGCTGACCAATGAACAGCTGCTAACAATGAGGAAATTGTGCTTTGTAAAAAAAGTAACTCAGGATCCACCGGCAACTCTCTTGGGAGACTTTTGAAGCAGGAGGGAATTCTTCCTTGCCAGGATGGGATATTTTTTTCAGTTGAAACTATTGTCTCTGTATTAAATTAGTCACTTTTATCTCCTTTTTATAGCTCTGTGGGGCTGATTTCTTTAAAGGAACCCTCCTCCCTCTGCCATATATACATCTGGGAGTATTGGATGTTTTATAAAAAAAAATTAGATTGGAATTTCAGGGACTATTTATAGTATGAAGGGTAATTTTTCTATGTTTAAGTTTAATGCATAATGTTCTGTGTGAACTTGAAAAACTTGCTCGTGTATGGGTTTTCTAGGAAGCATGGTTATAGATATCACAGAGGATGTATATTTTAGAGGCACTCACATTTACTGAATGCCTTCTTGCAAACATCTTGTAGTACTTTACCAAAAAAAAAGTGAAAAATTAAACCAAACAGGATATGAAATGCAATGCCAAAGGAATGAGTCTTTAGGCGTGATTGAAATTTAGCTAATAACATAAAGAGCCTAATCTGCGAAGGGAACTAAATTCCTGCGTTAGAGAAAATAAGCAGAAACTGTTAAGCCCTAATGACTGCAATCCACAAACCGCTTAGAAATCAAGTTGTCCTGAAGTACTCCCATAGACTTCATTGGAATTTCTCAGAATCATTTCAGCAGTAAAATGGTTTCTTGTTTGCAGATTGTGTTTGTTAGAAGCTCAAAAACCACCTGTTGGTCTCCAGAAACTTTAGACATATGACCAAGGTTTCCCATAAAAAAAACCCTCCAACATTAATTTCTGCATATCTAGAGGAATCCATGTATGTGTGTGTATAACAATTTTGTAAATTAAAAATAAAAAATTCCCCCCTCCCATCAGCATGATGGACTGAACTTTCTCATTGCGCTTCGAAGGAAAAACTTGGGTGGGTAGGTGGGAAATTTTGCCTGTTCAAGCCCTTGAGATCTTCATCTGCCCTGGTGATTTCTCCCAGACCCCCAAATATCTAATTCTTTGAAACTGACTTTTCCCCAAAATATGTTTGTTTTCTGAGTCCTCTCTCTTACTTTTAGCAGTGGAATAATCCACGTATTCTGTGTTCTCCCTTTGTTTCTGGCAATATTTAGAATTCAATATCCTTGAAAAGGTCACCATTCAAGATTTAAGTTCCTGTCCTTTTTCCTGAGCAAAAATTAAAAAAGGTAGTCTAATTGTAGTTCAGGTAGCTGGCTCAAGGTTGACTCAGTCTTCCATCCTTCCAAGGTCAGTAAAATGAGTACCCAGCTTGCTGGGGGTAAAGTGCAGATGACTGGGGAAGGCAATGGCAAACCACCCCGTAAAAAGTCTGCCGTGAAAACGTCATGATGTGACGTCACCCCAGAGTCAGAAACAACTGGTGCTTGCACAGGGGACTACCTTTACCTTTAATTGTAGCTATAGCACTGTAATCCTATTTATACTACCCATAATTTATAACACTCTAAAATAATTACTGTAAATGAAATAAAGTTCCTGCATTTGATCTGTGTTTCCTACATACAGGGCTGTAGTTTCTGGTCATGTCATGAAATCTGCAAGGAATAATATGCTACCTGGAAATTAATTTATTTCAATTTCCCCTTGTTAGTATGGAGTGATGAATTATTTCTGTATTTCCACATATATTCAATTTAAGCACATAGGACTGGATCCAGGCAGCTTTTTCACTCACCCCATTACCCTTCATACTACAGCACCCATCCCATTCAGCTTGTCCATAGCCTTTAACTTGTTTTTCTTCACATTCATAATTTAACCAAATTCTTAATTCTTTTTTCATTTATCTACATATGATGTCAATTGCAGATATTCAGATCAAAGTAGATTTTGATTCTCCATCAATCCTTTAATATTGCTTTAAGAAAAATGACGTCCCTGTGGAAAAGGTCTTTTCATCTGCATAATAGATTCTTTGTAATTTAAAAAAACCTAATTTGTGTGGGTTGAAATGTATATTATTTATAACTATGGGCAGCAGTGAGATAGATTAATGGGGTTGGATCCAAACTTTCTATTCCACTGATAATGGAGCTTTCCTCTGATGCAAAAAATCTGCCTCTGGTGGAACATGCCTTTTTCACCAGAAATCTCTTTGCACTGTAGGAAGGCCCCATCATTAAGGGAATAGAAAATTTAATTCCAGCCTGTTCCATGTATTGCATTTATATCTCCTGCTTTTACAACTGATCTCCAACTGGTTCAGGTACCCTGGAGAAAATGGCTGCTTTGAAGGGCATTTTACCATGCTGAGGCCCCTCCCCTCCCCACATCCCATCCTCTCCTGGATCCACACCCAAAGTCTCCAAATATTTTCCAGCACAGACCTGGCAACCCTATTTTGTCTAAAGGCCAATGTGAATTACAAAAAAAGAGAAATAATAAAACGCAGAGTACAAAGATACACCATAAATGACATAAGTACAACATAAATAACATAAAAATTTATAGTATCAAAACAATGGACAGTCTTAAGCAGAGCTGCACTCGTATAAGCTTATTGATTTCCGTGGGCCTTAGAAGGGTGTAACTTTGCATAAGACTGTACTGCAAATAAACAACGTATAATTTAAAAACAGTCACAAAGACTCATCAAATCACAGACCACTATTTTTGTCCCTTTGCCTTGTCCTGTGGTAGCGCTACTGAAGTCCTGTTCCCACGAGCCTCCTCTCTCTCAGGAGCAGGATTTCAGGGGGCATTTCAATCTGCCTTGGTGCGGGCAGCTGCAAGAGTCATGCTTCAAGTGCAGAAATCCTTGCACCTGTGGAAATACTGCACTGAATCATCACCATGAAACAGTACACTACTTTAACTTTTAAATGTTACATATATCTCTGTGTTGTTTTTTTGTTTCCTGGTTTACACCAGTGTTTATAAATTGTATTTTCATTTATCTTTATACCTGCTACTGACTCAGATTTTTCCAGATGATCTTATTGAATCTGTGATCAAAGCTACAGCATACTCTGCAAGTGTTATCTTTGATCTCTGCCCTCCATGTTTTAATCAGTGGTAGTTCTGGGAATAGCATAGATTCAAAACTGTCCTTGTTTGACACCATTTGAAAGGAAACTAATCAGAAGGACACCCAATAATCAAAATATTAGGTTGAGGAGCATTGTAAAATGCCTCTATCCTTATTATAAAATTGGTACAAAAATCAAATGCATCTAATGTTTCTGCACAAAGTAACCATTCCTTCAAATGCTTTTTGGCATAATTAATATATTCCAATTTTAGAGGCATTTTTCTAGCATTATGTTTTAATTTAGCAGTCAAACTGATCAATATTTATGTATGTAGCTGTAAATATCCTGGCAAACATCTGGGTTTATAGAATGAGACATTAGTTGCCTCTTTATCTGGTTTTGGGATTATAGCAATTTTGGCCTTTTTCCAAAATCCAGGTTTTGAATTGTTAATTACAGTAGACATATCTATCAAACATTACAGTTAGACCATCTGATCCTGGAGAGTTATTTATTTTTATCCTTTCATTGCTCCTATACCTTCCTTTCCTGGGACTGGGTTTTTATGTTTCATATTTTTGTTGAAGACTGAATATGATAAAAGGTTTTCAAAAATGTTTTTAAGTACTATAACAAGCATATGGATTTGCAAGCATGTGGGCCAATATGGTGCAGTGGCTGGGAGCTGGGAGCCCCAGATTCAAATCCTCACGAAGCCATGGAACTCAATGGGATTGCCTTTGGCCAGTCACTTTCAGTCAGCCAACCCTACATTACGGGGTTAGTGTGAAAGTATAATGGAGGAGATGCGGATTCACCATCTTGAATTCCTGATAAAAATATTACTGTTTCTTTAGTTTAAAATTCAGTAAGACGACATAGCTATAGTGAGCAATACCAGTATGCTCTTTAGTCTTCTATGTCTATTTCATAAACCTGCACAACTTGGTATCTGTTTGCATGTTTGCCTCTCCCCTTCTTTTGGCCCACTACTTATTTTTTTCTCAGTTTGTATATTAAAAACTACAGTTTGTATATTAAAAACTTTATACTTCTGTGATTTATTCATTATGCAATCATTTCAAAAGTTGTTTCCCCTCCTTCACTATCACTGAGCATACAGCCCCTGTGCATATTCACATAGAGAGGAAGAACATGCATGAACAGAGTAGACTTGCTTCTATCTCCACACAGTTGCCACCTCATCAGCTTCTACATGGAGGAGAGCAGCATCCATGACTACAGGGAGAGAGTGTATGCCTGCACACTTCTTTTGTGCCTGTTCACATGCTCAGGGCTTCTGTTTTGGAGCATTGCCTCATCTTCTTTAGTCACTTCCTCTCCCCATAACAGACACACTGGGAGATGCAGAGGCTGAAAGAGCTCTGAGAGAACTACATTAAATTGTGTGTTGTTTTTACTGGATGCTTATGATATTTTTATATCCTCACAGCTGTTGTGCTAGCTACCTTGAGTCTGAGAAGATAAAGCCAGGGTATAGATATTCTGAATAAATAATTTTGTACAGGACTGTGGTCAGTCTTTCTTATGAATGGTTGTGGCACTGGGGCCAAATGTACCCATGTAGGCAGAGTATATGTTTTGTGTGAGTAGTATTTTTTATATATATATTAAATGTAGCCAGGAATACTCAGCGCCTAAAGGGAATCACTTGACTGCTTTCTTTCAGAACAAGTAGCATTATTTGTTTTACCCCTTTTGATGTAAAGTAATAAATTCATATCAGCTAGAAAAACTTACATACTTCTAAAAGAAACGGGTGTTATTTTAGGCTAGGCAAACTAACTGGTGGATCCTGTGTCTGTGTTATAACAGCTGTACTTCACTCATTTTCAAGAGAGTTTGGAGTTTAATGAGTTTAGATAAACTGATAGAATGCAAAACCTTAAGCAATGGGTGTTATTTTTCATTTAGTCTGGTGACAATCACGATTGGTAGTGCATCAGTCAGAACATCAGCTACAGTTTCTTCAGTGCTGCACATGGCCATATTTTTACATAACTGTAAAGCTTGGTTGACTGCCCCCCTCCAAAAAAAACCATATTTAAAAAAAATTAAGTTTGAATTAAAGTTTAGCTCCCTAGCTTGAAGAGAAATTTCCAAAGAAACCGAAAGTGTGAATGAAAGGAAGCCAGGCAGACAAATAATAATAAACTTTTATTTATACCCCGCCCTCCCCGCCTAGGCAGGCTCAGGGCGGCTAACAAGACATGGTAAAACCATGATACAGTTAAACAATAGATAATATAATTAATAATTTAAACAATAAAACCAATAAAACAAAGAACTTTCCCCATCACTTTCTTGCTAAGATAATTTCTTTCCATTCAAGGCTTTGAAAAATCATATTTTTTTTTAAATACTAACAGTTAACTCAGTCATTGGCAAGACTTGTAGGTAGTCTGAAGATTAAAGTGACAAGCTTGCATTTTTTGTTCCACTGTTCATCTTGAAATCTGGTTGGTATCTAGTATGGTTTAACCCAGTTCATGCACACCCATTTTAACATTGTTACAAACCGTGGACTATGGGGCAGTTCCATTAGCCCCTGCAACATCTCTTTGTCCCTCCACCAGCCCATTTTGTACTGGCCAGAAGATGAGTTCAGGGGAATTCAAAAGTTTGATTGTTACCTTGTGGCATTTTTGGTCCTGATAAAAAGATATCACCATGACACTAAAATGTATAAATACTATTGCTTCTGGATTCTCCTTCCTCCCATAAACCATTATGACTACCTTTAACCCTCCATCTTCCATATAAATTACATATATATAAAAGAAACCTCAAATTAAAACCAAGGATCAACATAATATTTCCCTGTTTACCACAGACTATAGAACCTTAGAAGCATTCAAAGATCTATACAGTTTCATAGATTGCTCACAAAAATATTCTAAACTTTCTGAACTCCTATGTTTATTGCAGTATCAATGCTGCAAGAGTCTTCTTGTGCTTGTTATTGATACTAACTACAGGTAACAAGAGTTAAATATAAGGAAGAACTTCTCAGTGCTGAAACAATTCAGCATTGAAATTAACTACGTGGAGAGTTTTCTAGATTCCTCTTCCCTGGAGGTTTTGTTTTGTTTTTTTAAGGTTGGACCAACATATTTCATGGATGCATTCAGTATAGAATGTCCCATGTCAGAGCAGACCATTGGAGCCTATGACCATTGTGTTACTTCCAACTCTGTGATCTTTTATATTTTTGAGTAATTGATCTGCAGCATTTTTATTCTTTCCTTTTCTCCATTTTTCCTCTTATAAGAGTATAATTTTTTCCTTCTCTCCTCTTCTTTGAACACTTTAACTGTGGCAATTCTCGTGAGAGGAAGCAGAGTACATTCATGTTACAAATAGATTCTCTTTTTTTTACACTGGAAAACTCAGAATCCCTATGGAGGGGTTTCAGCTGTGTTCCCTTCCTAAAAGTTTGATATGTGTCTGGTCATCGTCACTTCTGTTATTTTGCAAAGAAAATAAGGGAATGGTCAAAAAACTTCCTGTGTGACCTCTTTATGAAAGCTTCCAGGGCCAGAAACAAGTTTGGCAGATTAAAGAACAATCCTCCGTTTTCAAACTAATGGATCTTTGAAAAACTATATAGCATTGACTTGCATTTTAGTTCATAACCTTTGTGGTATCTTTATCAACATGGGTGAGCTCATTCCAGGAAAAGCAAAAGGCACCTCAAAGACTAGTGGATTTACAGTGTGATCCTATGTAAGAGTACTCCAGGTTAAGCTTTTGATTCCAAATATTGACTTCAGTTAATTTAGCCTCAGTCACCATTTCCGGGTTCTCACCGGCTGACTCCCCTGTCCCCTGCCTACTGCAGGACCAGGAACACTGAACAAACCACCGAGTCTTACCTCAGAGACAGACACATCTCCAGTGTTTCTCTATGTGCTCTCCGTCAGCCGGCCTCAGCAAGGGCTGATGAACTACTGTGGTCTCACAAAGTGTTTCCTCAGAGGTCATGGTGACCACCTCTTTCCTGTCACTCCCTCCCTCCCTCCGCCTTGCCCCAGGACAAATGAGGATTGGGCCACTGGGGAAGCTGCTAGCCAGAGTCTGTTGCTAGGCAGTAAAGGTAGAGGCCTCAGCTGAATATAATGCCATAGAGTCCACCCTCCAAAGCAGTTATTTTCTCCAGGGGGAGAGAGATCTGTTATCTGGAGTTTAGCTGTGATCCCAGGAGATCTTCAGGCTCCATCTTCATACAATTCTCATTAGGCACAAGTTCCAAAGCTTAGTTGACATCAATTGGTTTGTATCACAGATTGGCTCTATGAAAAAGCACTTGTCACAAAATGTGGTCCATTAGTCGACTGGTACATAAGGAAAAGGACCCTTGAGAGCCAAAATTATTAAGGAAGTTGGATCCCATGCAGAGAAATTCATAAGGAAGAATGAATGAATGATCATGTGTCTCTTATGAACATGAACAATTGACTATATGTCTCTTATGAACATTTCTGGATGTTTGAATATATAGTAACTCTGTAGTGGGACCTTCTCCTTCTTTGGAAATAGGTTTTGTCTGTACTGTGTATTGGTATCATTATAGAACAAAGACTTTGGGAAATTTTGAAAATCTTTATTGTTTTGATATACAGTTGCTTTTTTTTCAGTCTCCAGGTGAGGGCTGGAGATCACTCAGATTTACAGCTGCTTTCCAGATGGCAGAGAGCAGCTCCAGTTGAGGTGGTGGTGAGGAGTGAATACCTTCACTTGGGTGGGTGGGAAGACAGCAAGGTTGGGGGGGCACTCACCCCAGGGCCTCTTTCTAGAGCCCTTTGTATTTTTCTTCACAACAGGCCTTATTCCTAGTTGGAGCATAAACTTCTGTGGAGTAGCTAAAGTATTGAGGTGTCTTTTCTGTGGATAAATGATCAAAACAACTTCTGGATTGTAGTTTAGGCAACAAATCAGAGTTTTATCATACTGGTTAGAAGCTTTCCCCCCAATAATAGTTCTGAATAGCTAGGAGATTACACTGATGACAATTTTAAATTCTGGATGCTGTCAAAAACTTGAATTCTGTGTGTTTTTCTACACAGGTAACAGGGCTATACTGTAACAAATTGAAAGATATACTTGGATAAAGGGTTAGGGATTGCTGTATGATCCTACTGTATATTTTTTGAATTGGTTAATGTGTCATGTTAACACTTACAATTTGCTTCAGGTCTGTTTCAGAGATCTGCTTGATTTCAGATTTCTATAATCCAAATTATATTTTATTGTTTATTAGATGTCCCATCCTGTTGGTTATATTGGCTTACTCTGTGTAAATCACCTTGAGTCGCAGTGAGATAGGTAGGCTATAAATAATGTAATGGAGGACAGGTATAGAGAACCTGGGCAGTATAATAAAAAGTAGAGACATCACTCTGCCAACAAAAGTCCATACAGTCAAAGTGATGGTATTCCCAGCAGTAATGTTTGACTTTGAGAGCTGGACCATAAAGAAGGCCTAGCATAGAAGAATAGATGCTTTTGAGATGTGGTGCTGAAGAAGAATCTTGAGAGTTCCTTGGACTGCAAAAAGCTTCAGTCAGTCAGTCCTAAGGGAAATCAACCCAGACTGTTCCCTGGAAGATCAGATGCTGAAGCTGAAGCTCAAATACTTTGGCCACTAAATGAGAAGGGAACACTCACTGGAGAAGATCCTGATGCTGGGAAAGACAGAAGGCAAAAGAAGAAGGGGATGGCAAAAGATGAGATGGCTGGACAGCATTACTGATGTAACAAACACGAATTTGAGCAGGCCTCGGAGGATGGTGGAAGTCAGGAGGGTTCGGACTCAACTGTGCGACTGAACAACAAAAAATAATGTAAACAAATATAGTAGCTTTTGCTTTTCGAAGAATAATGACAATGTAATGAGGGACCCAAAAGATATACTTTGATATTTAGACACAGTTCCTTCCCCATATGATCCCAGATACATTGGGAGTTCTGCTCTTAATGCTCTTAGCATTTTAAAATTTAATTATCTGGCATTCAGGGCATGTTATCCCCAAGAGGATATCATGAAAATGGCACAGGGGAAAGTTGTAAGCACTCCTTTCCTCCCACTGTGCCTCCACTCAGAATAAAGGCCCTTATATCCCTGAAAATTAACTTTTAAAAATGCTATGAAGCTCTGATGATGGAATTCCCAGAGTTTCATCTATTAAAACCCCTAGTGAGAAGCTGTTGGATGTTTAATAGTCTTATGATATTGTTAAAACACTCTGCCTTCAGAGCATCTATATAATAACCTATGATTGGTTATACAGTTGTCACTGCCACCATAACCAGCTATCACTGAGCAAATCTTGACAGTCTTGTTGAACACTAGAAACGGATAGATCCAGGTGGGTAGCTGTGTTGGTCTGAAGCAACAGAACAAAGTTAGAGTCCAATGACACCTTTGACAGAATTGAATGAAACTCACCAGTTCATACATATAAGGCATAAGTATTATATGCTTGCATGCCAATTGGCTGTTCAACCTCTGCCTTATATGTATGGACTAGTAAGTCTCATTCCATTCTGACAAAGTGTGCATGCCCACAAAAGCTCACACCTTGAATAAAACTTGGTTGGTCTTAAAGATGCCATTGGATTCTAAGTTTGTACTAGAAACAGGTAACAGGACACACCTGCCCAGAAAGCAGCTAGAGTGGACAAATGTTTCAGACCAGGTAAAAAGTAGGAAGAATATGATAGGAGAAGCTAAACTAAGGAAGAGACTTGCCTTTGCTTTCCAGGATGATCTAGCTAAATGCAACTTCAGTTACTGCATCCTGTCCAAGGCATTAACAACTAAATATAAATGGTTAGTTTTGGTATGCCTAAATTACTTCACAAACTTCAAATTCATGATTGAATTTTAAGCCTTGAAATTATGACTTTTTAAAATTTAAATCTGACCGATTGATTCTTATTAACCACATGTTACTACTGTTTCATCTCTTCCTTCTGTTATGCTAAGGCCAGTATCTCTCATTCACATAGCTGAGCCAAAACAGATGTGGACAGTGTGAGCCAAGTTACAGGTAAGCCAGGATAGCCGCTCTTATTTTCTGCAAGCTTATTACCATTGCTCGTAAAGTTTATGAGGTTGTTTAGGAGAGTGCGGACAAGATTGTAAGATGACTATGGAAGGCATGATGTAGTAGATAAGACAAAATAACAAAATGGTAAGAGCCCTAGGATACACAGTTTAGGAATCTGATCAGTGTTTGGACAAGATTCCATTCCAGATTCCCGCCTGTGCTTTTGATAATCACAGGCCATTAAGGATTTCCCCCCCCCCTGCAAAAGTGGTTGGCTTGCTGAGCTTTATTAGCTGTGTTGTCTGATGGCATTAATGGTATACTGCTTCTGCCTCTTCGGATTTATAACAACCTCAGTCAGCTAGAGCAAGTGCATTTCTTTAAAAAGTTCCTTTTGTAATTGAGCAATTTTGCTGCCTTTTAAAGAGAGCATTCAGAATATTTGAGGTCTTAAAAGAAGTGGTGTTAAATTTTTTCCTTCTGCTTCTCTATGAGTAGACACACTCTGTCACCTAACTGGGGATGAAATAATAATAAATCCTTTTGTCCCTTGGACCATCTTCCTTTCCAAAGCTGGCATGACTGAGATCTGGAAGCCAATCGATACCTCACTGTAAGCTGGAATCCCACAACAAAGGGAACATAGAGCATCGGAGGACAGAAGGTCAGTGCAGTGACCTAGATTAATTTGTTGAGCTAGTGCAACAGCTCCAGCCGGGTTTACTTACTATGGAGCATCAGCTTGTGGTGTGAATATCAGTAGCAGAACTCCCTCTACTGGAAAGAGCAACATATATGGCTTCCTTCTGGAAGATGGTAGCCTGATTTGTTCATATTTATCATACATCCAATGATTTTTAGGGATGTGTACTATTGGCAGGACCTGACTGTAACAGTTTTTAACATATGTCCCTTACCTGTCCACTGAAACTTCAGCAGGACTGCAAGTGATGAAAGAAGAATGGAATAATGGTCATCCTCTTATCAGGTTTTCTAAAATCATATTTATAAGAGGCCTTCTGAGAATGTAGGGATTTAGGAGTGAACAGTGTTCTCCAAATCAGTTTGACAACTCTTAATAACAGATTCATTAGAAACTTTCCAGAATTTGGAAACTGATATAGCAATATCTTCAAGCAAAATGTCTTTGATCTAGCAGCTCAAGTTTTGCAAGGTTATTTAAGAGGAGATTCAAAGGCTAGCCTTCTCTCTTGGGGAGAAAATTTCCATGTGGGAGCGTATTGGAACTAACTGTTGTCCTCAGACATTCTGAGAAGACTATACCACATGAGCACCTGCATATTTTATTTATAGTCTGCCTTTCTCACTGAGACTGAAAGTGGATTACGCAGTGTAAATCAATGCAGTCAACAGGATGGGACAGCCAATAAACAATGCAATTGGATTTGAATTACAGAAATCTGAAACAGAGCTGAAACAAAGCATACACATGAACATTATACATTAAACAATCCAGAATTTACATAGTTGGATCATACGTATAGCAAAAGCATGTGCTATGTTGAGTAGTATAGTCCACAGTCCCTATTCCTTTATGAAAGCATCTTTCTGAACAGTTTTGTCCCAGTATAGCCCTATTACCTATGTAAAAAAGCCCTCCTGAACAATTTAGTTTTATATAGTTTGCAGAAAGCCAGAAGAGTGGGGTCCTTCCTGATCTCATTAGGCAGGTCATTTCATAAGGTGAGGGTCACATATTATGAGCTGTTGTTGAATTTGTCCATTTGATGGGTGGTACCTGCTCAGATGTTCAAAGCTATTGTTGTGGCACATAGGGGAGAGGCGGTCCTGAAGATATGAGGAACCAAACCATGAAAGGCTTTGTATGTGATAGTCAGTAAATTGAATTGAGCCTGGTGACTAATGGGCAGTGAATGGAGTGACTGCAGAATGGAGTAACATGCATGCTTCAATTTTAAGCCCTCCACTTAATTGAGTTACAGCATTCTGCACCAGCTGGAGACTCCAAGTTGACTCCAAGGGGAGATCTGCATAGAGTATATTACAGTAGTCTAGTCTTGATGTTACAGTGGTGTAGATCTAGGTAGCCAGATTCAGGCATGTCAAGGTAGGAGCCATCTTCTGTGTTAGACTGAGTTGGAAGAAAGAGGGTTTTTGTATGGTTTTTTTTTTTTTTTGCAGTTGCATTAACTTTCTTCTCCAGCTGCAATGATTAATTCAATATAACCCTGAGTCAGCAAGGGTCAGCTGAACCTCATCAAAAGTGGGGAACACAGTGTCCTTGAAGATCTCTGCCTATCCAATAAGCATTATCTTTCCAGGATTTGGTTTCCATTTGTTCACTCTTAACCATTTAACTACAGCAGCCAGACAGTGATTCAGGACTTCTACTACATCACCAGGAGATTTGGATAAGGAGATAGAGGGCTGGGTACCAGCTCACCAGCCTGTGGTTAGGTCCCTTGGGTATCTTCCTTGGCCTCTACTTGTGTTTACTGAAGGTGCTACCACCAGTACCCAGATCTGCTTCCCATCAAATATTCTCTTCACACTGCCATGCCCTTCACTTCCTGGTAAGCCTGCTGTTAGACCAAAGACCCTGTTGCTGGTCCACCCTTTCAAATGCTGTTGGGCTCTGAGGCTCTTCCTCAGTTTTCTGCCTGCCTCCCACAACCTGTCCTGACCCCACTGGTTCTTTTTGGTCCTTCTGATTCTCTGGCTGGAGTGTTGGTTTCTGGATGCCGTCCTGTGCTTCTTCAAGTCTCTGCTGTCTTCTTCAGCTCTCACCCTCCTTCCTCTGGCTCCTTACTGTCTTTTGACAGTGCAGCTGGCTGAAGTAGGTCCTTCCCTCTCAGCAGTCACCCTTCCAGCTTGCTTGTGTTTTCTTCTGGCCAGGATGTCCGGTGCACCCCAATGCCATCCACTTCAAGTGTCAATATAGTTTTGCTTTCCAGGTCAATTCACTAGATTTTTAAAAATGGTAAGGTAGTAAAAAGGGTAGTTTTGATGGCAAAATGGAGGAAAGAACCATATATGCCACTTGGACTTCTGTGAGGTAAAAGTAGGGGAAAATGTATGACTGGTTAGAAAATGATGGGTTTGGTTTGAGAATTGAAAATGTTTGAACTGGTATGTCAATGAAGTCTGCTTTCCAAATAACAGGTGAGAGACATTAAAAATTGCTTGTTTCCTTTTAACTGCAGAAGACAAAGTCCACAATTTAACACATGAAGCTGCCTTAGACCCCTGGTTCATTATTGTCTACTCAGACTGGCAGTAGCTTGCCATCTTCACTATTGCAGCATCAACATAGGTCCCTGTGTGCCAGCTAGGGTCTTCAGGTTGTTGCCTACTTACAGTTCCCCTATTGACATCAACCAGTTGCCTTGATTTCTCTGTAATCACTCTATGGAGTCCCCGAGGCTATTGGGGGGGGGGCGCTGTCTCTAGTGATGTTTAGAGAGTGCTCCAAGGCCATTTATTCGATAAGTCTTTTAAGGAGGTGAAGGCTACATCCATTTTGTTAGGGGGAATAGGAGTTATTTGTGGTTTTGTTGTACTTGTATTTTTTAAATTTGGATTTGTAAGCCACCTTGAGCCACAAAGAAATGGCTGGGCACCAACCTTCTGGGGGCACCTAGCTGGGCACCCTCCATGTGATTCAGTGATGCTATCAGTGTGGGTTGTGTGTGCCAGAAGTTAGTCTTGCCTAGGGTGCCAGACAGTCTAGGGTCGGACCTGGGCTGAGTATAAACATTTGAAGGAATAAATCAATTATAGCCACTAGGCGGCTGTGCTGGAGGAATATGGAGGTTTGGCAGTGGCAGTGCAAGCAGAGGTTGTGGTCACAGGGACAGCATAGGAACAGAGCAGCAACCATGAAAAGTCAGATCTCCCCAATACAAATCCAGAATTCCAGAGCCCCAAATCCATGTAAGTAGATTATGCATTTCTTAAACCTCTGTTTCTTGTTTTAGGCTTCAGATGTTGTTTTTAGTGTCAGCTAGCTCTCAGAAGCTCTATGTCAATGTCTCCCCTAGGATGACTGCAGGGATTTGAAAAGCTTCAAGGTAGTTTTGGCAATCGGACACACACCTTTCACAAGGCCTGCAAAGGGAATAAACCAGTGCAGTGATTATTAGCTGCTTCTTCTTTTAAATCTACTTACTGCGGTCAGTAATGTGTGGTAGCCATATGTAGATACCTTCAGAAATGTAAAATAGCCACAAAACAATCAAAAGCAGCTGAAAGCAGAACAATAAAGGATGTTGTTGGGGGGCAGTTTGGGGGGAAAGCCCTTATTTTCCTTTCAGCTGTGCTCAGCTTGAGACTTTCTATTGAACAGGCAGGCAAGGGATCCTACCCCCAGCATGTTTTAAAAAAATGAGTAAAAACATGGAGTGGGAGAGCAGGTTTAATGGAGTAGAGACAGTTGCAGAAAAGAACTGGGAGAGGAGAGTGAGTGTTAAAGGGGAAAGTGACGTTTTAATGGCTATCTCCCACTCGGTCAGGCTGAAATTTCAGTAGTGAATTAGAATCTTTCCAAGCGTTTCTCCAACGGTAGCTAGGTAGCAGTGTTGGCTACTGGGCTGCTAAGTAAGTGTTGCTGCTATTGAGAAAGCAGCCAAGTATCAGCATTTTGGCAATGGGGAAATATTGAATGTGGGGAGACAATAGGGAGGAAGTGCTGTCAGTAAAATTTGTTTACAGAAAACATATTGCCTTAACGACATATAGCCGTAGTTACAGGACATCAGCACAGAATCGGAAAGCTGTGGTAGCTCCAGAGCCTCTGTTGAACCAGTGCCTGTTTTATGGATGAGAGAGGCTTTTACAACTTGTGCCATAACTTCTGGAAAAGTTTAAAGCAATAGTCCAATAGTCCTCAGACTGTGGGTCAGGACTCTGCAGGGGTCATGAGACGCTGTGCAGGGCAGCCCTGAGTGCCAAGACTTTGAAAGTGATCTACTGCTGGAAGACGAGCAGTGGGCGGTCACACTCTCTCCAGCCTCACTTGGGACAATAATTCTGTAAATAGCAGCTGGAGGTAGGAACTACTCAATTTCTGTCATTCAGGTTTTTGGTTTTTTTTAAACCCTTTGACATCTCAGGGGGTAGAGTTCAGCCTAGGTTTCTTTCTCTGTACTAGTTTTTTTTAAAATGGCTTTTTCATGGCAGAGTATTCAAACATGTAGTCCTCACACATACATATACACCTGCAGCCTAAAGTCACACCTATAGACCAGAAACGATTCTTCTGCTTGATTCTGTGGACTTGTGAGTCACTGCTCACTTCTTTAGAGCAGTGACTGATGAAAGCTCATACCCTACTATAAATTTTGTTAGTCTTTAAGATGCTACTGGACTTTTCTGCTGCTACAGACAAGCAGAGCTACCCGTCTTAAATAGTAGTTAAATCAGTCATAGAAATCAGTTCTATTCAAAGGTTGTGTTCATATAAGTAGTCCTTAGAAATGATAATGGCTTCTGTTTGGATCAGGAATGTTTTTGTGCATGGATATTTTTTGCTAAAATCCAATGCAAGGTTATTTCATAGGCATTTAAGCTATCTATGGATAGTAAAACAGCTTATTTGATTCCGGTAGATCTGTTAATTCCACTTTCTCTTCATGTAATAAATAAACCCTATGGAGAAGAGTGCTAAAATAGTATTGATTAGCCATGGATACACTGGCACTTCCCCACTGCACAAGCAATCTTTGAGTCAAAATAGATGACTCCAGACTGACATCAGTTTAAATAATGACCACTTTCCCAAGCTTAAGAGCCTTTTCATTTTGATGTATGCTGAGTAATATGAGCAGCTTAATCTTTCTTTGCAACTGCTGACTTTTCTAAAAACTCTGCTGTTACACACCTTGTTTTGAATTCCTTGGACCATAAGTTGCATTTTATGGGCTCTGTGCATTGTATTTGAACATAAGTTTTTTGAATACCCATATGTTTTGATGCAAAACACTTTTCCTTAGAGAGAACATAAAATATAAAACATGAAGTTTATTTTATACTAGAAATCTGAAAACAGTAATATAGTCTTTAGTTCAGTGAGGTTAATGTTAATTTTAGCAAATTCCATTTGCTTTCAAGGGAGTGTTTATATGCCCACATTGTATTATAATGATAAGTAGTATTATATTGGGGAATGTTATTCCAAGAATGTGGCTGTCTTCTGTCTTTGACCCTGGGAAAGGATGAAAAGAGAAGTACAAAATCTACAGTTTCCCATGATACCTAGTATACTATACACATAAGACTCCTTTGTGGTATGAAAAGCATCTGTAAAATTAAGTATTTATCCTACCTAGAAAAATTTCATCACTGCATTCACACATTTCTCTCACAAATAGCCAGATTGCTGTGTTGCAACATTCAAATAGATAGCTAGAATTTTGAAAGTAGTAGTGCAGACTGTCTAGAGCAGGGGTGGCCAAATTGTGTCTCTTTCACACATATTGTGTTGCTCTCAAAGTCCCCACTGCCTTGTTTTCTGGCTTGGAAAAGGCATTTCTCTCTTTAAATCGCTTCTCAAACTGAGCCAGCCAGTGACTTGGAGAATGCCTTTAAAGTTAAAGTTGCTTTCTTTTCACTTCTCCCTCCCCATCTAGCTTCCTTCTTTCCGACTTTCAAACATCTGACATTCATATCTCGTGACTCTCAAACATCTGACATTTATTCTCTGCAGCTCTTACGTTAAGCAAGTTTGGTCTAGAGTCAATGGCTTCCTAGTTAATCATAGTTATAGTAAAGAATACAGAAAAAAACTAATTAATGTTTAGAGGAGGGGTCATCTTCCTGCTGGTGGAATCCAGGAGGGAAAAGCAGGAGGAAATTTGGGAAGATGGCTGCTGGCGTTATTGCAGTTAGTATTTCTTGTATGATATCTAAAGGAAACACTTGATTTGACTCATAAGTAGCTGTGGTCAGTTCTTTTTTTTGGGGGGGGGGGTGCGTGTGCTGGAGGATATCTCTGAATTTCATTAAAGGTAAAGGTAGTCCCTTGTGCAAGCACCAGTCGTTTTTGACTCTGGGGTGATGTTGGTTTCACAATGTTTTCACGGCAGACTTTTTATGGGGTGGTTTGCCATTGCCTTCCCTAGTCATCTACACTTTCCTCCCAGCAATCTGGGTACTCATTTTACCGACCTCGGAAGGATGTAAGGCTGAGTCAACCTGGAGCTGGCTACCTGAACCAGCTTTCGCTGGGATCGAACTCAGGTCGTGAGCAGAGGGTTCCGACTCCAGTACTGCAGCTTTACCACTTTGTGCCATGGGGCTCTTCTGAATTTCATTACAACACTAATTAAAACAAACAGGTCCCTAAGCAGCTTGGCTGGGCGAATCTCTATCTTTGAGAGAATCCATTTCTTTACACACCAAGAAATCAATTGGGTCTACGATGTACAGCATAAAAATAGACTGTTTCTGAGATAGTAAAGATGGTGTGTTGTGTTTGTTTGTAAATTTTGGAAAATCTTTTATGAATGTGTCATATCTTCTACCAGATTGATTATTTCATACCCTTTTTTTAAAACAATATGCCGCTACTTTAAATAGATTGATATATTTCTGCAGCTGCTAAAATTGTGGAAATATTACAGCATATTTGAGGACAAAGGACAGAGTGACAAAGGATTACCCTTTGGTATACCACCTATAACACTTCATGATATCACTATATGTAACATACAGACTTCAGTGCAAACACTTGGCCCTGTAAGTGCATTTTATGTAACATACGATAACATTAAACAGAGATGCTTGCCTCCCCAATAATAAAAAACGATTGCATCCTTTTCTTTTATATATTGCTGCACTGTGTCTGTGTGTGTATACACACACACAAAACATGGCAGGTTCTTCTGACAGATGCAAATTAAAAAGTACTAAATGTCCCAGCATTAAACATATTGATTTAAATAGAATGAGATGTAATTGACAGGGTTCCAGTATAAAAAAAAGAAAAGAAAAAAAAGAAACTGTCAGTACAATCCTAAACAGTTATACCTTGTAAGTCCATAGAAGGTTATAATAACTTTGTTTAGGGCTGAACTTTGTATTAATCAGTAATAGTGCAAATAAACTGTTCCATCTCAATTACCCAAATGTTTTCAGAACATCATTAATGGATATTTTTCTTTCACACACTGTTCTTTGGACTGAATCTATGTCTTCTTGAACATAATATTTCTTAACATTTAAATATACTTAATGTAATCTGAAAAAAAAAATAACCAGCAGTTCTAAATGAATTGTTGCTCTCTTATTTCGTAAACACTATTCTATTCCATAGGTTGCTATGCTATATTATTAAGCCTTTCCCCCTGTATGATCTGCATTTTGAAATTAACTTTTCTATGAAATGACTAGATACTGGAAATATAGCGAAGGCAGAGAGGTGCAAGTTGTGCAGAAATCTCAGCTCAAATTAATCAGTGTGATCTTCCCCCCTCCTGGGTTTCAGTAAATGGTTTTGTTTTTCTTTGAAGAAATAAAACTCTAACTTGGAAAGGTAGTCTCTTCTGCACCATCGGGATTGCGTAGGGCAAAAAACAAAACAGAGTTAAATATTGTACAATATTGTTTCTCATGCCGCTTCTGTATTCTGTACAGATGTTTATTTTTTCAGGCTAGAAGGTTCTTATGCCCAAGGCTGAAGAAGTATTTTGCATGGGTGGGTGGCTTGCAGTTACCTGCTTTGATCAGCTGCGCTGTAAAGCAGCCTGGAAGACATTTCTGTCATACAGGTTACCCAGTACCAGCCCTGCAGCATTTGACATCAAGACTTGGATCCTATACCTTATTTCTGCTTGCACTCCTCATCCATTGAGAAGGCAGTCCTCCACTCCAGAATGCGTTCCCCTCACCCTCAGGATTTTTCAGTTCCTTGAAAGGTGATAGTCTTTAAAGACTGGAAGTATCTAGTGCCCAAGGAACGTGCATCCTATACCAGAGGACTACCTCCACAGTGAGAAAAGAAGAGCACAGGCAGAAAGAAGATATAAAATCTAAGCCAAAAGCATGTTTTTTTTCTGGAAAAACTGGAGTGATAAAGATGATGCATGATTCTAAATATATTTATAGCTTCTATGAGGAATTCATGCTGATTTTTAAAAGAGCGAAAAACCATGTTGAGGAAAACATAATAAATTGCTAAAGAACAGAGACCACTATAAATTTTCTTAATGATATGCGTAAAAAGGGTTTTGTCTAAACTATTACTGGTTGGAAAGTGTCAGTGAGCATTGTCCGTATTCCAAACAGCTGCTCAGTTCAACTGTGTTTCAATATCATTTTATTCACCATAGACTCAATCCTGAGAGGGGTTTGGTGCTGTAAATTTGAAATTTACAGAGAGGTTAAATGATGTATATATTAAGCACATGCTTCTGTGCTGTGCCAAATCAGGGTCAGGCCCTTTAGGACTGTATTCTTTTACAGCTGATAATAAACATGAAGACATGTTTGGGTGTTGGGTTTTATCTGTGGAGGGTTTTTGCCCAAGAGGTGACATGAAAAATTAAAAATATGGAATATTGTTCTGCTCTGAAAGTGATAGAGTAGTAGATCATAGTGTTCTGTATATTTTATTTCTTGGACTCACCATGTACTCACATGTATCTTAAGCACTGTCAAGTCACATCCAATTTGTGATGATCCCAGTCAGCTGCTTTTGTGGCAAGTGAAAAGCAGAGGTGGTTTGCAGAGCCTTCCTTGGTGGTCTCTCATCCAAGTACTGATCTTGCTGAACTTCTGAGATGGAGCAATACCATGCTGCCTTCCCTCCCTGTGTATTCATACAATGCTAATTTTCTTTGTCTTGTTGCTCTTGACATACGATCCATGCACAGAATAGGTTTCTATGTGTCCTGTGGTAGATGTTTGGTAGAAAGTAACCACAAAAAATATGTCAAGTAGGTTGGCCGTGGTCTATGCTAAATAGTGGATTTGATGTATTGATGTTCAAACAGGAACACACTTTATTGATAACTGCAGAGCAAGACAAAACGGCAGGGCTGTGACCCTGCTTATATGCATGCAAAGGAAACACATACCCCAGCTCCCATACCAAATCATAGCAGTTAAGATTTGCGCCAAATCCACTCATTGGTTCCCCTAAGAGTTCAAATCTCTGTTGTGGCTAAGAGTCTCAAGCGTCCTGTGGCTGCTGTACAACATTGGCATCCTGACAGTACCATCTTAAGGCGAGTTACACCCCTCTAAGCCCATTGACTTTTAGTGGACTTAGGAGAGCATAACTCTGTATATGATGCCATCGCAAGATAACAAAAATAAAGATGTTATATGTTAGTTTTATGAGTTTCCCATTCTCTTTACTTTCTTTTTATATTTGATCATATATTTATGAAAGGGTTATGTTCTATGGTTTTCATTGTTGACTTTTGTTTCTGTGGAGTGTTCATGTTGTATGGTTTTTATGTAGGGTTGCCAAGTCCAATTCAAGAAATATCTGGGGACTTTGGGGGTGGAGCCAGGAGATATTGGGGCGGAGCCAAGAACAAGGGTGTGACAAGCAGAATTGAACTCCAAGGGAGTTCTGGCCATCACATTTAAAGGGACAGCACACCTTTTAAAATGCCTTCCTTCCATAGAAAATAATGAAGGATAGGGTCACCTCCTTTTGGGGCCCCCTGGTCCAATACTTTTGAAACTTGGGGGGTATTTTGGGGAGAGGCACTAGATGCTATACTGAAAATTTGGCACCTCTACCTCAAAAAATAGCCCCCCCAGAGCCCCCAATACCCGCAGATCAATTTCCCATCATTCCCTATGGGAATCGTTCATGGAGGTGCATAATGGCTGTGGGGGTGGGGCTTCCCCCGCCGGCCAGCTGGCTGGGGGAGGGGGGAAGCATGTAAAACCGGAGGATCCCCCGCTGGGATCTGGGGATTGGGAAGCCTATTTTTATGCATAGTGCATTATCCATACAGTGTATGCAATTTCTGTGTGCAATGCTGATTTATTGTCATAATCCATACACTTTGTGAGAGAAAAATGGAAATGGAAACAGAAATAATGACTCTCAGGGCTAAGTAACACCAGAGAGAACTGAAACTGGAGTGAGGAATTTGGGGCTTAAAACAAGCAGGGATAAGATTTTTTTAGAATATCCCCACTACAGTGAGAGAATCACTATCAGTCTGTCTAGGCTCAAGAAAACATTAGTGGAGACTAGTAGGGTGACACATGCAGTGAACATTCAGCTATGTGTGTGTCATAGCTGCTTGAATAAGTTGATAGCCATCAGTGATATGTGGCAGGTCCACCTAAGAATGCTTCAGTCATTTCTAAGGTAGTAATTATTTCATCATATACAAAACATTTCAAACTCAAAATCTATCCATTTAATATTTATCTGTATTCAGTAATTTTAAAAAGCAATGGCAAAACAAGAAAAACAAGTAAATCTTATTTTAGGGTGTCGACACTAATACTTCATTTGAGTAAAAAAAGCAAATCTTTGCTCCTTGTGGAATTGTGTGGTAAAGTGGAATTTTTATGGTTAGCCAGTTCAGCTCAAACACAGCATTTTTACAAGTTATAAGTATTTCTTTGAAGATTTTTTAAAAAACATTTGTCCTATTTACTTTTTGTATTTTACCTTAGAGCACATTGTCCCATAATGTCTTTCATTGAGTTGTGACATAGAATAATGAAACCTAGCATGATTCTTTCATTTATGTCATCGTAACACTGGCTCTCTATGCATTCCAGCCCCTTTTACTTTTATGGGTGGGAGAACAACCAGAGTCTTCACAGCGCATACAGTGAGACAGTGATTGCTGTATGTGGGTCAGACAGTTCACTCTTAGGTGTAAGAACACACCAAGTTTCATGTTAAGTCATACTTATATTGCCATGTGGTAAAGTCAGGTCAAGCTGGCACTTTGTGGGTGAGAGATATTTCCGGAACTCTGAGTTTAGTTAACTAAGTTAACTAAGCTTTTAGTTAAGGATCATTTTTAATTTTGTGAATATAATTTAAATAGGCGTGATGGTTGTGCTTTTAATGTACACCAGAAGATTAATAATAAATAAGAATACAGTTTTATTTTTGTTATCATAGTCAAACACCCTTAAGTTGCATGTGCCTGCCTTGTATCTATTCAGTTCTCTTACATCTTTGAGTGAAAATGACAAATTGTCCTTTGAACTCATCCATATTCATATATTAATTTGTTTATGCCCCTGCTTTCTTCCCCAATGGGGATCCAAAGCAACTTAAAACATTGCTCTCCCCTCCTTTACTTTATCCTCAGAACAACCCTGTGCTGTAGGTTTGGCTTACAGAGCGACTAGCCCATGCTTAGCCTGCATGGCAGGGTGGAGATTTGAACCTGGGTCTCCAGATTCTAGGATGACACTCTAAGTCCTCATTTTTTCATCTTAGGCGGGCAAGGCAGCTGGCCCCTTTCCTGGAGCACGGCTGTTAATAGGGCTCCCAAGGTGGGAGCACATTTGGCCAGGGCTCCGGGATCTGCACTGGCTGCCAATAATATACCAAGTCCGGTACAAGGTGCTGGTTATTACCTTTAAAGCCCTATATGGCCTAGGACCTGCCTTCCTTAGGGACCGTCTCTCCCCACATGTTCCCCAGAAAGTACTGAGATCGAGCTCTCAAAATCTGCTTGTAATCCCCGGGCCAAAGGAGGCCCGTCGGAAATCTACCAGGGACAGGGCCGTTTCGGTAATGGCTCCTTGCAGGTGGAACCAGCTGCCGGAAGAGGTGAGGGCCCTGCAGGACCTTGGGCAGTTCCTCAGGGCCTGTAAGACAACCCTCTTCCGGCTGGCCTATAACTAACTGACATTGGAAACTTTATGGAAGATTGTAGTGTAGCACTTTGGCAGATCGTTTGTTCTATATGTTTTACTATTTTATTGTTTTAAATTGTTGCTAACTGATGTATTTTAAAACCAAACTCTATGTTAGATTTTATATGTTGTAAGCCGCCCTGAGCCACTTCGATGGGAAGGGCGGGATATAAACTGAAATAAACTGAAACTGAAGCTGAAACTAAGCACTACACCACACTTTGATAATTTTACTGAGTTTAACCCTGTCTGATTCCTTAAACACAGACTCTTTAATCTCTGTTTGACAATATTATTGATCAACATCTCACACTTATCTGGAAGGACTGTGGCTCAGTAGTAGATCATCTTTGCTTTGCATGCAGGTCTTCTGTTTAATCTCCGGTTAAAAGGACAAGGATGCAGGTGATGTGAAAGATCTCTGAGTAAAACCACAAGTTGCTGCTGGCATCGAACACTGATCTTGACAGACCAATGGTCTGAGTTATTAATCATCATGGCTTCTTTCCAGGTACACATGGGGATTGCACAGTCACAGTTCAACCATGGAGAAAGTGTTTCCAAGGAAGGACAGAAACTTGTTCAATTTTTTTAGAGGTCCAAATAAGGAGAAAGCAGCATCCACTCAGTCTCCTTCTATGTGGATGGTGTCAGCAATCAAAACAGCATACAAAGAGGCAGGCATACCTTGCCCCATTACATTTAGGGTGCACTCCATGAGGACTCAAACTTCATTGGCAGCATTCCTGTCCAGGCTACCCTTAGATGATGTCTGCAAGGCAGTCACCTGTTTAACGCCCTCAGCATTTGCTGGCCACCACTCCATGGACATGGACTCAGTCAGTCAATATTTGTTACGGTCAAAGACCAGTACAAAGCAAGAAAGAAGACATCAAAGCAACTCATAGATGTACAAACTGTCAATAAAATCAAGGATCTTCCAAATATTTCTGCTTGCAGATTACAATGTTACAAATTTTTGCTATAAAGCTCAGTGCATCTTCCAGTAGGAATTTCTGAAGTACCTCAGTTTTAAAGTTCATGTAAAACTCTAAAGATTTAAATTTAGATAAAAGTGGGGTAATTAGTTGTAATCTTTCATCTTGCTAAAGTTCACAGTGCAGGAGGATATGCGAGACTGTTTCAACTACTTTTTCTGAGCAAAAACAACATCATTTCTGCATTGGCAGATGGGAGAACCTACCAGCTAATACTGCAGATGGAAAAACATCAAGGCGTGACCTTGAGAAAGTCCATCTATGTCTCGCATAGGTTATATTTGACAGATAAAGGGCTATTTGACAGATAAAGGGCTATAATCTGGCTATGATTTTAATCTGGAATTATTTGCAGGGAGCAGCGCATTATCATTTTGGAGTTCAATGTCACTCAGTCTTTGCAATACCAGAGCTTTTGCTTTTGGACGTGGACTCTTGGAGTGAGGCAGCTGTTGGGAAGCAGTCCTAAAATCAGTCTTCTGCTGAACAGCCCACAGCCACCTCCTTGGTAAGGGAGTTTGCTAATCTCTCTTGTGGGACTGCACAGAAGCCACAACAATAAAAATGGAGTTGCACTTACTTGTAACTGTTATTCATAGAGTGGTCTTCTGTGCAGGCACACATCCTTCCCTCCTTTTCCGCTGTATCATGAGTCAGCCTGGACTTTGGCTTGGACTGACCCTAGATTCTGACACACTGTGGACTGCTCTACTAGTATCTGTCTGTACCTCTTTATAGTGGTGAAGGGAGAACTGAGGGAAAAGTGCCCAGCCTGCTTGTGCCACATGATCCTTTTGGTGGGAAAGGGGTTACTGGAAATGGAGAGATGGGGGAGCACTCTCAGGCTCTGGAAAATTCTATCAAAGATTGGAAACTTTGTTCGTGACTGGCCTGCAACTGCACTGTCTCCATGTGTGCCTGCACAGAAGACCACTTGATGACCAATGGCTACAGGTATGTGCTACCCTGTTTTATGAGGCATCTTCATGTGTTCATGTGGACTAAGCTTCAATTTATTAGTCTTTGCTGACTCCTGGCACTGAGTTAATGCCTCCATTGTCTCAACTCACTGAGCCGAACAAGAAAAATAGAAGAGTATCATAAAGAGAAAACCATTCATAAACTTTATTCAAACCATAAGAAACAGATTGAATTTGGTAATGAATTGGAACTAATACTTTTCCATTCCTTTATTCTTTGAATGGCTTGTTTATTTAAGTAGAAATAGGTTAAGTGATACTCCCTACAGTTTTTGTCTTTTCCCATTTTAAATTTTTATTTGTGCTCATTCTTTTACTTTGTGTTAGACCTGTCCTGATTGGCTCTTGTCAACTGATGAAAGGTGCTCCTGGTGAGTAATGGCAAGGATGCTGTCAGAAGTTACACCAGTCAATGTACTCACGATAATAAGGCTCATCTTGTTAGCAGTGTCCATATTCTATCCTGCCCACTCGGTTGTATTTCTCCCTTCTCATCTGTAAGCATTCTCTCCTTAATATTACTGGACACTGGTGTGTTGTTGCTAGTGTGGAAATGTTAAAAGGACACATTTGGGCATTCTGCATTCTGAATCTTGCCCTCTTTCACCAAAGTCAAATATAGTGGTATTTGGACTCAATTCAGATGTCTTCTACCAGCAGGTAAAGACTTTTTTGTTTCATTTGACATACCTCCAGTAACTATTCTTGGTCTTCTTCCCTGGTTCTGGAACTGCTTGTTTTTGTGTTTTTATTGGATTACTTTATAATTTCAGTTTATTTTTATTTTTTCAAATGTTTTAATGTTTCCTTGGGGACCCTGATTGGTTGGAAAGGCTACCTTAAAATGTTTTAAATGAATAGATAACAAAAACAGAATAATTTTCTGGGGGGGTTTCTGTTAAGCTCTTTTCCAAAGTCAAATGAGCAACCCTTAGTAATATTATCTGTGAATATGCAACAGTATCTACAGATTCAAATACTTACCTGCTGAAAGTAAACATACTGCTCCTACCAGAGCACTTTAATGTGGCTCGAGAACAACAGTTTATCCTTCTCAGTATATTCTCCTTTCCTCCCATCACCTCTAACTGGTTCTGAAGTTGGTTCTTTATTAATACCCTCAGGCTATGTCTTAAGAACTAGATTCTGCACACATGTGGGGGGGGGGATGATTTTTATTTTCCTAAACATTAGTTGGGAAAAGATTATTGAATTAAACTATCCATTGCCTTTATTAACATTTTACCTTAATTATCTTGCCTATGGTTTAGTAACCTTAAACACCTAATTAATAGACTTCCTTTGAGTATGATCCAGTTGCTTACATGGTTTAGTGTTAGGGTTGCTAGGCCCCCTGGCCACCAGTAGGGGATGGAGGAGTAGGGTTGCTGGATCCATGTTGGGAAACCCATGGAGATTTGGGGATGAAGCCTGAGGAGGACAGGGATCTCAGTGGGATACAATACCATAGAATCCACCCTCCAGACCATCCATTTTCTTTTGAGGAAGTGATCTCTGTAATTTGGAGGTGAACTGTAATTCCTGGGAATCCCCAGGTCCCACCTGGAGTCTGGCATACATGCATGGGAACTCAGGTTTCCATTCTAGACATTTCTTCTGTGGATCTAATTTACTCTGTATAGTCATTAGAAATGTTTTTTAAACTGTAATAATTTCACCCATATTACTTAATTTCTGTATAAAGTTGTGTCAACAGTGGAAAATAAATTCTGAATACTAGTACCATGTGATTAATTTGCTTTCAGTCACCAATATCCTTGTTTAATCCCCTTTTCATATAAAAAATCATAATTGTGTTTTTCCCTCTTCTTGTTTGCTTTTTTGTTGTGTGCTGAGTATGTGAAACTTCAGGACACAGCCTAATTCCTTTCAAATTTATAAGGAAGACATGTATCAAATTAGTGTGTGCTCCAGACCCCTGAACAGAAATTCTGGGGGGATTTCGTACATGCTTTTTCCAACAGATTGTTGCAGTTTTCATTAGAAAGTGGTGCAGTGCCTTCCAAAGATGAAAGAACAGCTCTATTATTTCTTTTTCTCCACCGAGAGCTCTGCTTTCCAAAATGAACATTCTAAGTAAGCTGCAGCTGGGTTAACATTTGCTTTGGTGGATGAGCTGGTCAGTACATGATGGATGTAAGACCACCATGGGAAACTTAGAGAGCGGCAAAAAATACTACTGACTTTGTCTTGAGCTATGTCCTCCTAAGCCAGGGGTGTTGAACTCATTTGTTATGAGGGCCAGATCTGACATAAATGAGACCTTGTTGGGTCAGGCCGTGTCGGGTTGGGCCAAGCCATGCTGGGCCATATGTGTACCTATTTAAGATTAGGTAGCAGATATATACATTTTATAAAGAATACAAACATATATATAGATTTTTAAAAAACAAACATGCTTAAAACGTTAGCACTCACTGGTTTTAAAGATGCTTTCTTTGTATTTCTCCCATGGGATCCAGGGAACTGAGCAAAGGAAGCTGCAGCTCTTTTCTTTCTTCCCCAGGGGACTGGGGGGGGGAGCCTTAGCCTGTAGAAGGAAGAGAGGCTTGGCTCAGTAGCTCTGCTGTGCAGTTGAGAGAGCCTGGTAAAGCAAGCTATTCCTCCCCCTCTTCCTCCCCAAAGGAGGAGCCTCAGCCAATGGAGAAAATAGAGGTTTTGCAATTGAGCAAGGCTTGCAAAGCAGGCTGTTATGCAGAAGGAAGCAAGAGGAAAGGAGAAGGAAGTAGATGACAGCCAGTTGCTCGGGAGCCTGATAGGAGCCCTCCGGGGGCCTAATTCGGCCCCTGAACTGCGTGTTTGACACACCTGTGTCACAGCCATTACTAAATCGATGTGTTTATTCTGTCTCAATGGCTGCTGTTCTAGTAATGTTTGAAGAGAAGTAATCATGTGGTGTGTTCGGAACTTAGGAGACTGAACAAAGACCTGAACCATGGCCTGATACTTGACCTACAGAGTTGCCTTTGTAACAAGTTCTTGAAGCACAATGAGCAGGTGAACTCCTTGTAGGAATGGCAAGATAAAATTATACTAGATAGGGAGATGGTATATTGCTGAGGTGACCCAAATTGTAAACTTGCAGTGATAATCAAGTGACCCTGACTCTTGAGTAGATGGGAGGGGATAACTCAAAGTATAATACATGTCCTCTTGCCTCCCTTGAAGACAGCAATTTATGGTAAATTCATTACAATCTTCTGTTATGTATTCCCAGATGGTGGGGATGATGTTGGTTAGGCGTGCTCTTCAGTTGGTATTGTTGGCCTCCTCTTGTGATTTCACAGGGGTTTTTTCTGTTTTTTTCCATGCCTCCCTCTCCTGATAGTGTTCTGAACTATCTGACTGTGATTACAGGCTGTTTTGTTGCCTGGACCTGTCCTCCGCTTTTGTGAGAGAGTTATCTTTCTCTTTCATTATTGTTAATCCTAATAATCCAACAGACCCTTTTGAGATTAAGGCTATGTTTTAAGCATACTGAGAAGGAGAGAAGGTCCCATTGAACTCTGAGGGGCCTGCTTTTGAATCAAGATGTGTAAGATTTTTCTCTTAGGCTCTTTTGTCTTCATATTCATGTGCAGAAATATTTTAATCCAATATTACAATTGTATAAAATCCTTAAGGTAGCTTTGTAGCCCAATTCTAATTGTGCATTTTTTCGTCCAGAGTAGTAGTGGTAGTAGTTACTATTTTCAATGAGCTATATGGAAGCATTATGCGGAAAGTAAGAACAAAGTTGGAACAGTGAGAAAAGGAATATTGCTTGAAGTTTTTAAAAACTGCTGTCTTGAGAGCCAATATGATGTAGTGGTTAGAATGCTGTACTATGATGGAAAGACCTGTGTTGAAATTCCCACTCAACCATGAAGATCTCTCAACCTACTCTACCTCACAGAGTTGTTATGAGATCTGTTGGGCAGGAGACCATGTACCCAACCCTGAGTTTCTGGAGGAAACCCTGAACTATTTGCAATCACTGCCTTCACATCTTCAAATGTATAATACATAATACATTATATATTATGTATTATACTATGACTGAAAGGGCCACAAAATTTGAAATTCCCAGGAATCCAAATTTGGCAGCAGATAACTGGATCCCACCTTGTATTCCATATTGAAGTAAACCAAATAGCCCTGCTAATAGATTCGGAAGGGTCTTAATGGCAGAAGTCTCAGCTGAGCAATTAAGGAGAGTGACTGCTTGTAAACTGTGTGTCATGGGAAGAGGAAGATGCATTTCACCCGAACGATTGAAAATAATCACATTCCGATTTAGCAGTGGGACTGTTGTAATACTCTCAGACTCATACAAACTTCAAGATTCCCAGGATGCTTTCAAGCACCTTCCTGCCATTGTGGGAAACCATGTTTTCAGACCAGGCTCCCATTTCCAATCCTTGATATTGTCTTGTGAAATAAAGGTTCCCCTCTTAGAGTGGGGGAGGGAGCAAAATGTATTATATTCTTAGACAAAAGATTACATTTTGATTGGCTGCTTTATCAGAAGACTGAAGTACTTAGTTGCAGATGTCCTGGGAGGCCTTCTATAAAATTGCAGGTGTTCAGTTTTAGCAAATAGTTGTTATTATATGGCTCAGTTCTTGGCAGCTAATAACAGTGTTTCCTGAAATTGAAAAATGATTTTCTACCTTTAGCAGTGGTTTTATATTACTGGGCTGTTGAAACGAAAAAGAAAACCGAATCCCTGTCTCATCAAGACACACTGGATTTTGGTTTTGCTGGTTGTATTTCCCACTTTAGTATATTTTGTTGTTGAATGTATTCTTTTCCCTTAATCGATGTGGTTACATCTTAACCTTTTGCTAAATCAACTCAAAATATGGAGCGTTGAAGTAGCATCAAGAACTAGGTTGTCACCTCCTCTCAATTCTAAAAGAAAACCACATCTATGCCCTTCTTCCCAGCACTGGATTAAGCTATATGGAGAAAGTGATGTTAAACCATATTTCAGAAGGCACTGCTGCTCAAACATCCATGCTGTAACATCTTTGAAGGTCATTCACACAAGTACATGGAGCTGTTTAACAATAATTTAATGTACTGTAATTTGGTGCACAATAAAGTATTGCAGTGGTCACAACTCTGGGGAAGGAAGGATCCCTGTGCGCAAGGGATAAAGGTAGACTCATTCCTTTTTCAATGCATAGTATGTAAGTGGGGAGGGCCACAATAAGCAGGGGAGGGAGCACCTTTTCACCTCGTGTGCAACTTAGGAAATCAAGCAAGGTAAATTCATGTTCATATTGGAATTCATTGCATGTTTAAAAGGAAGCTCTGAGAGGGGAAGCATGTGATTTTGCTTCTCTCCACACTTCCAGATCTGACCCAAAAGTGGGGGGAGGGATGTGCATTTCCCCAAAGGACACATGTTCTTGTGATGCAAGGGAAGACATGTGCATTTTGGACAAGACCCTGAAACAATCAAGTGTCAATTTGATTTCTCTGTGTGTGACCAGTTCAGAATTTCTTTAATTAACCAACTTTGAGATTAATTTTAGGTTTTGCTGTAAATAATGTACCAATATAAACCAAATCATGTAATATTGATAACTGGACAGCAAACAGTCCCCATAAATAAACTCCCACTTGAAGATCATCTTCCTCCAGCTGAAGAATCATTTTGGCGCTATGGACTTTGAAGAAAGATGGTCTTCATATATAAAATTGCATTTGATAGGCTGCTTGATCTTTTTCCATATAGGGACTAGAATATTCTCCTTTCGCTTTCTGCCTTACAAAGAGAGCCCTCTGTGTTTCTTTTAGTGCTGGAGATACATGTTACTGTGAGCCTTTACATTCTCAGAATGGAAAAGAACTATCTTTTTCTTCTTCTTTGTCTTTGATGTATTGCAACTTTAAAAAATCTGATGCCACCAAATGCAGCATATGCCATATTCTAAGTGTCAACACAGTGCCCTCCTGAACAATTCAGTTTTAGACATTCTGTGGAGTAATAGTGGATAGTGTTATTCATTTGTGGGATACTTCTCCTTTTCCCCTGGTTTTCTTCATAACAACTCTGTGAGACAAGTATTTATTATTTAGCTTAATAAATGGGGAACTGAAGTTGAGAGGCACTGGGGACCCAGCACTGTATACTGTGAAACTGGCAGGAATGTGTCTTCCATTCTTGTCAACCAAGTCCACTGTGTGGGCCACTTGGGCTCCCACTGGAAGTCAAATATCACTTTCATAAATAGCGAGTTCCTTCCAACTAGATGATCTTTTGTTCTCTGAGTTCCTGTTACAAACCACTTCAGCATGAGAATGAAACTAAAGAATATCTTTTGCAAGCAATGGAAAGTTGTTTATTGCATTGAAGAATGATTGGCATGCTGTTAATACATGCATAGATACAGACATCCATTCAGGACAGCTAACAAAATCAAATAGTAAAGTGAAAAGAGTGCCATGGTAGGACCTAATTTTGGGATTTAAAGGGCTGAATCAAAGTAACTATGCAGATAATTAACAATAAAAAGCATAGAATCTTCATGCTTTGCCCCCGGCAAAAACAAGAGCATTCTTTTTTGCAGACTTTCCAGGAACAAGAAGGTACTAAGTGCTCCACAAACATCAGTATCCACTTTATCTGATGCTAACTCACTCTCTTTTTACAGACACAAGTTACAGTTGATGGCATAGAAATGTTCATTGTGGAGGTTTCCTTTTATCTCCTTATCTGTGCATTTCTCACTCCCATTTGTAAAGAGCTCGCCAGGTTTACTCCATCACACAAATGTATCACTTTCAAAGACTTTGCTTTTCATGTCCATGTCAGTCTCAGAGATTAGAATGTGATATGAATCCTACGTTGCATAGTTTCTTTAAACCTGAGCCAGTAGCGCAGCACAGTGTTGGGGAGGGCACTCTTTCATCTTGCAGAATCCAGCACTTTAAAGTTAAAGGCTTGTTGATGTAATCCTATTTCCAGTCTATACAGGTCACCTGTAATGTGTTGCTTTAAAGATAAAATGTATAAAACTAGTTTATGTTAGAGATGGCATTTTTTTTAAAGTGGGGAGGGTTTCACTTGGAAATGTAATGATATTTTAGTTGGTAGATTGATTTTTTCCTGGAATGCCAGAAATTCCACATTTTGTGTGATAAAGCATTTTCTGCTGCAAGGATGGATGATGATGATGATGATTTATTAATTACATTTATAGATGTAATAAATACAGATGTTAAAATAAAATAATAAAACATACAGCTGTTAAAATGAATAGAGAATTAATAACAGATAAAATCAATATCATCTTCTAAACATGATGGCATAGCAGTTTTTGCTCTCTCCATGGGTGGATCATAAACTGGGCATGGGGGAAGCCATAGTAGAATGGTACTACCCAGCCATTGCTGTCCTCAGCTGTAGGCTCAGTAAAACATCTGTTTTATATGCCCTGCAGAACTGATTAGGGCGCCCTACAGGGCACAAATGTCACCAGGTAGAGAATCCCACCAGACTGGGGCCAGGGCTAAGAAGGCCCTGGCTCTAGTTGAGGACAGCCAGACATTTTTTGGGCCAGTGATTGCAGATAATTTTTTTAAAACCCAGGAATTAATAGATCATAAGTACTATCCTAAGCAGTGTTATATCCATCTAAGGTCATTTACTTCAATGGACTTAAAAGGGCAAAAATCTGCTTAGGATTCCATGGAACCTACAAGTTTAGGCTTATACTGGCCTGTCTTCAGTGTATTAATTTACTTCTCTTAAATGAATAAATGTACGACAGCCATTTAGCAAAATAAAAATTTCCCCACAGTGTTTGGCAAAGTAAAAGATGCCGTGACATGTAATGGCCCTTCTAACTTCGATAACTGATTACATTATTTCATCTATTTGTAAATTCCTTGGACCAGGGAAGCCTATCAAGCCTCTGGTCCTCTCATGAGCCACTAAGCACCTTCAACTGGAAGCACTGTAGAGTAGCAGGACAAAACAGCATTGAGGCCTTTCTGACAACTTCAGCATCAGTTAGTTTGGTCCTACAAAGATGTGGATCACCAATCAGTTTATGAATAACTTGTTCAGGTACCTGTTGCCAAAATTATATGGCAATGGATGTTACTTCCAGGGCACCTAGGAAACAGATAAGAAATCTTTTAGAACAACAGCATGGCGTGAAAGTATCCATGCCCTTAAAAGGCTTCATTCCTCCAATCATATATCTCAATTCTGTCCTCAGCAGAATTGGATCCTAACGTAATAGGAAATTAAAGTAATTGCCATTGGCTATTTAGAATCTCTTTTGGTATGAGGTTTCAGACCCACAATGACTAGATTCTGTATGGATTCAGATAGTAGTTACAATTATTACTAGTTTCATGTTTAATTCTAGTTAGTTTAGTAAGGTATTTAGGTATGATCTGTTTTAATGGAAAACATAGGGCGTTTTCGCACTCACCTTCAGCCAGCGCGACCCCCCTCTTCACTGCGCAGGATCTGCACGGATTTCGCACTAAACGCTGCGGAGCAGCCGGAAGAGCCGGAAACTCCCGGCGCAAAAGCCGCTCAAACGGAAACCGCCAAAAAGCAGTTTCCGTTTGCGCGGCTTTTGCGCCGGGAGTTTCCGGCTCTTCCGGCTGCTCCGCAGCGTTTAGTGCGAAATCCGCGCAGATCCTGCGCGGTGAAGAGGGGGGTCGCGCCGGCTGAAGGTGAGTGCGAAAACGCCCATAGTTATTCTCAGCTTTATTTGGAAATTGGGGGGGGGGGAAGCCCCTGGTTTCATACCCCTCATTCTTACTATTCCACCTAACTATGGGCTCAAACCATATTACACTGATCTGCTTACAAAGTTTAGTTTCAACATCCATTTCTAGCAACAATAGGAATAAATATTAGCAAAGGAAATATTGAAAATTCAAATCTACTTTTGATTGTAATAGCTGTTTTGCCTCAAGTCCAGCAATGAGAGCATTGATAATTTGCTTGCTATCCAGAACAAACAGCATTTCCAGTAGTTTTGCATCTGTGCAGTGGTAGCTTTCACTGTGGGAGCTCTCTGGCTTCTGTTGGAGTGTACTCACAATTTAGAGTCTTGGGGTGCAATCACATGGGAGATTTGGCCTGACATAGCCTTGCCTCCCCTCCAGATTTAATGTGCATGATCACAAACATGCATCTGCTCCCCGAATCCTGCCTGTGCTTGCCTCATTTTAGGATGGGCTAGGGTTAAATAGCTATCTGGGATTAAGTAGCTATCAGGAACTTCCCAGTAGCAAATCTCTAAAATGCAGCAGGGTGCATTTCCTGGCTGTCTGAATGGCCGGGGTGCTCAATGCACAGGTCCCGCATGCCTAGCAGCAGTCTGAATGCTCCTCTTGTGTGTGTGCAGTCTGAGCCTCTCCCAGCAGCAGGGTGGGGGCTGTGTGATTGCCACAGCATGTATCAAAGAGAACCAGCTTTTTCAGAGCCAGCATACTGCCACACCAAATTCCCAGTGTGATCCCATCCTTGCTTGGATTACATACTCTTCTGAGTAATCATGGGCAAGTTAAGGATTCTTTAACATTAACTCTGCTTCAGCGTCTGTCCTGCTTCTGCATCTCTGCAATTGGTGCCATTTCTTAGCCAGTAGCATTCATCATATTGGCATGTGCTCAGAACTGGTTTGAACAACAGTTCCCAGGCAGCAGTGTGAGAATGCGTGAAGTATTTGCATTCTAATGAATATTAAAAACACACTCCTGTTTGGGAGATGGTCAGGTAAACATAATGGTCAAAGCAGAAACAGTAGAGAGCCAAGCCAGTCAGCTTCACCCTTGTCCCATTCCAGCAGGTTCAGGATAGTCTCCTTCAAAGTGCATCTGTCATGAGCCCTGACGAGGAGGAGCTGGAAGGGTTAACAGACCTGGAAGAGTTGCCAGCCAGTTCCTCAGCTGAACAAACAGCAGCTGACCCATCAATCACTCTCCAGACACCAGTGTCAGCTGTTGACATCGCCAGGCACCAGTGTCAGCTGTTGACGATCAATTTCCTCCAAGCTCTCCTCCTTCCATCTCAAGAGTTCGAAGCAGGCTCCAGAAAGAACTTTCAGAGCGAAGACATGAGGCACGCCGATGCTTCAGTTCTCTCAGCCCTGAGTTCTAGTAGTCACTGCCACCCAGGGGAGCAGTCTGATTGAGACTCCCATATAGCTCCCACCCAGGATCTGGTAACCTTGTGGAAACTACAAGTCTATTCTCTGGCTTGCATCCACGCTCCTTCCTGATTACTGATCCTGACTTGCTTGATTTTTTTGGCACCCTGAGCTTTTGGTTTTTGGACATTGACTTCTGATTCCGATTTGTGATTTTGCATTGGTGACTTGTCTCCTGCTTGACTTCCTGGACTTTGACCTTGGACTGGCTTTGGAATCCTGCCTGCCTGCACCCTGAGAACATGACAGATTGCTTCCACCTCACACTCACTCCACAAGATGGATGAGGAGGCAAGAGGAGGCTCTGGGCAGCTAGCAGCCTTGCTCTCTCAGGTACAGCACCTCATTCAAATGGTGGCTTACCTGCAACAGCAGCAGCAAGCCACTGTTGCTGCCCCACCCAAGTGCCCAGTGCTTCCCCCAGAGAAGTTCACTGGAAAGGTGGAGGAGTTTCCTGCATTCCTGGCACAGTGCAAACTGTATATTGAATTATGTGCCAGAGATTTCCCCAACGACAAGACCAAGGTATGCTTCATTGTCAGCCTCTTAAAGGGGCAGGCAGCTAAATGGGCTACCTCCTTGCTTCTAGCCCCATCGCCCCTGCTGAGTGACTACCAGGGCTTTCTGGATCATATGGTGGTAGCCTTTGCTAACCCCCAGTAAGCAATCACCGCCATTTGGAAGATCCGGACCCTGAAGCAGGGTAGAGATTCAGTTTCCCACTACTCCATTGAGTTCAAGCTTCTGGCCCAAAACCTGGCCTGGAATGAGGCTGCCCTCATGAACCAGTATACGGAGGGGCTGGCTGACGAAGTCCTTGATGAGCTGGCACGAGTAGACCGACCGGCCACATGCAAGGCCTAATCACGCTGTGTCTCCACATCGATGGCCACCTGGAAAGCTGCTGCCAAGCGTGAAGCTGCGCCCATCCCTCTCAGCTGCCCCGCTGCCAAGCAATGGTGACAACCTTGATGCACACCAGCCCCGAGACTGATGACACTGAGCCCATGCAACGCGGGGATGCATGGCCGCGGCTCACCTCCGAGGAAAAAGCATGGCGCCGCTCACAGAATCTCTGCCTGTATTGCCAGTAAAAGACCAGCCCCAAGTAAAAGACCACCGCCAGTAAAAGACCAGCCCCAAGTCTGAGTGGACCCCCCGACTTGGGGCACCTAGCTGGGTCCCCTGAACCCTACGTTACTGGCCAGGGCCCGTTCCTCATACCGGTCACACTCAGCTTGCCGGGCGAGCACTGGGTGTTTGTCTATGCCATGGTCTACTCCGGGGCCACCCGCTGCTTCATCGACATGGCCTTTGTGAAGCAACACCAGACCCCAGTGCAGGACAAAGACACCTCGACCCTGGTCGAAGCCATTGACGGGCACCTCCTCTGATCCGATCCACACTGGCCTTATGACTGTGCCATCAATCTGGTACCGAGGCACCCCTGCCTATGGGCCGGCTCTACCCCATGTCTGAACTGGAGCTAGCAGGCCTGTGGGACTTCCTCGCCAAAAACCTGGAATGGGGTTTCATCCGGCCATCCATGTCCCTGTTGTCTGCCCCGTTCTCTTTGTCAAGAAGAAAGGTGGCAAGCTGCAACCCTCCAATGACTACCGGGCCCTGAATAAAATCACCGTCCAGGACCGCTACCTTTTGCCACTGATCCCAAAACTACTGGATCGCCTTAAGGGGGCCCAGGTCTATACCAAGCTGGACCTCTGGGGCACGTACAACTTGGTGTGGGTCCGTGCAGGAGATGAATGGAAGATGGCTTTCGGGACCCGCTGTGGCCAGTACGAGTATCCCGTGATGCTCTTCGGCCTGACCAATGCCCCCGCTGTCTTCCAAAGACTGATGAACGATATCTTCTGTGGCCTGCTCAACCGCTTTGTGATTATTTATTTAGATGACATTTTAATTTATTCCCAAAGCCCCGCCCAGCACGCAGGGCACGTCCGCCAGGTCCTGCAACGCCTGTGCGAGCATGGTCTCTACGCCAAGCTAGAGAAGGGTGCCTTCGACTTAACAGCAGTCGAGTTCCTTGGTCACATCGTCTCACCCCATGGAACTCGGATGGACCCGAACAAAGTCAAGGCGGTCCTGACCTGGCAGATGCCGCGGAACCACAAAGACATGCAGCGGTTCCTTGGCTTTTCCAGTTATTACCGCCAGTTCATCCCTGCCTATGCCGACGTAACCACGCCTCTGACCCAGATCCTCTGGCCCAAAGAGCCCTTTCACTGGACTCCAGAGGCAGACCATGCCTTCACCACCCTGAAAACCTGCTTCACCACCTAGCCACTCCTGCGTTACCCAGACCCACAACTGCCGTTCACATTAGAGACTGATGCCTCCAGCGTGGCCCTCTGTGTTATCCCAGTGGGAGGACCCCTCCCAGCCGCTACAACCCTGTGCATACTACTCGCGGCAGCTGACACCTGCAGAGCGCAACTACACCATCTGGGAGAAGGAACTCCTGGCCATCAAGACCACCTTCGAGATTTGAAGGCCTCACCCAGTGTCAGATCCGGTGGTCCCTCTTCTTTTCCCAGTTTGACTTCCGGATTACCTACATCCCATAGAACCAGAACCGGAAAGCGGATGCCCTCTCCCAAAAACTGGAGTATGCTGTGCCTCTAACGAAGGAGGCCCCAACTGGGCTCATCTTTGCACCCTCAGTCTTCACTGCCACCACGACTCACCTGACCATGGCTGCAGACATCTAGGCCAGCCAGGCCCAAGACCCCTGGGTTCAGCAACATCTCCTGGAAGTGCAAGATGGCCTGGCTGGGGACCTCTCTATCCACCAAGGTCTCTTCCTGCATTGTGGGCGCCTATACGTGCCTCCGGGGCCTCTCCGGGCCGACGTGCTCCGCCTGACCCATGACTCCCCTCCTGCGGGGCACTTCGGCCAACACAAGACCCTGCACCTGCGGGAGTTCTGGTGGCCTCGCGTCCATTCCGATGTAGCCCGTTTTGTCGGTTCCTGTGAGGTCTGCCAGCGGGCCAAGGATGTACCGGCCAAGCCCCCAGGTCTTTTGCATCCCCTATCCATGCCTGCAGGACCCTGGGATACCGTCTCCCTGGACTTTATCACCGAGCTCCCCAGGTCCAAGGGGCACACTTGCATCCTGGTGGTGGTGGACCTCTTTACCAAGATGGCTCACTTTGTTCCATGTCCCAAGCCACTCACGGCTCCTGAAACAGCCCAGCTCTACCGCCAGCGTGTCCTTTGCCTGCACAGCCTCCCAGCACACTTGATCTCAGACTAAGGCCCCCAGTTCACCTCCTAATTCTGGCAAGCCCTGCACTCCAGCTTAGGCCCCCAGGTGCATTTGTCCTCAGCGTACCATCCCCAGATGGGCAGACCAAACACACCAATGCCACGCTGGAACAATACCTGCATTGTTACACCAGCTACCAGCAGGATTACTGGGCCGCCTTGCTACCCCTGGCCGAGTTTGCCTACAACAACACTGTACATATGTCCACACAACAGACTCCATTTGCCGCCACCTATGGGTACCATCCTCGCTTCTTCTTCACAGTCCTGCCCCCCACAGCAGTTCCTGCTGCTGATGTACACCTGCAGGAACTCGGGGCTCTCCAGCACTTGCTCCGAGAGCAGCTCCAACAGGCTAAAGAGGCCTATAAGCCAGCCGCTGACTGAAAGCGACAGGTGGGGGCCCCACTGAAGCCCTCTGGCTCTTCACTCATTACCTGCATTGGCCTGGCTGATCTTGCAAGCTGGACCCTCGCTTCATGGAGCCTTACCTGATCACGGACCAAATCAACCTTTTGCTTTCCAGCTACAGCTGCCGGCCACCCTCCACATCTACCCGGTCTTCCACCAATCCCTCCTTGTTCCTGCTACACCATCGGATCCCATCCAACCGCCGCCTTCAGCGCCACCTCCTCCTGTCCTAGTCGATGACGAGGAGGAATACGAGATCCACCAGCTCCTGGATTCCTGAATCCACTGCGGGGACCTCCAGTACCTTGTGGACTGGGAAGGCTATGACCTTGAGGACCATTAATGGGAACCCGTGGACAACCTACACGCCCCTGACCTCGTGTAGCAGTTCCACACGGCCTACCCTGACCGGCCTGGCCCATCTGGGGGGGGGGGTCCTACAGGGGGGGATAGTGTCATGAGCCCTGACGAGGAGGAGCTGGAAGGGTTATCAGACCTGGAAGAGTTGCCAGCCAGTTCCTCAGCTGAACAAACAGCAGCTGGCCCATCAATCACTCTCCGGGCACCAGTGTCAGCTGCTGACGATCAATCTCCTCCGAGCTATCCTCCTCCCATCTCAAGAGTTCGAAGCAGGCTCCAGAAAGAACTTTCAGAGCGAAGACATGAGGCACACCGATGCTTCAGATCTCTCAGCCCTGAGCTCAAGCAGAGTCACTGTCACCCAGGGAGCAGACTGACTGAAACTCCCATATAGCTCCCACCCAGGACCTGATAACCTTATGGAAGCAACAAGTCTATTCTCTGGCTTGCATCCACGCTCCTTCCTAATTCCTGATCCTGACCTGCTTGATTTCCTTGGCACCCTGAGCTTTTGGCTTTTGGACATTGACTTCTGATTCCAATTTGTGATTCTGCATTGGTGACTTGTCTCCTGCTTGACTTCCTGGACTTTGACGTTGGACTGGCTTTGGAATCCTGCCTGCCTGCACCCTGAGAACATGACAGCATCTTTCATAAGTTAATATTTGTTTTCTGTCAGGTATGTTGGATGAGCAAACAGGTGAGGGGGGATAGTTTTGGCAAATCCAAACATGTTCCACTGAATTAACAAGCCAGCGAGGAAAAATGGGCTAGGATAGAAAGACAGACTGTGCAGCTCCCACTCCCCAGAAGCAGTCAAGGACCTTTTTATATTTTAGAAATAAAGGATATGGAACACAGTATGAGAATATGTGCATGCAAAACATTTGCAATTCAGTTTCAAATTTTGGGGGTAGCAAACTTCTTCAAGTGTTTAACGTTGCTCATGATATTCCCAGTTATTCCTGAATATTTTCAGGATTTTTCAGGACCCGTTTCCTGAGATCCCAGAAAATCTCAGCTACCATTCGGAGACCCAAGTATATCCAGATGATACCAACAAGGTGTGTTTTAGATATATATCCATGTTGGAAATATATGAATGCACATCGCTGTTATCAAGTTGTGATTTGAACAGGGCAGTTGTTTCCATAACGAGTGAGCTCCTACGATGACAGCTTGACAGATGTCTCACTGCCTTTTTCTTCAGTGCATGGTTGCAGGAGCATATTGGGCACATTTTTAGATATCAGGCTCAGTTTCTGTGGGGCAACAGCTATGTCTAAAAGACCAGGTAGTTTCCATATGTGTATGTTTGTGTATATATTCTGGCTGATGGTATGTTCCAGAATAACTTTCAGTTCAAACAAGTTTCTGAATAAGAAATCAGGTAGGAGTTCCTTGACAGACAGTTTGATGTGGAAAGAACTCCATCATTTTAGAATGACTGAAAATGAGTAGGATGGAATCTCTCTGAAATCTTCAGTGAATAGGACCAGTTTGGACTCGTGTGTTGCATCAGCTGCTGTGGCTGGATTGTTTGTATAAAAAGAAATTTCAGGTGGCATTCAAGCTATACCTGCTTTGTCAGGGGGAGGGTTTGTGTGTGTGCGTGTGTGTGTGTGCGCGCAAGTGCATGCAGGCGTGCATCTGTGTCCCATTCTTCCTTAGGTAAATACATAATCTCTAGAAATTTGGCTCCATATGAAAGTTGAGTTCTTAATACTTGTGTTGTGTATGTGTTTTTCTTCTCTTTGTCATTAAGATAGGGCATCTGCTTTGAGAATAACCTTTCATTTGATAAGATTCATTGGCTCCTTCTTTTATTCCTTTGTCTGAAGTTCTAATCCTCCATCAGTCATAATTAGTTGCTGTGGATATACTCCCACAAACATAAACAATTGGCATATAAGTACTAAATGATCTCCAAAGAAACAAAGATTGTTTTAAAGTAAGTGGACTAAAGCACCTGACGACAAGAATAATTATTTCAACAGTGCCTTTTCATCTTTCACAGTGTATCGCAAATATTAATAAATTAAAAACATAGCACTCCTTTGAAAAGTATCTCTGTAATAATAACTTGTTTATTTTCCAGCAGAAACCAGATCAAATGTGTTCAGTTTACCTCTTGAGATTAAAAAAAAAAACTTCGTAGCAATTTAGTCTGAGTTTGTAGAGTTAAGGCAGGTTATTCTTTTCAATCTTACCTCAGAGTTCTGCAAATCATGTTATGTCTGTGCTTAAACATATGCAAAGCAAATGTTTCTTCAGTGTGCACAACATTGTTGAGGGAATGTATGTTTCCACTTACGTTGCTTTGATTACTGAACAGCTTTTACGCCCCACATTATTTCATTGATCCAGCATCTGAGTTAACCTGTTGCTGCTTTTGGTAGAGTATTTGGTCCAGAATGGCACTTCATTAATGACAAGGCAGGCAGGAATCCCCTATGAGACAACAGTGCAATCCAGAACCGAGTTAATCTTCTAAACCCATTGACTTCAGTGTACTTATAAGGATGTAGGTGTGGTGAGAATTGGATTTTATCTTTCTATAAAGCTAATGTGTACTTACTGATAGCAAGAACAAGTTCTTCAGAAAACCAGTGCTGCATCCACATATCATTGGATATTGCACCATCATTGCACTATAGCAGTTGTTCACCTTCGGGATTGTCTTGTTCACCCTTGTGGATTATCGTTATAGTTCAACAGTAGCAGAAGACCAACAGTTATGTGGGTGCAGCCCAGTTGTTAGTTTCTTTCCAAACCCAGAAATCAGCCCTCACAAAGCTCAGATTCTTTAACTGGAAAATTATATAAAGAGATTTTGTATGTGCAGCTACGAGTTAATTTTGTTTACAAAACTTGGCAGTTGGCTTGGTGAAAGGGAAAGGAACATATGACACACTAGGAAAAACCACTGTGTAGCGGAAGGGACACAGGCACTGCCTTCTGTGTGGGAATTTGGTAATGTGCAAAGTGGCCTCAATTAAAACCAGACAATGGCTTTGAATTGAATCTCTTCTTTTTTGCAGAGTGAATCATGGTCCTCGGATGTTGGTGTAATGCCATAGAAATTATTTCTGTAGAATTTGTATAATATTGGATTTATATTCCGCCTTATACTCTGAATCTCAGAGTGGTCACAATCTCCTCTATCTTCCCCCCCCTCCCCACAACAAACACCCTGTGAGGTAGGTGGGGCTGAGAGTGCTTCCATAGCAGCTGCCCTTTCAAGGACAGCTTCTATGAAAGCTATGGCTGACCCAAGGCCATCTCAGCAGATGCAGGTGGAGGAGTGGGGAATCAAACCTGGTTCTCCCAGATAAGAGTCCGCATATTTATCCACTACACCAAACTGGCTCTTAAAAGGCTAATCTTACAGAATTAGCTGTATAGATTCAGGATCCCATAGAGATATATATGGATAGTGTTGTCTCCAGTTGTTTCTGTTTGATCAGGTTATCTTTGAAATATCAGCACCACCCTCACCATACTTACTAGGAAGCAAATCCCCAACAATTTAGTGGCACTGGCTTAGCTTGTTTTAGGATGAAGGTCCCAGTTTTGCAGGCTTAGATTATTAGAAGGCGTATGTTGTGTTAGATGTAATATTTTAGCTACCAATGGCAAACTCCATAGGAGCATATGTGTGGCAGTATTTGCCATTTGAAGCAAAATTACATCCTTCCAAGCTAATTAACTCAGATGTCAATTTATTCCTCTGTAGTAGTTATAGTCTCTGAATTGCCCCATTACATCTACTTAGAGTATCTCATGCTATATTTTCTATAATTAGATTTTATGTTTATCCTATCCCGCCAGTTTGTCAACAGTTGTGAGTTGTTCTCACCCATTCTGAATGGATTGATTACTGTTGGATTGTTTCTGGTTTTATACTGACCTCTCTTCATAAATCACCCCCTTTTCTGTTGCTTGTTTGGTATGCTGTGCTGTTGCTTGTGCAACACAGCTTGCACATCACACTTGCCCTCAGTTCATCTCTTTATTAGATCCATATACAGAAGAATGATTCAAGGATCCTTCACCCTGTGTTTTGTACAAGTAGGACATTTCGCCAAGCATCCTCCAAAAGGTATGCTCCTAAAAGGACGGGAGAGTAAACAAAGAAGCAAAGGAGAGATGACTTTTTAAAATGCCTTCTGGAGAAGCAGATGTTACAGAGCCATCAGTGTGAAACAATGCATTGGAATTATCAAAAGGAAAGGGGTTGTTTGTCCACATTTTTAAAAACTCATGGGATATTCTTAGGCACTTAGTTGTGGTCTTTCTGTGCGCGAAGAACACAGCAAACGCCCTTATAGAATTGATACTTAAATGACACACATGACATGGGAACTGCTTGATGTGGTTGAGCATTTGCTCTTGTTACACTCTGTTCTGACTATAAACATTCCAGCTGTGTGAATAATATAAAAACTATGCACAAGCCTTTTGCCATTTCTAATGTATCCTCCTGCTGAATTTCTAACTTCTATAAACTTGTCATGAATTCTTCTTGATATAAAAATGAAAAATATACTACTGTACAGTACAGTTCCAATGGCAGATGTGAGCAGCTGATGATTTCATAACACATCCTGGTCTTTAAAAAATTTAACAGAAGCCTAAATGGTTTTGTTAAAATTGATGCAAACAGAATCATTCATCAGATTTTCATTAATGTGAAAATCGTGCACAGACATTGTTGCTGCAAATGTGGTTGGCATTTTGGTTTCATTTGATACATTTGATAAATAGATGAATTAAACATAATTCCAGCAGTACTTTAAAGACTTAACATTTATTTCACATTACTTCATCAGATGTATTACAGATAGGAATGGGCACAAACTGGCTCATGAACCAAAGTTTATGATGAATTTTGGCCGGTTTGTGAAGTGACGTTCATGGTAGGTCAACTGGCACAAACTTTCAAACTGCGGCAGTTTGTGTCAGTACTTGAATGGATACATTTCCAGACAGACTATCTCCGCTCAATATAAATGTTTAGAAAGCTTCAAAGCAACTAGGGGAGCAGACTTTGGAGGGCATGTAGATGAGCATCTGGGGGAAGTCTCCTGCAACTTTGAAGTCTTTAGCTTGCACAGGATACACTCCTGAACCTGTACATGTCAAAATGACTGCCTGTCAATAACTGGTGGTTAATTTGACAGGTGCAGGTTCGGGAGTTTATAGAACAGACCTTGTGCAAATTGAAGCCACCAAACTCACAGGGGATCTCTACCTGCTCTACAGGTTTGGTAAGGATTGGATTTACAGGGTCTGAGTTACAGCCTCCCAAACAAGCTGCCCGGAGGAAAGTGCTTTCTGGGGAGATTGTAGGCAGTTTGTAGTTTTAATCTTTGATGGAAAGGAGCATATATTGAATATTATTGCTTTTAATATATAATTGGTTTGGGATAATTTCAGTATTTATTGGGAATGGTACAAATGGCAAGAAGGGGGGAAAGACTTCTAGAAAATTACTCTGGAGTATAAAATAATGGATGCCTGGGTAGTTTTAGATGCTTGACAGGGATCCAGGGAAGTTTTGGTTTCTATGGCCTTTTCAAGTGTGGCTGTAAAGCAAGTTTCAAAACATAGAGAATGCAGTGTTCTGAAGGTCTGTTTAGAGATGCCAATGAAGTGGCTAGTGACAAGGAAATGACACTTCTCCAAGAACCAAAAAAGGAAGAGGACATCAAATGATAACCCCAAGCAGGCCTTTTTTTGAGTGGGGACACACAGGAACGCAGTTCCAGCTGGCTTGGTGTCAGGGGGTGTGGCCTAACATGCAAAGAAGTTCCTGCTGGGCTTTTCCCACAAAAAACCCTGTGCGAAACAATGGTGACATCAGGGGGTGTAGCCTAATATGCAAATGAGTTCCTGCTGGGCTTTGTCTACAAAAATAGCCCTGACCCCAAGTGATATCCTGACACATTTTGATTTATTTTTTTTTACAAGAGTGACATTTGTTGTAAAATTACAGGCATCTTAAGCCAAATGTTCTGTGTTTCAAATTAGCTACCTGAGAATCCAGAGGAAAATAGGGTCTGTGAACTCAGTCCCTCTCTGCTCTGTTAAGCAGAACATACAGGGCATATAAGAATGTAAGAAGAGGGAGTCACAAGAGCATGTGCTTCCTACCAGCAGGTTTCAAATCCACTAAGTGAACTAGTCATTCGTTTTAACTTTAGATTCTAGACTAGAGGGGGGAAAGAGTGGAGAGGTCTCAGTGGTGTTCAGTTGTCGAAATAACTAGTGAAATGTTGCTCGCAGCTATATGGCCTGTGTGAAATTTTGACACTTATTTGGTAATTTGTGCTCTTCTGAGTGCATCCCAGCTGCCCTTGAGGTACTTCTGCCTCCCTGTGTGTGTGTGTTCTCAATCATTAGACCCCCAGAGATATTTCTACTTGCTTAGCAATTCTTCCCTGTTGTGTGTGTAACTAACAAACACCACCCCCCCCCCCAGCACAACTTTGTGAACTGGAAATCCTATTTATGTGCAGATCACACTCATGTTAACATCCTGATAAAAATACATATTTCAGGATGGGGGTAGGTTTGGGGGGAAGAGGAATGGTGAATTCCTGTTGATAACAAACTATATGAGTTCTCTCCCCCCTCCCCCATATGACTTAGTCCCTCTTCTGTACATTACTCTCATCTGGGATTTTCTTGGCTTTTCTTCCTCTCTTTCCAGTAAGCTTTTATTTCACACATCATTATGTGAAGCGCTGCTTACAAGAGATATGCTGCCCTTGTCATAGCAGGACTGTTCTGTGTGCACCTGCAGTTTGAAGGTTGGAGTTATGGGAATATTTTGGAAAAGGTTGGAATCATTCACTTTTGTGTATGTGTGTGTGATTGCACCTGCCACCATTTATTTACTTATTTCTCTTGGAACACACACATACACAAACATACACACATATCCTGAAGGTGTATTCCTGGCTTTAGGAAACAGACCTAGTGTCAAGCCACAAGGTTTTTAAAAGGAGATGACAAAAGAACTCGTAATTTATCTGGTGCAAATACCATGATGCTTGAAGAGAAAGGAAAGAATAAGGCATTCATATATTGGAATGGGAATGTTGTGTCAGCATGCAGATATTGTCCAGAGCCAGGGGTGCTCCCATAGGTGTTGTACTGGATATGGACCCAAGAGGTCTGATTTTCAAATTCCAACGGAGCTCTGCTTGTAAAATGGAAATAATAATGTCCCTTGTTGGTGTTATGAATATGAATTGGATACGAGTAGAATGCATGTTGTACATTAAAAAACTATTAGACTTGAAGCAATGATATATAGATCAGAGTATAGTTAGGTTCATATAGCAGTTATGATATTAAGAGCTCAGCTGTCTGTGCCCCTGCCCACACAGGTGAGGTAGCTGGCAAGTAGAATCTGAGGACTGGATCTAAAGGCTCTTGATGTAAATGCAGCTGCTGAATTCCCCCAAATGGCCCATCCCCAAGAATCAACATCTTGGAAAGGTCAGCGGCTATGGCTGAAGCAGGAGAGGCAGATATGTTCCTTTCTGTGCATGGAAGTGATTTCTGCTAACAGAAATTATAATCTAGATCCAACGCAAAGCCTTTTATTTGTCTGTTTGAAACATGCCTATCTCACCTTATCTAGGGTGTGCACAAACTGGGGAAATGAAGGTTCAGGTTCATTTTGGTTCAGTTTGGAGAGCCAGTTTGGTGTAGTGGTTAAGTGTGCGGACTCTTATCTGGGAGAACCGGGTTTGATTCCCCACTCCTCCACTTGCACCTGCTGGCATGGCCTTGGGTCAGCCATAGCTCTGTCAGAGGTTGTCCTTGAAAGGGCGGCTGCTGTGAGAGCCCTCTCCAGCCCCACCCACCTCACAGGGTGTCTGTTGTGGGGGAGGAAGATAAAGGAGATTGTGAGCCGCTCTGAGACTCTTTGGAGTGGAGGGCGGGATATAAGTCCAATATCTTCTTCTTCTTCTTCATGGTTTGTGGGGCCATTTACCAAACCAGGTTTTCAGGCTAGAGATGCCAAATTTGCAGTGAGTCTCTGGCTGACTCTTCTCTACCTGCCCTCCAATCTGGTGAAAATTGGATGTAGGGGGGCTGAGTTATGGCTCCCCAAAGCAGGTGCCCCCAAGAAAGTTCTCACTGGGTAAATCAGATTCTGGAGTGTGGCATCAAATTTGCAGTGGACCTCCCCAGAATGCCCTTCTACCTGTCCTTCAAGTTTGGTGAGAATTGGCTTGGGGGGGGGGGAGGTGTGGAGTTGCAGCCCTGCAAAGTAGGTGCCCCAGGAAAGTGCTCTCTGGGGAAATCACTGCCATGGGTCCAGGAGTATATAGAATGGAACCCTGCAAGAAGCATCAGACTTGTAGAAGACCTCCCTGGGATGCCCCATAGAGCAGAATGGGAGCACTGCTTGTTAAGCTTTGGAGGGCAACTATTAGTGTTTCCAGGGCTGCAAAAGTCTACCCTCCATTGTTTTGATGATCATAACTGATTTGTGCCAGCATGCCTGCAGTAGACGGTACTGACATGCACCGCCATGCACCGCCATGAACCACCTGAATCTCCAAAAACCAGATGGAAGGTCGTGGGAGGTTCAGTTCATGAACCTTGGTTCACAAACCTCAGTTCATAAACCATAAACCAGGTGATTTTTATCACAAATTAGGGTTTGTGAGCTGGTTTGTCCCCATCCCTAACATTATCTCCTCAGTTTAAAGGTGGTTGAGCTATTAGCACTGGTTTGAGAGGGCACAAATTATAATAGTTCAATTAACTGTTAAAGAAAATATTAAAATACAAAAATTACAAACGTTAAAACCAGGGGTCCTCAACCTACGGCCCGCGGCCAGATGCGGCCCGCTGAGGACGTTTATGCGGCCCGCCGGGTTATGGCAAAATCAGACCGGAAGTGACGTTCAACCTAAACTTGCGTTAGCAACGCACACTTCCGGCACTGGGCTGAGGTGGCAGAGACAGAGTGTGAGGTGATACCAAGGTGAGGTGAGTTTCCAGGCCAGGGTGTGTGGTGTGGGGAAGGGAGAGAGATGCAGAGGACGGAGAACTAACGGCCCGCGGCCTTGTACAGTAACGGCAGTCCGGCCCTCCAACAGTCTGAGGGACAGTGAACTGGCCCCCTATTTAAAAAGGTTGAGGATCCCTGGTTAAAACAGTCAACATTTAAAACATACAATATCAGCAGTCATTCAGGAGAACAAGCACAGACAAATCTGCTGGAATAATTCTTCCTCTTCCAAATGCTCTCTGGAATTTTACATTTTACATGCCAGTGTAATGTAGCCAGTGAAATTCCATCCTCACCTATACTGTAGGCCATCTCTAAGGACCATGGCAAAAGCCCAGGATCTCAGCTAAGGTGGGACACCTTAAAGAAGATGCTAAGAATTGTAACTGGCACAGAACAATATACAGGGAGATGTAGTTCTATAAGTGTGAGGACTCTAGGCTGTGAAAGGCAGTTTAGCGGTAATAACTAGCACTTTGAATTGAGCCTGGAAACAAATAGGTAGCAAGTCCAGTTGACACACCACAGGAGTTATGTATTCCAAAGAGGAGTCTTACTGCCACACTCTGTAAGTTGGAGTCTCCAAGGCTTCTTCAAAGAAAGCCCCACTTGGAACATATTGCCCCCCTAGTCGGAATAAGGAGACAGACATCATATATGGGTACTAAAGGGCCACTTTATTTAAACTCAACATAAATGGCAAGGGCAAACTGATGTAACAGGACAAGCCAGGGGTCATCCTTCAACCCCTTGTCTTGGCTGTGGGCGAGCACCCTGCCCTTGGTTTGAGCCAATCTGCTATGGCTCCTACCTGGCCGGCTAGGCAATAACAATCCCCACCTTATGAAGCTTCATCCTCCCGACTCCGTACAACATGAGAAATGGATCCATCTTGGTAGGGTCTCCAGGCAGTCTGCAGTCAATGCCATGAGCCATACAGTGCCATAGCTGCTCCAGACAGCCCACTACACCACTTCCTCTTCCAAATGCTTTCTGGAATTTTACATTTTACATGCCTGTCTAAATGTAGCCAGTGAAATTCCATCCTCAATATTGCTCTGTCCTAGGTGCTCACCAGATTCCATTTCTACCATGTGCGCAACTATCTCCTGCCAGTGACCAACCTATTTAAACAGCACCATCAAGCCAATTTCCACAACCACAGCTTCACCAGTGCAGGATATGCCAATTAGTTGGAGGTGAAAAATTCCTACCCAGTCTCAAAACATGGTGGCCAGCTGAAGTTTGCACTGAAACAGGGTGGGCCAAGAGCGGCAAAGCAATTGCACCCCCAGGGGTGGAGCCACCTCTTTTAAGGCAGTTTGCTCTGCCCCCGCTAGGATCCTGTATGCCCAGGAAGGCGCGCCTGCCTCACATCCACCCAGGGAGGCAAAGGACAGCCCCTGGCATTAGCGGCCATTAACATAGTCCAGTCCAGAGGTTGTAGTAACTTGGATCAGCATAGCCAAGTCAGCAGAATCTTGATAAGGAGGCAGTTTAAAGCTAGATATAATTGAAGGAAGGAGCTCCTAGCAGCAGCACTGACTTGTTTATGTATTAACAAGATGGGGGCCTGGAACACTCTTGCAACAGTCAACTAGGCCTGCCAGATCAACACCAGCCAAGCATTCTGTCTTCCCAGAATCACCTCCATCCTGTTTTTGAAATGGCCTTCCTTTAGAGCTTTTGCTGATGCCTGTGCTGTTGTATCTCTCCATTTGGAAGAGGTTGTTTCAAGCTCTTTATGAATTTTATGGTCTGCATTCCACCTGTCTTGATGACTTTTGGTATACTTTTATGTTGCTTGTTTTGATTGGCTTGACTGCTGCTTTAATTATCATTGTGTTTATTATTTTATGTCGTCAGCTGTCTGGAGTAGTTTCAGGAAAAAGGGCATGTAACTATTCAAAAATAAATATTCCAGAACAAATGCTTCATATGCATTATATCTTGTATGATCCATCAGCATCCATGCAGAGGGGGGAGCTCAGCGGCTTGCCTAAAACTGCTTTAATGTGATTGGGGCTGAAAGGGAACCATGGATGTGGTCATGGTTCATAGGGCTCCTGCTCACAATGCTGCACTGGCGGTCAGTCATAACATTTCTTTTTTAGACATAACTCACGTTGTTTACCGAAAGGTGTGGTTGAAATACAAAGTTATCCTTGTTAGATACCAGTGGTTTTCGTAGGGCTGCATTTTTTCCTCCTTAAAACAAAAGCCTTGTTGTTTTATAATCAAAGCAGATGGAGAAAACGTCATACAGCTGATGCCCTGCTGAAGAACTACATTTGAAACTCATAAGATCTTAGCTTTTGAATAAATCTGTTGAGAGTCCTGGTGAGGTTGTAGCTCTGTGATCATTCTTCTCTGCTGCAAGGATAGCCTTTGTTTCTTGCTTGCTTGCTTTTTTGTTAGTTTATCAAAGTTTCTTTTTTTGTTTTATTCACTATTAATCCATCATTTTAAACGAGCTCAGCATAGTGCATGGTGTGCCAGACCTATGACATGATCCACTTCCAACATTAGCCATGCAGTGTATCATACATTGTAAGAGAAATGAGCTGCAGTAATTCTTTTTTACAAAGTTTGTTTCTCTGGTCATAATTGGCCCTTATTTTTGCAAGACGTTTTAGTGTCAGTGCAGAAAGCAAATAGCAGCAATGCACTACAAAAGTGAGCAGTGTGTTTCCACAGCGCAGATCCTGTGATGAAAGCTCCTCTCTGAAATAGTCACTCTTGGTAAGTAACGCATTCTTTCAAGACCCACATGGCGTTTTATTCTTTGACAGGTAATTACAAACTCTGGCTTGGGGAAGAGTGAGGAGGATCCCACAACATACAGTAAAGTTTTTACGCATAGTTTATCATTACGCTTCTTTAATCTCTGGGTGTGTGTGCACATCAGAACAGTATAACATGGATGTTTAACACAACCAGAGGTTCCAGAAAGTCACCTCCCAAGTATTTCCCCCTGGAAATTAATCTTTGGGCCATAGAGACTCACTAAGCTCTGACAGTGGAAATCAGGTGGGTTTCTACTATGCGAATCATGTATCTTTATAGATGTCAGTAACTGATATTACAGGCCACTTGACAAGTGTCAGCCCCTTATGAGTCATGTGCATTTTTTTTTTTAAAAACCCAGCATTCTGGTTAAAATGTTCATGTTTATTATGTGACATGTGACTGCAAAAGAACACCTGTGAGGTTTTTATCCCTTCGATTTGTACGTTGTATTTCACCCACAAATCTCTTTACAGACAGCTATGCAACTCATGTGTTTTTTATATCCTGCATGCTTTTAAATGCACAGGATCACAAAACACTTCAGCCCTAAGCTAAAGAAAATAGGATGACTTTAAGGTGAGACGGAAAGGGAGGAAGTGACTCAGTGGTTCAGGGGAGCATTCCAGATGGACGGAACAACGCTTGAGTCTGAGAGTGACACCCCAACCGTGAAAAGCCAGAGGGAGAAGGTAGACAAGAGGCCAAGAGTGGAGAGGCAGGAGGAGGTGAGATTTAGGTGAGCATGAGGTCATGGAGGTAGTGTGGAGTGAGGGATGTTTGGAGAAACAAGGAACGGATTTCTGAGCTGAATTCAGATCAGATAGGGAGGTGTGGGTGGTGCGTTCCCCCATCTCTGAACTCTGTGCCACTTCTCTTTTTTTTAGAGGAATGATTGATTATGAATTCTTTCCACATGCCAAGTTCTGTGTAATGTTATTAGCTGATTGCCACTCATTGCTGGTAATTTCCAAGGGAAAGCAAATAGACTCATGATTCATACAGGCTTGCTTTTTCATTCATCTCTACGAAGTGGGGGTGGGGCGGAATGCTAGTTCTGGTCTTTTGTGGCTTCACATCCTACATGAACTCTTTTGTCCCCTTCACACCCCCCTCCAAATGTTAGCTCTTTTGTATGAAACACAGGCATGGCTTTTGGGAACTGAGAAGTTGTTAACAACTCAAGCTGAAAGGAGTGTGGGGGGGAACTATAGCAGAAATCTGGAACACATATGAGAAGAATAAAAGTAGCAGTGTGTTGAGGTTGGAGAGGTGCTGGCCCATTCCAAGAGAATATGGGGTGTGTGTGAAGTGGGGAGAGGAGATTCACTCACCTCCGCTGCCTTTTGCATGCCTGCAGGAAGAAAGATGAGATGACCTCTGTTGCCATACATCCAGCCCCTTTGCTCTTTCTCTCTCCTGTTTAGCTTGTATGGCATTCTGGTTCACAAGAAAGGAATGAGGGGGAAAGTGTATTAAATCACAGGAAGTGCTCAGGATTTGGCAAATGTCATCATTTATGTGCAAATAACTGACAATCCCAGGCAGATGTTGCAAATGCGTAAGAATATTTATCTGCTTTTTTAGACAGATGCCTACAATGGAATCTGTCTTGCAGTCAACATTCACAGGTGAATCTCTGCTAATTAAATCTGTGTGGTGTTAACAGCATTTACGCATCAGTGGTGACATTAACCAAACTTTGGACGTTGGCTTAACATAGAATGGCCTGCTTTGAACCTGAGCCTGGATAGCAATGTAAGGCTTTCCTTGTGGCTGAAGTTTTTTGAGCCAAGGTAGGTTGCTAAATTAGTATATGGAGCTTTTAATACTGGAGTTTTTCTGTTGGCTTCAAAACATATACATGATGTACTCCAGATGAAACTTTCTAGAAGTGTAGTATAATTCGGGATCTGTGATTAGCTCTTCCATCCTAAGCAGGTTTACTCAGAATCCTATTCAGTTGTATGTAATGGGGCTTGCTTCCAGGAAAAGATTCTTAGGATAGACCATATGATGTAGCTTTAGAATTCCATCCTGTGAGAAGTTTGCTTTGCTCCATCTCTGGGTGTTTTTACACTGACAGTTTGTGACTCTCTATCCCTGCATTGGAAACTCACCTTTTACTAACGTTCTCACAACTGTTTTGCATCGTTGCTGCCCGAAGCATCTACATTTGTTTTGGTGAGATGAGTTTTGGAGCTGCTGCTGCAATGTTTTTCTTCACACTATTTTGGTCTGGTCTTTTCTCTACAGGCATTTCAAACTTGTATTGTAGAAGTTTTCATGCGTTTTAAAAGACTCCTCCAAAAGCCACCACAAGGTGCAGTAATTTGCATGAGAACTGACAGCACTTGAAATTTTTACATATCATTGCTTGCCTCATCTAGTAATTTAAATTTGTATTGTTTTTGCAGTGTTGACACGATTTCCAAGCAATCGTATACATCTAACTAAGCACTGGTATTCTGGCTGCCCTCTGATCAGAGACACCCCCCCCAAAAAAAAATTGAAACACTTAATTGTAAGAAGAAAATAATTAAAGCGGAACAGTGGCAGGCAATTTGAAGACTCTAAAACTCTAGATCAAACTGAATGTAAAAACACCCCTCTGTTAGCATTCCATATCATGCATAAGTTGGTACTTTTGGCTAGTGCCTTTTGCTGGTTGACTGCTTTCTAATGCTTGTCTTGGCTTTTTAAAGTGTTTTTTTTTTTAATTAAGCTGATTTTAATAGATGATAGTCATGGAAGATAGTTCTACTGTTGTTGACTTTTATAGTTAAAAGGAGAACTGGTACAACGCACAGGTTCATCACTTTGTTTTATTGTAATTTTATCAGTGTTGTTTCTATTTGCTGTAATTTGCCCTGTGGGTTCATGTTATAGATGGAAGGCCTGGCATGGCAATTGGTGGGAGATGGGGGAGGCAAGAATTTATAGGTGGTGGTGGTGGGGGGTTGATCAGCATCCCTGGTGCCAGTGGCAACACTTCATTTAATTATAGTGTTTAATTATGAAGTTGTGGATAAGTACTAGAGTATAACCTGATGTGATGATGCACATTCCAATGTAACACAGAAATGACATTGCACAGCTGAGTTTTGGTGAGCAGCAACAGTGGAGGTAGAAGAACTCCTACCATATATTTGCCCTATAAGGCATCCCTAGATAGGATAGAAATGAGTTAAATACTTTTTTCATGGACTAGATAGATCCTCCTTCATCAGAAGGAAATGTAATGATATATTAACTTACTTGGAAAAAATTGTAAATTGTGTCAAATGTCAATAAAAAGAAAGAGGTACTTACTGTATAATCCCCGTGGAGAATCTGTTAATCTTAATTAGAATCATTTTCTTGTCCCAAGCTCAATCCCTGATATCTCCAGTTAAAATGATCTGGTAGCAGGCAATTTGAAAGACCAGCACCTGCTGAGACCCCTGGTGAGCCATTGCTGTGATAAACAATATTGAACTTGATAGACAAATGGTTTGATTCATCAAAAGGCAGCTTCATATGTTCATTTAAAAAAAAATTAAATATACAAGCTTCATATGTTCATGACCTGGCCAGTTGTGAGGATTTAGGGCCTGATAATGAGTTACCTTGCTTCTTTATTAAATGCACAGTATTCTGTATGAATTTATCAAAGAAATGTTTACTTTAAAGGGCTGTAAAGAAAGGAATGGTTACATTTGCAGTTTAATAACCTTCCCATTCAGATGTGTCTGATAATGTGGAAAGCTGTCTGATGGATTTAGCCAGTTTTAGATCACAAATTCATCCATATGCAGGCCAAATGTTTGAAAGAGGTCCTTTGCACACACCCAAAGTATTTTTTTAAATCAAATGCATTTTCTAGCACATTTGCTTTGAAAATGATGAAGGTACATCTAAACACTGAAAACTAATAAAGTTGTGGAACATATTAAAGGTTATCAGCTGGTCGTAAATTTTGTGAGCTGGAAATGGTCCTTGCATCTTAGAAATCATGATTTTTCCCCTCCACGTCCAGAGAAGTTGTGGCAATAGGGTTCATACTTTTAGCTAGTTTTAGCCAGGAATCAATTAATGATTTTCACTAACAATAAAGTGAATTCTCTTTGTTGTTAGTGGAAATCATTAACGCTTTCTTTTTTGTAGCCCTATGTAGCCTATTTATTTCTAATTAATTACCTGTATTTCACTTTCATAAATAAACCCTTCTAATGAGGCATGCTTTTGGCTCAGTTAATGCCAGTTGGACTTTGCTTCATATCTAGCACTTTATGTCAGCATATCCCAGAAGAATGAATCTGGTTCATAATTATCCCCAGCTGTTCTCTGCATAGGATGGAGATCTAAGTATTTTCACCCCTCCACTCCTCAGTGCAGATGGTATTATATATTAAGTAGGTGCTTAACATTGATCAAGGCTCTCAGGTGAGTTATAGAGCCCCACCTCCTGGATTGCAAGTCGATATAGAGCTACCTTTGGGGGGATAGTTTGGAATAACCTCCTGCTTACACATGTGTGCAAAGGTTGCCATAACTCCTGGCTGTCTTTCATTCATGTGGTGAAGGGCACTAGGACAGCAATGTGAAGTCATTCATTGATAGAGAAAATTCCTCCATGGCCTTGATCGTCCCTTTGTATCTCACTATAGTACATCTTGTGGAGTTCACCTTGCTGTTCTTGTCCCCAGGTCTCTTGGTCAACTACTCATGGTCCTATCCTTGACAACAGTGAGGTCATGATTGTGGCTCAGCATTCGGATTTGTCATATGACTTTCTGTTACATGCTTGCAACTCCAGGGATCTTGTACTGCCCCCTAAGAGTTAAAGGTGGTTCCAGATCTGGAAAGATCACTGCCACTCAAGCAGAAACCCAACTGAGATTATTTTCCCTCAAAAAAAGAATGGGTGAATTTGTGTGAACCAGTGGCCCACATGATTGGGTCACAACGTGGAGCACACTGGTTTTGTAATATATGATAACTTGTATGATGGGGCAGAACACTCATTGACTGTACAGTTATAAAGTGTCTTCAGTTACTAATTACTTGGACAATAGCTACATCCTGATTTAACAAGTATTGTGAGAGACAGGTTGTTAGCAAGTATTGTGAGAGACAGGTTGTTAGCACAGGTTGTTGGGGCAGATGATAACTTGTATGATGGGGCAGAACACTCATTGACTGTACAGATATAAAGTGTCTTCAGTTACTAATTAATTGGACAATAGCTACATCCTGATTTAGCAAGTATTGTGAGAGACAGGTTGTTAGCACTGAGAACTGAATCTGGTGATATAGTGTAATTTCTCATATTATTGGCCGTGAACAAAAAATACTGGGCAAATTAGCATACAGAGTGTCTCAATTTAGTGCAACTGCCAAAATTTCCTAGTTACCAGGCAGTAAAATTACACAAAAGTAGTCTGCTATTCAACTCAGATAAAGCAACAGATCCTGCTTACTATGTTACCTTATATAAGCACAGGAAGTAAAAACAACAGACATCTTTAAAAGTTTGCAGTCGGTGCACATGCTTTTGTAGAGAAGAGCCTAGGAATGAATTTAATCTCCCTGTTTCTGTTAAATATTACAAATTTCCATTTGTATTAATTATACTTTTTAGTCTATAGGAAAGGATCCCTCATGACTCATATGCAGTGAAACGAGATCTAAAAACAAACAGATGCATCAAGTGGAATTTTTCATTCTACCAAATGAAAAACAATTTTTTAAACATATTCTAGAACAAAGACATGCTTTAATTGAATTAAATAGTAAATCGTAATATTTGTGGAGAATTGCATTACAATTGCATTTTCAGAATCTTACTGGATGACTTTTTAAAGAATAAAATTACAAGCTCACCAGAATGATATGATGTGATAATTGCATCAATTATTTTGGGAGAAGGAATTCATTAAAAAGATTAGTCTAAAGGATGGTGGAACTGAAAAATGATTTTAAGCAGAATTTTCTTCATGCGTGTTTGGCAACTGGGAAAGGGGGGAAAAAGAGATGTTTTTATTGCATGGTGCTGAAATCCAAATTCAAGTTTTCTTTAAAACTCATTGTAAGTGGGAGAGTTTGTGAAGGCCATGAACTACTTTAATACATATTCCATCAATCTGTGCTGCATTTTTTCATGTTTGTATTCATTTTCAGCATACCAAATGATTGAAAATCCAGCTACTGCTAGTATAAGCTTCATTGTTAGAAGTGAAACCTCAGATGTGTACTTGAATGGCAAGTGGTGTGCCCAAAAACATCTAGCCGTGCCTGAGGGAAAGGGCAAGAGTCACTGGATGAATAAGTAATTTCTTATGTCTGCTGTGTTTCTCCAGTTAGCACAGATCTCAGAGTGATGGAAGAAATAGATGGCCTTTCCAAGAAAATGATTAGTTAAGGAGGAAGAAAGGTTCAGGGCAAAACTATACAACTCAGGGAGCAATAGATCTGGCAGTGAAAAGCTATCTATTTAGTAGATGTTTACCTCGCCTTTTTTCTAAGGAGCTTAGGGTGATATATTTTGTTCTCTCTTCTTCCGTTTTATCATCACAACAACCTTGTATATAGCTTTAGGTGAGTAGCCTTGTTGCTCTGAAGTAACAGAACAAAGTTTGAGTCCCGTGGTGCTTCTAAGACCAACAGTTTTATTCAAGGCATCCAGGGTATAAGCTTTCATGTGCAACCACACTTTTTCAGGTATCTGAAGAAGTGTGCTTGCACACAAAAGCTTATATCTTGAATAAAACTTTATTGGTCTTAAAGGTGCCACTAGACTCAAACAATAGGTTAACATTTTGATAGGCTCACTATCACTAGACTCTAGACTCAAATGATAGGTTAACATTTTGTACTCAGCCTCAGTTCACTATGGCAGCCATTTTGTGATTGTCCTCAATGTGATTGCACCATTTGAGGCTGGTGCCCACATCCAGTCCTCAAAATTCCAATTAAGTAGGTTGGGGATCCCTGACACTAGCTTTTGTAAAGTTCAGAAATGCCATGTACAATCCCCCCCCACATACACCCATTGCTGGTGGGGACAGGAAAGTTACATCAAGACATGAGGTAAGTGTGAGGGTCAGGTCTCCCAGCAATGATCTGCACTTCTCCGCCATTACTTCACAGATCTGTGGCAGAAAAAATGAAGGGGGCTTGCCAGAATTACGGTGATGCATGATACCACTTCAGGAGCAAAACTGAAGGTGCCATTATCATTTTGGGGCAATGGTCTAGGATTTGCCTAGTTTTCAAGTGTCATCCCTATATGTTTATGTCAGTTCTGGTTTTGCACTGGAAGTGACGTCATAGATCCAGCAAACCTGTTCTCACCTCCAGTTTTTTTCCCTGACAGGTTGCTGGCCATACGTGGCAACCCTATAGGTGAGTTGTGCTATGAGTTACAGATGTGTCTGCAGTGAAAAGGGGATTCAGATTTCCAACAGTTGTGCAGTTCTTGTGTAGTTCTGCGCTCAGAAAAAGTATAGTGAGAAAGTAAATAATAAATACCCATAGTGCCATGGAAAACGTATGATTCCCTTGTGCCTTGTAGAAGAAGAAGAGGAAGATTTGTATTTATGTCCCCACTCTTCACTTGGAGTCTCAGAGTGGCTTTCCTTCCATCTCCTTCCCTTCCTCTCCCCACAACAGATGCACTGTGAAGTAGGTGGAGCTGAGAGATCTCTGAGAGAACTGCTCTTGAAAGAATAGCTCTGAGAGAACTGTGACTGATTTGGTAACCCTGCTGGCTGCACCTTGAGAAGAGGGGAATCAAACCCATTTCTCCAGATTAGAGCCCACTGCTCTTAACCAGTACACCAAATTGGTGTAAAAAGAAGAAAGAAAGAAAAGAAAAGAGTCATTTTCTGCCCCGTCTTAGATTTACAAGCACCCATGATTGAATCCCATCTGATTTCCTTTGTTTAAGAGTAGGGAAAGAAGAAAGCTGGATTTTGAAACTGTTTAGGATTAACTGTACAGGTTTCTTTGCTCAGAACAATATTACTTTGAAAATGCCTGCGTTTTTAACCTCCAGTTTCATGTTTGAACAATAAATTGGTACTGTAAATTACCACTTAATAAGGACAGTTCCTCATGTCAGAAATCGAAAGTATTCCAACAGAAAAAGGAAATGAATATTTTGCTTCCTATTTTTTTTTAACGTTGTTGCTGTTGAAGGGTGGGGGTGGAAATTGGTGCATATGGTCACCATATTAACCTGTGATTTTTGCCCAGTGTTTCCCCTCCAGCTTCTTTTTGATGAATGGATTTATACTTGTGTTACTTAGTGGAGAGCCATAGTAAAGGAACAATAACATTTAATTCTACACTCCTGAATGCATGTAAGCTGCCAGAAATGGGGGAGGGGGGAGGGATCTATATTTTGGCACAGAATCTTGGCTATTTAGTGCCTGTTATCCTGTGCAGAGTTGTTCTGGTTAAACTCCATTTATTTCAGTGGGTCTTGCCTGGAGGAACTTTGCAAAGGATTGCTCTCTAGCTCCATGCAATTGCTCTTTTTTGGCCCTCTTTCTTATATTTTCTTTTAATAACACCCGGCCTTTCCACACTGCAGTCCCTTGTGTGCTGGACTTCCCACCCACTATACACATGCAAACAAGAAGATAAAGCTTCTTTTCAGGAATTTTTCTGGGGGGACAGACATCTGATTGTTGTGTTTACAGTGAAACATGGAAGTAATTTTTGAGTATATGAGAATCTGTTCCTTCATAGCTCTGCTGTGCCCTGTTAAATTATTGTCTCTCTTCTTAGATCAGAGTTTTCATTGGCCTTTTGTTTATTTGACCAACTTATTTTTATCGATGCAATTCTTTTTTTTATATGTCTTATAAATCATGTTAATAGAACAATCTATCATCATCCATCCCCTGCTATGGTTTAGTGGCCTTTGGTTTGCCAAGATTATCTTTTGCACGTGGACTCTTTTTTTTGTTATTAAAAAAAAAAAGCTTTATTTTTCCCCTTTTCGGTAGCATAGGCACATACAGCTTTCAATTGCTGCTGTGTGGTACGTGAATGAAAATAATAATAAAGTCTTAGTCAGTCTGAGTGTTGTTAATAAGATATTTAAAAAGTAACTCATAAATTGAGGAGCTTGTTAAACTGATTTTGATTTTGCTGTTGATGTAATAATCTGAGAATGACCCTTTGACAGCTGCAGAACAGTAGAGAATTTTAGACCTTGTTTATTAAATATTTGGACACGCTTGCCAGGCGTATACAGCACTTAAGTGTGGTAGGGGGATGACTCCTGCACGTTTCTGTTGCTATCAAAAAGACTCCCCCATCCTTTTATTTATATGTGGTTGGGATACATCTATGTTTTAAAACATAGCTATGCTGCCTTCAATCTTATTTGGCCATCAGATATTATGTCCTAATCAAGGATATTTCAGAGATCCCTCTAAACTGGTGAGTGTATAGGAGTGTGACCCTCCCACATTTGAGGGCTCTAATTTGTTTAGTTAGCCTTGATTTGTGGTCTGCTGTGGCCACACTGTGGGTCAGTGGAACGTCATAAATGTTTCCATGGCTGGCAGAGACCAACCCAGGCTCACTGGTGCTCATTAAGGCTTGCTTTATTGCCAGAATAAACAGGCCAAGATAGGTTGCCGCACAAGCGTACTTCCCTTCACTTGCCCAGTCTATCCCTTTAAAACCAAAGGGGGCTGCCTCCTGCTCTTGGTTTCTCTCCCTCCTTTGCCTGTGCCTTATCAGTCTCCCAGACAGCTTGCCCTCCTGCCTCTCTTCTCTGTCTCTCCACTTTCCTCCCTTGACATCTTCCTTTTTATCCTGGAGTTCCACTCATGCTAGTTCTGGCCCTCCCTTTTCTGAGCCTCATTAATCTCTTTACCCTTTTCTTGTCTTGCCCCACCCTACTGGGTTTGCACAGGGCTAGCCAGAGCCGGGGTGGTCTTAGCCAATGAGCAACAGCAAGGGTCATTTCATAGAAAAAGAGGTACCAGGGCTCATTAGCACAACTCATTTGCCTAACTCATTTGCACATGCCTCACACCTCTGACATCACCGGAAGATGTACTAAATTACATCAGCTCAGCATCTACCTTCAAATGCTTCTTGAATTATAATTGTCATAATAAAACCTTACTCCCATCATACTTTTTAAAATTACTTTCTCCTAAGTGGCCACAGTGGCATGATGAAGATTGCCATCTGTCTGCTTTATATGTTTTGGTTATTTCCCCATTTTTTTGTGGGAAAACATATTGGGAAGTTTGTCAAATCTTAAGAGTTCAACAAAATTCTTACAGGGGGGTTGAACAATGGAGCCTCGAAACAATTACTTGGGGGTGGGGGAGAGAAAGAAAGAGCAGAATAAAATTTAGAGGAGCTCTGCTCCTGCCCAAAACGAGGCCTGAGCAACAGTGCCAGCTGATGTGATCCTCATGTTGCACTGGACCCTGATCACCCATAGCCCTGACCTCCCTCGAGAGGGTGGAAACAAAGGAGAGGAAGAACAGGTGTCTGCCACCACTTACAACTGTCCTGTCTGGGGCTCAGGAAGCTGGTTTCCAGTGGCAATGGCTCTCACCCACCTCATATGGATTTAGGATCTTGCTTAGCCCTGTTGGGGGTGGGGTTTGGCAGTGATTCTGGGTTCTCATCCTGGACTTTTGTCCAGTGCCCCCAAACCACTAAGTCTGCCCCTGGTCTGAGCTTCTTGCTGCCAACCCTGCTCTGAGCCAAAGCCTTGAGGTAGTGAAACTCCTGCTCCTATGCTCAGCAGGCTTTCTTGTGGGTGGCACATCCCTGCTCCTGTTGGGGCCATTGTGTCACTACTGCCATCCCAGGCTGTGTCCTGCCCTGTCTTGGAGTAGCTTTTGCCTTCAGCCCAGTATGTTGGGCTTCATCTGGCCTCCACTGCCACCTCCTTACCACAGCTGCAGTTATCAACCCACTTAAATTATAACTTTGGAGAGAAACCCAAGCAAGTACCAAAGCCTCTGCATTCAGGTACCATCAATATGTGCAATGTTTTCCAGAGTAACTTTGACACAGTTATAGCAGTTTTTGCTTTGTTTCTCAAAGAAGTCCATGTTAAACAAAGAGAATTCCATTTGTACCAGCAGGTGTATAGAACAGATGGGGCCTGGTAACCATTTGCCATATATGGTAATGATTAAGGCTAATAGAAATATCACTGCCAAGTGAGTCCAGCATCAAAGACATGCCCAGTATTGAACTTGGATTGGTATAGAACACAAGTGATTCATAGTAATTGGAAGTGGAGGGATGCAGGAGTTGTTTGGAATGGTTGTAGGCATATAAGTATTAACCCTTGTCTGCGCAGTGACATATATCCATCAATTTTTGGACTTTACCTGTGAGGTAAATTTTGGACACCCTGTGAGATCGGTGAGCCTAAAAGAGCACTCACAGAAGCTGCCCTTTCAAGGATCACTCTCTGGGAGAGCTATGGCTGATCCAAGGCCATTCCAGCAGCTGCAAGTGGAGGAGTGGGGAATCCAGCCCAGTTCTCCCAGATAACAGTGCATGCCCTTAACCACTACCGCCCCGCTGGCTTTAGTGACTTTAGTGAGTGTGAGCTCCACCCCCACCCCCCATCTAGCCACATCAGCATGCTCAGTGCTTGAACTGTGCACCACACGACTAGCAGGTGCTCTGTGGCTGAACTGCCATTCTTTGTGGGGCGGCATTTGTCTCACCAGGGTAATTCACACTGAAAATAGACTTTCTGGTGCCTAGCCAGCCCTCCTCTCAGTATCTTATTAATGCTACTATTAATGTTATAATCATACTTCCTTTCAAAATGCTTTGGATTTTGATTGACTTTTAAAGCAAAGGTATCAGATATTGGATTCAGGTTACTGCCATTCCATCTTTCTGTTGCATGTAGAGACATCCAGACATTTATGCAAGACTTGGCCTCAGTTTTGGCAGAATTTGGATAATCCAAATTAAGTGTACCATGCTGCATTCTGTCTTATCATTCAATTGCCTTTAGAGGCACAAGATAATTAAATGAGGATTGCCTTTCACTGGACACATCCTAGATCTTACACAATTTAGATGTGAAATCAATGCTGTATGTTAACATTGGCGCAACTGAAAGACTGATGAGGTGAATGCGGTGACTTGCCATTGCATGCCACTGCGTTGCCACCTTCCCATCAAAATCCCACCCTGACCTAACTGTGCTATGCCCGCAAGGTCTGCTGAGATTGGTCAGGCCGTCTTGATGACGATCTATATTCTGCCCCTCCATCTGCCTACCCTGTTTAAATACCTATCTACCCCAGTCTAACTAACTACTTACCTAACTACCCCCCTTCCATCTATCTGACTAACCTCCACTATCTAGTTATCCCTTACTGTGAATCCCAAAACTGTCTCCATTAGCCGCCAGTACCCACCAGTAGTGCTGGAGCCTGTCACCCAATGGTTAAAGGTAAAGGTAGTCCCCTCGGAAAGCACCAGTCGTTTCTGACTTTGGGGTGACATTGCTTTCACAATGTTTTCATGGCAGACTTTTTACGGGGTGGTTTGCCATTGCCTTCCCCAGTCATCTACACTTTCTCCCCAGCAAGCTGGGTATCATTTTACCGACCTTGGAAGGATGAAAAGCTGGGTCAACCTGGAGCTGGCTACCTGAACCCAGCTTCTGATGGGATTGAACTTAGGTTGTGAGCAGAGGGCTCTGATTGCAATACTGCAGCTTTACCACTCTGCACCACGAGGCTCTTCACCCAGTGGTTAGGAGCCTATGAATGTGCATAAAACTAATTCTGGGAAATCTCCAGTCAGCTCCTGGAGACTGGTTTATACAAAATTTATGCCTCTCTCAGGTTCATACAAAGTTCTGGGCAATCCCCAGCCACCAACTGGAGATTGGCAAATGTGTATCTGTGCATTACCAATTCTGGAAGATCCTGAAGTGGGGGGGGGGGGGGCGGGGAAAGTGTCTGTAAGAAATTCTTGTGCCTGGGAGATGCCCTGGAGGGAGTTGGAGTCCCAGCCCTGGGCCCAGCTCCACATTCCCCCCCCTTCTTGCCTACAGGTGTGGCCATGGGGGCAGAACTAGCCACAGGTGCCATCTTCCTCGAAGTTCAAGCAGGTGCAGATGTGGTGGAAGCGGCTTTTGGCTGGCATGTAAACCTTCTTAGCGGCATGTTGCTCTGAACTCAGAAAAGACAATATTTAAGTGGTCCCTCCCCCACCTGATATAGAGCAGGGGTGGCCAGTGGTAGCTCTCCAGATGTTTTTTGCCTACAACTCCCATCAGCCCCAGCCATTGGCCATGTTGGCTGGGGCTGATGGGAGTTGTAGGCAAAAAACATCTGGAGAGCTACCGTTGGCCACCCCTGATATGGGGGACCAAGTGGAAAGCTGAATTAAAGCTGAATTAGAGTTATAGAAATGCCACTAAGATGCCAAAGCTGAATGAGTTATTGAGATGCCACCTTACCAAATTGACCTGTCGTCCTATGCCTGAACGAGGAAACCCATAGCACCGATCGTTTTCCCCAGACTGGAGAGCAAGGCCACAGCATGACGCTGCCTTATACTGAATCGGACCAAACTGCTTTGCCCAGAAAATGAACTGCCACATCCTGAATCAGATCCCTGCAGCCTAGCTGCATAATCAGCTGCTTTATACTAAACAGAACTGCAAAGGTGCTGTGTACTGATTTGAAACCCCACTGCCTTGTGACAAGCATAATTGAACTCCAATGGGAGTTTTGGCCGTCACATTGAAAGGGACGATCCAATCGTTTTGAAACTTGGGAGGGTCTTCTGAGGATTCTACTGGATGCTATGCTGAAAATCTGGTGCCTCTACCTCAAAAAACAGCTCCCCTCCAAAGCCCCAAACACCCACAGATCAATTCTCCCATTATACCCTATGGGAATCGGGTTTCTCTAGGGAAAAATTGAGTGCCCGGCCGACATTTTCCTCCCCCCCCCACCCCGCTTTTGGTGACCCTGAAGCAGAGGGGGGGCTTCCAAACAGGGGGAACCCCTGCTTCCACCTGGGGAGTGGCAACCCTAGTCATATGAGCTCCAAGCCACTCAGCAGCAGCGCTGTAAAAAAAAAAATTGACTCATCGAGGCAGATTTAACTCCTGGTATGATCTCCTCCCCCACCCTTTTCCTTGCTCAACTGGGGTTACAGATCTGGCCGCGGAATAAACAGAGCTGCTGGGGGGCCCCAGGAGGCTGTGGGTGTGGGTGTTGTTTGTTACCCTCCTGGAGTATCCTTGCAGACCGTTTCTGTAAGTTTTTTTCCAGCAAGCTTGCTCCACTTTTCTGCTCTGTCCCTTCCCTCATTGGTTGCGTTCTTCTCCTGACCTCTCATGTGCTCCTGAGCAACAAAGCCACGTGCTTGGCCTGGGACTGGAGCAGCATGCGTGCATGTGTATCCAAGCAATCCGATGGTCAAAGAGGGCAGGAAGAGGCAGTGCTGCACCCTAAGTAGCTGGTGGCCATCCCTTGCCCTCTGACCCACCCCAAAGACATCCTATAGGGCCCACATCAAGTTAGGGCGGGCCCCTGCTTCCTGTGCTTGGTCTGGCCCTGCCCCTCTCCATCAGCAAAAGGTTGCCTTGCCTCTTACCCCTCCCCTGTGGCCCCACAAATGGGGATCAGGGTGTATCCAGATCTCTGCATGTAGGAGTTGTTTGGAACGGTTGTAGGCATATAAGTATTAACCCTTGTCTGTGCAGTGACATATATCCATCAATTTTTGGACTTTACAGACAAGTCTTGTCTTTTTGCTTTGGCTTCCTTTTCTTCCTCCTGTAAAGTCCAGGGCAAGACTTCTTCCACCTCCTGTCGTGGAAGGAATCAGTGAGAAGGAGTCACTGGAAATCACTGCCTGTTCTTCCACAAATTGAAATATTATTCTGTTGGGGGAACAGTGCAGTTGGATATGGGACAAAATATTTAATCTTGACAGTGCGTATACATTTCCACTGCTTATTAGTGCAAATGCATATTGATGGCTGTCTTTTGAGACAGTCAGTGACTTACATGGGAACAATATCCACTAAATGCTTAACTTTTTTTAAAAATTAATATTTTATTAAGTATACATATATCAACAGATTTATACATTTATACGTCTCTCATTAATACTTTTCATTTTTTGCTTGTTGGCTTCTACAAATTAAACTGAATACTAATAACAAATAAATAAACTTCTGCCTCTTTATCTTTTTTCCTTTCTTTACCTGATTTCACCCGATCCTCATGCCACTTTTCCTAATTCTTATTCTAATCATATATTCTTTTGTTTCCAACACTTCTTTACGAACTTCCATCTTATCTCACTTAATTTTTAAAACTTTAGCTATCTTCTCTCATACCTGCAAAAGAAAGCTGGACAGGGTTACCTCCAGAACTGGGTGCTGCAGAAAATCTCTACAGTTGGAAGTCTGGGGGGACACACCCACCACCTCCTTGCTAATCCATTGGCTTTAACAATTCAATTCTATTTTCTATTCCAATTTATCATATCTACTAACTATATACATATACTCCTAATACTTACTCTCCTCCTCAAGAAAACATAATTTCTTGGTTCAAACTCTTCCAGACTTTTGCTTCATTACACTGTCAATTAGTTCCTTGCCAGATGCCTCATTATATGCAGTAAAAGTTTGATTTTCCATATTGACCACTAGGTGGCCTAGCGGTAACCATCTATACTGAATTTCTTTATCGCATAGAATCTTTGTTGTGTCTCTCAGTCTCTTCCTTGTGTTAATGACTTCAGCTGGGATATGCGGAAATAAAAAAAAAAACTATTGTGTCTTCAAGGCACAGTTCATGTTTTTCCCTGGCAAGTTTAAAAAGTTTATTCTTCCATCTGCAGTTGTTTAAATTCAACAACAATGTCCGGGGAAACATTGTCAGGAGCCTTTTTGGAAATGTTTAATCGGAAGGCAGAGGTAACAATCTCTTGGGGAGACTCTGCTTCTCCTTCTGGGAGAAGAATCTGACTCAGCCATCTGTAGTAAGGTTTCTGTCTTCCCCAAATTTACAGATATTTCACAAAGCTTGGCCTTTCTTTCTCTTAGTTTTAACTCCTGTATGATCTTGTATTTGGGCCAATACTCAAAATCTTTAAAGTGTTTCAAATCCTCTGCTGTCTTTTTTGTTGTTTGATATGCAACTTCAGCTTTCTTATCAGTTGTTTTCAATGCTGCAGTGAGTTCATCAATTTCTTATTAATTGGTTCGACTGACGGTTTGAGAAGTCCAAGTTCTCTTGTTAATTTTCAAACCTCTCCCCTAAGAGACCTTATATCATTCTTAATTTCATTCTTTATCTGCGTTAGGGCGTGTAGTATCTCATTCTGTTTGCTTTGGGGAGGGTTGCTACCTCTCGCTGCCATTTCCTCTAACAGAGAAGTCTCCCAAGTCAGAATGATCAGATTCTTCTAAATCAGTTTTACCCTTTCTAGGTCTATAGGGAGGGTTTTAGTACATTTTTTTTGCTCTGGTCCTTCCCATACTTAACTTGATGTTCTTTCCATACTTGGCTGTGTTATCTGGGAATAGTAGTTAATTTTCCACAGGGATAGCAGGAGCGTAGGAGGGATGCAACCAACCAGAAGCTCAGTTGCCACCCCACCCCCCCAAAATGCTTAACTTCGTTGAGTTGCTGAGCGCTAAACTAACACTTCATTTGAGTTTAAACTTAACTTTCAGTGATTTTCCCTTTAAACTGGTAACACGATTCATGTTTCTTCCTCTGTCATAGTGTTCTGCTTAGATACCATTGGGGAGAGAATTAGAAATATCAAGTTAATATAGGATTAAAATCTGGACCCTCCTTTGGAAGAAAGTGAATAATCACCATATGATAGTCCTTTTTACTTAGTGTATTTATTTTTGTTTATTGTTGTATAATGTTCTTCCTAGACTTGGGCCCTGCCTTAACCATCTTGTTCCCCTTACTACAGCATCAGAATTTCAGTGAAAAGATTATTTCTTATTGTTTAAGATATCCAAAATGATATTAATAGACTTGGTTCAGCACCTTGTCTGATCAAATGTCACTTATTGTATTGCTTGGCAGTTGTCTTCTCCCTAAGGACATGAGAGGCGACAGTCTTGATCAGACAAGAGGCGCCCAATTGCCCTTGTTGGCACATCAACAGATGCTCACAATTTTGTGTTATACAATTTCGCCAGAATGTGGGCTTATTTCTTTTGGAAAAATGTGTAATTTAAGCTTTTCTCTGTTTGTGATGTTACATTTGGCTGAACACCATTCATGTGAAAGATGGCCCTTGTTACATGTTGGATGATTAAACTTTTTTTTTTGGTGTGTCAAAGAAAGTGTCTAGTTAATGCTGTGAGGAGGGCTCTTTTTTGTCTTGTGAAATATGATCTTGATTAAACCCTTCACATTAGGAGTGAACCCTTCTTTTAGGGAAAGAAAAAGCTCATAATAGCCAAGATGCCTAACATGGTCTGAGCACTGTGCTCTGTTTATCTGATCTCACTACCAACTTCACATCTGTTATTTATGGGGAAACATATGTTTCCACTGGGCTGACAGCACTGTCAAGTCAAAAAAATCGGCACTGCTAGATTTCCAACGGCTTTCTAAACAGAAGAATACATATACAGGTACTTGTGGTTTTAAACCAGCGCTCTGTTTATTCGCACGGGGCCCGTGATCCAGCACACTTAACAAGATTTTCATTGTCTTCAGCCGATTTTAAGTTAGCCCCTTACACTCCTTGTCGAAGTTATTGAGAGAGCTTGGAACCGCGCAATACATTCCATATGCAGCATTCGCTGGGATAAACAGTGCACAGGAGACTTGTCAGATGTACATTCATTGGGGAGCTATTGATCTCCATGTGATTTTTGCACATTCTTCTGCTCGTTCAAAAGTACAAATGCAAAATCCAGCACATGCAGCTTTCATCAGTATTTGTGATATTCTTCTGGGGATTTGACCTGCAAGCTCATTGTTGGATTGAATTTGTACTTATACTAACTGAAAAGTAATATCAGTGTTTTGTTTTGTTTCTTCTTTTGCTCTTCTCCAGGCAATTCAGGACAGTGTATATCATTTTCTCTGCCCTTTTTCCAGTTTTATTGCCACAACAGCACCAGGTGTTATCTTACCTTGAATTGCAGGAAGTTCCACCAGTCTAAGAAAATTTCCTGTAACTCAAGTGGCCTTTCTGTGGAAGGAAAAACTGCCTAAGTTGGCTCCTTAGGGTGGAGAGAGGCTCCAGACTTTGCTTAGTGGAGTGGGTAGAATACAAGCCACTGGAAAATAATGTAAGGCTGAAATATAGCATCTGTCCCAAGGTAGTCTAGTGAGCTTCATGGCTGAATCAAGGCCCCCCCCCAGTTTTGGCCAGATGTCAGTTCTTGTCGACAGGGCTTTTTTTTTTTTTTTTTTTAGAAAAAGGCCTGCAGGAGCTCATTAGCATATTAGGCTACATACCCTGGCATGACCAGAACTGTCATCCAGTCACACCCATCTCATAGAGTTTATGGTGACTGATGCTGGAAATTCTAGAGAGAGTAAAGACTTCAACCTCACACACCTTTCCTCCCATGAGGTGTCTCCCCCAACTTCTGATATACATAATTATATGCATACCCCAAATAAAGTATTCACATTAAAAATATTAGCATACATTTTGGACCAGTGCAGTAAATAACTGAAGATTTCAATAAATCTCATTACTGTGGACAGTACTAGTACAATAAAAACTTAAATTACCTGAAATATGCTATGCTATTCATATCCTAAATTCACCAAAGAAATGCTATCAGTTCTCTTAAATTTTGCATTGCAAGTGTTAGGGAAAGACTGACAATTCTTTCACACCAAATACGTAAACTTAAAAACACCAACACTCAAAAGTCCTGCTGAAAACCATCCTGTAAATAGCATTCTGAAATGAAAGGATTTTGACAGCAATTTTTACAGCCAAGTAAATTATCGCATTAATGCATACAGCTGAAATACAAGATGAGAAATCTAGGTTGTTATATTAAGATGGACTTCAACCCTTCTTCCACACACTGCTAACATTAACTACTCTAAGGATGCAAACCCTTTCATCACAAGGCCTGTCTGAACCCCTGCACCAACTTCCCTGCAAAATGCTGCAGCCTTTTCTTTTAACAGAGTTTGAGGACTGGGGCACCTTTAAGACCAACAATATTTATTCTGGGTATAAGCTTTTCCATGCACCATAGTTGCAAGTTGCCACACAGAGTGCACACACAAATGCTCATCCCACTGGACTCAAACTTTGCTCTGTTGCTTCAGACCGAGATGGCAACCCACCTGACCCTTTCTTTTAAGAATGCTTCGCCAGAGTTTTTCCTAACAGGACACAAAAGCTCCTCAGAGCAGACACCAAGCTGGCATGGTCTTTGGCAAACCACCCACAGTACCACAATCAATAATATGGAGACGAGAAAGCTCTCCATGCTGCAAACTCCCCCACAGTGCTGCACGGTGAGCTGATATGAAGGAAGAAGAGAGAAGTGGAAGGTTACCCATAATGCCCTGGAGGTGGGAGATGCTCAACAGGTGCTGTGACTCTCTGAGTGAAAATTACCTCTATAAGAACTTCTTGAGCATGTGTGCCTCTTCCTTGCACCCCGCAGCCTCCTCCTTGGTGTACAGCTGGAGCTCAACACAGCTGCTGCTGTTGTCTAAGGCCTGCTTGAAGTCAGAGGAGGGCAGCAAATAACCCAAGCCAGAGTCTTGGCCAGGCAAGAAGCTTCTTAATCTGCGCCAAAAAGGCAGGTGGGGGGGTCCTCTTTCCCCCCAGAAGTGCCCAGTTATCTACACCACCCTGCCAGCCAGCTGGACCCCACACACCATGCCAAGAAACCCCCACAGTACAATCCTAAACCTCCATGCACACTTTGGTATCTCCTGGGCAAGCAAGTCCAGAGATAATGCCTTTCCCCCAACCACATTGACTGCCTAGCCCATTACCAGCAGTAGGAGGAGCCCTATGGTGACAGGAGCAGAGGCTATGCTGGTTGCTCCAGTCCAACCTGGTCCCTGGGGAAAGCTCATGTTCCCCTTGATCAGCAGGGTATTTCAGTGCGGCAGCTGGCCAGCCCTCCCTCCCCATGGGCAGGCATCTAGTCTTCACAACGGCTTGCCCTGTCTCAGACTCACCTTGCCTCCTCTGCACAGGTTTGGCAGGTGCGCAAATGGAGAAGTGAAAGGAGAACCTGCAAGTAGGAAATGAAGGGAGGGCAGCTAGTTAAGTGTACAGCGCTAAAGCACCCTGGTGGAACATGACAGTAATTGCCTAGCTGAGGGAAGGAAGGAGGGTGGGACAGACAGATAGATGGATGGACAGAGGCTAGTGGGAAACAAGCACACTTTGTGGATGAGGGAGCCAGAGCTTTTTTTGAGCCAAAACACTGGCCAACCCAGCCGGAACACTGTTCTGGTGCATTCCAGCTCAAAAAAAGCCCTGCTTACCAATATGATTAGAAATTCAGGTGCAATCTAGATATGCAGTTTACTCAAACACATGTAATTTAAAATATCCTTTATCTCATTGGAAAAGCAGCTTTTTTAAAGTCATACCTAAAGGGGAACAGACCTTTACAACATATAGGCCCTGTTCACACAGTGTGTTGAGTCTGTGTTAAACTGACCCAGTTCTGTTCCAAATATCTTTGTTCCGGATATTATTGATCAAACTGCCATAATGCAGTTCGAATCACTCCGTGGTGAAACCGTCTTCTGCCGTCCACACAACGGCACCATGCAGTTCTTTTCTCTCCACTTTTGTGCGCATTATACGCACGTGTGCATTATGCACACGTGTGCATGCGCATAGGTTAAAACATTATGTGGTTATGCAGTTATGCGCATATCGCTAAGTAGTAAAAAAAATGGTGACCATAAACGGGATGTCTGAGGCTTCTTTTGCTCCAGGACAGCCTTCAGACATCTGGAAGTTGGTCAAGAACTATCCAGACAGGGAAACTACGAGGTGAAACCGGAGAACTCAAAAAACACCGCAAAGGAGCAGGTAACAAAATACTCCGGTTCCGAGAAGGATTGGGAGGGGGCTACTATGAGTTAATACCGGGAGGCAGATGTTGCTGTCTGATCAGCCACTTTTAATCCGGTATGAAACAGCAGCGACAACTGATTATACTGTGCGTCTGAACAGCCCCATAGTCAGGTCAACTCTCCTTATTTCTCCATTGTCATGTGGTTGCTTGCTTCCTGACCTAATATCTAGAACAAACTACCCCAAGCGGGCACTCCTTCATACTCTGAGCTTGACTGATGGGACACTTGCCTAAAAGATTGGCCACCACTGCTTTATTATGTTGAACTGCATTAGAAAGTCACAAACTGGGGGCCTGCAATGAGGGTTTGGACACAGGGTGGTTGGAAAATTGTAGGGTGGTTTATGAATTGATAAAGTCAGTTGAAATACCACTGGGAATACCAATCTTAATTCTGGCTTGTGCTTCATCCAGGCTGGCATTCCGCATGATGTACTTTGCATATAAATTAAGTAAGCAGGGGGACAACATCTCTCTCTCTCGGCTTGACTTCGCGAACGAAGATTTAAGAAGGGTGCAGTAGTCCACGTCTGCTGCAGGCTCGCTGGTGGCTGACAAGACCAATGTGGGACAGGCAGATCCGGCCACAGTGGCTGCAGGGAAAAGTCTGATTTGGGGTTGGTGCTGTAGCAGTGCGATTCTTCCTCAATCTCCTTTTGTCCTCAAGACCAGCTATGCGTGCGTTCTCAAAGGAAGAGACAGCCTGGTGGATGGTGTGCCTCCATGCTTTGCGATCTGGGACAACATACATCCTTGTCAAACTCCTTTTCCTATTCTAAACCAGTCAGTTGTTCCATATCCTGTTCTGTCATTCACCCACTATAGCCATTTGACATCTGAAATCACCTTTTAAAGTCAGTATCTCTGGTAATTCGTGTTACATTTTATGGCACACATGACCTGGCCCAACAAAGTAACATTTATGTAAGATCCAGTCCTTGTAACAAATGAGTGCAACACCTCTGCCTTATCAGAACCTATAAGCCTGTGGTGGTACAGTGTGAGGCCTACTTTCCTGTCTGCCAATTCCTTGGATGAATTCTGTCCTCTTCTTTTCCCATGTCTCTGGGCATTGGCAAGCTGAGAGTGCCCTCCATTTTATGTCATAGCCTTTTCATGATTCTTTGACGAGAGATCTTTTTCTTTCTTCATAATTCACTTGTTCATTTGTGCATTTACTCAAGGCAAAGGCATCTTTTGATAGAATAGAAAATAGGAACTAATTCTGTAAATGATATTGTCCCTTTCATTCTCCATGCAAACCAATCCAATTCAGAGTTTGCATTGTGAGTAAGGAGGGTGTTTCCAGATGTTAAAAATCCTATACTTATAGCTGTCAATTTTTCCATCATAATATTTGAATGTTGTTAGTAGTGGGTACAAAACAGATGTGAATTCAGTCTAAAGATGGCAGCAGATGGATGCATTGCAAAAAAAGTCAGTTATTGAAAGGATTATCATGCAGGAATAGGTACTTTAATCTTACTAGACCCCAAGATTCATGTGCTGCTTATGAGCAATATTATTATTATTTATTATTATTATTATTTATTTGATTTATATCCTGCCTTACCCCACCAAGGCGGGCTCAGGGCGGCTCACAATACAAAGATTCTAACATAAAAATTCAATTTAAATATAATAACAATTTACATAATTAAGAAATTAAAACATTAAAAACATTAAAAGCAGTGCATCCGTTGACAACGTGCAATCCAAGCACTTCCTTCAGTTTTTGGTACTTTAGTGGTTTGGTGCTGGTCAGTTATAGGCCAACTGGAAGAGGACTGTCTATCCCCGGGCCAAAGGAGGCCCGTCGGAAATCTACCAGGGACAGGGCCGTTTCGGTAATGGCTCCTTGCAGGTGGAACCAGCTGCCGGAAGAGGTGAGGGCCCTGCAGGACCTTGGGCAGTTCCTCAGGGCCTGTAAGACAACCCTCTTCCGGCTGGCCTATAACTAACTGCCATTGGAAACTTCATGGAAGATTGTAGTGTAGCACTTTGGCAGATCATTTGTTCTATATGTTTTACTATTTTATTGTTTTAAATTGTTGCAAACTGATGTATTTTAAAACCAAACTCTATGTTAGATTTTATATGTTGTAAGCCGCCCTGAGCCACTTCGGTGGGAAGGGCGGGATATAAACTGAAATAAACTGAAACTGAAACAGGCCCTGCGGAATTGTCCGATATCCCGCAGGGCCCTGACCTCTTCCGGTAACTGGTTCCACCAGCAAGGGGCTGTTATTGAGAAGGCCCTGTCCCTGGTTGACTATTAAATGCAAAGTGGAGGGACTTTTGATGCACCTGGTTTTACCTGGGTGCAAATAGGAGAAATAGTACTTTTTGCTGAATTTTGCACAGAATTAGCGTCCACAATGCTACTGGGTCAAACTTCAGGATCCATCTGGTAATGGAAAATATGTCTGGTAGCAAATGATTGAGTGGTAGGCATGACTCAGACCTGTTGACAATGGTCAATGGATGAACTGATGACCCTGTATTGTGTGCTTGAGTCTGTTAAGTGGACTTAGAGATGCTCAGCAGCTGCCAGCTCAGCTCACGTCTTGCTGGGCATTGGATTAGATGAGCGAAGAAAATTCTCAGGGGGTCGGTTATTGTCCTGCAAGAATGGCTCATTACTCAGTGACAGTGTGTGAGGAGTCAGAGGCTCACAAAAAGAACCTGAAATGATGTGCTCCTGAAGAACTTACGGCAACCACAGAATCTGAAAACACCTGGGGAAATATGTATTAAAATTGAGATACTCTGACATGATGTCAGAAGATAGACTTCGCAAAGTAGAGGATCTTGGGGTGCTCAAAAGACAGGTCTCAATTGGTAGGGGGTCATGGATACATTTTTAATGCAAAAAAGGTTTATTGAACATTTGTTTTGTGACAACATAGCCAGGGTATTAGGACATCAATTTACCACATATCTAACATTTCGAGATTTCAGTCTGTCTCTTGGTACCATATCTGATTGCTCCTTCAAGCCCATAATGGATTCCTGACTTCTTATACTGGAAAGGATCCAGTGCTCTGCCTGACATCGAGTTGCTCTATGAAATGAAGTGTAGAGATATCCCCCTCCCTAGAGATTTGACTTAGCTTGCTGGTCAATGGAGGATAATCACCACTGATGAATGAACAATTAGCTGTAGCAAGAACTCTTTGGTCTCAAGCATCATGGGAAGTAACTTAATCAGACCAACCTGAAAGAGGTATGGGCTGGAGCCAACTTGCCTGGAACTGCTAAGTGTTTTTGGCGAAAGAGATCTGGAGATTGCTGTGTTACATGCCGACTTTCCAAAACTGGCTTCTTAAGTTACTTCAGTGTGGGGTCCAGTATGCTCTGCTTGGGCACACCAGGGCTCACAAGTGCGCATGGAAACAGAAGTGTGAAGGAGCTGAGTGAGCATGTGAATGCATGGCAGCCAAACGTGATTTCTCAGATGCAGCAGCACTTTGCGTGATCATTATAACTATATATGACATTTGGGGGGCTGGTTTTTTTTCATTCTTCATTTTTGAGGGATATCAATAGGATGGTATGCATGCACTACCCAGTTTGCACTTCCTTTTCCCCTCGTGAATGTATGCCCAATTACTGATCAGAACTGTTTGCATGGAGGGGCAAGGGAGTTCAAACCCAGTGGTTCTTATTTTGATTTAGTGCTCAGGAATATTGTAGATGATAATTCAGAAAGTACGTTGCCATTTGATTTGGAAGCACAAGAAGCAATGAAATTGTTACAGTATTCTGGAGATTTTCAGTCTGTCTTCATGAACTTGATAAAGTGGCTCATGAAACTTTATGTCATAATAAGTGTATTAGTCTTGAAAGTGCCACAAGACTCTTATTATTTCAGCTTCAGTGAGCACCGTCAGCGATGCGTTTTTCAGCTTTGAGACATCTCAGTTTCCATCTGTGCATGTGCAGTGTGTACCTCACTCTTTTCCACACTGTTTTCAAGGGAAGCTTGTAGGTATTAAATTTAAACTTCAGGGTTTTTTTGACATGCCTTAAGGACTGCTTCAGAAGGCTTATTCTGCTGGGATCGGAGTACCATCTCCCCACTCCAAACATAAAGAACTAAAAGTTTATTCATAACATTTTCCATGATCTGTTTCCCAGACTTAGCTTTGCAAATAGTTTCCTTTAAAAAAATACTTGCTGTCTTGCAGTTCAATTTCCTGTAGCACCAGTTATGCTGAGAATCACAGTCACAATATTATCTCCAAATTTCTGGATTGTAACGTGCAAACTTAGCTGGGAGAGGGTAAGAGAAAGGAAGGAGGGAGAAGGTTCCTTCCATTCAGAAAAGTAATTGTCTTGATGTGATGGATATTGCAGTTACCTGTCTGAGGCTGGAAAATCTCTAGCTCAGGGAAGTCTACAGCAGCATCACTTCATTACTGTTCCCAGCAACTTTGTGCTGGCAGCTGCTAAGATGAGAGCCAGTTAAAGCAGTGCCCTGCAATGACAAAAGCATTTTTGAGGTCAGCATTATAAGATAGGGCAGACCCACATGCTTGTGATTTGGTATAAAGGTATTAAACTTAAATTTTAGAGTTGTGTCTCCTCCCACCAAATGTGGATGATTAGAGAGAGGGTGATGCATGATCAGTCGATGGCAATTTTTTTACTGTGTGCTTCAGTCTATTGAGTGGACATGGAGATGCTGAGCACCTGCCAGCTCGGCTCACCTCCATCAGAAGCAGAGCCCCGATAATTCAGTGGGCAGTTCAGATTCAGTGGGCAGCTAGAGACTCTTGTCTGGTCATGCCACTCCCTGAGACAAAGTAAAGAGGGCTGTTTTGGTTGTACTGCCATGTCTTTTGAACATTTGAGGTTTGTCTGACACTGGCAGTATCCACATTTAGGTGTTAGGAACATAATACACATTGATGGATCAGTCCTCCATGGATCTTTCTAATCCTCTTTTAAACCCTTGCATGCTGTGTGAGCACCATCAATACATTCACTGGCAGTAAAATCTACACCACCAAGAAGTACTTTCTTGAGTTTGCCCTAAATATACCACCTATGAATTTCACTGAGTCCACCTCCATCTTCCTTATGGGAAAATTTCACCTCCATCTTCTTTATGGGAAAGTGGCAAGTCCTGTCCCATTTCCTCTTTCTACATCATGCATAATCTTACAAACTTCTGTTATGCAAAGAGGTACGTGCCAGTTGGAGGGCAACGTGATCAGCAGGAGATTTTGCATACAAAAATACAACATGAAGTAAAACTTCCCAATTTGGCCTTAACTGACTTCACACATTGTGCGCCACCTTGAATTTATATTTAATTAATGTATTTTCTGTGCTCTTTTCAAATATGGGATTTGTACCTCCTACCTGGTTTTAGAGGAATAATAGAGACATTGGCTGGACTTTGTTTTACCTGTGGAGAAAGAACTCTTTTATTGTTTAAATAAACAGAGCAACCTGATACCAGCACCATTTTGAATGTGCATGCCTGCTCAGCAGCTGTCATGAACAAGATTAAACATCAAGGTCTGATATATTTGTTTTCCCCTCCCACCCTCCTTATACATTAAAAAATAGCCTAATGAAGAATTTTGGCAAACTCAAAAGCTTGCACATATATCACAAGTGGAAACCCAAAATGACTTGTGGGAGACATCTCACTTCCCCTCTCCCACAGTTTCCTCTTTACCTTTTCTGAAAGCCTCCACAGTCTCTCCCCTTGTCCTGTTTCCTTCTCTCATTTATGGTTGCCAACCTCCTGGTGGGGGCTGGAAATCTCCTGGAATCACAATAGATCTCCCAACTACAGAGATCAATTTCCCTTAGGGTTGCCAGATCAATGTTGGAAAATCCTGGAGACTTCGGGGTGGAGCCTTGACAGAACAGGGACCTCAGTGGGATACAATGCCATATAGTCCACTCTCCAAATCAGCCATTTCTCCAGAGGAACTGCTCTCTGACATCTGAAAAGCAGTTGCAATTCTGGGTGATCTTCAACCCCTGCCTGGAGGTGGGCAACCCTAGTTCCACTGGAGGAAATGGATGCTTTGGAGGGTGGAGTCTATGACATTATAATGCTCTGAGGTCCCTCCCCTTTTCAAACCCCAACCTCCAAAGGAATTTTTAGGAATTTTCTAACCTCTTGGCAATCCCCATATCTTCTCCCTGCCTCATTCTCTCCTTTACCAGCTCACCTTTAATATGCCTCCCTCTTCAGCTACATGTATTCTTTATTTACTAAATTTATACCCCACCCAGGACTGTAGCCAGGATTTCAAATTTGGTGGTGCCACAGGCAGGATTTTTTCTATAGGGGGGTCACCTCCTTGCTCCCCCCACTTATTGGAGGGGTCATAAATGTAGAACAGGGGTTTGATTGGAGGGGCCTGGACTAGGGTTGCCAAGTCCGATTAAAGAAAAATCTGGGGACTTTGGGGGCGGAGCCAGGAGACTTTGGGGGTGGAACCAGGAGACTTTGGGGGTGGAGCCAGGAACAAGGGTGTGGCAAGCATAATTGAACTCCAAGGGAGTTCTGGCCATCACATTTAAAGGGACAGCACACCTTTTTAAATGTCGTTCTTCCATAGGAAATAATTAAGGATAGGGGCACCATCTTTTGGGGCTCATAGAATTGGACCCTCTGGTCCACTAATTTTGAAACTTGGGGGGTATTTTGGGGAGACGCACTAGATGCTATACTAAAAATTTGGTGCCTCTACCTCAAAAAATAGCCCCCCCCAGAGCCCCCAATACCCACAGATCAATTCCCTATTATTACCTATGGGAATCGTTCTCCATAGGGAATAATAGAGTACCCAGTAGATATTTCCCTCCCCCCCACGCTTTCTAAAGGGGGGGAGGGCCTCCAAACCAGGGAATCCCCTGCCCCCTCCCTCTCTCTCACACACAAATACTTACTAGATCTTCTTCCTGCACAACTCTACTTGCTGTGAAAACGAAAGCAAAAGAAAGGGAGGGGCCTTTTCCATGGAAACTATTACTGACCCTTTCCAATGAAGCCCTTCCTGTTTTCTGTTTCCTGCACAGCCTTGAAGGCCCACATTTTACAAATGGATCAGGAGCTCTACAACTACATGATGCCTACAGGCATGTTCTCCCCCCCCCCCCGCTTCCGGATTTTTGGAGAGTGGGGGAGGAGGCTGCAAATATGGGGGTCCCCCACCAGGGCGGGGGGGTTGGGAAGCCTAGCCTGGATCCCCCAGCCCCTCCCGGTAGCTATGGGCCCACCCACCTTTCTCCACAGTGGGGACCAAAGCAGTTTACATTATTTCTCTTTTCCTGCTTTTTATCCACACAACACCCTGTGAGATAGATTAGACTGAAAGTATGTAACTGGTCCAAAATCATCCAGTCAGCTTCCAGGGGTTTGAACCTGGGTCTCAGAGATCCTAATCTGAAGCTCTTACTGCTACATCAAACTGGCTTTCATAGAGTGGCTGCTGTTGAATAGTAGCTAGCAGCCAGGCTTACTCCCTCCCACTTCTTTTTACTGACCGAGCCAACCTTGGAATACTGTGGTTGTCTAGCAACAGCCACTGAGGGAATCCGTTGCTTAAAGCTACAAACACTCCTTTTGCAATTTTCAGATTTTTTAAACTGCCCCCAGTGTATTTTGTTTAAATTTCACATTTTCTTGAAGTCTGGGGCCCTTTTCAGGTTTGTAGAAAGATTTGTCTTGCTTGTTCATAGTTCCAGTCACCAAATTTAAGTATCCACAGATATCCAGACTTCGCTATTCTAATGTAAGATTTGATTGGTCTTAATAAAAGGATTGTTTGGGGTTTGGATGTTCCTTTTTAGTCATCTTTTCCTTGAAATGAAAGCCCCCCAAAGCTTTATTCTTTCCTCATAGGAAAGTTGCTCGGAACTAGTACTGTTCTGTACTGCAGCTTTCCACAGTAGAGATTCTTAGAATTGGACGTGGTAATTCTACTGTATCTTTTAGTGGGACCACTGATTTTTTGTTGAGAAAACCATAAAGGGGTGATAGGGAGCTGCAGCTGCCTTTGAATAACTTTCATTTTCAAAAACGGGGCGGGGGGGAGAGAAAAAGAGTTTCCCACATTAAATTTAGGAGCAATCAAAATAAAACAACTTCTAAAATTACCCAATTTGCCCCAAGCTTTGTGCTGAAGAATGAGCATGTAATTATCAATTAGCAAAAAGTGCTTCGGAATGTAGGGTTGCAAGGGGGATCATTAATTGAAAGGTTTCTCTGAACGCAGTACTTGAAAAAGTGCCATCTGAAATGATTTCAGGGCTGCAGGGGCTGCCCGTTACAGATGGGTGGGAAACTGGCATGCAGCACTAATGAGTTTAGAGGGTGAATGGAGTCCACTTGGTTACTGAAAATAAAACAAAGCACGATCAGAGATAGGATGATCCTGTGTCTGAAGGTGTAAGTCAGGCCCTGCAGCCAGACTTGTGGCTGTTTTCCCCCATTGTGGCTGTTTTTCCATATTATATTGGGAATTAAAAGTCTTACAGCTTCGTAAAACAACTGGATTTTAGTTGCTCCGTCTAAATGTTTTCCCTCCTTCTTTGATTGGTTTAGGGATGTAATATTAACAATCACTGGACAGAAGGTGATATTTGAAGCTCAGACATGTTTATCTGAATTTTAGTGCAGGACTCCTAAAGTGTCTGGTATACTATACTTATTTATTTTATTCAATTTATATCCCGCCCTCCCCACGAAAAGCAGGCTCATATGAAAAAATGGGTTTTAAAAAATCAGTTACCATGTAATGCAAAGGAATAAAGTGATCCATTTTTGAACCTTTTAATATATGTATTTGACCTTAGAAATTTTGCTCATTGTTCCTGCTTCTGACCACAGATGGATGAATTGATTGATCTGGAAAAAATTTACATTGCTTCTCCTGAGAACTGCTCAAGGTAGCTCACAGAGTTAAGACAGTTCAATAAAATAATAATAATAATAAAAAAAGTAACAGACATGTTACATACAATGTTCAAATGTTAGCCAGGTAGGATCTTTAGCCTTTAGTCATTAAAATTGTGCATAATATTACCAGAAAGTCATAAATAATAGTAAATACTTGCATTGCATAATAATTAAATTTTTAAAATCCATTTCTTTGCATAGTACAGCAGATATTTTAGGAGTCCTGCACTAAAATTCTGATAAACAAGTCTGAGTTTCATATACCATCTTCTGTCCAGTGATGGTTAAAGAATGTAGATATTCTAATGGATTTTCTCCATTGAGATAAGTTTTCCTATTTATTTCAATGGCAATGCATGTATTCATTTGGTTTCACAGCTCAAATGAATAGGAATTCCTTTGTGCAACCCAGTCTTCTTGTCCTGTGTTGTTAATTTTTAAACCTATGAATATATCAGTTTCCTTCAGTATAACACAATCTTGGTTACTTTGTGTGGGTGCCTCATAACTATGGATCTGTATAAGGGATTATAGCATTTTTCAGACTAGATTCCTGTATATGTTTCTTTGTTGAAGGAACCTCACAGGTCATGATATATGTAGAAGCTTAAAGGAGTGAATTTGATTCAGTAGCAGTCTTCCTATTTTTAATTGCTATGATCAGGAAAATATATAGACTAAAAATATTCACAAAGATTTCTTGTTCAGAATTCTGCCTGTGAATATATGTTTTCCCCAGCCTTCATGACTTTGTAAGAATGCTCATTCATTACCTATGTGAAGGTTCGTGAAGAAATTAAAGATGGACAAAACTTTGAAACACATGTAGTTGAAGGTGATGAACATGAATGGGGAGAGCTCAGAGACCATTTTAACACTCAAGAAACAACCGATAAGGGTTTCAGGAGGTACTCCATGCAGAATTACTAGGTTCACAGCATACTTGAAAAGTTGGCTTATAGTTCGGAAGTCTAAATTTAGACCCCAGACTTGCTTTTCTTAAATACTCAAAACTTTAATTGCAAGACAATACTCCCTGGAAGCTGTGGAGTTTTGTGAGCAAAAATTCTGCTTCATGAGCTACTGCCATTAAAGTTGTGAGCTACTGGGGTCCTTTTTCCTGAGCTAAGGCAAAAATGTTTGAGCCGGAGGCTAAAAAACTGTGAGTCAGCTCACATTAACTCAGCTTAGAGTAAACACTTATTCAAGGTAGTACTTATGCCTCTTCATGATGATATAGAACCAGCCAGTTCCTACCAAAACGAAGGCTGCATTCCTGTGAACCCTTACTGATTTCAGTGGGTGTAAATTTGTTTAGGATCGCACTATAAATTGCATAATAACTTATTATTGTAGGTAACCAAACCTCAGGTATGTGAATTATATAGTTTATTCTAATCTCAGTAAACATTACCTGTCTTGGCCAATGTGTAAGAAGACAGTATATCTACTACTGATTTCATGAGTTAATAAATTTGCAGTGTTTTAGGGCTCAAATGTAACATTCTTGGGAATAGGATTATCTTGGTGGCATTTGCTCATAACTAGATGAATTGTTTTGTAACCTGAATTTGGATATGGTACTTGGTTGGCGTTAAAGTGATAGATTGATACTGAAACAGATTTATTTTCACATTTACTTGAAAGTAAGCCCTGCCTGATAGAAATGCCAATATAATGTCAAATACAAAAAAACATTTTTATTATACTCTGATATGCATTGCCTTCTGTGTATAAACAGGAAGATTGCCAAGCGTATACAGAGTTCCACTTGAACAGCAGTCATTCAGGTTCTGTGCGGTTTCTGCAATATGGGTTATGGTGTCTGCATGCAGCCACTAGGACATTTTATTGTGGCCACTAAGCTGTGGATGCCAAAGTGGGGGCAAACTGGGAGTGGTAAGGTAGCATAAGCAATGAAAAATGACTGTATCCAGACATGAGTGGCTAGTCAACCATTGGTTGTAGGGCTGCCAATCCCCAGGTGGGGGCAGGGGATCCCCCGGTTTGGAGGCCCTCCCCCTGCTTCAGGGTCGTCAGAAAGCAAGGGGAGGGGAGGGAAATGTCTGCTGGGAACTCTGTTATTCCATATGGAGATTTATTCCCATAGAAAATCATGGAGAAATGATCTGCAGGTATCTGGGGCTCTGGGGGGGCTGTTTTTTGGGGTAGAAGCACCAAATTTTCAGTACAGCATCTAGTGCCTCTCCCCAAAATACCCCCCAAGTTTCAAAAAGATTGGACCAGGGGGTCCAATTCTATGAGCCCCAAAAGAAGGTGCCCCTATCCTTCATTATTTCCTATGGAAGGAAGGAATTGAAAAGGTGTGCCGTCCCTTTAAATGTGATGGCCAGAACTCCCTTTAGAGTTCAATGATGCTTGTCACAGCCTTGATCCTGGCTCCACCCCCAAAGTCCCCAGATATTTCTTGAATTGGACTTGGCAACCCTAATTGGTTGTCATGAGTGGCTAGGCAACCATTGGTTGTGTCCCTTTCTAATGGATCAGGGGAACAATGGTGGGCCACCTCAGCAATTTACTGAATTTTAATATTTTTGTGCTGGATTTTATTATTCATTTTAAAATTATTCATATATATATAATTGAAATTTTAAAGAGACAGGGTAAGGGGATACAGAATAGGAAAGCGGTCATTTTAAAATTACTGTTAGCCACTTCGGGCCATATGGCAGAAAGAAGCATAAAAATATTTCTGATAAATAACAGTACTTGATTGGATGAGGAATTAAGGCCCCCCACTCACTGACTTCCTCTTTCTCCAGGTATACAATTAGGGTTGCCAGCCTCCAGTTGGGGCCTGGAGATCTGCTTTTAAACTGATCTCCAGTTGTCAGAGATCAGCTCCCCTGTAGAGATCAGCTCCCCTGAGACACCTAGGTGAGAAGGGCGGGGTATAAATCTTAATATAAATAAAATAAATAAATAAATAAAATTGCTGCTTTGAAAATGGCTGCTCTGTGGTATTGTACCATGCTGAGGCCCTCCCCTCCCCAAACCCCACCCTCTCCCACATCCACCCCTAAAGTCTCCAGGTATTTCCCAACACACACCTGGCAACCCTAATACAAATACATCATTATCCAGATTATTTATTATGTGACGAAAAAGAAGTTTAATCAGTACATCCATATAGAGAAAGCACATCTATGTGGATATTTGTATTTACATTTCCTGTCCTCCCTCCCTCCCTCCCTCCCTCCCTCCCTCCCTCCCTCCCTCCCTCCCTCCCTCCCTCCCTCCATCCATCCATCCATCATCTATCTATCTATCTATCTATCTATCTATCTATCTATCTATCTATCTATCTATCTATCTATCTATCTATCTACCCTACCTACCTACCTATCTATCTTGAACTACACTACCATAAAAATTATATTCCAACACAGTAGATGCAGGTTATATTGATTAGAGGAAAACCACTGGCATGAAAACGTGGTAGCCCCTTGTAGTGAGGGAAGTTGGCTGTAATTCTGAATAAATGATGCAATGCGTTTTAGTTGTGTTGTACGTTGAAAAAGTTTTCCTTGATATATGCATTGTGTGCTGGGTTCTGTATGTCATAGGAATACCTGCCATGATGCATCTCCATGGGAGTTCAGTTGTGTATACAAAATTAGAATAGAAATAACCAGTAATTCTGGCCAAAAGTCATTCTGCTATTCAAGCCCCTGGCCAGGAGTCACAAGAAGTTGAGAAGATGAATCATTTTCTTTATCTGTCCATCTGGAAGTTGACTGGAAGAATCCGAGGGAAAGCTTCTGGATTTGTAAAAGTTAGACACATCTTAAAACATACGAATGACTTCCCTTGCTGACAGGATTTAGTTAAACCTCATTATGGAGAAAGGTGCTATGAGAAAATTTTATAGAGTGAATGCTCTTTATAAACTATATGTTAAAGTTCATACAGTTTGCATTTAATCCATCAGTACTGCCTGCAGCAGAAAGTACATTTCATGGTATATTCTTGGACTGGGGGGGGAGCAAAATGAGAACCATGTGCCTTTTTTCTTTTCTTTTAAGCAGCTTCCTTCCTTCTTCTCTGGTATTTTAAGGACTTTCATAAAATTCACAAAATCAGATCTGCAGAGGCAAAATATTCCATTACTACATAGTGACACTTTTACAGGTGTTGAAAATATTGCTAAAACTTTGCAAAGGGTGTTTTCTGAGGAGACTGTTGAGCAAGTGTATCGAGGGTGAGTATATCCAGTAGCAGATGCACAGCTAATTCCAGCTGCAGGCTGTCTTGAAGTTCTCTGTGTTGAAGTGCTCCATGTTCCCATTATAATGTTTGTATGAGTATATGTTAACCAGCCATTACCTACACCCTTATTTAGTTCCCACCACCACCGGCATTTTTTGGTGATATTCCGTGTAGGTACTTCATATGTTAGAAAGAGGTAGAGATAGAGAGTTGGCTTTTCCCACCACCACCAGCATTTTTTGGTGATATTCCATGTAGGTACTTCATATGTTAGAAAGAGGTACAGACAGAGAGTTGGCTTTTCCCATGTCAATGGGATACTTACAGTGAGACAAGTCACATATATACACACTAGATACTAGAGATCATGGGTCTTAACTATGCATAAATCCCCCAGTTGAACTAAGAGAGAAAAACAAGTGGCTTATTTTGTGTAGCAGGTAATCGAGCTATTAAATGTGGTGAAATAAAGTGATACGGTCCTTGATCTTACATTCAGTCAGAGGTGGTACTCAAAGAGCCTGGTGGCTGTACAGTTGGGACAAAAACAGTTGCTATGATAGACTAGCATTTCAGTTTGCTGAAAAAGGACAGTTTTAACTGATTCTTCTGCTTCAAGCTTCTAGTTTCCCCTTGCACTGTTTTGGGTGGGGGTGGGGGGAGGCATTCATTGACTTGTAGGAGCACAATTTCAGGGGGTACAAAAGGCTACAGTGGGAGATGAAGGCAGGAAAGTTGCATTAGAGCAGGTAGTTGAAGATAGCATAATAACGGTATCTTTTGCCCATCTTTCTTTCTTTTGTCTCACTGTCATCTGTGGTCATTTTTTGTTTTGGAAAAAATGATGAAAGAGGTTATAGCGGAATGAGTGTGCACAATGCAGACAATGATATTTCTATCATGATTTATATCTTTGAACTTTTAAAGTCCCCTGTTGTCTGTTGCATTAATCAGAAGAAACTCTGTTTCAGTTGCCATCACCACTGGTGCTAACAGACAGTTTTGGGAGGGATGTGGAACTTATATAGTGGAACTTCCTCACAAGTGAGATCCAGCCACAGCTTCTAAACAAAATTATTAACATTAGAATTGTGTTTTGTCATAATTTTAAATTTAGTTTTATAATACTATTTTAGTTGCTTCTCAAGGGTCTTAGACATCGAGCAGCAGTATGATGTTGCAGGGTCACAAGCTTTCCTAGCATCACAACGAGTTAGATATACAGTCATTTCAGCCGAATATTTATTTCAGCTGGAGATCCCATGCCATCAGAAGGCATTCACTCATGCCAGATGGGAAGCCCTCCTATCAGTGGTAGTAGCAGGGCGATATAAAAAGATTCATTTGAATGAGAGATTATGCCCTTTTGGCAGAGGTGAGATAGAATCAACAGAACATGTCCTCCTCTGCTGCCCTTTTTATCAAAATAGCCACTCAAAGTATATTTCTCCCCTCAAGAGAAATCCTGGACGTTTAAATCCAAGATATGTTAAAATGCTGCTTGTGGGAGAAAATCCGCAGGTTGACTGCACTGTGTGCGAAATGCTGTGCTGCAGCTTGCAAAACTCGACAGAACATCCAAGGAAGAAAGGAAATGTCAAATAAGATACAAGCCAACTTAATTCACATAGTTTCGTAAATTTTAAGTCATAAAAGGTAATACTCTTTTATTAATTTCATCATTTTGTCAAAAGCTTTTTATACAATATATTTCTACGTACTTTTGGAATATGACTTATAATTTTTAACAATTATGGACTACAGCTATGGCATTTTTTATTTTGTGTTTTATTCTGGTTTAATACCATAATAAGTGATTGATTTTTTTGTTTCTCTTTGAAACACTTCAAGCCAGAAAAGTGGGATTTAAATAAAATAAATACATAATGCCTCCTTCAGCTTTTCTTTGTGTGTGTGTGTGTGTGGGGGGGGAGAATCTATTATCTGTCTCTCATTTCAGACAAAGAACCTATTCAGAATGAGAAGTTTTAAAGTCCTAATGTAAGAATATGCCCAGGGACAGGGCAAGTTGCTTTCTTTGGGCCAAGATTTTAATACGTCCAAAGAATGTTGACGAAGGCCCTCCTAGGATAGGTGACTTTGCAATACTTTTTGATGAACTGATTCCTGTATCATCAGGGTGGGGCTGGTCACCAGGGTATCAAGTCTGGCTGAACCAGGCTGCTGTTGGATGCTCAGGAGATGGCAGTATTTAACTGTCCAAAAGGTTTTCTACCTTGTAATGTTTGTTTACTGAGTAGTCATAGAATCTTCCTTCCCTTGTTAGGAAATTCAGCAGAGCTTTAATGTAAGTTACCTTTGCAATAATACTAAGAATAAATATATAATGCAAACAAAATTTATAGTGAATGGATCAACATTTAATGTCACTTTCTCTCTTCTGTTTTCTTATATGAACATATGAAGCTGCCTTATACTGAATCAGACTCTCGGTCCATCAAAGTCAGTATTGTCTACTCAGACTGGCAGCGGTTCTCCCAGGGTCTCAAGCTGAGGTTTTGCACGCCTATTTTGCCTGGACCCTTTTTAGTTGGAGATGTCGGGGATTGAACCTGGGATCTTTTGCTTACCAAGCAGATACTCTACCACTGAGCCACCATCCCTCTTCTTGGCTGATTCCTTTTTGGTCACTTTTTATGCTTCTTGATTAACAACTCTTATTTAACATGTAGTTGTTACAATGCAAACATAATTCCTTCCATCCAAAATTCAATGTTATGATAATGCCAGCTTTCAAGACCCAAGATTTGCATCACACTGTGTATAAAATCTCTCTGTGGTAGTTTTTCAAAATTCTGTATTGTATGAACTTGGCAGATCTTGCCCATTTCAAGAAAGCAGTCAGTGCAGTCCTAAGCAGACCTGCATTCTTCTAAATCCAGTGAAGTAAATGGACTTGAAAGGATTAACTCTGTTTAGGGTGGCACTGAATATTTCTAGCTTTCTGCAGTATTCTATATGTATACAAATTAATGAAACCATGAATATTGCAGATTACAGATCCAGCTTTTTTTTATTAAAGATTCTCTTGCATGCTTACATTCAGATTTACTGGGGGGGGGGTGTTACTGAAATTATTATGTTTCCAAGATGAATATGTTTTTAGGTAATAGACCATTCAGAGGTAAATGAGATATTCTGAAATACTGTTTCTCAGGATTAGTCTTCTACATAACATCAGGTATTTCCAAAATTAGGCAGCAGGGATTGAAGCAGCACCTACTCTGAAGACCTAAAGTAGATGGGAGGTTAGAATGTGGCAGTCATTTAGTAATCCAAATCAATGCTTTGGGATTAGATTGCGTTTTTTGTTCACTGCTTAACATCTTAATTGCAAGTAATTTGTGCATATTGTCCCCAAAACCAGGTGATGTAAGGATTTTTTTAAAAAATTAGTAGCTTGTGAGAGCCCTCCTATTAAAAACATAGAATAAATGCTTAAAAATAAATGCAAACTCAGGTGGAATATGGCTATGTGTTAAAAGCAGGAATTCAGGAAAGATGGAGGAGGTAGTTAGTGATTATTTTGCCTTTGTATTTTTAATAATTGAGATGAATGGATGAGCTCTGCTGTTTATTTTTTAAATGCATGGTTTGTGTTTAGATTCTGTTCTACCAGAGGCTGCTGATTCCCTATTAGTGATTCTCCTTTCATTGCTTGCTAAACTTATTAATGTCAATTTCATTGCCAATTTCTGGACTCTTCTCCCTTGTGTTCATCAGATTGTTTTGTTAAATATGTAAGATGATGTTGGGAACATTTTACATAGATTGTTATGCAGCTATAAAAAGGGGAGGCGAGAGACAAACAGGTACATATTGTAATTTTCCCAGTAATATATGGTTTTATGTCCATTCCTCAATTCATCTAAAAGTTTTGGCATTAATTAACAAGAGAGGGAAAAACATCCTTCAAAAGTCATCACAGGCTGAAAACAGTAACGTGAGCCTGATGTATTAGTATGTGTTGTGTTACACTGTATAAACATATACATTCTCAAAATACAGTTGTAGCATTTCTCCAAATCGTAATCCATCAAAAATGATATGTTTTTTCCCCTTTCTGAAAAATGAACCGTTAGCATTTTTGGCCAGCTTCCCATTACTTGGGGTGGGGGAGAGAAGTCTGCTGCTTCAGGTTTTCAAGCTAGTTCTTGATTCTTGTCAGTTGTTTAAATAACTGTCTCTCTCTTCCTGTTCTCTCCTAAGATGCTGAACAACTTGTTTTTTTTAAAGCTGTACGGATGTATTTGCACTGTCACCTATCCAAGGGTTGATGTTGCATTGTATACAAGCCTATCTGCAAGCTTTCACATCCTCGTGATACAGATGTTGTGATGATTTGTCAACACCGTGTTAAGTCATTATTGCCATGGACTATACTGTTCCTGTGGTTACAGTCTCTTACCATCACTGTTCCTCTTACCTTGGAGTTTTTCATGTGCAAAATGTTACATGACGTCACATCCTGAATTAGTCAGATTGTCCATGCCCATTTTATCCACCATGAATATATATAAATCCTTTTCAGATGTTTTATTTTGGGGAACCTACTCATTCATAGTAGTAAACTGTGCTACTCATGATCCTCCTGACACCATTTTGTTTGAACAGTGTAACTTGCATAGTTTTCCATGTGCATGTAGCTTTACTGTGCGCAAATGCATACCCTCAAAATTCCAGCATTCAATACTGAAGTGTAAAAATGCATTCATTGCTCTATTAACACAGAATTGCAACTGCAGTTATCATGATGATTGTGTGTAGCACATGATCCCTTTATGGGTGGTTGTGCATCAAAACTGAATGACTGGCAAGGATTTTGAAAGTATAAAGATGGGTATGAGGGACAGTGAATCCAGCATCTTTTCATGAATAAAGACTCATGAAAAATTTGTTGTGTAAAACTGTGGTAACAACATCTTGGAGCCTAAGGTAGTGTTCTTTCTGCTTAGCAACGTCTCCTTCAATGGAACAGCTTTTCCTTTCTTGAAGGATTTTATGTTCTGTGTCATGTAAATCTACACAGCCAATACAGAAATTGTTTAAAAAAATCCCCCCCACAAAAAAAACCCCCTCAGTCTATTAAGCTGAATGCATTACAGGAAAAGGAAACATTTTCTGGTATTGTAGCTTTTCCTACACTCATTTACCCTCCTTCTATTCATTATACCCTCATGCATCAAACTAAATATTTCCTCTCTACCTGTGTGCTGACAGCTATTTAATATCTATAAACACACACACATTCTTTTCTCATAAATCAGTCCCTATAATTCATATGAATGGTATGGGAAGCTGCCATTTGAGTCTATCAACAGTGATTCCAGTTCAGCCAATACATTTGAAAAAATATAACTTTGGAAAATATCTTAGGATCAAACTAGACAAGACACTGGGAGATCCAGGAATCTTGGACAGGTAGTTCTTAAGACAGCACATCACATTGGGAAGCACAGATCTCATTCTTGCTCTCAGACAACAAATTCTAGTGTAGCTGCAAGGAGAAGAACCTGTGATGGGACAGCAAATCATTATTCAGAATACTGTTTAATCTGATCTGAACACTGTTTCTTATTGACTTCAACAAAAATTCTTTTCTAAGTACGTTAGTCAAGGAGGGGGGGGGAGTATTAGACCTCAAAGGAAGAAAAAAATCTTGACATAAATTCACAAGTTCATATTATTTGTAGATTATAAAGAATAAAAAATCTCTGAGAAAAAAATCTGAAAAATCAAGATAATATTACCCCTTTCTGAAGCCATCCATCAAGAAGAATAGTGAGTGTTTTTAATTTTGTTTGCGTCTTTTCTGGAATATTTCTACAGGAGGTTTCGGGTTTTTTACATACGAAGGCCTTGTTGAGATATTGTTGGCTGTGTTTCATGTAGCATCAGTTTTTATAAATGTCACAAATAGGTCAAGAGCATGTGCTGAATTCATTTGCATTACATAAAAAAATTCTAAAGCAGGGTGTCGAAAGTTTAAATGGGCTCTTTGTCTATAAGCAGCGAGTTCTGGTAAGTCAGCAGTAGTGAGACTGAACACCCAAAGGCTCTTTGCATATCAGTAAAACAGTACTTTTGGGAAGATTCTCCCTGGACAGAAGCATGTTCCAGCACTGTTCTTGGCGCAGGTTGTAAGATTCTCGTTTGTGAAGCTTTCTGACAGCAATGCTCTGTAGGGCTAAATGTGTTAATGAGAAATGAGATTGGGAAAACTGTGTTCTGAAGCCTACCATCTATAGCTGGGATTTTAAATCTTTACAGGTATAATGAATGGGATAGAGTGCTCCATTGTATGAGTTTATTGATGTTACTAAAACGTTAAACCTAGATTTGTCACTAACTTTATATTTATGGTCACATTATTTGATTGAGCAAGCGTGATTTGGAATAGCAGTACAGATATAGCAGTACAGGTACAAAGCACCAGACCTAGATAAAATTAATAAAGGTCAAACTGACACACAGTTATCTGTAGAACAGAGGATCCTGTTTAAAAGCATCCTCAATGCATTCAGTACAAATATACCTTTTTCCATCCCAAGGCAAGCTCTGAAAAGGTAGTTTTGCTTTCCAGTGCATGTTTATGTGAAAACCTAGCTATGAAGGGTTCCTGTTGGCTAGTGCTTGGAGAATATTTGCAATCATGTGTATGTTGTTGTTGCTACAACATAAATGAATACATATGTGCCACCTTTTAGTGGTTCTCTCACTTAAGGTGAGAAGAGCCCTGTGGCGCAGAGTGTTAAAGCTGCAGTACTGCATTCCTAAACTCGGCTCACTACCTGAGTTCGATCCCTGGTGGAAGCTGGGTTTTCAGGTAGCCGGCTCAAGGTTGGCTCAGCCTTCCATCCTTCCGAGGTCGGTAAAATGAGTACCCAGCTTGCTGGGGGGAAAGTGTAGATAACTGGGGAAGGCAATGGCAATCCACACCGTCAAAAAATCTGCCGTGAAAACATTGTGAAAGCAATGTCACCTCAGAGTCGGAAACGACTGGTGCTTGCACAGTGGACCTTTCCTTTCCTTTCCACTTAAGGTGGTTCACTTGGGACCAGTCTGAGCCAGTTCCTTCTCCATAGTGGTTCTCACCTTGTGGAACAGGCACCATGAGGAGATGAGAGGAGCACAGTCTTTAGGAGGCTGTGTGAACATCTGGCTTTTTGGGCTTTTAATGGGAATTAAGCTGCAGGTATTGGGGGGGGCAGTAACCTGCCTTGAGCCACAAAAGAAGGGGTAGCATAAAGTTTTAAATATAAATTAATTTATATATTATTTTATACAAGTTATATTACTTTATACACAAGAGACTGGGTGAGTTTGATAGCTCATTCAGCACATGACTACATTCCAGGAACAGTGTACTCAAAACACTAGAAACAAAGGATGTATTACATATTTATCATATATATTTATTACATACTTATCAATGTAAAGCTTTGGAAATGCTCCCCTCCTGTCTCATTTGGCTCCCCTCCTGTCTCATTTGGACCTAGCTATCCATGTGACGGTAACCTCCAGTTTAGACTACTGTAATTGCCTTTATGCTGGCGTACCCTTGACTTTGACCTGGAAACTCCAACAGGTCCAGAATACCGTGGCATGTGTCTTGATGGGAATGCCATGGACAGCACATATTCTACCTGTGCTGTACCAGCTACACTGGCTTCCGGTTGAGTACCGAGTCAGATTCAAGGTTTTGGTTATGACCGTTAAGGCCTTGAGCGGTCTGGGACCAATGTATCTACAGGACTGCCTCCTCTGCTATGTTCCTGGAAGAGCTTTATGCTGTACTGGTTAGAATCAACTAGTGATCCCTGGCCCTAAAGAGATCTGGCTGTTCTCGACAAGGTTCAGGACCTTTTCAGTCCTGACCCCGACCTGGTGGAACGCTCTGCCGGAAGATACCAGAGCCCTGCAGGATCTTTTACAATTTCGCAGGGCCTGTAAAGCAGAGATGCTTTCACCTGAGGACAGTGATGGTTGTCATGCTGGCATCCCTCCCCTCCACCCCTTGAAGCAGATCCCCTGCCTCTGATGCAGCCTCCAGAAAGCAGGAATAGCGGCACTTTAATATGACACCATCGGGGTTTGCAATCTGTATTTGAATGAATTGGTTTTATTAGTTGATTAATGTATTTTTATCCATTGTTGTACATCACCTAGAGCCTGGCTTCAGCCAGGATGGAGCAATTAATGGAGCCTAAACAACAACAACTACTACTACTACTACTACTACTATTGAAAGAGACTTGAGGAGTTTTATCAAGGAAATCGCAGCACCCATACAACATCAAAATTCCTAGTGCTCTTTGGGAGTAGCTTTGTCCATTCCAAATTTAATTTATAGCTTATATGGGAGCACTCCTGAGCATGTCTACTCAGAAGTAAATCCTCTGTCATGTTTGGATTGCAGCGGATGTATCCAAAGAGACAGAAATAAAGAGATAAGTATATTTGGGGAGTGAGGAAAGAACACACCATATGTAGCAGCTTCAGTTTAGCATTTATGCAGTTTTTTTATAAGTCCTGCCGAGGGAAGATAGAATAGAACACTAGCGAAGAAAATTGTTCAAGACAGTTCAATAAAAATATATGGGCTTTCAAATGTAAAATGTGTCATGCTGTGAAACACAGATATAGATACAATGGGTATGTTCCTATGCTGTGGTCCCCATATGGGAGACAATAAAACGGGCAGATTATATGTTGACTGTTCAAGATCACGTGCTTATGAATTGTAGGCAGTAGAACAGCTTGAAAACGTAACTGTTTATTTCTGTACTTTTAAATTGTCCACTGCGCAAGGAATGACTTATCTGGTGGTGGGGTTTTTTTTGGGGGGGGGGAGGGAGGGTTGTATCAGGTCTAGACTATTGCAGGAAATAAATTTATATTAATCATCATACTTAAGAAATTATTTCCTCAATTTGTATGATAGATGTCAACTTTTACTCCCTTCCAGACTTTCCAGGAAAACAAGTAAGGGAAAAGTCTAATTTCAGAACTTTATTGTATTTTGCTGGAATGGGGGGGTGGGCATGGCTCAGTGGAAGAGCCTCTGCTTTGCATGCAGAAAGACCCAGGTTCAATCTCCAACATCTCTGGTTAAAACGATATGGCAGTAGGTGATGTGAAAAGACCTCAGCCTGAGACCTCTGCCACTCTGAGTAGACAATATTGACTTTGATGGACCAAGGGTTTGATTTAGTATAAGGTTGCCTCATGTGTGTTCACCACTCTTTCAGGAGTAGAGGGGATTACCTTCAGTAAATATAAATTTTTAAAGACTCAAAGGAATGGCTTCCTAGATTTAAAGATTTAAGCAGAACCGTACCAAAATTCTCATGGATGTTGTACATATATGGTGGAATGTTACTTTGTGTATTCATACATGTGTATGTGTGTGACAACGTACTCTTAAAAGGCACTGTATATTCTTAATTTTTTATTCACTAATAAATAATATAATCATTTTGCTCAATAATAATAATAATTAGACTTGAGAATACTTTGGTATTCTTATATTGTTATATGGTAGCAGTGGCCAACATTTTTGACAAGAGTGCCACAACTCAGGGTCAGTGTATAATATGTTTTCCATGGAGAATCGGCACAGTGTTGAGAAAAGTATATTTTAAATCTTGATGTTAGTCATTTAGTTATTTATACCCTACCTTTCTCTCCACTGGGAATCCAAAGTGACTTACAACATTGTCCTGCCTTCTCCATTTCATACTCACAATCGCCACCTGCTAAGTTAGGTTCAGAGAGGGTGACTAGTCCAAGATCACCCAGCAAGCTTTCATGTTAGAGTAGGGATTTGAACTCAGGCATCCCTGATCCTAGTCCAGCTCTCTAGCCACTATACCACACTAGTTTTTAATTTATAGTATTATAACTTAGAGTGATGTCCCATAGATACAAAGCTACTCAGAGCTAGATCACATAGCAATCAGTACTCTGAATCTCAGGTTCACTGAGGGTGCCTTGCTTCCCAAGCATTTGTGGCTCTAATCCAGGTTGCAATCACAATATGTGGGGAAAAGGGTCTTCAGCCTCTCTCACTCATTTTCCCAACCTGAAATAGCAGTGGGGAGCCACTGTTTTCCTCATTGGGAAAACTTATATGTAACCATCATTTTAATGTGTGAATCAACCCTTCAGTCAGGAGGAGTTTGTTGCCCAGGTACTTCCACAGAAACATGAAGCAAAGTAAGTTCATGTTGATTTGTACTTCATTTTAACAGAGTTTAAAAGACTAGCCCTCAGGAAGAAGAAAGCACTTACTTCCTTTATTCCCAGGTTTTCCCAGAAAAGTGTATGTTTCCTTTACAAAGCGTTTTTATAGCAAACAGGACTCCTTCACTCAAGGCCAGAAGGGAGCAGCAGGGAGGCCCATCTGATGTACAGTGATGTGTCTAGATCACTGCCCACATGACCCAGAATTGGCATCATCACATCTGAAACTTTAGGGTGACACTTTGGTATTTGGGTAAAAACTCTACGGTAAATTCGTCTTCTATCGCAAAATTTTTGCCCAAGTAACAGAATTTTTGCCCCAACATCCCAGATGTGATGACATTACTTCTAGTCAGCGATATAGACATGTCACTGCACTTTGGATGGATCGCTCTCTTCTTTGGGGTAAGTTTCCCCCCAACAGCTAGCTGATCAGCGGTAGGGAGGTGGGGCTTGATAGTGGGGGACCCCTGCCTCCTGATCTCTAACCATTTCATCACAATGGTTCTTCTGTCTCTGGGGGCTTGATGTGACATGTTGAAGTCCAGAATATGTTTAATCTTATATTTATTTGTTTAAAATGTGCGTGCCACCTCTCTAGAGACATACTCAGGATAGCCCAACAAAGTAAAACATGGTGACAAAATATGATCATAAAAACAACAGCCATAAAAATTACTCATATTAAAGCTGGCGTAAAACAGCATAAAATAACATAAAATAACATTAAGCTTTCCAAAATGACATCCATTAAACAGCCCTAAAACAAGAAGCAGACTATAAAAACAACTTTAAAAGATAGACTCCAGTTAAAAGCCTGAATAAAAAAAAAGTTTTGGGCTGGCACCTAAAGGATAGTGAAGTAGGCACCAGGCCTCAGACAGAGGTTTATGTTGAATATGAAGTTAAAAACTAGAATTAGAATTGGATGAATCAAGTATAAACTACTGCCAAGGATAAATGTCAGCAGAATATACTGAACTGTGTGAGGAGAATATTTGTTCTTATGTATCTGCAAGCCAGATCAAGTTGATGTGCATGCTTCCACAAAGCACTGCAGCTGCCACAGAGAGGAAAAGTAACTGATGATATGGGTACCATCAAGATATAGGAGAAATAGGGTTGCCAGGTCTGTGTTGGAAAATTCCTGGAGACTTTGGGGGTGGATCTTGGAGAGGGCAGGGTTTGGGGAGGGGAGGGACCTCAGCATGGTACAGTGCTATAGAGTCCACCCTCAAAGCAACAGTTTTCTCCAGGGGAGCTGATCTCTGCCAACTGGAGATCAGTTGTAAAAGCAGGAGGTCTCCAGACCCAACCTGGAGACTGGCAACCCTAACTGGAGTGTCAGGCCCCTGGGGCGTCCTTGTCCGAGGGCTGCTGGGGCATCTGCTCCTGCAGCAGTGGGTCGGGGCACGGCGGCACTAGCTGCTGCGGCTTGCGCTGGAGGCCCTCGCCGCCTCCTGGCGACCTGCAGCGTCCTGGCCTCCTGCTCCTCATCGGTGAGCCAGGGACCGCACAATGTCCCACAGGGCTTGGCAGGCTTCGTCGGCGGTGGACCGCAGCTCCCTGGCTTGCAGGTGGGTCGTGGCTTTGTGGCTTCGCCTCCCAGGGTGGCCGCGAGGGCAGCGTCAGGGGGCGAGGGGGGTTGTCGGTCGTGGGGGGGACCCCTGGGCGAGTACCAGCCCAAGCTGGGCGGGACATGGAGAAAAGTATAACCTACTGCTTCTGCTGCCTACTCATCTGGGCTCTAAGCATAGAGGCCGCTTAGGGTTGTCAGGTCTGATCCAGGAAATATCTGGGCACTTTAGGGGTGGAGCCAGGAACAAGGTTGTGACTAACATGACTAAACTCTGAAGGGAATTCTGGCCATCACATTTAAAGAGACTGTACTCCTTTTAAAAGCCTTCATTTAAATAAAAACCATGTGTTTAAATGGTTTTAGATGTATTTAAATAGTTTATGAATATGTGTGTTTGATGTGTTGATATGTTTGTTTGTGGAAGAGCACCTCATTTCGTTGCTCTCTTTTTGTTGAGAACAATGACAATAAATTTATCTATCTATCTATCTATCTATCTATCTATCTATCTATCTATCTATCTATCTATCTATCTATCATTTCATTGGAAATAATGGGGGATAGAGGCACCTTCTTTTGAGCTCATAAAATTGGATTCACTGGTCCAACCTTTTTTAAACTTTGGGGGGGGGGGGTGAGGAGAGGCACCAGGTGCTATGCTGAGAATTTAGTACATCTACCTCAAAAAACAGCCCCAGAAACCCACAAATTGATTCTCCATTATACCATAAGGGGCCAGTCTCCATAGGGTATAAAGGAATGCATTTAACCCCTCCACACACTTTCTGATAACCCTGAAGTGGGGTTAGGGCATCCAAGCCAGGGGATCCCCTGCCCCCAACTGGGTATTGGCAACCCTAAGGCTTCTAATGGGGGATAATTTCTCAGAAGCATGGGGGAGGTCTTCAGAAGCCCTGAGTTATGCACAGAATCCACCCCCGTGTTTCTATAGTCCTGGAAATTCTGATTCTTTGATTCAGTTCTTATTCATTCTCAGCATAGTGAGACAAAATGGGTTCCCTGAAGCTGTCACACTGGCTCTGGTGCATCGTAAATGATACATAAGCAAACCACAATGATTTCTTGGCAGGTGAAAGATGGATGGAGTACTTAAAGAAAAGGCTCTTGGGAGTACACTGTAGTGTGCAACATTGGATAATGTATACTGATTATATATACTATTGGCATGGAGGAACAGGTGAGGCCTCTGTGGACTGTCAAAAATCCAGTGAAATATGAACACAAATGGTACAGTGCTATTGTGATTGGTTCCTTTGCTTGCTGTTCGGTCAGGCAGTAAGCTGGTGAGTGTTCAGGACTTCCTGGCTATTGAGATTTGTATTTTCTTCTAAAAATCGGTGTTTTTATAACAAACATATATACAAAAAGTTGCATGTGATTTCTTTCACATCTGTTACAGCAGAATTCTAAGGGCACAAACAGACACAATGAAGGCTGTGGTTCTTGGTCTGTCCGTAAAAGGCAACTAGCACATGCAGTCTTGAAGAGTTAATTCTTCAACCCCACACTTGGTTTCTGTAGTAATAACTGGGTTCCTTGGGCTGGTATTAGCATCTGAAAGGGGAAAGATATATTTCCCCCCAAAGATAGGTCTTCTCCCCCCCCCCTTTAAAATACAAATAACTGCCTGGAGACACTGGTTTTGATTAGCAAAACTGAGTAGGATTTGAAGAGTTAAATCCTCTTTCCTTTTCCCACATTCCAGCTGCCTATGTGCATAATTTCTCTTTTACAGACTTATGAAGATCCTAATGGAGGCTAATCTGTATTAATAAGGATTGGGGGTTCAATCCAATGTAGGCATCAGTGGAAGAAGCGCAGATACTTGCTGTTTTTTCATCTTCTAGCAGTCTAGTCTGACTTCAGAAAAGTTGATTCCTGGGGCCAGAGGGCCCATGTGTCCTAACAACTACATGGGTTGAGAGGCTGCAGTGCAAAGATATGAGATCACCTCCTCCCTCTTCCACAAGTGCTCCTCAGCTGATGGAAGAGGCAGGGGGAGCAATTTCTGTTCCCCCCACCCCCCATAAATCATTTTCATAGCTCAGATGGTTGCAAAGCAGGAATCAGCTTTCCCAGGGTCAGAAGGGACAGCTGCATGGAGGGAATGCAGAAAAATCCATGTCTACCAGTCCTTCAACTGATAGATTTCTGCATCCCACCCATCAAGTAGCATATTCAGACCACCCCTCATTTTTCAGACCACTTGAAAATGGAGTCAAAGAGTTTTGCGCAATTGTGAGGTACCATTTTTAGACCTTCATCACAGTTTTATGTAACAAACATAAGAATGTTTCTCATAGCACTCTGTTTTTACAGACATATAAACAGAGAAAGAAATATGGTATATAGCTGATCTATTAACTTAATTATCCCCAATAGTGCATATACATCCAAAGGGGTTGGTTTTCTCAATATATAGATTGCTTTTTACACAGGCTGAGTAACAAATATTACCAAATATATCTCAAGCATTGGGTTAGATCCATTCATCTTTTCTAATGGTGGAAAAGGAAGGAGAGACCCTCCTAAATATGATATGCTGTGGATCATGAGACCAGCATCCGCAAATAGCCTGTGGGGCAGGTGCTGTACTAGGGAGGGAAGTGGGTGAAATTAATTGAAAAAGATCCAACACAATAGCTTTAACACTGTCAGTGAGTTTTGTTCTCTGTTTTTTTTTTTAAAACGTGAGGTGCAAGGAGTTAAAATAAATATTTATTGTATGTACATGGATGTCCATAGGCCCATGAGATTTCTCTTCCAAGCTTTTCTGAAAACAAAAGTAGCAAGATTTTTTAAAAATACAATCATTACCTTTGTCCGGGGAAACAGTAAAATTAGCCTTTGACATGGTTATTCTCTAGCCATTCCCTCTTAGTTTCACTCCAGTTGAAGCAATATATCCGTATGGGTGTTTTCATCACAAGCCAAGAAGAAATGATGAAACAGTTGATAACATGCATGGTGAAATGTATTAAATTTCCCTTTGTGCTTTATTTAAATCAACTGTAAGGTTCAGTGAAATAAATATTGTGCAAGGCAGGTTGTAGGTAATATTGGGTGACGTATTCTTTGCCGTAAATTAATCGCTGACCATTTGATTGGGTGGGAAAGTCTTGCTACAAAGATTAAGCTAAATACTGCCTCTTGGGAGCAGTCACAAATAAATTGCAAAGTTTAAGGAACTGGGCAAGTACTAGCATTGCTACTCACTGTTTTATATAAGTAAGGAAAGTGGATTATTACCTAATTCAGGGATGGCCCATGGACTGCATCATCCTGAAAAATTACTTTGTCTGGATTGGGAGAATCTGGAGGTTCTGGGCAGCATTTTTTTTTAAATCTCATGTGAGGAAAGCAGAAACAGCTGTAGGAACAGGTTCCTATAGGAACAGCTTCTTCTCCTAAACCTGAGGGAGTAGCCTCCCACTATTCACAGTGGTTCTAGGTTCCTCAAAGAAAAGAACCTCAGCTGGTCTTGGTGTTGACAAAGTTCTACCTTATAAAATGAGTGAATGGGGTGCCCTCTAAAAAAATGTATTCTGAAGTATATAATCCTTCTTGTAGAAGAATTGACACCTTTGGTTAGTAAGTAACTGAGAAGTGATACAAGGCATGATTTTGGATTATCTTGTGGAAAGTAGTATGATTGCTTATTTGAGACCCTTGGTTTACAATGCCACCTCCAGATGTCTGTGGACCCAAGTAATAGAGCATCAATGAGGTCCCTATGCTGTTTTTTCCAGTCATATCTCCCTATTTTCCAGTAGCTATCCATCAGGACTAAGGATGGGCACAAACGAGGAAAATGCAGGTTTGTGAAGGTTCATGGTTTGTGGCATCTCATGGTTTGTGATGCGGCACAGCTTGCAAGAGCCTTTTTAAAAGAACAAGTTTACATGGCTTTTGCCAGCTGCGTGGCATGACAGTGAAATCCAAGCAGTGAGTTCACCCACTTCTGGGTGACATTGCCACTTGGATGTCACTTGCACACTGTACAACTTGCAAAAGACATTTAAAGGGGATGTGTTTCCTTTAAATGGCTTTTGCAAACTGTGATGCATGTAAGTGCAGTCCAAGCTTACAAAAGCCATTTAAAGGGCAGTGCCACCGCAGCAACACAACTCACAATGGATCTCTTTAAATGGCCTTTTTAAGCCACATCGCTGTCACTGTGCAAATTGCTAATGAACTCAAAAGGCATTTAAATGCTTTCTGAGTTCACTTGCTAAGTTACGCCACAGGGGTGGTGCAGCTTGGAGAAGGCATTTAAAGAGACCACTGACTCTTTAAATGCCTTCTCCAAGTCCTGGCATGACTGTATCTGCCAACATGAACCATGTGAACATTTCAGAGCCACCTGGGAAGGTCGTGCGAGGTTTGTGGCAGCAGGATGGCACAAACCTTGGTTTGCAAACCACAAACCAGGTCTGGTTCATTACGACCTTAGGTTCATGAGCTGGTTCATGCTCATCCCTAATCAGAACCTCTTACATAAGAAATTTGAGAGATGTTAATTATGAAACAGAGATTAAAGGAAAAAAACATCATCTCATCACCCTTTCCCTGCTTTGTGGGAGCACTTCTAAACCTTGACCTAACTATGGATTTTTCTCAATGGGACTTTATTCCTGGCCCCATAGGTTTATCTCCTGGTACTTGTGTGTTTCAAAGTACTGCATAAAATGAGAAGAGCTATGCTGAATCAGATCAATGGTCCATCTAGTTTAGCATCCTGTTTTACATAATATTCAGCAAGCTCATATGGTATAGTAGTTAAGAGAGTCAGACTAGTATCTGTGAGACTGGGATTTGAATGAAGCTTGTTGGGTGACTGTGGCCCCCTCAGAGGGATTTGGGACATCATAATTGACTTCCATAATCATCAGAGACTCACCACAAGCAATATCGTTCCTTAATTGTCTCTCTACTGGATGCATCAAATTATCCACACAGGCTTCCTCTTAAGCAGAGTTCCCTTCACCTACCCATCTCTGCCCTTCAAACCTCTGCCTGGTGGGGCTGTTCCATGAGGCCTATCTCAATTTGGTAACTCTCTTTTGCCCTAGGCTCCAGCTTCTCCTTCAGGTTCTTCTTCCTTCCTTCTTTGCACCTTCTCAGCTTTACTCAACCAAATTGCATTCCCAACCTCCTCCGGCTCTTCTGACATTGTCCTTTTTATCCATGGGGCTCTGCCCTTGCTGGTCAAGCTCAGTTCCACCCCTCCTTTCTCAGAATCTTGTAACTCCTTGCCTTGCCCCACTCCAGCTGGATTTGCATAGGGGTGCTGCTGTCTTCTCATGAGGTGCCTTGCCCTATCCCGGAGCATCCTCTGGCATCTGCTGCTGCATTTCTGTGACAGTGACCTTATGCCAGTCACACTTTCTCAGTGTAACCCACCTGACAGGGGTTATTGTGAGGCTAAAGCGAATGCAAGGAGAATTATGTAAGCTGCCTTAGGTCCCCATTAGGGAGAAAAGAGAGGTAGAACTGTGTTGGAAAAAGCAATGTCTGGTGTACAAACCAAAGGACCCTGCAGGGGGACAGCAAGAAGACAATTAGATAGGATAGTGCGATCAGCATCTTCTCTTTTTTAAAGTGTTATTCCTTGTCTGTCTCCAGATTGCTGCTGTCAGGACAATTTCCCCCTTCTCCTTGGAAGTGCCACACTCAGTCTTATCCTCTCTTTCCACTAAAAATGTAGTTAGGAACCTATCTCTCTCTCTACTCTTTCCTATCGAGTATGTTAATTGAACTAGGGTTGCCAGATCTAGGTGGGGAAATTCCTGGAGATTTGGAGATGGAGCCTGAGGAGGACAGGGACCTTAGTTGGCTACAATGCCATAAAGTCCACCCTCCAGATCTTCCATTTCCTGCAGGGACCTGATCTTAGTAGTCTGGAGATGAGCGGTAATTCTGGGGGAGACTGGTATCCCCAGGGGTTGTTTTGTAGAAAAATAGGTGGTGGAGTTCATCCAGGGGTTGTTATGCAGCTGCACATACTATTCAATGGACAAGAAGGTGGAACTCTCAGAAGGAGGAGGTGGAACTCTCAGAAAGGTTCAGGAGCTGTGCTCCTGTGAGCTCCCACTGAATCTGAGGCCTGGGTATCCCTAGTTACTTCCTAAATAAGCCTTTATCTACTCTTCAATCAAGTTGTGCACCATTGCTTTGTTAATTATTCTGCCAACAAAATGAAATAAAATAAATAAGCAAGCTGTCCCGAAGAGCCATCAATACATTTATAATGCTTCTAGCTTATATGTATAATGCTGCAAGCATGATTGCATGCATTGCCTCTGATGTGTGCTTCGTTTGGATCATAGCCGGTGTCAAAGGGGGGATTAGGTGGTCACTTGCTGACCAATGAGAGCTGTCAGAAGGCCCACTCACAATGGTAGCTTCTTGCTAATGAAGGAGGGAGTCTGGAGATATCAGCTGAAGGTGGGGGATGGGTCAGCTCCCTTCCCAGCTCCACTTTACCCCTTCCTTCTCCCCAGCTTTCCCCTCACAGTCTGCTCCTTCATGCTTGCTCCAGGATGTACTAAAATGAAGACTAAGATAGCCCATTGGGAACTGTGAGCGTCTTGAAAGCCTGTTGGATATAATGGGAGACAGGAATGCCAATTGACTTGCATGGGCTCCAAAAGCAGCAGTGAGGGCATGACTCAGCAAGTGAACTCAGCAAATGAACTCAGAAAGCATATGCCTTCTGTGCACTCAAAAAGCATAAGCACAGCAAATGAACTCAGAAGGCACTAGCTAAATCATGCTGCTGCCATGGTCTCTTTAAATGCCTACTGCCTTACCTAAGTGCAGCAGCGGCGGCAAGACTCAGCAAGCAAGGAGGAGAGGGCTTCTCCATATAGCTGAATGCACCTGAATAAAAATCGGCTTTTTCGGAGTCAGCTGTATCAGTAGCCGAATACAGAATAGAATCTCTGATCTACATTTCACTTAAAAACACTAGAAAATATCAGTAAGGGGTTTCCACCCCCCGCTCAGGTATTTTTAAAATTTGTACAAACCAAATGCACACCCCTTGTATTTTATTTCTCAGATTTTGTTAAATATGAGGGTTTGGAGTTTCCTTCTACAGTCGCAAGTCACTGAACACCATGGCATGTATCCATTTGGAACAGATTTTATGGTTCATAATTCTAGAAAGTTTTCTTCCTCACCTTGATAATGTGACAGATGTCAACAATAAAAAAATTATACTTTGGGGGATCTTTATTTTCTAATTAGAAATGCCAAGGAGAACATTTAAAAACAGAACTATTGTAGATAAGGCAGCCAGAAAATTAAGCAAAGTAAAATAAAGAAAAATTATATTGATTTGCATGATATTTCATAGTTAACTACCATAAACTGGTTCTAGCTGACATGGAGAGACAGGAATATGTCATCTAAAATTACAGCTGTGCAGAGAGCCCTGTAATTCAATTTCCGAGCACAGTGCAACCAGCCCCATGAGCATGGAACTGGACTTTCAGATTTGGACACTTCTCCATATTATGAATAATGTTTTAAATACTCTCTGTTGAATGTTTTACATGTAAATATATCCATGCCGAACTGGGAGGCCAATTGGCTAACCAGCAGCCTACCAAAAGCCCAGGGTTCATCCTTGGAATGCATAAATTTTACAGCACCAGAAGTGCCTTTGGGAAGTAGCAACTTGATTCCTCTCTAGACCATCCCAGCTGTGGCACACAGCAAACAGCCTTGCATCTGAAATCCAACATGACCCAATAATCTTATTTGATATACTGAAGTGCAAAATGAGAACTTGCAAGCATTCATGAGAGCAGTGGGGAATCTCATGTGGCATTGATGATCAGCATAATCTGGAAGAATAATTGGGAGGTCCAGTCCAGTTCATACATTACCAAGGTGGTATAGTAAATATAGAAAAACTCCTCCTGGTGGTCTAAGTCCCCCGTGTTGTGGGACTACAATGTTGTGGAAAGCCATGGCCACATTGCTGTTTCTCATACCAGCATCTCTTACCACATTGGAAATAATACAATCAGGCAAGGCCTGATCTGCACGCTGCAGTCTTAACATATTCTCACTGGCGGTTTGATATCATGATAAGAATACTTGCCATGAGTGTTGATCGTTGCCAACTATGATACGCATTGTGTGGTATAAAACGAGTGTAATGTAGTCAGTGCTTTTTTTGTAGAGAAAGCCTAGCAGGAGCTCATTTGCCACACCTCCTGGCCTGGGAGCACGTGGAAGGTCAGGCCAGCAGAAACCCTGGCCTGGCCAGGCAGAGCTCCACTCCTGTGGGCTCTGGCAGAAAAAAAAGCCCAGATTGTAGTGACTAGAGGGTCCAGCAAGGATCTGGGAAGTCCAAGTTTGAATCACTACTCTGCCATGAAAGCTTGCTGGGTGTCTTCGGGCCAGTCACTCTTGCACAATATATATATATATATATGTATATGTATGTATATGTATATGTATGTATATGTATGTATATGTATATGTATATGTATGTATATGTATATGTATACACACACTTGTTTCTATCCTTGACAACCTTGTACAGTATGTTATCTGACTAATGTTATAGGTACTTTGGAGAAATAATTATTATCTGTGTGGCCTGAGCTACAGAAGATTGCCTTTTTAAACAGTGCTATGCTATTCAGAGATTCATCCTTCTAACACCATTGAAGTCAATGGCCGTGGTCACACTCACCATTAAATCCATCCCTAACCCGTCGCTATTATACCCTGCAGCTTTTTTACAACAAATTTCCTGATCAAACATCCCTCCATCCTTCAGTTCTAAGCAGCATTGATCCCGTCGTTGGTTGATCAGAGGTCTCAACCGAATCTCATTTTTTGAGAGGGCATTTCCCACTCACGCAAGCGCAGTACCGTGGGATATTGTGCTTGGCCTTTTTTTTTAAAGGTACCAGAAAAGGTGGGCGATCTGCCCCGCCCATTTAAACACCCGCCCAGGAAAGGGAAGCCCAGGAGTTCTCTTTGCTGTCTCTCTGCCTGGCGGGGAGACAGCAAAGGTGGGTGATCTTCCTCCCCCCCATTTAAACATCCCGCCGTGGTATTTAAGTAGGGGGGGAGCACGGCAACTCTCTTTGCTGTCTCTCCGCCTGGTGGGGAGATGGCAAAGGTGGGTCATCTTCCCCCCCCCCCATTTAAACGGGACAGGGTAAAAGCCGGAATGGGCCGGAATGGGCATCAAACAACGTAGACTGTCACAAAAAATGAACACCCCACCAGGGTGTTTAAATGGGAAGGAGCACAGGAACTCTCTTTGCCGTCTCTCCGCTTGGCGGGGAGAAGGCAAAGATGGCCAATCTGCCTTTTCTTCACATTTAAACACCCCACCTGGGTGTTTAATGGGGGGGGGGCGGGAAGCCCGGGAACTGCCTTTGCCATCTCCCTGCCTGGCAGGGAGACAGCAAAGGTGGGCGATCTGCCCCCCCCTTCCCCATTTAGGAAAGGTCCCCTGTGCAAGCACGAGTTGTTTTCGACTCTGGGGTGACGCTGCTTTCAAATAATATAAAGAACATACATTACTCATGAGACTTAGACATGATACAGTACATATTGTCAGTCTGATGATCTAAACAAACTCAAAGATTATGCAGGTATTACTTTCCACAGAAGAGGTGACATATAAGATAAAGGTAAAGGTAGTCCCCTGTGCAAGCACCAGTCGTTTCCGACTGGGGTGACATCCCATCATGACGTTTTCGTGGCAGACTTTTTACGGGGTGGTTTGCCATTACACATAAGATGCACCCTTGTTAATTAACTGAGACCCTATTACACTCCATCCGCCTCCAGAGTTGTTCGTTAAATATTTTGACCACCTCGCACCCAGTTAAAGGCATGATCAAAACCACTGGAAAACCGAAAGGACAAAGCTTTATTCAACTCACCATATGGTTTGCCAAGATAAATGTTGTAGCATGAACAGTATGAAAATCTTTCCACCATTATTTGTAGATATGTTACATGTACTCTGGTATTCATGACCAAATAGTTAAACACACCAGCAACAAGAGTCAAATACTGAAAGACTCACTAACTTCCAGTCACAGCACTAATTCATCCTGCCATTCTAGCATGGAGGCTGTGGAGTTTAGTTATCCATTTGTATTATGAGTGTAATGTTGTCCAAATGCCACTGGTGCTTATGTTATTATATTTGTTTTTGTTTTTTGTTTTGTGTAGGTTCTGCACAATGGTCTTATCATGGAGATGGATCATCCAACAGCAGGCAAGATAGCTGTCCCAGGTAGGCATATATATTTCCTTTCCTCAAGGTGGTATGTTGTGAAATTCAGCTTCGGAGACTACTGCCCTATTTCAATGAGGGGTGAGGCCTTTGTGGATGCAGCACTGTAGAAACACATGACGCGAGGATTTTGACCCACCCCTCTCCCCTGAAAAGAAGAGATTAGTGTATGTTTATTTCAGATGTATGTATCTGCATGATGTGGAGCACATGTACATACATTGCAATGTGAAAGTGATGGTGGGAAAGTGATTTTGCAGCACGAACCATTCCTCTGGCATAACCACATGGTGGTCACAATAACGGGAATTGTATTTAGAACAGCAGTGCATATAGTAGAACTCTCCCATTGTCATCTGGAGGTTGACTCATATGCTCTGCACTCCCTTGTGTTTTCTGAAAATCATTGATAGTGGTATCTTAGCTAGAGTTACACCCACTGAAGTAGATTGGACTTTGACGGTTGTGACTGCTTAAGACTTCACTGTACCTGCAGCCCCAAGTAAATCACATTATACCAGTGTATGACAGTCTTCTTATAAAGGAGGAGGGAATGTCAGAGTCCTTCCAGGTTAATTTCTTGGCTTTATGAAAGGCTCCCTTTGACAAAGTATGGGAACCCTTATCTGGGAAGAAAATCTGAGCATAGGTTTGATGAAATGGCCGCTCTTTATTTTTACAAATGTTTCTGTTAAACCATCTATGACGGCAGTCCTCAAACCATTTATTCCACAGTAGTCCTTTTGAAGTTAATTGCTTACCCTGGAGTCAGTTGGACTAATCGGGGAAGAAAGCAGTGTATACATGCACATCTGTGTTTGTTTTAGGCTTACCTTGAGCCTTACATAAACGGTGCCTTGATGTGTTTGAATAAAATGGTAAAATAGAGCTGGGTAACAGAGGGATGTTGAGTGGAGTTGGTCATGGGGACCAGATCACTCCAGCCTTGTTTCATCTACATTGGTTCCCAAGGGATATTCATTTGTCTCCTATTATTGCCTTCCTTCATTGCCAGTCTAGATGGAAAGATGGCACGGAATTTTTTTTAATCAAAAATAAAATAATATACCCCGAAGATGTTTCTGCTACTGGAAGACATACTACACTTTCTCAGGATCCTCACAGTCGTAATCATTAATGGTACCAAAATTTTCAAAACAGAACAGCACAGCCTCCAACAATAACCAATGTGATGCAAAAACTATTTCTAATTAGGCTTACAGAAAATTAGGTAACAGCAAATCACAGCAATTAGGTAACAGCAAATCACATGAACAATCATGTCTTCCATTTTTCTTTCTCTCAAACTAATAACAGTAGTTGCAAAGCTGTTGTATGTTTGGAGCACTTCTCTATTCCAGCAAATAAAGTGTTTTTTACATCAAGGGTAGAAAAACATTTAGAATGGGGGTTTTTTAAACGATGAGGTAAACTCAAAATTGAGCATTGGTGCTTTTATATATAAGGTAGAAACACCAATCAGATGGCTACAGGAAAGATACATAACATTTTTTATGTTACATGCAGCCCACAATCTATCTTTGGAAAAGGAAATACTCCTTCAGGGATAAGGTTAAACTGCACAAAGAGGAAGGAGATGAAAAGAATGTCCTAATGGCTGTCAGCAGAGGTAGGAAGGATTGGAAGCATTGTCCACTTTCTGCAGTGCTCCCCAAACCTTAGTTATTTTAAACTTTATTAAAACTCAAAATCTGTGACAGTGCAGTGAATCTAAAATAAATCATTTTTTTTCTCCGATGGTTGCTCATTTAGTTGGACTTCTGTAAAGGTCTTGTATTGAAGCAGATGGCTAAAATGATTTTATTAGCGGTATTAGACACAAGTATTTTGTTTCCTGCGCCAGAAAAACAATGTTGCGGCACTGTCATTTTTGAATCTGTACAGTGCTCTTAGGAGAACTTTCCATTACACATTCCTATATCACACGACAATGAAGATAATTACAAAATTATTGGCAGTAGTCACATCCTCAGTGGCTGGTATTTCATATGTGTGTCCTCTGTCAGTCTATAAATGTACATTTGGAGCCCTGCTCTACCTTGTGCCCAGAGGAAGCAGTTACTCCTTCATAGGTGGGGGGGAGTGTTGTCTACTGGGAGGGCAGTGTCTACTGGACAATCAGTAGAAGTCACATTGTAGCAAAACTTTGCAAGAGCTGGACACAGCATGCCCATATTCTATGCTTACAGCATAGAATATGGGTTCATGGGGAGCAGGAAAAGGGAACCTCTTTGCTCAGCAGATGTTTTTTAATTCCCAAAACAGGAAGTGTAGAATGTTATCCAGGGCTTTTTTTGGTAGAAAAAGCCCAGAAGAAACTCATTAGCATATTAGGCCATACACCCTGACATCATCTGAAGTGTGATCATCTAGCCACTAATGGTTAGTATAAGTAAAGAAAACAAACAGAATAAGGTGAGTGTAAGTAGCTTTGTGAACAGATGGGTGTTATGCATCAACAGCCCCCACCCCCACCCCATCCCAACACAGATTTTCACCAGCAATACACTTTCTTGGGACAGAACTATTTCCCTTCTTTCTTCCCTCCTTTGCTGGCACTTTGGACCTGCTCCGACAAGAGATGCCATGGAAGGGAAGAGCCTGTGGCTGCTTTCCAGGGCTATTTTTGAGCCGGAATGCTGACCAAGCCAGCTGGAACTGCGTTCTTGTGCACTCCTGCTCAAAAAAAGCCCTGGTGTTATCCAAGAAACAAGGAAAACACATGTGTGGGCTTCATATGTGCAGCTCCAGACCCAGGCTGCAAACTCTTTGGATATCTTCCTCAGTGATGCTGAGAAATATGTGGATGAACCAATTGAGTCCAATATGATGATTTTTTAGTTGACTACAAGCAGTAGGTAAAAGGTATTTAAACTGGGTTCAGATAGAAAATGTATTCATGGTATGAGTAGCAAAATTACGTATTTATATTATTTATATATTTATTTATTTAAAACATTTATTTATCTGATGTTTTGGGTCCCTAGACTTCCACAGGTTCGGGGCGGGGGGGAGGGAAGAGAAGCCTTTTGCAAAGGTTTCCCACAGCAACAGGACTTCCAGATGCAGAGCAGCAAAAGCATTCTGTTTGTAACTCAGGATTTTGCCCTCTTACTCCTTTCAATTGTTTTATGATGTGTTTTTGTGTTGAGGCAAGCACCAAGTCTGTGTGGGCGTTTTTGTATGGGCCTCTAGGCCACCTCTAGCCTTGAGGCTGATTATGTTCCGGAATCATTGCAGCAAGTGTCTAATTTATAAAATATGGCCCTATCTGTGGTTACTTAAATTCAGAGATTGGGACCATGAACAAATGATGTTTGTAATGGAAATATCTGAAATGTAATAAACAAAGGCAAAATACATGCAGTGCTATAAACCCTCAAAAATAATAGAAGCGTCACTGGTAACTTTAATAAATGAATGTCCTCTCAGTACGACAGTATTACCAGCCTGAACCCTCAGTTGCTAACAGTAAAAGGCACTGGAAGGGGGCAAGGTCCTTTCCTGTGCTGTTCTGGCCTTTGAGGGAGACTCAGATCCTCCATCACACCCATCACACCATGGCAAATAGAAGGGGAAGACATGGAAGTAGTGACGGACTTCACAATTCTGGGATCCAAGATCACTACAGATGGTGACTGCAGCCATGAAATTAAAAGACGTTTCCTCCTTGGGAAGACAGCTATGGTGAACCTGGGCAGTATAATAAGAAGTAGAGACATCATCCTGCCAACAAAAGTCCGTATAGTCAAAGTGATGGTATCCCCAGTAGTAATGTACGGCTGTGAGAGCTGGACCATAAGAAAGGCCGAGTGCAGAAGAATAGATGCTTTTGAGATGTGGTGCTGGAAAAGAATCTTCAGAGTCAAATCAGTCAGTCCTAAGGGAAATCAACCCAGACTGTTCCCTGGAAGGTCAGATGCTGAAGCTGAAGTTCAAATACTTTGGCCACCAAATGAGAAGGGAGCACTCACTGGAGAAGACCCTGATGCTGGGAAAGACAGAAGGTAAAAGAAGAAGGGAACAGCAAATGATGAGATGGCTGGACAGTGTTACTGATGTAACAAACACGAATTTGAGCAGACTTTGGAGGATGGTGGAAGACAGGAGGGCCTGATGTGACTTTGTCCATGGGGTCGCAAAGAGTCGAACTTGACTGTGTGACTGAACAACAAGATAGAGCCAGGCCCAGCAGCAACTGCTGGGTACTTGCCACCATGCAACTTGCATGACTCACCCAGGCCTATTTGCTCGCTACTCAAAAAGGATCTAGGGGACCACACAGTGCACATGAGTCAGCAGTGTGATGTGGTAGCCAAAAAGGCTGATGCTATTTGGGGCTGTATCAACAGAAGTATCTTGTCCAGATTGTGCAAAGTGATGGTATCACTTCACTCTGCTCTGGTTTGACCTCACCTGGAGTATTGTGTTCTGTTCTGGCCACCACAATTTATGAAGGATATAGACAAGCTGGAATGTGTCTAGGAGGAGGGCAACGAAGATGGTGAGAGGTCTGGAGACCAAGTCCTACATGTTTAGCCTGGAGAGATGACTGAGAGGTGATATGATCACCATCTTCAAGTACTTGAAGGGCTGTCACATAGAAGATGGTGCAGAGTTGTTTTCTATGACTCCAGAAGGCTGCACCAAAACCAACGGGTTCAATTTAAATCAAAAGTTTTTGGCTGAACATTAGGAAGAACTTCCAGACAGAACAGGCTTCCTCGGGAAGTGGTGGCCTTCTTTGGAGGTTTTTATACAAAGGCTAGATGACCATCTGACAGCAATGCTGATTCTGGCAGATCACGAGAAGGAGGGCAGGAGGGGTTGCATCAGTGCATAGTTCTTGTGGCCCTTCCTTACACACCCAGGGAAATACTGATTGGTACTTCAGAGTCAGTCAGCAATTTTTCTCCAGGCCAGTTTTACCAGGGATCCTGGAGGGTGGTTTTTTTGGGTTTTGGGTTTTTTTTTTTTGCCATCTGGGATGGAGGAGGTGTCACTGTGTGAGGAGGAAAGTATTTGTCAATTTTCAGCATTGTACAGGGGGTTGGACTAGATGACCCTGGGGGCGCCTTCCAACTCTATGATTCTATTATTCAGCAGCAGCCACTGTACAAAAGCCAGTGTGATGTAGTAGTAAGAGTTTCAGCTAGGGTTGCCAGGTCCAATTGTCCTGGCGGTGGGGGTATAGCAATGTCACTGTGTGCAACATGGTCAGTGTGATGATGTCACACGGAAGTGATTTCATCATGCCAGGAATATCACATGTCAATGCTCTAGCATTTTTGCCAAAATTCTATGGTTACCCTAAAGGTTTTGGCCAAAATGCTAGCGCATCAATGTATGACGTCCCTGGCATAATGATGTAACTTCTCTGTCAGTTCTGTGGAACATCATTGCACTGACCACGTCGATGCACAATGAACCTCTTTGGGTGTGGGGTTTCCCCACTGGCCAGCTGGCCGGCAGCAAATTGAAGCTCCAAAGACTGAGGAATCTCCTAGCTAGACTTGGGGGTTTGGCAACCCTAGTTTCAGCCTAGGATCTAGGATTCACGTGTTTGAATCCCCATTGTGCCATGGAAGCTCAATGAATGACCTTGGGCCAGCCACACACTGTTAGCCTAAAATACTTCACAGAATTGTTGTGTGAGAATGAAATGGAGGAGAGGAGAATAAGCTGTTTTGGGTCCCCATTGTAAAGAAAGGCTTGGTATAAGTGAAGTCATCTCAAGACAGTAGAAGCCACACACACAGAGTTCTTAGCCATAGTATCTTCTTCTAGAGGTGGATGCACCCCCATCCCCAGCAATGTCTGGCAAGTCTCCAATCTGGACCGGAGGATCCACAAAGACATCAGTAATAAGTACTGCATGCTCTGAGCAGTACTGCTTTTAAGATCCCCGGAGACAACAGTTCTCCCATACTGCACATGAGTCTTTACGTTTGTCTTAGTAGGGTTAAATCAGAGGCACTAGCAGCAGCTTTGAGAACCAGTGAAGTGAACACTTGCTAAGCCATGAAATTTAAATGAATAACCTTGGACAAGTCTCTCAGCCAGGACGGGATCTGCATGTTTTTTGAGGGGGGGCAAAATTAAAAAATGACACCCCCTTATGGACTTTTCTATCTTATGGCCCCATAGAATACAATGGACTCCATACCCAATTTGGCGCTCCCCTCTCCGTTGGCGCCTGGGGCAAGCACCCCCCTCTGCCCCCCCCCCCCCCCCAAGATCCAGCCCTGCTCTCAGCTCAGCCTGCCTGAGGAGATTCTGCTTTGAGCACATTGGAAGAAGGGCGAAATGCCAAGATGACCCATGAAGAAGAAATTTTTAAATTTCATCAAGTAACAACAGCAGTCTGTTTCTCACCTACAGTGGGCTCATCCAAAGGCCCTCAAAAACCAGTTCGTTTCTGCACACCTGAAAGTGTGATGACATATTGATTCCCTTTAGGAGCTCTTTGTGAGATTTCACATACCATTAATGAACACTGCATTTAAAATGATTATTGCTCACTAGTGTTGTTAGCAGTAATATTTAGTCCTCAGACACTGAATATTAATTGAAAAATGGGGGGGAGGGGAGAGGAAGAAACCTTTCATTGGACTGAACTTAATGATATATATACTTAATTTTAAAAACTTTGTTAATAGTAGGCGTTCTTTTATAGGCTTCTAGAAAATGCAGTGGGGGACTGGAATGTTGATGGTAAGGAATATAGGGAAGGTCTAGAAGGATGAGGTATACATGCATAGAAGAATGTCACTTGAAAAATGTTGTCTTCCATTGGGGGATTTTGCAGGAAATTAAGAAAATCTGCACTCCATGACACAGTTTCCTGCAGCTAGGAGATCTCACACAATAGGAACAACAACAACAGAGATTTGGGGGGAGGATCTTACATATCCCTTTCCATTTACAGTGAGCACCTCTGCCTGAACTTCTGATCCTGTCTGCTTCTCATCACACATTCTCTCTCTCTCTCTTTTAGTGCATAGCTGAAGTTGCTTGAGAAATTTTTAATTTCGCTTCACTATTTATGGCACATAGGAGACAAACAGCCTCACCAGCATAACCATTACTTCATTCGTCTTTTTTAGTCATCAGTCCTGGCTGCTTATGTCTTTTACATTTGCAGGGCTGATTTCAATTTTAAGGAATTCAGTACCTTTTCAGGAACTCAGCAGAAATGATGCATGTCAACTCATTTGGCAGTGGTCTAAATGCTGGGGGAAGGAGGATGGTGGGGAAAGGAACTTTAATAAAGATGTAATAAGTTTGCTGACATTGATTAGTGATCCTACATCTGAAAGAGAAATGAAAACTTAACTGTTTTGTATTTTTGTAAAGTTTTCTCCTTGCTGTTTTCTGATTTTTACCTGATGGTAATTGTGGATTTTTATCCTTTGTATACTTAAAATTTAATAGGTGTTTGTAGCTGCTTCTGGAATGTTTTTGGTTGAAAAAACAGGAAACAAATATTTAAAAATATTGTTTAATATCTGGAATTTTAACTTGAGGCACTGAATGTTTGCATTTTTAGGGAAATGCACAGCTAGTATAGTTATGCTTCTTTAGTATTCTGCACTTTCATTTTTAGGAAGGGCCTATCTGGATTAGGAATAATTTGGACATTATTTTACTTGCAGGGGCTACAGCTCCTGCCACAGCAGTCTCTTCCCCAAAACCATTTTCTGCCCAATGGAGAAAAGTCAATTTATGAAATGGTTTGCCTCTACATTTGTTAATTTCTATATTTCCCAAGAGATGAAGGTGGCATGGTATTGCCGGATCTCATCAGATCTCAGAAGCTAAGCAATGTTAGTATTTGGTTGGGAGACCACGAAGGAAGACTCTGTAGAGAAAGGCAATTGCAAACCACCCCTGCTTCTCTCTTGCCTGGAAAATCCCTTGCAGGGGTCACTATAAGTCAGTTGCATCCTGACAGCACATACAAACATGTATTTTGCAAAGGTGAGTGCCTTTGTGGCTACCATACTAATAGCAGGGATGCACAAACTTTGTGGCAAATATGTTGGGTAGGAGAACATACAGTGTTTGACAGCTGCAATCGCTTGTGAGCTGAGCCTTGGCTCTCTTCACCTCTCCAATAAGAACCAACGAGTATAAGAAGAGCCCTTCTGGATCAGACCAGTGGTCCATCTAGTCTAGCATCCTGTCTCACACAATGGCCAACTAGTTCCTCTGGATGGCCAACAACAGGGCATAGAGACTGAGGTCTTCCCTTGATGTAGCTTCCCAGCTCTGAGATTTGGAAGATTACTACCTCCAAATTACTACCCCCTCATTCATCATGGCTTGTAGTCAGGGACAGATTTATCCTCCATGAACCTATCTAACCGCCCTATAAAGCCATTTGTTCCTGTGGAGATCACTACATCCTCTGGTGGTAAATTCCATATTTTAATCACTCTGTCTCAGATAGCTACCAAACAGCATTGTGATTGTGCAGTGGCTGTGGTAGTGATGGTTCATTTCCTTCTCCTTTGTAGCCAGTTTTGTATCTAGAACTAGGGACGCCAGACCCTCTGATGGGGGATGGGGTCTCCTGTTTCCAGCACTGCTGATCAGCTTATGGGTGGAGGGGGAACTTACTGTAAAAAATGAGAGTCTCACCCAATGTTTTAGCAACATCTCCAATGTGACTTCAACATTATCTGGAAGTGACATTGGGACATCAGGGCGATGCTCTGGTTTTGGGGCAAACACTCTATGGTAGAAGCTAATTCTACCATAGTGTTTTAACGCAAAAACCGGACCATCATCCCAATGTCCATGACATGTTGATGTCATTCCAGGTCACGAAGTCATGTCAGGGATATTGTTGAAACATTGAGTGAGACTCCTTACTCCCAGTAAATGCACTCTCTATCCCCTGCCGGCTGCTAGGAGAGACCCAAGCAATCCTAGCTAGAACTCAGCCTGAGTAACAATGTGAGAAGGACTATTAATGGTAGTAGCCAGCTAAAAACTCAAGAAAAATACAACCAGAAAAGATCCACTAGCAAAAATAAATATATAAATTACACTGCTAGTTTGCCTTTTAAAATAATAACTGCTCATAGTTTTGTGGGACTTCAATTCTAAATGAGCAGGCAGAAAAAGACTATAAGTAGATGGTGTTTTCTCTTTCATTGTGTTTGTCAAATGCCCACCATGGGTTCATGCAATTCCTCTTTCTCCATTAGATTTTTTATTTTAGCTCACCAATATTTCTAAAAGTGCTTTATTTAAAACATTGATCCATTCTCAGTCTTCATACACTTAACTTCTTTAATTATGTGCTGCAACATGGTAGTTTTATTTTCTTGTAAGGGGCAGGCCTAGCCATAACATTAGGCATGAAGAGATAAACCAGAAGCAGATTTTGCAGTATCGTTAACGAATAGCTACTTTTCAATTACTTCGTTATTGTTATTCTTTCACCATCATGGCAAGTGTGTGTGTTTTTGGTGACATTTGTTTTCCTACCCCGGGCCCTAAAACATCTCAGTCTGTCTCTACCAATATATTAAACTTTACCATTTGCATTGAACTATCAACATTTCCAGTGACATAGATTAGCAAAGAAGAGTTGCTTTGCTTCACTGTGTTCTATATCTTAATAAAACCAAGGAAGCTGAATTTGTTTGACAGATCTTTTAGCTGAGATAGCCTTCCACTGAAGACGACGAGTTCAATAGAAATGTTTATTCCTTGGAATCCAATTCTTTCATAAGTAAACATTTGTAATAGAGCAGCACCTTGATCCTAAACATTTGCTCTGGCGTCGCTGTCAGCAGCACTAATCACTGACTTCTTGAAACATTTTTTTTATTGTGTCAGTTTTTTAAACCATCAGCATATGGTACATTGTAGTATAGCAATCCTTGAGTGTGTTTTTTTTAATGCCCTGTGCCAGCCAATGTATTGTGTGATTCTGTTCCCTGTCGGCCAGCGCTGCTCATCGTATATGTTTTGGCTGGTACAGTAGATTTTGGTCTCTGTTTTCCAAAGTTTCGTCAAGTACTTTCTTCCTCTTCCTTGCGACAAGCTCCACCAGGTGCTTGTATGGTCCTTTGTGGGCCATTGTTACAACATGCGTGTGTGTCTCACGTGCATTGTAAAATGACCAAATTACTTCAGCACACATACATTTTAAAGTATTGTTATGATCTTTAATAATTAGTGGAATAGGAAAATGTTTTCCACTGGCTGCAGCAAAGCTCCATTCCATTAGAAGTAAGAACATGTTTTCAATATTTAGATAATTTTCCTCTAGTATTAAGACACTGGAGATTGACTCTATGCATTCTTTCATGCACTCTCCACATATTTCTTTTTAATGGAGTTCAACACAGTCTGTTTTTCCCCTAAGAAGGCAAATCATGCAATATGATTTACAGGACATGAATCTTTGTGCGTTAGCAAAATGTTGCATTGGCTTAAAGTTTTATTCCCACCTTATTTCCTTTGTTCACTATTTGAAAAAAAAATGTAAGCAGGACTTAATATAACTGAGAGCTTATAATGTTTAGGCGGCTTAAAAACAACCAATCTCCCTTCCAGAACTCAATGAAAAAATACCATAGGCTTTTATTTCTTCATGATAAACAAATAAAAGGCAGTGATTTGGGCTGAGCCTGGACCATCTTTCTTGTTTGCTGCCTTGTTGGACTGATGGCATTTGCTTTGTTCACCTATGAAAATAATACTTTCCATCATGTATCATAGGTAGGACACCTTTATGAATGTCATGTTCCTGATGGGGCTGAGGTGGAAGGATCTGAAACTAAGAAAATAGTGGTTTCAAAGCCAACAAATATTGTTCTGAACTATTAATTTTTTCACTCTTAATTATTTCACTATTTTCTACTACATTTTTAATAACAGAAGAGTACTAGTACTGGAAAGAACATGACAGTACTAGAAAAGTCCCCGATTTTACCCACACAAAAATCCTGTGAGATAGGTCAAGCTATGAATGAGTGGCTTTGAGCAAGATCACCAAGCAAGCTTCATGGCAGAATTGAGTTTGAACACTAGCCTCTTAATCTAACACAGTAAACAATTATGCAAGAGTGTCATATACACCTCCTCCTGCACTACATCTCCTCATGAACCTGACTGGCTAAATCAATAAGCAGCTGTGTGATAAGATGTGAATGTAAGTAGCTCTTGGCTGCAAGTAAGGAAGACGCTGACTATAACACTTCCCATACAATTCTAATGGAAACACATTCCAGCATATGCTGAGGTTGAATGAACTTTTTCTTCACCCAGTGTTTGCTTTATAGCTAGCCACATGGTCCTAAACAATGTAAGATGCATATATCAAACCAAGCAGCCCATCAAAGCCACTTGTCTTTAGAGGTCTCATTGCCGTTTGCCAGCATCTGCTTTGCATTCAGAAGATCCCAGGTTCAGTCCCCAATATCTCTAGTTAAAAAATATCAGGTAGTAGGTGATATGGAAGATTTTTCTACCTGCGACCTTGAAGAGCTGGCACCAGTCAGAGTAGAAAGCATGAGGACCTCTTCTGTAGTTTTCTGCCTCTCCTTCCTTTCCCCCAGAGTACAATCTAAACTATGCTGAGACATTCACACCGATTTGACCATGATGATGAACCTCCAAGCAGTAATGGAGACATGTGACCCTCTTGGGAGAAAATATGGCAGTGGGCAGTTTTCTCAGAGCTGGAGTTTCTGGCAACTGTGGAATAATCTGGTGGTGGTCCTTCCACATATGGAATCAGTATGTATGGGAAAGGTATCCATTGGGTGCTTACACACACACACACACAATAACACACTTTCAGTCCACTTTGCACCTGGATTTTACTGTGTGAAATGGCAAAATCCACTTGCAAATTATTTCAGATGTGTGAAAGCACCCTATTCTGTCAATAAGGATCTTATTTGTATTTGTAGATCCTTTCAGAAGTTGTACACATTCCACCCAAAGTCACATTTGGATTCAATATGTTTGAAAAGAAAGGGTAATCCTGGCAAGCATTCAGATTTCTGTGTTTGTGGCCACTCCTGGGAACCTAGAAGCTAAGGATGAGGCATGGGATTTAATAGTGGTAATATATTTACTTCTGCTACTTTCCTAGCTTGCTAGTCAAAGTTTAGTGGTTTAATTCCTGAAAGAGAATTTTTACTTCCTGGCTTTCATTTGCTCCACAAATCAAAGTCCCTATAAACTCTGCTGTAGGATCTATTCATTGCCCCATTTTAAACCTGAAAACAGTTTTTAATAGACTGCTCTTCAAATCCTCCTTTTTCTTAGGATTTCCTGACAGCAAGCATGTGACTTTCAGAGAATTTTTTTCATAGTTGCCCCTCTTTCCTGTTAGTTCTAGTTGCATTCTGATTCTGCCGGACTTTGTGGAAATTTATTAATACATGGTTGATAAAGGACAAATTCTCTACAAAATTTACATGCCAGATAGAGAAAAAAATTGTGAGTGCAAGCAGCATACTTTGCAAATATGAACAAAGTAATGTCCATTTTGTCCTGAAACACTGTTTTAAATTAGCCAATCATTCAGACACAGGCGGGCAGTTATATTTAATGCCATGGTTATTCCTGGATAGATGGATGTACTTTGTGTTTTATTCCAACAGCCTCTGAAAGACTTGTGAGTTTTGATTATGTTCTGGCTTATTCTGCAGGTCTCCAATTTCCAATCTTTTCTAAATACAGTAACTGTGAAATATAATGATTGAGACATGTTGGCATAAAACACAGATTTGTCCTAAACTTCCTGATATAACGGATATGTAGTTTGTCTGCCAGCAGTGCTCTCCCACTATGTAATCTTTAGACTGTAGTTTAAAATAAAAAAGAGAGGGGAGGCTGAATTGATGCATGTCATTGTGGGGGAAAAAATTGCTGAATAAAATAGTGCAACAAGTCACTTCCAATCTATTTGTTTAGAAAAGCAGACTGAATAAATTCTTGGGTCTAGGTTAAGTTTGTGTGCTGTTCCCGAGACAGATGCCAGGACTTTGCAAACAAAATAAAACTCAGTTATTTTGGCAGACCTAGAGTGATCTCTATAGGTAACAGAAATGATGATGGGACAAATGCAGACTAGCAATGCCATGAGTTTCTCAGCTGACATGTTTGGCAGTTGAACTTACCTTGTTCAATACTCACAGTCGTCAGACTGTGAGCCAGTCAGGGTTATGTTCAGATTTTATCAAGGATCTCGAACAGCTGTCCAACTAGTTTGCAACTTCCTGTTGGTCAGAAGCCAAATCCCAGCATATTGGGGGAAATCAGCTGGGAGTTGGGTTCTGATTCACCTCCCCATTAGCAAAATAGCTGTACAGTGAAGTTGTAAAAGGAAGAGGAAAAAGAGCTCAGTTCTCCTGTCCAAGATGGTGGGAACGAAAGCAATGCTTCTGAGCTCCCCATTGCAAAATGGAATGCCTCTCCTTTTCATGTGTAGCCCATGCTGACATTTTGGGGTGAGGAGAAGAGAAGAAAAATCACCTGGACACCCCCCCCCCCCCCCCCCAAATCTGCTTCATTTCAACAAGTATGGAAAACAGCAAAGTTTCAAGGAGAGGAGATGAGAAGAACCTGACTTCCAACTGGTCAAAAAACCTTGCTAAGTGCAAAACCAAATTTTCCTAGTAGGAAATTGGAAGCTGACACTGCGCTGATGCATCATCAGCTGGGAGTCAGTTTCTGGTAGTTGCAGATGCACATGGACAAGTTGCAAGCAGGCTGCAGATTAACTAGTTTCCTGATCACCACTGGCAAATGGGAAGTGAAGTGACCTGGCAGGTATGCTGAGCATCCCTAATGCAAACACAGACATAAATACAGTGTTTGGCTCACAAACTTTTTGTGGACTGTGTATGTACATTGTTGGAGCAATTTAAAGTGAGACTGGTAAGGTGCTTCTCTGGACTTTGTGTTCTGATGGTGTGTGTGTGTCTTTCATATACTTTACTTGGTTTTATTAGGCTTGGTTATGGTACAATCAACAGCTGAAGATATTAATTAGTTCCATTCCATTGTGTTTAAGTGAAATACATGTTCTGTCTATGGTCTATGATGGTCCACTTGCTGGCATTAATTCATCTCAGTTGTGGAATACATGTCCATGTTTCTTGGGTGGTACAATGCTCCAGGGTAGTGCTGTATGTGCACTGATTCCTTTGGAAGGAGAGTGCACTGGAGAGACATTTTAAGGTATTTACAAATAAACAAGTGGAGGTACAGATGCACTCGTGTGGGGCAACAGATACACTACCCCATATAACATCACCAGATAAAGATCCTGTATCTCCAGGTCCTTCAGCCAGCTCCCAGCAGTGGCTATCTGCTTCTTTCTGTCTACCTCTCCCAGCATCTTTTTAAACATATCTGCTGGGTCCTGAGCCCTTCCACTAAATAAGCAGGAAAGGTCACCTATTCCAAGCTGTGAAGGCACTTGAACAAAACTATTTTCTGACCACAAAGGCCCATTAAAGAAACATGTAAGACACATTGCTTTTCCTTTCATCATGTAGGGTAGACTGAGCCCTAGTAATCAGGGGCCAAAGCCACAATACACTATGAGAGCCAGAGAAGGAGTAGGACCTGGGGCAATTCAGTTCAGATCCCTCCTCTGCCATGGAAACAAGTTGGTTGACCTTGGGCCTGTCATAGTTTCTCAGCCCTACCTACATCACAGAGTTGTTGTGAGGATAAGGTGCAGGAAGGAAAAACAATCTGATGAGCCGCTTTCAGGCCCCATTAGGAAGAAAAAGCAGGATATGAATGTAAAAATAATTTTATAACATGATTTATAATACGATTGTAATATCATGCAATGAATCAAGGGCATTTTTCCTTACTCTTGTTTTCGAGATAGCGACCATTAAAAAAAAACCTGCACAAATTCAGCAATCGTTCATACTTTGGATCTCTCAACTTGCATGTCATTTTGATTCTGTAATTCATTCTGCAGTACCCCTGTGCTGGGCTCTGCATTCTTCCTTCCTGTTGAAAGAAAGGTAATGTAGATTCTAAGTGACAATACCACATCTGTCTGCTGTCAAGCAAGGTGGGATTTACAGTGGCCCTCTTGGGAAAGATCAGAGCATATCCTTTCACCGTAAAACTTCACAAGGCTTCTGGGAGCCTTTTACATGTATCTGTACTGTGTACAGCCAGAACATACAGGACCTTATAGGAAACACTCCCTGGATCTTAAATGACGAACCTTATATTTTACCTTATGCATTAGGCATATTAAGAACAAGGCAGGATTAATCTAAATTACATTATATCTTTTAGGGAAGTAAAAGGGTATTAGCATTAAACATGGTGTAGATCCTGTTAGAAGTTCATATGGATTGAATATGTGAAAGGACCATCATTTTTTTTTTGAAGGAAGGGTAGCTAGCCAGGACAGAAATGCAATAAAATTGTTTACTGGCAATAGGCAGTTGAGTTTTAAATTTATTACTTTTAATTTCTGTAGTGTTCTGAGCACCCTTTACTAACAAGAGGAATTTAATCAGTACTGGTCATAAACTATTCTAATATTTTATTCAGCAATTTAGATCAATAGCATGAATGTTTTTGTAAAAAAATGAACATCAAATTTAGACAAACAATATACAAAATTCTGTGTTACGTTGGCCTAATCCCGTTGCACCACTATCTTGGTATTTAAGATTGGCTGTCAGGGCTTTTTTTTGGTAGAAAAAGCCCAGCAGGAACTTATTTGCATATTAGGCCACATCCCTGATGTCACCATTGTTTCATGCAGCAGGAACTCATTTGCATATTAGGTCACACACCCTGACACCAAGCCAGCCAAAACTGCATTCCTGGGTGTTGCTGCTCAAAAAAAGGCCTGGCTGCCTCACAGTGCAGTTGTAAGAGTTACACCCTTCCAAATCAGTGGTCTTAGAAGGGCATAACTAGGGTTACCAGTCAAACACTGGCAACTTCCTAGAGGTATAGTGGGATGAGGACACGTAATAGGCACCACACTGACACTGTGATATCACTTCTGGTGCTAACCTGGAATTGATAACATCGTATCAGCACAATGCTCTTGGACTCCACCAAAACTCTTACCTTTATCATAGAGTTTTTTGGGAAGCCTGGAGTATAATGCCAATACAATGACATCACTTCTGGGTTTGCACTGGAAGTGACATTATGGTCTCAGCACAATGTCTATTTCCCCACTTTCCTCACTTCTGCTGCTTTATTAACTGGTGGCACATAAGCAGGACAGCAGAGTGTACCGCTTTATCCATAACTCTGTTTAAGATTGTACTGCAACTCTCTGTGCCTGTACATCATCAAATACCAAATCTCATCATTCTTCTGGTATGACACAAAGACATCAGGCACAACTAGATTGCAGTTGGGAAGGCAGGGGCTAAACTCCTCCGCTAACCTTGCCTTCAGTTTTTCTGGTACAATGAACATTCCAAGGACATGACAGGCCACATTACCAATTTGGGAAGTCAGAGGATTCTGCAGATGCTTCTTGTAAGAAGGCAAGAACTGCATAAAGAGCCATGGCAAAGAAAAGATACTCCCATCAAGATAAAACTAAAACTGCCTAAAAGAAAAAGTAGGTGAAACCAGATATTATTTACTCCCTTTACTGTAATTCCTCATCGTTTACACAGGCACTTCAGCAGGGCTTTATTTGTAGTAAAAAGCCCAGCAGGAACTCATTTGCATATTAGACCACACCCCTTGGCAGCATCATTGTTTTGCACTAGGTTTTTTGTAGAAAAAGCCCAGCAGGAACTCATTTGCATACTAGACCACATCCCTGACATGAAGCCAGCCGGAACTTTGTTCCTGTGCGTTCCTGCTCCAACCCCTCGCCCTGCACTTCAGTAAGGTTCTTCTTTCTGGCGCTAATGGCTCTCAGAGTTTGTATCCCCAGTCTTCAAGACTTTTAGCTGAAGTTCTCCCTTAGCACACACCACCATCTTTATAGATAGTGCCACAGCCCTGCCTCCAGTGTAATGAAGTCAGTACAGGGAAATCTCCTCTACCTGGGTCCTAGCTTTCTCTTGGTTTCAGTGTTTTGCACAGTGCATACGCTTTGTAGTCAGCTGTCAGCTACTCAGGCCTGTGAGGGTGTGTTTTTGGATAAGACATTTGAATGTATCAAGTGTTTTTTTTTCTAAAGAAGAACAAAAGATCCAAAGCTGCCCTTTCAGTAAGCTGCCACTTTTTTCACTCCAAAGAGGTCAGGCAGATTTATGAAACAGAGCAAGACTGAGTTCAAATAATGTGGCTGTGACTTGGAGTAAACCACATGCTGATGCCAAGTAAATTTTAGAAATTCTTCTCCTTTGCCGGCAGTATTCTCATTACTGATTGTGCAAAGTAATTTATCAGACATTTCTTAAAATAAACCATTTGCTTATGCTAATAGGACTTGGCAGGGAGGAAGAATTGGCAGGACTGGAAGTTCGTGGTGTTTTGCCTTTGAAAAACAGAAACTATAATAGTTTCTAAGCATTTTGAGGAAACCGTTATCAGAGGCACGCATGCAGTTGAGTCAATCGCCAATTAATTGTGTAATTTTCAAAATGGGAGGACAGGACAATTCCTTTGATAAGTTGACCAAACTATGAGCTTGCCAGCATGTTATAATGGATATGACCCTCCTGTGCTCCTCACTTACTCAGCAGATTAGGTCCAACTAGCTTTTTCTGATGGTGAAAAATGGAAGGAAATGTACCCTGTGACCAACCAATAAAGTCGTGCTGAGACCTTCATGTCCAAGTGGGACAAGGGCTTTAGTATGGAGGAGTATTGGGCATGATTAAATGAAAAAGCTGGCTGGATCCAACCCAGGTTTTCGTATTGGCCATAATACTTTACTCTTAATAGCTGCTGAAATGATTTTTTTAATCTATTCTCTGCGTCACACCTAATTTAGAAATGTCTTGTTGCTTTTCTTTCAAGCAAAATATTTTCTTCTATTTTGTGCATTGGCCTTGACCAGTAACTAATATATGGTCGTCTCATGCAATATAATGCTGTATTGGATGAGAATACTGAACAACACAGAGGGAAGCTCCCTTACAAACTTACACATGGTTTTTTTGCCATCTAAAAATTGTTCTGTTAAAACAAATTGACCATTAGCACTCTCCTGTTTATCCCCCAGACATACAATCAGGGCTCTTTTTCTAACAGGAGCTCCTCTGCATATTAGGCCACACACCTCTGATGTAGCCAATCCTCCTGGAGCTTACAATAGGCCCTGTACTAAGAGCCCTATAGGGCCCTGTACTAAGAGCCCTGGAGGATTGGCTATATCAGGGGGGCATGGCCTAATATGCAGAGGAGCTCCTGCTAGAAAAAGAGCCTTGCATACAGTCAACAACATGAACTACATAATCATAACTGAAACCTATGGAACCTATGGAATATAACAGGGGTCCCTAATCTTGTTGAGCCTGTAGGCAGATTTTGAATTTTGAGAAAAGCATTAGATGCTGCAACAAAATGGCTGCCACAGTGGGCAGTCACATAATGGATATAATGGGGTCCAGGAACCAAACAGAGAAGGCTGGAATACTGCAAACCAAGTGTACTTCTACAATGGAAGCAGCTGTTTGAATGAGCTCTCTCTGCAGACACAAGACAAGAGTAATGCCTCCTGGGTTCCTCCAAAGCGTGTTCCACTCCAGTGATGAGAAGGAAACCAGAACTAGCTCTTTGCTTTGGAGAAGAGAAGCTTCGTCAAAGAAGCCGGGGCGGGGTGGCAGGGGGAAGAACCAGGAAATCCACTGGCGGTGGCTATGATATCCATGGGCATTGTGTTTTAATGCAGAAGCCTTTGAACAGATTAAGTCCAAGACCACAATATAGTGCCCTGATCTATCTGGCATGCTCACAGTGCTGTGTTTCCCAGATAGCGATTTAAAAACATGTGTAGGAAAACAGCCAGGAAAAGGTCAAAGTTTTAAAAATACAAAGAAGGAACTGTAACTGCGGAAATGACCCTAGATAAATAGGAAGCGTTCTATTGGCTTAAATGAACATTGCATATGGTTTCCATTGACACTGATGTGCCACAGGAGTTTCACAGTAGCCGCACTCATTCATAGTAGCAGCGCTCTTTTCATTCATGCTTAGCAGCTGCAAGGCTAAGAACAGTGAGGGCCATGGTACTAGATAACTGTTTCACTGCATGTAACATCAACTATTGTTTTGCTGCTTTAGAAGCAGATGCCCTCAATTGCACATTTTCTTGAGGTTTCAGGAGCTACTGGCAGGCAGTTTCCAAGATAAATGGGGGAGAATAAATAAAGTGAGGATTGAAAAAGAAACAGAGCTTTCAAAATTGCATAATTGCACAGCATGCTTTTTTAGAATATAAAATTGTACAATTAGTTCAAAGAGTCCACTGGACATATCTGTGCAAGCTGAGGCTCTTGCCATTAACAACTCTATCTGATGCCTATTCCCCTTATTGGCACTAGTGTTACCTCCCCTGAATTACCCACTCTGATAATTCAGCCACCTCGTTATTGCAACTTTTTCAACTGCTAGGGAATGGGCTGATAACAGGGTGAGTTGTCTTTTCTTCTCCCCAGCATACATAGGCATTAGGACTCATACAATACTATCCTAAGCAGTTACCTCCTTTAAAAGCCCATCGACATCAGTGGACTTAGAAGACTGTAACTCTGCTTAGCATGACACTACTGGACTGGAAACAAGCAATGATTTTTAAGAAGGCAGAAACTGGTGCATTATTGCTCATCATTTCCTTTGTCCTCCTACAGTTTAGTCAAACACATTTTTGGAAGTTCTTCAAAAACCTACTTGCCAGTGTCAGTAGTGGGATGAGTGTGCACGCTGAAGGTAATGACATCTCTGCCTTACCACTTGCAGCTCTCTGCAAAGAAAGGTGGGCTTTTATGCTCAGTTGGTGCAGGGAGAGAATGAGGAAGAGTTGCTCATCAGTGGCAGGGGAGATAGAGAGATGACAAAGGGCTAAATTAGCATTCAGTTTGTTTATGTCACTCTGTCAGTTCAGTTGTAAAGTCAGGTTTGTGGCATGGATGAGGACCATGTACCAAGCCTTTTGTTGATACAATATCTGACTTCTTTCTTGAAACACGCAAGAACCCAATAGTAGCTGGCTTTTCAGAAAAGACAAAACTCCCAACTACACGTCAATGGAAGCTTCAAAGAGATGATCGCTTAAAAATTGAACTTTGTTTTATTTCATGTTTCTCCATTGTTCGGTGTTTACCAGAGCAACCCTAAGCAGAGTTTTACCCTTCAAAGTTCATTGGCACTGAAGTTCTTGTTGGCTCCTTTTAGTTCCTTCTTTGTGAGCCATTTTGAGTCCTCCACAAAAAAGCAGAAAAGTGGGATAAAAGTATGCTTTTAAAAAATAGGTTATTAAAAATGGGAACCAGTCACAACTAAGCTAAACAGACTGCTTTATCCAAGCTCTTCATCTATATAATCTTCAGAAGAAGAAAACCTGCCGTACTTGTAAATGTCTTCAGGACTGCTGAGAGCCAACAAGGGCTCTTGAAAGAAGTTCCTTCCATCTTTTTTCCCGCCCTGATCCAAAACACGTATCATAACAAAACTACGGTAATCACTTGGCTCTCTGTTACTGTAAACAGAGACATAATTGTTCATTAGGTAGAAACATTAAAGGAAAAGTGACAGTATTATTAAAGGATAAATTCTATTTCATCTCATTCAGCAGTTTATAAACCTCTATATTTATATAGCTTAGGTCAATAAGCATTCATAGTTGCATAAAAGAAGCAGGGACAGCTTTCCTCACCTCTTTTCAGCCAAACTATTACTTCCAAAAATGCCCTCTTCTTCCATTTATTAAAGATTGTGAGAGCTCCCCTGGTCTTTCTGTATCAGCCCTGAAGATTATCTATATTCAATTTCCTCAGTCTGTGCATCTCAATATTTCTCTCTTTGGCTTTAAGTCTAATGTTATTTTATATTTACATACATGCATATAGATGTCTGTCAGCATAGGATATACTTATAGTTCTGGACTCTAATCTCATCCTTTAACAGAGTCTAAAACAAGATGTGTGTTGAAAACCACAAATACAAACTATAGGGTGCGGTCACACATCACATTAAAAGCGGGTGTGTAGCACTCAAATTTGAACCGCTCAATATTGATTCGATGCAGGGTCGTTCAGACGAGTATCCAAGAATGCTACTCATTCTGTTGTTGAGAGTTCAGACATCCAATACTATCACGCTCTTTTCTTGGAGCATGCGTGATCAGATGGTGATTTCTGGGGGGGGGGGGGTCCATTGAACATGCGCCCAACTGTTTGGAGTTGGGAAATCAAACATTGCTTCAGAGGCGGGGGAAGGGGGAAAGTTTCCGGAATTAACGTTGCCGATTCAAACCAAGGAACTGCCAGGAATTACTTTCCTAGAAATTGGCAGTGACAATGATATCTGGAAATCCTCCACATTGAAAAAAAAAGATTTTTTTTCCTATTCTGAATAGTGGGATAATGTCCCCTCCCCCCTCCCCCCCGATCCTGTGTTGATTGGAGAAGCAGAAGCGTCACCTCAGATTCCCGGATGATCTGGCAATGCGCATGTCTGCTGAGGCTTTAAAAAAAAAAAAAAGGTGGGAGGGGCGGTAAACATTCCAAGGGGCAGTATCGTGCGTGAGCTGTCCAAACAGGAAAAAGCCGATCTTGTGCTACTTTTTTGAAAAAGGGCCGGACTTTCTGCACTGTCAAATTAATGCGGCACTGATACACAGCAAGTCGGGATGATGCTCGACTGCCAGATGTGGATGTGTGGATGAACATATTTAATCCGTCACCGAGACAGAGCTGTGTCGCCACTAATGGTACGTGTGACCGCACCCATAGTCACATATATAAGCTAAAGTATTGTTTACTTTGATAGAAGGTGAAACAAAGGCATCCACTATTCCACACTGATAACCTCTAATACAGATTAATACAGAAAGCATGATGCATGTAAAGTGTGTGTGTTTACATGGAGTAGGGGAATCACCCTTTCTCTGCCTTGATAGATTCTTGGGAAATATTAAGTTTACACCCTCCCCTTTTGTAATATTAACAGAGGTTTTCTTTTCTATTGTTATGTATGTTTTAACTCCTCAACCAGGGTAGGAATTAATAGGAATGAGTCAGGAAAGGACCTCCTCAGTGGTCCTGAATTTCTTATTGCTTTTTACTTACACCTACATTTTTCTTGTTTCTGCTGTGAGTGTGCTAAATATGAATCACTGTGTTTTCAAAAATAAAAAAAGCAAAAGGAGCAGAAACCATAGCTAAAATTGTTAAGCAATTATATTAATAGCCTTTGATTTATGCCATGATGCAAAACTAATGGAAGAAATTGGGCCTGTAAAAGCAAAGACACTTAAGAATCATGGTCTAAACAGAATATGTTCCTAATAATTTGTGACAAAATCCTTACACCTACACCCCAATCCTGGGGAAAAAAAATGACTTGAAAATTCCATTAATTTAAGTGAAGGGGTAACTGGATTTCTCCATCTTATTCCTTTATTTTCTAGAATTTCACAAGGCATGTAGTTTGAAAGAATTTTCAAGTCATTTGCAGTGCAGTTATAACCTTATAAGCAGGGCCTTTTTTGTAGAAAAAGCCCAGCATGAACTAATCTGCATATTGGGCCACACCCATGATGTCACCATTATTTTGCATAGGACTTTTTGTAGAAAAATCCCAGCAGGTACGCATTTGCATATTAGGCCACATCCCTGGCACCAAGCCAGCTGAAATTGTGTTCCTATGCATTCTTGCTCAAAAAAAGACCTGCTTCTAAATCCACCAAAGTGAATAGGGTTTAGAAGGGTGTAACTGCTTAGAGTTGCACCGTCAGGTTCCCCCCACCCCATTACCAATGTAGTTATATCCATGGATAACAACTATTAAAAAACAAAAAAGATGTGATCATAATAATTGCATAATAATACTTTTGTTGTATTTTACTGATGCTCATGTATGTTTATATGCATTGGTGAAGCGCCATACAAAATATCTCCTAAGGCAACTGCTGATAGAATCACACAGAGATTGTCTTTCTTCAGTGTTTCATCAATGCACACGTGATGTAGAGATCTGAGGGGGGGGGGGAGCATGATCCCAAAGGAACTAAAAGCTGGACCAAGTACATTACTGATCTCAGTGTTTGTTTTATTAAAACGTTTGTACCCTGCCTTTCTCCAAAGACTCGAGACAGCTTACAAAAGCAACATGTGTTTGCAAAATGAAATAAAACCACATCAAGATGAAATAAAATCACACAAAAAATGAAACACCAGCCTTATTAGAACAGCCTGCAAACTTCTGTCTGCCATAAAGCATACTGTTCCATTTCCTCCCCTCAAAGGCTCTCTAGGGAAGAAACGCCTTCATAGACACCACACTCCAGTAAATTTTAAAATGAAAATGTATATACTTATTTAGTTATTTTGAGACATTTGGTAACCTGCATACCTGCAAAGGGCTGTGAACCACAAGCTATGAGCCAAGAGCCCATAGGCCATTGCCCTTTGCCTTGCACCCAAGGCAATGAGAAGGCGTTAGTACCTACAACAGAAGTGAGCCACTCAGCCTAGATTCTATAAACGGGCAGCCATCTTCCTACAGTTCCCCTTCTGCTTCCAACGCCCCCCCAGCCCCCGCTTCAACAGAGGTTTGCATGTAGCATGTGTTGTAATCAACTGTCAACCCTTAAAATCATGCGAGAAAAGGAAGACGAGGAGGAGGAGATTGGATTTGTACCCCACCCTTTACTTCGAGTCTCAGAGTGTACAATCTCCTTTCCATTCCCCTCCCCACAACAGACACCCTGGGAGGTAGGTGGAGCTAAGAGAGCTCTTTCAAGAACTGTGACTGACCTAAAGCCTCTCAGCAGCCACATGTGGAGGAGTGGGGAATCAAACCCAGTTTCCCGAGATTAGAGTCCATGCACTTAGCACTACACCAAACTGGAAGCACATGTGTATATGTGAAAATTATTACCGGGTCGATGGAGTACAAAAGACAGAACTGAAATAAATAGATCAGTTAGGAAGAACTCTAAATAGACAGTTAAGGTTTTGATTTCAGAAGGATTTAACAGCCAAGCTACATGGGGGAGCCTCTAATGTTTACATATGTGTTTTAAATGGGGAACAGGGTCAAGTTTCCAACAAAACAGAGCCACAGAATGGGGCCTCCCCCAATTTACCTGCATCTATCTGTTTGATCCATTTTTATGTCTCCCTTCATCCAGGGAGCTCAAAGAGCAGCAAAGGTGGTTCTTCCTTCCTCCATTTCATCCTCATAACAATCTTGGGGGGGGGGGGCGTTAAACTAAGGGCTGGTAAAGATATGAAGGTGAATGAAAGTGGTAAAATGAGCTATACACTTCAAACAGCAAACATGACTGCTTGTCACATCTGGATCTGTTATGTTGTCCTAAACTCTTTGGAAGAATCTCAAGATAAAAATATGATTGATTGATCCTTTGGCTTTTATGTATACTAAAATGTTTGACAAATGAACTTCTTGGCCATGATTCGGCGAGGCCATAAATACCAAGCCTGATTTTGCATTCAAGAGCTTGTCCTCCATTCTTTCAAATCCCTAACTCTTAAAAAAAAAACTTGAAGGAATTCACCTTTTGCAGGACGATTGTAATTTAAATATAGTAATCTTTTTGTACACATGGAGCTAGTTTGGTTTTTACTTCCAAAATCTTCCTTGCAAGTGGTTGCCAATAAATAGTACGGTGTGGGAAACAAAAAGCATTGAGGATTTGCTTCACTTCCTACTAATGAAATGGAAATGAGATAAAGTCTTCTAAGCTTAATATTTGGGAACACTGTGATCTGTATACAGAATACCTTCCGTCAGAGAGGTCACACTTTTTTTTCTCGGCTTAGTCAGTTCTTTATAGAACTCAGTCAGTTCTTTCAGAAGCATATTATTTCAGAAAAGCCCATATATATATATATATATATATATATATATATATATATATATATATATATATATATATATATATATATATATATAAAACCACTTGCAAGGAAGGTTTTGGAAGTAAAAACCAAACTAGCTCCAAGTGTACAAAAAGATTACTATATTTAAATTACAATTGTACCCATCTCCCCAGATGGGTACCCATCTCCTGCAAAAGGTGAATTCCTTCAAGTTTTTTTTTTAAGAGTTAGGGATTTGAAAGAATGGAGGACAAGCTCTTGAATGCAAAATCAGGCTTGGCATTTATCCTGTATGTTTTGCATCACTAGCAGTGTTGTTGCAACCCTTGTCTTGAAAAAGATGGAATGCACACCATTCCTGGTAATGGAACCACCTTGCACTCAACGTTACTGGAGAGGGAATAACTCATAAAGTCCCAATCAGATGGTCAGCCTCATAACTTTGGAAAGCAACAGTTATCTCTTTGGAGGACAGGTTACATTCTCACACAAATGGGCAGCTTAGACCAAGCTGAACTGCTGATTTCTGGGGAGATGGGTGCAAATAGGTCAGCTGTGGACCATCATCTGTATACAGAGGGCTATGTCTTTTAGCAAGAAACAACATGGCAGCTAAAATCACATTACAGAGTTTCACTTTGCTCTGATCTTTGAATGTCAACGGTGTGTTAGTCTATCAGTATTCGAGAAGGATTCATAGCTCAGTGGTAGAGCAACTGCCTGGCATGCAGAAAGTCCTGGGTTTAATCCCCAGCATCTCCAGTTCAAAGGATCAGTGAGACCCTGGTCAAGACTGACCTTAATAAAAGGAAGTACTTCTTCACCCAAAGGGTTAGTAGCACATGGAATTCACTGCCACAGGAGGTGGTGGCAGCTACAAGCATAGCCAGCTTCAAGAGGGAATTGGATTAACGTATGGAGCAGAGATCCATCAGTGTCTATTAGCCACGGTGTATTGTTGGAACTCTCTATCTAGGGCAGTGATGCTTCATATTCTTGGTGCTTGGAAGGAGCAACAGTGGGAGGGCTTCTAGGGTCCTGCCCCCACTGATAGACTTCCTGATGGCACCTTGTTTTATTGGCCACTGTGTGACACAGAGTGTTGGACTGGATGGGCCATTGGCCTGATCCAACATGGCTTCTCTTATGTTCTTATGTTCTTGATAGACCAATGGTATGATTCAGTTGAAGACAGAGTCATGTGTTCAGTGCTCTTAAAGGTTTAATTTGAAAATTCTTTATGTGAACATTCAAATGTAGTGCATTGTTGCATTTTCACATTTCCTCTGGAGGAGGGGAAGAAATTTTGTTGCAGAATGGATGAGATTCACAGCTGGGTTCACTCTTGGATATCTTAAGGATTAGCAGTGCAATTCTGAAATTAATAGCAGCCTCCTGAACCCATTGACTTCAATGGAATGGCATGACTCTGTTTAGGATTGTGCTGTAAATTCCTAAGAAGCATTACAATCATTTGTTGTGGTTACTTTTTTATTTTTAATCAACCAAAAATATAAGTAAATAATCACATATGGTTAGAAATTGGAAAGAAGGGGGAGCTCCCCTCTTTTGTTCCCTCCCCAGAATAAGACTGCAGATTCTGCATAAACTTGGGAAAATATCTTTTTCCTTCTCTATACAGTTATTTTAATGCATCCTAATCTGTTTATGATTCTGTGTGGCAGTGATGATGTTTTTGTTTTGGCGCTTTTCAAAAATTCTCTCCTTCCTCCAAAGAATGTTTTTGAATGGCCTCGACATCTCCCAAAATACTGTTCTTCATTTTGCCTCAGCTGTAAACAATATGGTTTTTTAAAAAAAAGTTATGTTATTTACTGGTCAAAGAACATTAGAAATGACGAGGGCTTTTACATATTTAAAAAGAGAGAGTTGAGAGAATTATTCTCATTTGTTCCAGCTGAAACTTGACTGTTCACAAATTACAGAGTGAGTATGCATTTGAAAGGCAGAAACCAAAATCTGTATAAATATTTGTGTGAAACTATGATATGGAGTCAGATCCCATGCTCTGCTATGTGCAGAGAGTGGAGAAAAAGGTCAGGACAGGGCTTAAGGAGACGGGCTTCAGTCTGGTGCTGGGAGCTGACTTTTTTCTCCCCAGTGCCAGGTACTCTTGGGCCCAATTTAGTGAGCTACAATGCACTTAAAGAGCAGGAAGTGTGCCGCACTTGGCCCTGGCAGTTTGTGGAATTTATAGGACAGGGATCATCACCATAGATGCCTTGCTGCCCAATGATCCCTTTCCTGCCATCCACCAGGTATTTTAAAATGTGGGTGAGCCTTTTGCCCTGTAGGGCATCTGATAAGCTGTGTGTATGCAATAGAATTTTCATTCAGAAAATATGATGTTAAACAGAGCATCCGCCTGAAATGTTGAAGAGTCACCATATGAGTTATGCATAACCTCTGTCCCTGACGCTTTGTGGTAGTCACCATCTCTTGAGCCTGCCATTCTGTGGTTGTCAGAATTTGAAAAGTGCCCACTAGAAATTTGAAAAGTGCCCACTAGTCTAGAAAAGGTGGGAGATCCCTGATATAGGGAGCGTCTGGATTGGCCAGATCTGGTATAAATACCAGGGCTCTTTCCACACCAGGATGTTTTCTGTGGTGATCTGGTTGCTAATGTGGTGGTGTGTGAAATCACACTTAGAATCATAGAGTTGGAAGGGACCCCCAGAGACCAGTGTCATCCAGTCCAACCCCCAGCACAATGCAGGAATTTCACAAATACCTTCCCCATACACATACTCCCGCTCCATGCCCAGACGATCCTCCAGGATCCCTTGCCAAACTGGACTGGAGAAAAAATGCTGACTGACCCCAAAGTGTCAATCAGCATTTCCCTGGGTGTGTAAGAAAGGGCCATGAGAATTAAGCACTGATGCAATCCTTCCTGTGCTCCTTCTCATGATCTACCTAATTCACGGAATCAGCATTACTGTCAGATGGCCATCTAGTCTCTGCTTAAAAACTTCCAAAGAAGGAAAGCCCACCACCTTCCAAAAAAGCCTGTTCCACTGAGGAACCACTCTGTCAGTTAGTTTTTCCTAATGTTTAGCCAGAAACTCAGTTTCAACTCGTTGGTTCTGGTCCAACCTTCTGGGGCAACAGAAAACAACTCTGCACCATCCTCTATATAACAGCCCTTCAAGTACTTGAAATGGTAATCAGATCACCTCTCAGTCATCTCCTCTCCAAGCTAAACGTACTCAGTGACAGTGCCTTCAACCTTTCCTCATAGGACTTGGTCTCGAGACCTCTCATCATCTTCGCTGCCCTCCTCTGGACACATTTCAGCTTGTCTATATCCTTCTTGAATTGTGGTGCCCCAAACTGAACACAGTTCTCAACATAAGAGAAGCCATGTTGGATCAGGCCAATGGCCCATCCAGTCCAACATTCTGTAACACAGTGGCCAAAAAAATTATATATATATATATATATATATATATATATATATATATATATATATATATATATATATATATATATATATATATATACACACACACACACACACACACACACTGTGGCTAATAGCCACTGATGGACCTCTGCTCCATATTTTTATCTAACCCCCTCTTGAAGCTGGCTATGCTTGTAGCCGCCGCCACCTCCTGTGGCAGTGAATTCCACATGTTAATCACCCTTAGGTGAGATCTAACCAGAACAAAGCAATGCCATCACTTCACTTCTGTTGATACAGCCCAAAATTGCATTTGCCTTTTTAGCCATCACATCACACTGCTGACTAATGTTCAGTGTACCGTCCACTAAGACCCCTCGATCCTTTTCACACATACTGCTGTCAAGTCTCCCCCATCCTATAATGATGCATTGGACTTTTCCTACCTAAATGCAGAACTTTACATTTATCCCTGTTACAATTCATTTTATTTGTTTTAGCCCAGTTTTCCAGCCTGTCAAGATCATCCTGTATCCATCTTCTGCTTTATTTGTGACTCCTCCCAATTTAGTATTGTCTGCAAATTTAATAAACATTCACTCTATTCCTTCATCCAAATCATTTATAAAGATTTTGAACCAAACAGGTTCCAGGCCAGGACAGATCCTTGAGGCGCTCCACTTGCCACCACTCTCCAAGAGGATGAGGAACCATTCACAAGTACTCTTTGGGTGCAATCCATCAACCAGTTACAGATCCACCTAACAGTAACAGGATCCAAACCACATTTTACCAACTTGTCAAGAAGAATAGTATGTGGTACCTTATCAAAGCCTTACTGAGATCAAGATGAACAATGTCTGCAGCGTTCCCCTTGCAGAAAAGATTCTAGATTGCAGAGAGTAATCCATTGGCTTTCATTTGCTATCTGTGATTTCCCTTCCACACCAGATGTGCATTAAAGCTCCCCCTGTTGTGTTCTCATGTGACCCTCAGGATTCTGCATCCACCCTGTTTTAAGTCATCTTATTTTATTTTGAGGATCTCTCTTTCTCTTCCCCACCGTCCAGAAAGCAAGCTGAGGTATCTATCTATCTATCTATCTATCTATCTATCTATCTATCTATCTATCTATCTATCTATCTATCTATCTATCTAATCTAATCTATCTGTCTGTCCCGTCCGTCTTATATATTTAAAAAGCATCACAAACATGCCTAATGGGAATAATGCAATGCATTTTACATTTAAAAAAACAACATGTATTTATAGAGGCACCTCTGGACATCCCCCCCCCCCTGCTTAAAAGGCAGTGAAGGAGGATCTTTGTGGGTCCCCATGTGTCCTGCAACTTATTTATCATTATTGCTCGTTCTTCCATTAGGGACCCAACGCAGCTGACAGCATCATTCTTCCCTCTTTCCTTTTATCCTCAGAACATCAGTCTTGTGAGGTAGGCTAAACAGAGAGGGTGGCTGACCTAAGGTCATCTGCCAAGGCTCTATGGCAGAGTGGGGATCTCAACCTGCATCTCCCAGATCCTAGTCTGACGCTCTTACCATTGCACCATATTGGTCCTCCAACACTGCCAGAGTGGTGAAGGGTAAACAGAGGAGCAGGATGAGTTTGGATTTATACCCTTCATTCCAAGCTGTTTACAATCTCTTTTCCCTTCCCCTCACTGCAACAGACACCCAGCATGGTAGGTGGTACTGTGGGAGCTCTGAAGCTGCTCTTGAGAGAACAGTTCTGATAGAACTTGTGATTGACCCAAGGTCACACGAGCAGCTACATGTGGAAGAGTGGTGAATCAAACCTGGTTCTCCCAGATAAGAATCTGCACTCTAACCACTATACCAAACTGGGTCTCCGTTGCATCTTATTTGTTTTTTATCCAAGCCCAGAAGTGAGTCGTTATGGGTGTGTTAGAATAAGATATTGAAAAGAAAATACTGACAATAGTCTCTGTCTTTTAACAGTGACCAGGCACAATCTAGCATGTATTTAATTCTATTCCGTTCTGTTTTGATTTAGCTTTGGCTGGTTCATGCTCAGTGGTAGCTTTTATTTAGTCCTTTCACTTGGGCAGTGGAAAAGGAAAGGAGAGTCATGTATGCTGCTCTGTGCTCCTTGGAGGAAGAACAGGATAAAAATATCAAAGAAAGTTGTACACAATAATTGTGATTTTTCTCTGATGGCCTTCAGTATCCCCTAAAGGAGGGAAGTTTTGAAACATGCACAAGAAGCTCAACATACTTGATTAATCCAGGAATCATCTAAAAGGCAGGTGATTAATCCATTAAAGTATTTAAATGGTTGACAACCCTAGTTTTTCTTTATCCCTTGGAAATGTCAGCATTTATGTTGGAGGGGAAGTCTGCAGACCTCTGTGTGGCGAGTATTTAGCACCACTAAAAATCAGGCCAAAGTTGATTTCTTCAAGGCGACAAAATAAATCTGCAGGAGAAATGAAAACAGGAACCAGATCTCCCGCCACTCAGTCTTTCCCTGACTCTAATTACAAGCAATTGTAATTAGAAGAGTGTCCGATGAATTGCTTGTAAACAGTTGGACTGTTTTCCCTTCCTTGGTTGCCTTAAAATGCATTTCCTCAAGAATGTTCAATACATAAGAAGGCAATTTTCTTCTGATATATGAAACTCCTCACTAGTCATAAGAAATTTGGGGTATTTGAGAAAAGAGGAAATTGCTAAGGATTAGCTTTATAGCACTCGAACATGTCTCTGAAAGCACTATTCCGTAAAGTTTGTCAAGCACAGTCAATAAATAAATAAATAGGAAAAAAGAAAGAAACCCCAATGGGATTACAGAGTTGTGTATCCTGTAGGTTATTAATTTTGTCAAACTAAAGCAGTGAGGGATTAGGATAGTGTATTTAATAATCTCTGGAAATCTTTGCACGGAATCTTTGTCTTTAAAAGTTTAGTGGAAGTATGGGGTAGGAAATGAACACAGTATACCTGCACTAGAGAGTGATTAGTTCTCTGTGCTCATTTAAAATAATTCCTTGTAAACCCTTGGATGTTGCTTGCTGTTTAGCCTGTTTAGCATAATCCTGTGCAGTTACTCCAATCTAAAACCAAAGAAATTAGTAGGTTTAGAATGGGATAGCTCTGCATAGGAATGCTCTGACTTCCCCTGTATTGTTCCCAGGGGAATAATATCCCTCAGCCAACGTCAATAACTGGAACAAACATAATGTATAGGAGAAAGGTTGGCTTGTTTTCCTTTCCTAACCGCGGGCACTTCCTTAGTCCTATACATGATGTCAGTGGTGTGATGAAATTGACTGTACCAAATTACAAGTTGGTCGTGGTCTAGATGATTTCATTCCTTAAAGGGGAACTGCACTTTATCATGTACGTGATTTTTCTCACTAGTTCCAATCTGGAGGTGATTTTTGATTGGTCTATGGGAGGAAGCTCCAAGAATGTATTTAAGAGCTCCTCTTCTATGGTATTATCTAATTCAAAGCTTTCCATATCCTGTGCAGCTTGTATAGATAAATCCATTTGTTGTATTGGTTCTTGTTGAGGGTCCTCAGATGAGCAGCCTGCAGTTGGATTTGGGCTTTATAGAATTCTGTTGTTTTTTCAATAACGGAAGTATGACCTGCTTTTCAAAGGTGTGGATTGGTGAAATTCCTTTGGTATAAAGATGAAATTTCTGATGATGGTACAATGAGAGTACAATTCTCCAAAGATGTCTCAGGCTAGGTAGTGGTTTGACACAGATTAAATCCAGACTGTAAGCAAACAAAGCTGGATGATTTCTTTACTTTTAAAGGCACCCTCAAAAGTAACTAATTGTTTGAGATACCAACTTCTCATAGATTTACCCCACTGGCTGAGCTTACATCTGAAGACAGTAGTGAAGCTCATTACATAGAAGAAGGTAAAGAAGAAGAGGAAGGGGTCGCTACTATAAGATTACACTAGTTTGTAAATAGAATTTTTGGTGTATTATGATTTGGTCTCAGATAGTATATGTGTGTGAAGTACATTCAAGTTGCAGCCAGCTTACAGTGACCTGTATAATATAAGAACAGCCCTGATGGATCAGACCAGTGGTCCATCTAGTCCGGCATCCTGTCTCATACAATGTCCAACTAGTTCCTCAGGATGGCCAACAACAGGGCATAGAGGCCAAGGCTTTCCCCTGATGTTGCTTCCTGGCTCTGGGATTCAGAGGCCCTCTAACCAACCCACTCATCCAACCCTCTGTAGGGCTGTCAGGGCAAGAGATGGTTAGAGGTGATTTGCAATTGCCTTCATCTGCATAGAGACCTTTGTATTCTTTGGTGATCTCCCATCTAAATACTAACCAGGGCTGACCCTGCTTAGCTTCTGAGTTCTGATGAGATTGGGCTAGCCTGGGCTACACATTGTCATTTATATTTCTGTTCAAATATATGTTGTTTACAAGTGAAAGTATTGGTTTCCAAATATTTTTATATCCAGTATTTTTCTTTAGCATCTTCAAGCCTTTGTAACTGTGTCAGCTAAAACTGGTGGCTTGGTAGCTTACAATAATAAACATATTGAGCATAAACCAACTAAAATTTAGTACTTTAAGGTTTGCAAGAAAACATGCTTAGAATTTTAGGGGGCAAGTCCCATTACTTTCAGTTGTACTGATTCCTTGCTAGCAGTTGCTTCACCCCTGGGCTTCTGCTTTTCCCAGCTCAAATGATCAGTTCCCCACCAGTTGCTGTGCAGGCACATTTTGGTCTGCAGCTCCCTCCAGTTTCCCTCTTGGCTTCCTGCGCTTGTTTTTTCAAGATCAGGAAGCCGTGGATCAAAATGCACCCACATGGCAACTCATGGGAAATTGATCACTTGAGCTGGGAAAGGCAGAAGCCTAGGGGCGGAGCAACTACTAGTGAAGAATTGGTTCGGGAGAAATTTCAGCAAGTGATTAACAGTGAATGGGCTTTGAAGGGTGTAATTCCATAAATTCAAAACTCTTTAAATAAACTGGGAGCTGGTGAAGATCTTTTCAGTACAAGAGAAGCGCATTTGTTACAGCATGGACTGGAGAATGGTCTAGACCTACCTCGGACCAGTTTTTATTTTCCAAACATTCAATTTACAATCAATTGATGTTTTAGACACATGTGAAGCTACCTTATGCTGAATCAGCCCATCATTCCATCAAGGTCAGTACTGTCTACTCAGACTGGCAGCAGCTCTGCAGAATCTTTCACATCACCTATTGCCTGGTCCTTTTTTTGTTTTTAATCTGGAAATGCCAAGGATTGAAACTGGGACCGTCTACATGCAAAGCAGAGGTTATTCCATTGAGCCACAATCCCTCCCCAATGACTTGAAGTTTGCAAAAGCTCTTCACAGCCAGCTCCATGTTTCTGATTGCTAGAAGGTCAGATAATACTGTCAATGTCATGCTTGGTGGTTTTCAGTAGACCATAGGAGGTTGAGTGATCCTGGCCATTGTCCTGGCCTACTGTGGCAATTATTTTTATTAGAACAAACTGCAAATGTGAGAACTCCTGTGCTAAGCCATAAAGAATGTCTTTTGGATAATTAAACCCACTGGACAAGCTAGAAAATGCAGCAATGAATTAGCACCAACACTAACTGTTCTCAAGTCCAAATGAAATAATATAATTCCATTCATTATTATTGGAATGCCGTGAATAGCATTAAAAAACCACTTCCAGAGGTGTGAAAGCATTCTGTCTTGATTTGAGCCATACAAAATCTATGTGTGTGTCTTAATATTTTCTTTTCTTGATCCAAATGTGTTCTTGCTTTTGTGTATGGTCAGCCATCAAAGCATTTGCACAAGAACATGCTTTGGAAATTAAGCTGGCATTGCATCTTCCAGCTTGAATTCACACTGACACTTTTAGGGATCACTCATTTTTTTCCTCTGTCGAGCTTGCTCCCACTGGCTTTAAAGCATGTGAGTTGGAGTACATCCTGTAAAGTACAGTCTGCATAGCTGAAGTTATGGCTTGGTTCACACTGCAAAGATCTCTCTGGGCCACAAATAAGATTGAACAAAGGGGACAAGAATTGGCTGTACCTGAACGGTTGAATTTTCAGAGTTGCTTGAATGTACAACTTGAATGGCCTATTTAAAATGTGATAGAGTGCTGTGGGGAGTCTATTATGAGGAATTCAAAGGAGATGGCAGTGTAGCTGAGTACTGGGGCTGGCTACCTGGGGCTGGCTACCTGGTGGCTTTAAAAAAAATAAGGTTTATATATATTCCATCTGTCAACTTTATTTTCCACAGATTCTTCTTCGGTAGGTACCCTGTTTCCCTGAAAATAAGACCTACCCAAAAAATAAGACCTAGCAGGATTTCTATGCATTTGTTAAATATAAGCCCTACCCCGATAATAAGACCTAGTGATAAGACCATGCATTTCGGCGCAGAGTGGTAAGGAAGACTAAAATACCTGGAGAGTTATGACAATGTTCCAGAAGATGACTGTATTTGAATAAATGTAGATTGTTATATCATACTTAATAAAAAATAAGACATCCCCTGAAAATAAGCCCTAGTGTGTGTTCTTGAGAAAAAAGCAAATATAAGACAGTGTCTTATTTTCGGGGAAACACGGTATTTTGTTCCGTTTGAATGCTAAAGAATCTTCTTCGTGGTCTCTGTACTTCACACTCATGGGATAGAGCGCCTGCGCCGATCCCTGAATCGGTACCTAAAAAGCCAAGGATTTTTTCACGCTCAACACCAATGAGCATGCGCAGGCGTCCCAGGGCGCATGCTCACCGGCGCGAGGATCCCGCCAGTTTCTTTCTGACAGCTGCGCTGAGAGGATCTCCTTTCGTGTCCCCGGTCGGTACAGTAATAGTAAGATTGCCTTTTCTTGTTGTATATAGCCCGTTTGTTATTTTCTTAGTGTAGTTAGTTAGTTAGTTGTTAGATAGTTAGTGTTAAAAAAAAATTGTTGGACTTTGCCCTTCGGGGCCCAGTTTTTCCCCTCAGAGTTTTGCTGTGTGGGTTTTTCCTTGGCATCTATGGAAAAGTGTTGGGTTTTTTTTAAGAGGTACCGTTCCTGTGGAAAGAAGATTGCCCCTCCTGACAGCCATTCCCTCTGTCTCTTGTGTTTGGGTGAGGGACATCGTGTTGACTCTTGCGTTCACTGTCTGAGTTTTTCCAAACAAACGCGCAAGAATCAAGCAGCAAGGCTCTCGGTTGCATTGTTTGAGTCGGTGCTTCATCCTCAAAAGATGGCATCGGTACCAATGGGAGAGGCTGCGGCCCTGACGGTCACATCAGCCGATACATCGCCGATCAGGACCGAGATGCTGGTCAAGCACGAGCACTCCACTAAACAACCATCTGAAGGGTCAGTGGACACGCCAGCCAAGAAGCGTCGGGATGATTCGGGGACCCAATCATCCGCGCCGAAGAAGGTGAAATCCAAGGAGAAGTGGAAGAAGAGATCGTCCCACACTCCTTCCCCTTCTCACAACGCTTCGGCATCGATGTCGACCACTCCACCGAGGAAGATCTTGGTGTCCCCATGTTTTAGCCCTTCGGTGTCGAGAGGCAGTGCTTCGCAGCAGTTGCGTCTATCGGCATCAGAGCAACCTTACTCAGCGTTCCCACTCTTCAGGATCGAGGCGTCGGAGTGAGAGCGACTGTCTCAGAGGTGGAGGTGTCGGTACTGATGGAACCGTCGGCTCCGCTGGATCAGACAAGGGGTCGGAGAGAGCTGGAACCAACTACCATAGCTCGCCGCTTCCCACCGCTTCCACTGTGGGAGCAGCGCCAATGGCCTCACTATGCCTATCCATACACGCTGTACCAATGGTACCCCCCTCGTGAGTTTGCAGATTGGGACCAGCAATCCGAGGCATCCCATATGTCGAGGCTTTCTCAGCACTCTAGGCGGCGTCCCTCGGCATCGATGTCCGTTCCACCCAAAAGACGTGGCGAGGTGGTGGAGGAATCCAACCTAGATCGTCGGTCTCGATCCGGTCACCTGTAAGAGAGTCAACGCCAGTGCTCTCGGAACATTCCTTGAGGAGGGAGTCTTCATCGGACTCCGAGGTCGGTACCGACGATCTGGACTGGGCTTTGGAATCTTCGCCAGTAGCTCATACTGCTGAGGATCTTCCCATCTCACCATCGGAGGATCTAAAGTCGTATGGGGACCTGGTGAAGAGGATGGCACTCTCTCTCTCTCTACCAGTGACACAACCGCAACCCGTTGTAGACGATACCGTATTCGACATCATGCAGTGAGATACGTCTACAGCAGTTGCCCTGCCTGTAACGAAGGTCATCTTACAGGCGGTGAAGGAGCCTTGGGCGAAACCTGCTTCTACACCTGTGTCATCGAGAAGATTGGACCACATGTACCGCGTCCAAGAGGCTGGTGCTGAATTCCTTTTCACGCACCCGAAGCCCAATTTGGTGGTCGTATCCTCCTTATCAAAGGCCCGCAAGACTCACTCCTCCCCACCAGATAAGGAGGGAAAGAAGCTGGACAACGTTGGGAGGAAATTTTATTCGGCTGGAGTGCTGGGAGTAAAGGTATCTAACTATGCTGCATGCATGGCTGGATACCAATACTCAATATGGGAACAACTTACCCCTCTCCTGAATGAGAAGAGGTCTGCTGCAAAGAAACTGCAGAAGGAAGGCTTTGCTGTAGCCAAGCCACAACTGGCTGCAGCAAAGCATATGGTGGACGTCTCAGCGAAAACCATCACGTCTTCTGTCTGCCTCCACCGACACTCCTGGCTCAGGTCAGTGGCCCTCCAGCAAGACACCAGGGCCTTCGTTGAAGATCTGCCCTTCGAGGGCAAAGGCCTCTTCAGCTCGACCACCGACAATGCTCTCCAGGAAATGGATAAGAGCATAAAGACCTCCAGGAACCTGGGTGTCCCGGCATCTTTCAGAGCTGCTAAACCAAAACAGTGGCACAAGCCCTTGTTTTTTCCTCCATTAAAGTTTATCTGGCTGCAAGAAACAATATCAAAAGTTTTCCCCGGAACAGCAATGGAGACCGCGCTCTGCTCAACCTGAGAGTAGGTCCCCATACATGGGGAACAACAGAAACTGATACGCTTCAGCACAGACCACTGGCAAGTCTAAGGGTGCTCGCCCCCAAAAGCAGGGCCTTTGACTTTCTAGTAGCACGCATCACCATCCCCACTTCTTCTTCTATCCGCCTCCGCCCATTCCTGCCGGCCTGGGAGTCCATCTCTGCGGACAGATGGGCGCTTTCCATCATCGCAGAAGGCTACAAAATAGACTTCGTTCAGATTCCGAACCAGTGGTAATCACGACACCCCCTTCCCCACCTCTGCCAGCAACCTCCTACAGAAACAAGCCATAGAACGGGTTCCGGTGGAGGCCAGAACGGGAGGCTTTTACTCTCGTTATTTCCTGGTTCCCAAATGGGATGGGGGTCTGAGACCAATCATGAACCTTCGGAATCTGACCAAGTTTATTCTGTACCCGAAGTTCAGAATGTCCACTCTGCAAACAATTCTTCCCCTCATCAACCAAGGGGACTGGATGGCAATGCTGGACCTCAAGGATGCATACTTCCACACCAGCATTCATCCTGCATTCAGACATTTCCTTCGGTTTGCAGTAGGTTCTCAACACTTCCAGTTCAAGGCTCTTCTGTTCGGCCTGTCCACTGCACCTCGGGTGTTTACAAAGATGATGAGTGCTGTGGCTGCCCACCTCCGGCTTCAAGGGATAGTCGTCTTTCCATACATCGACGATTGGCTCCTTGTGGCGGAATCAAAGGAGAGTTTGTCAGATCATATTGCCATCACTCTTCGTCTTCTTCACACCTTGGGGCTGCAGGTCAACCTGGAGAAATCACACCATCACGGACAGTGCAGTTCATAGGGGCTTTGCTGGATACAAACTTTCATTGCGCTTTTCTGCCTCAGCAGAGAGCGATGGACATTATCAATCTTGTCAAACTCTTGCAGAGTTGAAAGTGGGGCACAGCGCAACAGCTGCAGCAGATGCTGGGACTGATGGCGACGACTACAAGCATGCTGCTCTTTGCAAAGCTGAGGATGAGAGGCCTACAGCTTTGGTTTCTTCATCAGTTTCGACCGCTAAGAGACTCACCTCAGAAGAGGTTTGTAATTCCACCTGTGACACTACGAACACTGCGGTGGTGGAAATCAAAGGACAATATCTGTCAGGGAGCTCCCTTCCACCTACCTGCAATGACAGTGACGATCACAACAGATGCATCTTCGTGGGGTTGGGGGGCTCACATGGACTCTCTGTGTGTGGGGGGCCCTTGGCCTTCTCAATTGACTCACTGTCATATAAATTTTCTGGAACTGCTGGCGGTTCACTTTGCTCTTCCGTCCCATGGTGGAGGGGAAGGTTGTTGCTCTGCTAACAGACAATACGACTGTCCTGTATTACATCAACAGGCAGGGAGGAACAATATCTCGACGGCTCTGTGCCCTGGCACTGCAACTGTGGTCGGAGTGCCTGGAGCACAACATCTTTGTGAAGGATGCACACCTCCCAGGGGTGCTCAATCTACAAGCAGACTCGCTCAGCAGGGGTGCAGCTTCCCCGCGCGAGTGAGAGATACAGTGGCGCTTCCTTCAGCCGGTGTTTCAGCTCTGGGGGTACCCTCAGGTGGATGTGTTTGCCGCAGCCAGAAACAGGAAGTGTCCTCTGTTTTGCTCCAGGGGAGGCTTGGATCCAGAGTCGTTGGGAGACAGTCTGCTGTTCCCATGCGAAAGTGGGTTCCTTTATCTGTTCCCACCTCCGCCACTACTGACAAGGGTGGTCAACAAGATCGCAAGAGAGAGACCATGCTGCATCCCGGTGACTCTGTGGTGGCCTCGGCAGAACTGGTTACCGATCTTGCTCCAACTGATGAGGGGGGTCTTCTACCAGTTTCCGGCAGAACCGGACCTTCTGTCAGCTCAGGACGGTCATGTATTCCATCACAACGTGCCCCACCTGAAGATGACAGCGTGGTTCATCGACCCTGTGAGTTCTCCAGCAGAGTCCAACATGTTTTCCTGAATAGCAAGAAGCTGTCTACCTGCGCTTCCTATGATAGGAAGTGGCGGAAGTTTCTTCAGTTTTTAGTTGATCCTACAGTTTCACCCCAGAGGGTGGGGCTGCCGGTTATTTTTGAGTTTTTGTTATCTCTGGTGGATGTTGGCCTTGTTTTTTCCTCCATTAAAGTTTATCTGGCGGCAATATCTGCATTCCATGAACCAGTGGAGGGGAATTTGATTTTTGCACACCCTCATTCTAAGAGATTTTTGAAGGGTTTGCTTAGGCTTCATCCTCCATCGAGATCACCCCCACAGTTGTGGGATTTGACTCTAGTGTTGGACAGGCTGACTCAGCGTCCTTTTGAGCCAATGGTCACATGCTCGTTACAGCTTCTATCTTGGAAGACTGCTTTTTTGGTAGCCATCACATCAGCACGCTGTGTAGGGGAGCTCACGGCTATGCGTTGTGACAACCCATAACTAATTTTTCAGGAGTCTGGAGTGTCTTTAGCTCCTGATATTTCTTTTCTCCCCAAGGTGGTTTCTCAGTTTCACCTTAACTTTTGGTTGCCCACGTTTTATCCTACACCTTCCTCAGATGAGGAACCTAGGCTGCATGCTCTAGATGTTAAATGTGCCTTATTGCTTTATTTGAGTCGCTTCAAGAGTTTTTGTAAGAACCAGCATCTTTTTGTTTCTTATGTTGCTCCTAAGTTAGGTTCCAGAATCTCGTCTCAGCGGCTTTCAAAGTGGCTCACTGAGACTATTAAACTGTGTTATTTATTGGCAAAGAAGCCGTTATCTGGGCCTATTCGCGGACACTCTACAAGAGCGATGGCGATGTCGGTGGCATTCTTGAAAGGTGTTTCCCTGACGGACATTTGCAAGGCTGCCACCTGGTCCTCTCCGCATGCCTTTCTCAGTTTTACCTTAACTTAGAAGTTTGGTTGCCTACATTTTATCCTACACCTTCCTCGGATGAGGAACGTAGGCTGCATGCTCTAGATTTAAGCGTGCCTTATTGTTTTATTTGAGTCGCTTCAAGCGTTTTCGTAAGGACCAGCATCTTTTTGTTTCTTATGCTGCTCCTAAGTTAGGTTCCAGAATCTCATCTCAGCGGCTTTCAAAGTGGCTCACTGAGACTATTAAACTGTGTTATTTGTTGGCAAAAAAGCCATTACCTGGGCCTATTCGCGGACACTCTACAAGAGCGATGTCGATGGTGTTCCTGAAAGGTGTTTCCCTGACAGATGTTTACAAGGCTGCCACCTGTTCGTCTCCACATGCCTTTATGAAGCACTACGCGCTGGATGTGCATGCTCAGCAGAGGACTCGTCTGGGAGCTGCGGTGCTGCAAGCTGTTTCTTCTGGTTGACCATCTTCCCGCCTCCAGGTATGTCTTGCTTGCTAATCTCCCATGAGTGTGAAGCACAGAGACCACGAAGAAGATAGACAGGTTGCTTACCTTTAACTGTAGATCTTCGAGTGGTCATCTGTGCATTCCCACTACCCGCCCTCCTTCCCCACTGCTGACGGTCTCCCTCCAGTAGGGGCTTCCAGCGGTCAGGAAGGAACTGGCAGGATCCTCGCGCTGGCGCCGGTGAGCATGTGCACTGGGACTCCTGCGCATGCCCGTTGGTGCCGAGCACGAAAAAATCCTGGGCTTTTTAGGTACTGATTCGGGGATCAGCGCAGGCGCTCTATCCCATGAGTGTGAATGCACAGATGACCACTCGAAGATCTACAGTTACAGGTAAGCAACCTGTCTTTATGTTGCTTAAAGAAGTGGTTTTCAGATTGTAGGTCAGGACCCAAACTGAGTTGGGATTATTTCCGAGATAAGGGAGGCGTTGGGTGTGAATTTATGGACCTTGGATCCCTGCCCTTCCTGATTGGTGAATCTTGCAAGGAGTTAGTAGGAGGAGCCCTGAGAGAAATTATTAATCTCTCCCGCTTTCAGAGTTCTTTCCCTGACTCCCTTAAGAAGGTGGTGGTGACACCTTTCCTAAAAAACAAAACATTGTTAGATGTTTCCTAAAAAACAAAACATTGTTACCTGGTGCCAAACTTTCTATTCCTGAGAAAGATGATTGAGTGAGTAGTTGCCAAGCAGCTTCAGGATTTCCTGGATGAAACATCGACTCTAAATTCCTTCCAGTCTGGTTTCTGGCCAGGGTTTGGCACTGAGACAGCCCTGGTAGCCTTGATAATGACCTCTGATTACATCTTGACAACGGCAGGCCAGTGCTGCTGATCCTTTTTGAATCTGTCAGCTGCTTTTGACACAGCTGATCATTTGGTCCTGGTCAACCACCTAATCTCTATTGGGCTGAGGGGCCTTCTCTGAACTGGTTCTCCAGGGACACTCACAGAGAGTAGTCGTTGGTAAAGAGAGGTTGCCCTATCAGGCCCTAACTGTTGGAGTCTTCTTCCCAATGTTGTTTAATATCCATATTTGCTCTCCGGTGGAGATCATCAGTAGATCTGGTATTGTGTGCCACCAATATGCAGATAACACCCAGCTCTACCGCCTGCTTGAAAAGCAGCCAGCTGCCAGGATCTTGGCTCTGGCTTTGTGTCTTGACACCATAGTGAACTAGTTAGGTGAATGCTGGTTGAAGTAAAATCCTCCAAAACAGAGATCATACGGCTGGGTAGGTCCAGGGCTCAAGAGTGGCCAAGTCTCATTCTCTGCCATGGACTCTGTTAGCATCTTAGGGATGTGGCTTAATTCTTCCCTTACCCTGGACAAACACATTCGAGGGTGATGAAGACAGCGTTTTATCACCTACACTGAGCCCACCAGCTGGCCTCCTCCCACTCTGACCTTGCCACTGTGACCCACACCACAGTGACCTCCAGATTAGACTACTGCAACACTCTCAACATAGGGCTGCCTTTGAAGACACTTTGGAAGCTTCAGGTGCTTCAGAATATGGCTGCTAAATTGCTGACTGGGTCCTCCTGGTCTGCACATAAAACATCAATACTTCGGCACCTGCACTGGCTGCCATTCAGCTCCTGGTGCAAATTTAAAGTGCTGGCTTTGACCTATAAAGCCCAAAATCAGGGGTGCCAAACTCATTTGTTAGGAGGGCCATAATTGAGACCTTGTCGGGTTAGGCCATGTGTGTCATAGAATGTAATGCCAGGCAGTGGAGATATAAACTTTATAAAGGATACAGACAAACACAAAGATTTTTTTCAGCTTAAAATAAAACATGCTTAAAACAGCACTCTTGCAATATTTTGTTTATTTAATAGTCTCTGATAACTGACAACTCTTGTTCTGAGGAGCCTCAACCAATAGAAGGAAGAGAGGTGTGGCTCAGTAGCTCTGCTGTGTGATTGAAAGAGCCTGGCAAAGCAAACTCTCCCTCCCCCCCTTCCTCCCCAAGGAAAGAGACTCAGCCAATGGAGAAATTAGAGGCTTTGCTCCATAGTTCCTGTGTGATGGAGCAAGCCTGGCAAAGCAAGCTGTGATGCAGAAGGAAGCAAGAGAGCTTCATGAGCCCTGACGAGGAGGAACTGGAAGGGTTAACAGACCTGGAAGAGTTGCCAGCCAGTTCCTCAGCTGAACAAACAGCAGCTGGCCCATCAATCACTCTCCAGGCACCAGTGTCAGCTGTTGGCGATCAATCTCCCCCCCCCCCCAGCTCTCCTCCTCCCATCTCAAGAGTTTGAAGCAGACTCCGTAAAGAACTTTCAGAGTGAAGACATGAGGCACGCTGATGCTTCAGATCTCTCAACCCTGAATTCTAGCAGAGGCACTGTCACCCAGGGAGCAGGCTGATTGAGATTCCCATATAGCTCCCACCAAGGACCTGGTAACCTTGTGGAAGCAACAAGTCTATTCTCTGGCATTCATCCACGCTCCTTCCTGATTCCTGATCCTGACCTGCTTGATTTCGTTGGCACCCTGACCTTTAGGCTTTTGGACATTGACTTCTGATTCCGGTTTGTGATTCTGCATTGGTGACTTGGCTCCTGCTTGACTTCCTGGACTTTGACTTTGGACTGGCTTTGGACTCCTCTGCCTGCCCGCACCCTGAGAACATGACAGAGAGCGAGAAGGAAACAGATGACAGCGGTGATGACCAGTTGCTCATAGGCCTGATAGGAGTCCTCCAGGGGCCTCATTCGGCCCTTGGGCTGCATGTTTGATACCCCTGTCCTAAATGGTCTTGGACCATCTTGCCTTCAGGACCACTTCTCTCAGTATGACCCTTCTCGCCTCCTTAGCTCCTCATCAGAAGTCTTACAGATGCCTAGCCTGTGAATTGCCCAGCTGTCAACCACCAGGGCAAGGACAGTTTCAGTGGTTGCCCCTTCACTCTATGAACATATGAACATATGATGCTGCCTTCTACTGAATCAGACCCTTGGTCCATCAAAGTCAGTATTGTCTTCTCTAGAATCAGCTCCGCAGGAAGTTGGTGCACTGCGGGATCTTTCTTCAACACATGTGTCTTTCTCAGCTCAAACACTGTGGAATGTTTTCTTCACATCATTGAAACAGGAGGTTTCCAAGAATAATTTAAATTGCTAGTTTTTATTTGTAAGGCCTTTAGTAGTTCAGTACTTGAAGGACTGCATCCTCCCACCTTGTCTCACCTACCAGTTAAGATCCTGTTCTCAAGTACCGCTATCTGTGCCCCACCTGCAAAGATAAAGCAAGTGGTGACCAGAGGCAGGACTTTTTGAGTGGTGGCACATCACTTTTGTAGGTGGGTGTCCCCCTTGAAGTTCTCCTGGCACCTACCTCACTTTCTGTTACGCACCAAGTCAAAATGTTTCTTTTTGCCCCAGTTTCTTCATCTGTAGATTTTTTTTTGTCTTCTCCTAGCTGTTTTATTGACATCATTTGGGCTGTTCTGACCATTTTATGTTTGTTCATGCTATAGCTTGACATTATTAGCATGTTTTGCTGACTTGTTTTTTACTTACTTATGTTGTTGGCTTGGCTTGTTTTTATTTGTGTGATTTGTTTTCTGTTGACTTATTTTTAATATCTTGGTTGGGGTTTTGTATGGTTTTAGTTTAGTGAGCCTCTTAGAGCAGATGGTATACATATTTTATAAACAAATAAGCCACTGAAATAAACTCCAGAGGCTTCACATTTGTGTCTTAAGGGGGTATCCATTCAGATGCAGCTGTAATATTTGCCTTGCAATCTCTGATTCTTTGATTCCCTCCCATGGGAGTCATTTTGTAGTCACACTTGTTCCCTACCCTCAAAATTCCAATAGCTCCTACTGGATCAATAAGACTGGGGGTCCCTTTACTGGGGATTATCTGTGCTCATGCTTCAAATCCTCTTTGGATGTAGAAGAGAGAGATGCATTGGGGAAGAACTCTGGCTCCTCAGATTTAAACACTTGAAGTTTTGCCCTACTTTGGCCCACTGTCACGTGCCTTACAGCTCTTCAGCATCTCTAATTCCCAGCTTCTTCCATTGTTCTGAAGTAAGCTGAACTGATGAATCTGAAGTATAATTGCCTGTAGTCTTGGTCAGGGGTGGAATTCTAGCTGGAGCTCCTTTGCATATTAGGCCACACACCCCTGATGTAGCCAATCCTCCAAGAGCTTACAAGGCTGTTTTTATATGTGGCCTAATATGCAAAGGAGCTCCTGCTAGAATTCCACCCCTGTTCTTGGCAATGAGTTTTCCCCCTGATTGGTCATTAATAGACTTCAAAGACACTAGATATCACCTTAGTGGTTCAGGGTATGGCCTGTTCCTTACTACTTTCTGAAACAAAGAGCAAGCCCACTCACTTAGGGTTCCTTCTGCTCCCATCATCCCTGAATGCATACTTCTCCTCATTTTCCTTTAAATCAGAGGCTGCTGAATGCGCTTGCGTGGGAAGTTCCAGATTTAAAAAAACCAAAACAAAAGAAACTGTGCTTTCCTAGCAGGCTGCTTTGGCAAGTGAAAGTCCTTTCTGTTCCTGCTTTTTCTTGGCTCAGCCAGGTGCAGCTGTGCTCATCCGTGCTTTTCAGAGGGCAGTGGCTTCCTCTGCAGACAGCTGAATGTCCTTTGCCAGTGCAGCAGCTGTACAGGGAGAGGGTGGGACTGCACTTTCCAGGGAAGAAGAATAAGGGAAGGCCATCACCTTCGTGCCTAGAGGTCATTGTTGGACACAGAAGGCTTAGCTTGATGGATCCGGGTCTGACCCAGCCAGGATTTTCTGATGTTCTTTGGTAAAAACCAAATCCAGTGGACACTGCTCTGTAGAGATTTATTTTCCTTCTTGAAAACCTGTTCCAACAAAAATAATTCTTCCCTAATACATTTCTCCTTTCAAAAAATCTGATTGATTCCCTCCCCTGCATTATTTTCCCATTGGGTTCCCTTCAAACAGAATTGCTCCCAAAAGTCCATGCTTCCAAGCAGGACACTTCATTGATGACCTTCCCTTGTTTGTCCCTAGCACTGGTTGGATCCAGCCAGTTTTTTCACTCAGTTTCCCTCTGTACTGCAGCCCCAATCCCACATGATGTTTGTATATGCAGGTCCCATAATTTTCAATATAGGCTTTTTGGATGGTCAGACGGAACACCTCCTTTCAGTTACTGCAGCAGAAAAAAATGGTTAGATCCAACATCACCATCTCTTAACATGGAGGATCCATTTTGCTATAACAGGTGTGTAGAGACCTGCCCTCCATGCCTTAGCTAAAGCCATTGGAGGTAGCTACTGTTACCATACTTTACAGGAGTGAACTCCAGACACTGAATTATAAAATTTTTGAAGAAGTACTACGTGCAACACTGCTTTATGAGGCTGCCAGAATCTGCTGCTCTCTCTCTCTATAGATGCAAAGACAAAGTTGGTTTCCACATATCCTTTCTGCTATCCAGGGCTTTGTGAGGCTGCCGGGATCTGCTGCTCTCTCTGTAGATGCAAAGACAAGGTTGGTTTCACAGATCTTTCCTGCTATTTAGGGCTTTTTCTTCTGGTGCGAGGCAGCTTCCCGAAACAAGAGGGCTGTTGTGTCAAGGGAAGGTGACTTGTACTGGAAGAGAGCATCACTGGTAGTAGAATGAAGCAATCTGCGACATCCAACCAATGGTAAATATTGAGAGTAATTCAGATTATGACATACTCTGACATTGCAACATTGAGGCAGGAGAATGTTAAATGGAGCTCAGATTCTTCTCTGCCTCGTACTTTCTTTGTTGCCTCTATGGTGTTGTTTCCATTTAGAATGGCTCTCTGTTTCCTACAGTGGCCAGCCATAGACTTCTAGAAAGCTTACAATCATGGCAAGAGGGCAATGGTGTCCTCTGTCTACTTGCGATGGACAGCAGGCAACTGCTTGCTTGGAAGCAATGCTTCTTGGATGAAAGGGAGTTGACTGGCATGATCGACAGCTAATAAAACTCACTCTGATCTGGGGAAATTCTGCTGTCAAAAGGAGAGAGACAATTAGGCACCTGGGAAGTGAGTTGCTTTAAAAGTGTATGGCCCAGAGAATGATTGCTTTTGAGAGTCTCTAATGTAGGAGAGCCTACACCTGAAACAGATTTTGGTTCAGAGCCAGAGTGGTGTGACTTTGTACTTAGAAGGGGCTCTGGTCAGAGATTGTTCCCAACAAGTTAAACAGTCTCTGTGTGAAAAACAAAGAAACACGTATCTTGAGAGGAAATTGTAGTTCTCCAGTTCTAAGCTTAAGGTCCAGCATACAAAGACTGTAAGTCTAGAAGAAAAGGATTTGGTAAAGGGTTTAGAGGTGGCCTTGAAAGGTCCTAAATATCCCAAAAGACAGTTATTGCTCTTAATGAGAAGAGAATAACTATCCTGCCAGAGGAAAAGTAGAGAGACCTTAGTCTCAACAGAAGGAACAAAGTGGAGTACACTCAAGACTGTGTGATAATAATGGAGGGTGTCCTATTACAATCTAGCTTAAGTAACCTAAGACAAAACCTTTTAACCTCTGTAATACCTGTTGGGGAAGTCAAACAGCTTTATATCTAAAATCATCTTTAGTGAAGCCAGCAATCTCAAATGCAATTCTGTGTTCGTATTTAAATTTCTGCCTACATAATCCGGAACCCAAAAACCTATGTACATATTGATTCCCTTCCCTGCCCATGCATTTAAATAAACCAAATAAACCATGCCATTTTCTGAAGGGTAATTTTTAGAAGTGAATCAGTGACAGGGTGATCATTTTAGAGGGGTGATTACTAAGGTGGTTGCCTTGTCACACTACTAGTGTTCAGAGGTTTTCATCTAAACATGGAGATTTCATTTAGGAATCATATGTGGTAAGGCAGCCTTAGGTGGATGGAACAAAATTTGAGTCCAGGGGCACCTTTAAAACCAACAAAGCTTATACCCAGAATAAAACTTTGTTGGTCTTAAAGGTGCCACTGGACATAAACTTGGTCCTGCTGCTTCAGACCAACATGGCTACCCATTTATATGGGTATAGTTAGGGTGCTGTGCAACTGGGGAGATTTGTGTGAGTGGAGCTGGGAGGAGCTCTGGGAGGAGTGCCTCAAGCGGCTCAGTTTTTTGCCTTCCCCTTTTGTTTTCCTTGTTTGCTTGTGGGTCCCAGTTATGGTATTGAACATTCCATGGATCATAGGAAGTAAGGACTAGCACTGAAGCATCCTTTCTGTTAATTAAAATGACCTTCTGAGATATGATATGAAGAGCAGGTGGAGCTGAAGAGCAGCTGGAAGAACAGTTTTTTTGGGTTTTTTTTTTAAAAAACCCAGATAGATATAAATCTAGCAAACATATTATAGCAAACAATGTCTGTCAGAATTGTTATGACACACAAAGTAATGTGGATTTTTCAAAGAAAAAAACAACAGCTGGTTTAAAAATTAATTTTCAAATAAATATAATCTGCAACAGGTACATTTATAAAGGGTGAAGTAATTCTTGGCATTCTTGGATTGATACAGTCTCTGAAAAGTTAGAGGGAATATGTTTGAATCCAGGAACACAACCCAAAGTGTTGCATTTTATATTTTCTCCTGCAAGTGGATGAACAAGCATTGCAAACATGCCCTCCACCTGTAAGATCCCATTATTTGGCAGGTAACAAGGGAATAGCCAGAGCATTAAGATGAAGTCTGCACATTGAATTGAGCAGAAAACAGCTGGTGTAGAAATCAGCATGAGGATCAGAGCAATCTGGGAAAGGAATCTGAGTTCACATTAAACATTTTTGTACCCTGGCTGGGTTGAAAAGCAGGTCTGGACATTGGACATATTTGTACAAGGGAAAGTGGTCTTCTTTATCTGTCCCCTCTTAACTATCTTCAAGCAGACAGCCACATTTGAAAGAGACATTCAATGCAAACAAGTATTTGTGTCCTAGGAGTCATACTGCTTTACGGTACCATGTCTGCAGATTCGTAGGAAGAAAAGTTGATTAGAGATTAAAAACCATTTTCTGTTCTGACTCATGAAAGCTTGTGGCATGATAAATTTGTTTTTCTTGGTGGTGATCACACATACTTAATAATGCAGTTTCAATCCACTTTTAATGCACTTTCCAACTGGATTTTTCTGTGTGAACTGGCAAAATCCAGTTTGAAAGTGGATTGAAACTGCATTATTTGGCATGTGTGATTGCAGCCTTGCCAAAGACTCTGTTACTTTGGATTCAGGAGACTAATGCTGCTGCATTTGTGGAATTTTCCATGTTTCTTTCTTTGAGCATTTTTGACACAATCCAGGATTATGTCTGTCCCTTAAGGCTGTCAGCTTGGGGTTCGGAAATTCCTGGAAATTGGGGGTGGGGGGAGTGTAACCCTGGTAGGACAGGGGCTGGGGAGGGGAAGAACTTGGTTGCCAGCCTCCAGGTGGGGTTTGGAGATCTCCCGCTGTAAAAGATCAGTTATCCTGGAGAAATAGCTGCTTTTAAATGTGGACTCTATGGCATTGTACCATGCTGAGGTCCCTCCCCTCTCCAAACCCCACCCTCTCCTGCATCCATCCCCAAAGTTTCCAGGTATTTTCCAACACAGACCTGGCAACCCTAAACCTCAGTGGGACATAATGCCACAGTGTCCAGCTTCCAAAGTGGGCATTTTCTTCAGGGTAACTGATCTCTGTAACCAAGAGACCAGTTCTAGTTCTGGAGGATCTCCAGGCACCATATGGAGACAAGATTTAACACCTACAAATAAACTGTGATATAAATAATGAAATTGATTTATAAAAATCCTGTGCTATTTACTAAATAAATTCATAGAAAAATTGTCAAATTATTCACTGGTCTCCTAGTGAATGCTATCAACATTCAAAATTCATTCCACTAGTGAAAAATTCCAATTATAACATACATTTGATACAAGAATAAGGGAATCATCAAAGTCACAAAAAGTCCTATTTCAATCTTATAGAGCAGGGAGAAGTTGGACCTCCAATACCTATAGTCAGTAACCAAAATGTTATTACAATTTAACAGTTCAGTTAAGAAGAGTGTTATTGGATCTTTAAATCAGACACCTGAGACCTAATGGCTTCAATAACTATAATGACTTTTCATGTTTTCTTGTAAATTTAAATACTGTGATATGTCTCGGTTAGAATGGTTTGATGTTTCCTAAATTGTTTAATATACCTTTAAGAAGTTAAATTGTATTTTCCGGTTGAAATGCATTAACTGAGAGACTTTGATGAGAGTGCAAGCAGGGTGTGTTGCCTTTGCAAGAATAAAGAGCACTTTGAGCACTTTATGAATAATACTTTTGGAGTGGAACATTTTTTGGAGGACCAAGTCATCAAACCACAGGATTTGTGAACTGTGAGATATATGTGCTAAATGGAACTGAACTGTTAAACTGTAACAAAATTTTGGTCACTAACTGTAAGTATCGGAGGTCCGACTTCTCCAGAAATGTGGGTTTCTGTTCTATAAGATTGAAATCGGACTTTTGCAACTTTGATGATTTTCTTATTCTTGCATCAAATGCATATTGTAACTGGAATTTTTCACTAGTGGAATGAATTTTGCATGTATGCTGAGGAGACTAGTGAACAAGTTGACAATTTTTCTATGATTTTTTTTAAATAACAGGATTTCTATAAATCAATTTTGCTATTTAAATCATGGTTAATTTGTAGGTGTTAATCTAGTTGTTTCCATGATTCTCTCTGTTGTTTTGCTACCACCTGAAGGAGGAGGAGGAGGGAGACCCAAAGGAGTCTCAGAGTAGCTTACAATCTCCTTTCCCTTCTCCTCCCCACAACAGACACCCTGTGAGGTAGGTGGGACTGAGAGAGCTCTGACAGAAACTGCTCTTGAACAGAACACTCTGTTATGACTGGCCTGTGGTCACTCCAGCAGTTGCATATCTGGCAGACTGGCAACGCTGCTGTCATCTGAAAAGAGATCTTCACTCACTGGGCTTTTAAAGTTACAGAACCATAGAATCATAGAGTTGGAAGGGTCATCTAGTTCAAGCCCCCAGGCAATGCAGGAAATTTACAAATACCTCTCCCCCACATCCCCAGTGACTCCTGCTCTATGCCCATAAAATGGCAAAAAAAGCCCCCTCCAGGATCCTTGGCCAAACTGGTTTGAGTAACTAAGGACCACTTTATTTATTAAAATAACAACAAGGGCTATGAACATAACCAGCAGCATGGCAGGGCCAGGGGACGGAACATCCTTCCCCTGCCGCATGATGGGCGAGCCATCCTGCCCCTAGGTACAGCCAAATGAATGGCTCATACCCGGTCGGCTTAGCAAAGATTATGCCCTGGAGTTCCAACCCCCAGCCGCACTGCTGATGGGCAGATCAATCCATGCAAACCCAAGGCAGTCCGCTTCATCACTCAACCAATCCACACGGTCCAGGAATGATTTAACTAGACCCCGTGCCCCCAACTGGGGTGCTATTGATGCTCATAGAGCTGCATAATGCAAAACCCAGCCAACCTGAAAAGTGACCAACCTACTTAACCAGCCACACCCCAGTAAATTCCACAATTGCTTCTACAAGCAGTTCGAGGTAGGCGAAAAACACCACTTCCAACAGCCAAACCGGAAGAGGTGAAAAAATTCCTACCCTGCCCCATAATAGCAACCAGATGTCGCCCACACTACATCAAGGGCGGGAGGGTGAGCTGAGCATGAGGCGAAAACTGAGAGGAGGGAGCGGAGCCAGCCATTAAGGCATGCTGTTCCGCCCCCACCTCCCATAATGCCCTGCCCGCTCCTCCTCCTTACGAGGATGCAAAAACGGCCCCCGGAGACAAGGTTATTCAGCCTGCCTCTGGATGGGAGCCGCATTGGTTCCACAGTGGGATAAGCAGCTAGGTAAGCGCAAGCAGAGGGGGCATCCCTGAGTTCTGTCCTCAGATGTCTTCTTCTAGGAGGCAAGGCCACATATCAGCAGCAACATTTCTCTGGGGACTTGGGCACCCGTTTCTTTCAACTCAAATTGATAACAAGCCTAGCTGAGTTGAAAAGGAAAGGTTAAAGTATATTTTGTCCTGAAATATTTTGCCCAGATTCCTCAGTGGAGTCAGGGTTTCATTATCCACTCTGGCTGGTTGTGTTCAGGGACATGTTCATGTGAAAAATAACAGCACGTGTCCTGCTAACATCCAGCTGTCGCTACTTGGAAGTGATTAACATAACTGAAACAGTGAAAATATGCTGCTATGGTTGCACAGATTGCTACAGCAAATCTATGATGTCACACTGCCCATATGTTCTCTGGGTAACACATGACTGTGATCAACATGAATCCACTTAAGGACATAACATGTAACAAACCCTTCAAAACTGGCCTTTAGCTAAGAAATGTGAGAAGGAAGAGGGATGTGGTCATTACATTATCCCTGTTCAGATGTTACAACCACACCAGTGGGAGTGTGCACTACCTGTGATACTCCTGATATATGTAGTTGCCATAGCAAAACATGCAGATTTTCTGTACAGTGTACAGTTTTCAGGCATGTGAACAATTATTGTGTGTACCAAAGCTATACAGACATGGAAAATCTGTGCATTGCCCTATACATACAAATAACTCAAGTGCATCTCGTGGGTATCACATGGTTGTAATGCCCCAGATGGGGAACCAAAACAGAATATGGTTGTCAGAAATCAACATGTAAATAGATATATCCCAAATTATTGTTTAAGCTGAAAGACCATAACAGTTCAACTATTTGCAGCACATATAAAGATAACTGGAAGAATCATATGGATTGAAGAATTGTTATAAAATGCAGCAATTTTATATCATAGCAAGTATTTTCAGAACAGCATGTCACCCAGTTATCTCTCTCAGATCAGCAAGTCCCTCATTATGGCATATTGCATTTCTCTTTACAAATTATTCTCAGGTTTCTGCTGCATGGGCAAATGATAGTAAGTGGTCTGCTGGTAAGCATACTGACCTGGATCTAGCCACATGTTTCAAAGACTAAGGCAAAGGTCTCCAGCAGGAAGCTAATGAACTACCAGTAGCTCACCAGCTGCCGCTGAGTAGTTTATACACCCCTAGAAGACCCAAGGAAGAGGTTGCAAAAACATCTGCTCTAGACTTTTTTTAAAAAAGGTTTCTATTGCGTAGGATTGTGCTGCTTAGCTGATAGCTTAATTTCTTGTCTTCTTCATAGTCTGAGTTCTGTTTCTTGGACAGAGCAAAACTTGGTAACATGCTGAGGAGGGAATAGCTCAGAATATTTTTCATTATGCAAAAGTAGACAAGATTTACAACTCCAGACTTAAGGGCACTTATGTTTTCTATTGTAATTGAATAGTGGGGCTGGAAAGTGCCTTCAAATCACAGCGGACTTATGGCAACTGTGTAGGATTTTCAAGGAAAGAGATGTTCAGAGGTGGTTTGTTGTTGGCTGCCTCCATGTCATGACACTGGTATCCGTTGGTGGTCTTCCATCCAAATACTAACCAGGGTCAACCCTGCTTAGCTTTTGAGATCTGACAAGATGGAGCTAGGCTGTGTAATATAATAGGATTTAGCATTTCTTTGCCAGTCCCCCACATCAGTGGCAGCTACTGTTAGCAGGAGAAGCATATGTCAGGTCATGGAGTAAGTGTTACTACATGTTATGTAGAGGGCAGGAGAAGAACTTGACACTGGGATGCTGCTTGGGGGTCTGGTGGAAAGTTAAGTGTTTTACCAACAGGACCTTTTGTCTGAACCACAAAATACTTGATGTCATGAACACATGAAGCTGCCTTTGGAGCTAGGCACTTGGTCTGTCCAGGTCAGTAGAGTCTGCTCTTACTGACAGAGGCTCTTTAGAGTCTCAGGTCAGAATCATTCCTATCACCCTAAGCCTTTTCAATGGAATTGAACCTGTGACCTTCTGCATACAAAGCGGGGACTCTACCAGTGCGTCAAGGCCCCTCCTCAAATATCTTTAGCATCAGGTTCCGTGATAGGAGAAAGTGGTATGTAAATGCAATAAATAAATAAGAAGTCCTTGAAAACAGTGTGTTCTTCAAACCTTTTTTCAGCATTGTTTGTGTAGAAATCAAAGTCTGAGTTCAGTTATCATGGCAAAAGGAAGATGCATTACCGGGTAATGCAGAGGAAAAAGAAACACACACACGTTCTGGAAAAAAAGGAAAAAAGTCAGTCAAATGTGAAACCCACAAGTGCAAGTGGCAAAGGATCAAAGGTGATGGGGTGTGTGGGAGGAAGGTGCTGTTGATGATCCCAGACAGTCATGATGGAAAAATTCCACTTAAACCAAGCACCTGCTGCTTACGATTAGGACTTCAAAATTACTAACTCAAGCAAGTAAAAGCACTTTGCTCCGCCGTTAAAGGAATATATAAAAAAGGAACTATTCCAAAGCATCAGGAGGTGGAAAAAGTCAGGGAGAATGGGGAATTGCTTTAATGAAACTGATCTGTGCACATTTGAGATGGAATATTGCTTATGCATGGCTGGTTCCAATCTGATTCTAATTTATACTCTCAAGCTTTTTAGTTGTATTTTTGGATGCAAAGTCTTTTCTCTCTAGCAAGGGGAGGATAAGCAAAGGGGTTTTTGGATAGCGGCCTAGCCTTATACTTCATTCCTCTTCATGGGTGTGTCTGGTTCTTACATTTCAGTTTCTCTGTCTTCCTTTAGGGGCAGAGGAAGGCGATTTCTGACTCTTGCGCCTTTCATAGGATAGAATGTTTTTTTTTTAAGTCCCTGCTGGAGACTGGCAAATGTTTACAGCCGCAAGGACTTCAAATGCAGGATCTACTCTGATTTGGTTTCTGCACAGGCACCCAGGCAACTCAACATATAGGCTGCCTGGTTTACAAGGCTCACATGCCCCATATTGCTTTGATATTTCCCTGTTTAGATGAGCAGAATATCACATGACAGGGATTGGCAACAGACAACGGAAAAGCCAAACCAATTGCTTGCCTTTCATACAGCATTGGTATTGATCAAATTGTCAGTTGCGAATTCATCTGAATAGGGTCCAAATGTGGAATTTGCCCTTCCATTGTTCCCACCCAGACCCCAATGCAGAGTGTTCTTTTAAGAATTTAAAAATTAAAACAAAACAGATGATTTCCTGGAACAGGAAGCAGCAAGAGACTAGCAGCAGCTTGACAGATGGGCAGTCCAAAACCCATGATGACACTTTAGCTGCCACACTGGCAAAGAAGGGATTGCACTATTGCAAACAAAATGGCAGCCTGTGCTAAGAAAATGGTGGCACAGCAATGCATTTCCATGACACTGGATGTTTAATTGAACTTTACCTGTATCAAGAGTATTAGACCCAATAACGATCACTTACAATCAATAGAAAGTGGTCATTAAAAGGAGATGTTCACCTTTTTAGAACAGCATGATTTCTGCTATTGAACTTGAGATAAAATTGAGATAAAATTATTACATAGTGGGTCTTTTAAAAAGTGAGCAAGTAAAGAGAAAGAATATTAAAATGTTTCATTCTTGTTATAAATTTACTAGTACATCTGCCAGTTCCTTGTGATGAGTTTCCTATATCACTATCACAATGTATAAATGAGCACCTTGTTACATGAAGGTGTCTTTTAATGAAAATACCACAAACACATGCTTCACATTAAAGATAGCTATTGGTGGTGGCGGAGAAACTCACTATTTGATGGAATTTCAATATGCTATCTTGGGCTGATGGAAACTTTTAATGAGGAATATCTGGCAACATTGTCATTAGTATTTGTCCACACCAAAAATGCAAAACCACCAACACCCCAAAACTTCAGGAGCAATGCAGAACCCAGGTAGATACTGTCTTCAGTGACCAATGAGACCTTTTCTCTATGCTGATATATGAGATACTAAAATGAATGAAAGTACATTGTGCATTGAGAGCCAGTTTGGTGTAGTGGTTAAGTGCACGGACTCTTATCTGGGAGAATCGGGTTTGATTCCCCACTCCTCCACTTGCACCTGCTGACATGGCCTTGGGTCAGCCATAGCTCTGGCAGAGGTTATCCTTGAAAGGGCAGCTGCTGTGAGAGTCCTCTCAGCCCCACCCACCTCACAGGGTGTCTGTTGTGGGGGAGGGAGATAAAGGAGATTGTGAGCCGCTCTGAGACTCTTGAGTGGAGGGCGGAATATAAATCCAATGTCGTCTTCTTTTTAAAAATAACCCAATTCCAGCATCAGACAGGTCTCCTCTTCAGCATGGTGGGGGGATTGGGGGGGCATTCCAGGGGTGGGAGAGATGTCATGTGCAACATCTCTGGTGCGATGACATCAAGTGATGTCATCACGTCAGGAACTTTGCATGATGATGTCACTGTTTGGTGGTGGGCAGCTGTCCGACAGTGGACAGAAGCCCCCCAGAAGTGGGGGAACCACTGCCAGGCCCTGGAGCCTGGCAACCCTACAAATATATGGAAAAACCCAAATAAGTATTTTTTAAATAAAAACTTAGATTTCCAGCAACACTAGTCCTGTACACATGATCCTTCTGCATGTTCAGTTAGTGTGCGTAGGAGAGTGGTATGAGCATGCTGGCCCTGCCTCTTGCCTTCATGTGATTGTTGACTTATGAGCACAATGTCTACCATATGCCAAATTTGGGAAACAAGCAGCATTGCTGATTATTGGGATGGTGGTTTATGGACACACTTCCTCTGTGTGTGGACACTGTGCTCACAAGGCAGTGACCCTCCCCCGGTCACAGGGCAGAGCTGGTGCAATCATACCCATTCTTTGTGCATCAATCGACTGCCCAACTGGAATGGGTGTACAAGGTTTTTGTTATACAGTGTTGTATTTAACCCTTTTTTGTTCTGGAAACGTTGAAGGTTTCAAGGGTAAATGCAGAAGTGTACAATTAATCCTGACCAGGAGGCATCTCTTGATATTTGGGAAGTGGCAGCCACACATACCCCTTTGACTTGGTACTCTTTCATCTCAGAAATGTTCCATAAATTCCTGAAGACTGTTTAACCTTTTTTTTTTTTTTTTTTAAAAAGAAAAGATTTGGGGTCTTATATAACAAAACAATATTTTTTCTGTCTTATCTGTATTTTATATCTTATGTTTTAATGTGTTTTATGTGTCTTAACTTTATGGCTTTGTTCGGCGCCTGGGATGTTAGGGCAGAGAGGCGCCAAATAAACAGAATTTATTATGATGATGTGGAGTTCAAGTACTAGCAAAGACTCAGAGACAATTTGGTAATATAGCTGAAACTGAAATAATGTTTATCCAACCAGCTGCCCTATGAAACCTTGGAGATAAAGTAATATCAGCAGCCTGTATCACAGCAACTTGCCAAGGAAGTCAAATAGAACTATTGATGTACTAAATTTCACATATAGGAAAATGGTTGTTTGGTTATTCTTTGCATAATATGTCTCTCTCTCGGCTTGACTTCACGAACGAAGATTTAAGAAAGGTGCAGTAGTCCACGTCTGCTGCAGGCTCGCTGGTGGCTGACAAGACCAATGCGGGACAGGCAGGTCCGGCCACAGTGGCTGCAGGGAAAAGTCTGATTTGGGGTTGGTGCTGTAATATGTATTGTTTTATCATTTATTTTATTTAAAATATTTCTATACCCATCTTTCTCCTGAGGATCGCAGGGCCCAAGGAAGGTAAACAACAATATAAAAATAGATTTAAAATTTAATTGCTTTAATTTTGTTTACAGTTATTAGTTTAAAAATGAAAAAGATATAAAACAATTGAATAAAACCATAAACATTAACAAATATAAACTACATTAAAACCATATTAAAACATGTATTATATTCAAAAGAGTGTCTCTGAGAGAATTATACTTAATGCAACTAGTTTTCAAGATGTAGTGAACATATAAAGCAATTTGAAGGCAGAAATCTAAAAAGGGGGTCCGATTTCACCATTCATTTGGATCACATTCTTAAATGGAAAGTGTAGGCTTATTGTGTAGGCTTATCACTTTTTTCCCTCACTTTATGCACAAGCCATGGACTGTAGAATTTGGTTTGTCCATTCTAAAAGTGTAGTCTCTGAGATGAAAAGCTGCATAATTACATATTTATATACCTGATGGCCACTGTCTCCTGGAGTTACTCCACAGAATGCAGGTCCCCTGCATATTGAGGTCCTCAGACTGCTGCTCCTCTGTATATCTCCTGCAAACCACACATGAGTAGTGAGAAGCAGTGAGAAGTTTTACTTATCTGTTTTGGCCTTTGGGCAAGAGAGCAGTTGCAGTAGGTTCGTAGTATTTGCTTTGTATACAAATGGTAAAAGTCCTGCCCAAATCTGAAAGATCCTCGTAAGCAAGGGGCACTTGTGTACTCCACCCATGGGTCTCAGACTGAGAGGGAGGGAGATTTCCATCACCCTGGTTCTTCACCTCTCTCCTGACCCTGCTCTTCTCAGTCTCAGGAGCCAGTGCCAGTGTGTATTTTCTGACCTGTTTTCCTCTGCCTTATTAAGGGCCTGGCTTGTCATTTGGAAGTTCTACCCTATGGGGTCTGCGCAGTTCCTATGGGAAGCTGTTGCCATCCCCACATCGTAGCTGCAACTCATCTCCTTGTTTCCTCACCTCAGGTTCAAGGCTGCATCCCAGCTGCTCATCAGGTTTGTGTTGCTACTTTAGCTTATGAACACCAAGGGTAGTTCCCTGGCTTCCTTCGAAGTCAAGGAGCCTGGGGTTGCTCAGGCCCCCAACTCAAATATACAGGTGGAGGGACAAGACCATACTAGACATGATGGCATCCTTATGGTTGCTACATGGGCATGACTATCATTTCAAAGTCATTTAAAAATGCCACAAGGGGCAAATACTGATTAGCCCTGCTGTGCTGCAAACTGAGGTGCTCTTGTTCTTCCTCTGTACTTTATCAAGTTGGCTGCACCCCATCCTCCATGACTGTTTTGGCACTTGAAAACATGTGGGGGGACAATAAGAATGCTGCGCTGTGGGCTCAGTCAGGCTCTGGCCCCTTGCAGCATTTTTAAATTACTTTAAAATGGCAGCAGTGTCTTTTGGAGATCACACGTATATCTTAGCCCACACAGTCACTCCTAGAGGTCACTCCTGCCAGATCCTCAAAGAAAGAGAGTTCCAGCACCCCAAGTCATTCTGGCCAAATTTTTCTCAATTGTTGAACAGCTGTTCAGAACCAGCAGATTGATGGAACAGTAATTTTATCATCATCATCACCACAAGTTCCCTACGCTAATTCACAGCAGAGCCAATCTGTTCCTTTCTCTGTATCATTCAGCATACAAGACTGTGTTTCCTTTTCACATGATTACATAGATGCTCACTCCCTTCTGCCCAGCCCCAAGGGCTACTTGAACATCCCATTTTCTATCGTAAATAGATCCCTCTCTGAAGGGCTTTTTCCAATGCCTCTTAAAGAGGCAGTGGTCCGCCCCCTCTTGAAAAAACCAACACTGGACCCAGCCAAATTGGCAAACTACCAGCCGGTGTTGAACTTACCTTTTTTGGGTAAGATAATTGAGAAGGCAATAGCACTACAGTTGCAGAGTTTTCTGGAGGACACTTCCATCCTTGATCCCCATCAGTCCGGCTTCCGCCCAGGTCATGGGATGGAGACAGTACTGGTCGCCCTTGTGGATGATCTCCAGCAGCGTCTGGATCGAGGCAGTTCAGCGGTGCTGATGTTGTTAGACCTGTTGGCTGCATTTGACACAGTCGACCATCAGCTACTGACTCACTGTCTCGCTGATGCAGGGATTCAGGGGTTGGTCTTATAATGACTTTCCTCTTTCTTTCAAGGTCGGGGACAAGGGTGGCAATTGGGGGACAGTCATCTCAGAGACACCCACTTAACTGCGTTGTGCCTTAAGGGGTGATGCTTTCCTCGATGTTGTTTAACATTTACATGCACCCCCTTGCCCAGATTGCCCGGAGGTATGGGCTGGGTTACCATCAGTATGTGGATGACACCCAGCTCTATCTACTGATGGACGGCTAGTATGACTGTGTCCCAGAAAATTTGGACCTGGAGTTGCAAGCCATGGTGGGATGTCTCAGGCTGAGTTGACTGAAGCTGAATCTCATGAAGATGGAGGTCTTTTGCCTGAGTTGCGGCAGTCCTGGCATGGAAATCCCCCTACTGACTTTTGATGGTGTGCCACTTACAACGGCACCCAGGGTCAGAAGCTTAGGGGTGCTACTGGAGCCTTCCCTAACAAAGGAGGCCCAGATAGCAGCCACTGCCAAATCACCTTTTACCATCTTAGGCGGGTAAGGCAGTTGGTTCCCTTCCTCAAGCATAGCAACCTGGCAACTGTGATCCATGCTACGGTCACCTTGAGATTAGACTACTGTAATGCCTTCTACATGGGGCTGCCCTTGTCCTGAATCTGGAAACTGCAGCTGGTGCAGAACGTGGCAACCAGGCTGCTATTGGTGCTCTCCATGTGTGAGCACATACAGCCTGACCTGCGGACACTGCACTGGCTGCCGGTAGTATACTGGATCCGCTACAAGGTGCTGCCTATTACCTTTAAAGCCCTATATACCCGAGGACCTGCCTACCTTAGGGACCATCTCTCCCCACATGTTCCCCAGAGGGTACTCAGATCAGGGACACAAAACTTACTATCGATCCCCGGGCTGAGGGAGGCAAGACTGAAAATAACTAGAGAAAGAACCTTCTCAATTGCTGCTCCCCACTGGTGGAACCAACTGCATGAGGAGGTCTTTGCCCAGTTCTGCAAGGCCTGCAAGATAATATTATTTCAGTTAGCCTTTAACTGAGTGATGACCACTGCTGAGTTATTAGATCTAAATGAATGTTTTAAGACCATAGAATGCCATCTTTAAACTATATGGAAATTAGCACCAAATTGTTTTTAATTGTTTAATGTTTTAATCTAATGTTTAGTCTAACTGTTCTCATTGTTACTCTACTATGTATCGTGAGCCACTCTGAGCCTAAATCAAATAAACTAAACTAAGAGTTGAGCCCAACAGAGGAGATATTCATAAATGACAAGACACTGAATACTTGCACATGCAGTCCCTGATGCAGCAAATAATGTCCCTCAGTGCCATTTCAGCTTGGGAAAATGGCGTGGAGGGACCCCCCCCTTCCTCCCCACATGCACTGATTCCAATCAGTGGTGCTTCTAAATGGATTTGGGCTTCTCTGGTGCTTCTAAGTGGACTTGCTATCAGAAACTCACGGCTGCAATATTGGGTGCAAGTCCCCATGATGAACCTGTGTAACTTTTAACGTGTAGTTTGGCTCTGAGCCACAGTAATCAAAACCCAAATTCCTTACAAAGCCATAGAAAGAAAAAGAGGATTACTACTGATCATATACTACATAAAGCTGAACTGGCGATATCATCGTGGGTATTGGCCAGACTAGGGGTGTATCTTCTGAAGAAATCAAGAAAGCAAGAAGATACTATATCAATTTGGGTTCCAGCAGTCCCAAACAAGTCTCTGGGAAGTGAAAGTGAGATGGAGAAGGAAAAATCAAATCACTGTTTATTTGGTTTGTTTCTTTGTTAAAAGCCTCAACACTGATAACAGTATTTGAGTTCAACAAAATGAGCATCTAAGTCCCAAATGCTTCAGACACAAAGAATAGTGACATTTGCCAAAGCTCCAGGCAAGGATTTATCTCACAACTAAGGTAACAAAGATAAGCTTTTAAAAAAGGGTTGAGTTGCCCGTCAATGAAGATTAGAACTTCTAAACAACACAAAGTAAGAAGAGTTTGAAATGGCAATCCGTCTCAATAGTTTTGCTTTTGACAAATATTTAGGAGAGCAGTCTGAAGGAATGCAAGTAAGAGTCCCACTGATGTAGCTTTACTTCTAATGAGAGAGTGTGAGAATTTATAATGGCAGGGAGGAATTCTATCCCCGCCTGCTTTTTCCTATTGATCAGCATGCATAGCTTTTGAAGCATATGAAACCCAATGTCAAAATCCCCATTCAGCCATGAAGATCGCTGCTCTGGCAGAGCATTGTCTCCCAGCCTAACATTCATCACAAGATAGTTGTGTGGATTAATGGAATTATTACATCTGAGGATGGATATAGCACTCAGTTTCATATGACAGCCTCCATCCCATATAGCTTTTGTACATACAGTCTCAGTGTAGCATTTTGGATGATCCAATCTATATGCTGCTCCTGAGCTTTTTGGAGGAAAAGTGGTAAACCAGTATGAGTAATAATGATTCATTATGTTCTTTACACTTCAAGAACAGATCCTTAAGTCTTCGTGAGTCCATTCCAGCTTTTGCTGCGGCAACAGTTCACCTTTTGGCTTTTCAGAAACTTCAGGTGTTCCAGAATATTCCAATCACAGATGAGATTTTAAGGCTATATGTTAGGAGACCAGTCTATACAGCTGGTAACAGAGCATGTTATACTGGAATTCTGTGGATCTATCTCCCATCTTTTACCAAATCTGATTCATAATCTCTATACAAAATGTCCTTCTGGAATTTCTGCTGGAAGTAAGGAAAGCACAAGCGTAAAAGAATCCCCAAAGCCGCATAATCCGTACCTAGAAGCTTTCTGTTAGTGATTCTAGCTCAGCAAATCCATAGGCTCATTTGGATATTGTATGACAGCAGATAGAAAGAGAAGGAATTTGTATAATATACATAAACCCAGAAATTCTCTGTGAGAAAATTCAGAAGAAGGAAGGAAGGAAGGATGTGAACATTTCACTAAATGATCACTCAAGACTGCTTTTCATTTTACAATGTAAACAAGCACAAGGGCACTTTTGCAATTTAATTTCTTATCTGAACATAGATACAAAGCTCTGATTGGAATGATGAAGGCTTATATCTTTCTTTGAAGGACCCATGAATTACAGGAAATAGGGAGATTTACAGCTCTGGCTTGAAGCTAGATGTGCATATTACCTCATTTCCCAGACTGATGTAAGGGAGCACTTGCTTCCGAAGGCCTATTTGCACACACTGCCAGAGAAGCAGGAGCAAGTCTATATTGTTAGCTTGGCTGAAACTATCAGTCTAACCACCCTACATTGTGAATGGAGACTGCAGCTTCCCATTACTGCTGTTCTGTTAGGACTGATATGCTAATTCATGCACATCTTTACTCAGCACAGGTTGTAGCTCAGTGGTAAAGCATTTGTTTTGCATTCAGAAGATCACAGGTGAATCCATAGGATCTCCATTTAAGGGATCTCATGTAGCAAGTGGTGGAAAAAGTGTTTGTCAGCCATAACCCTGTACAGCCAATGCAAGTCAGAGTAGACAGTATTCATCTAGATGGATCTATAGTCTGATTCAATATAAGGCCACTTCAGATATTACATGTGAAAAACTCACAGTTGAATATATGAACTGCCTTTGCTGAAGTAAGGCGGTGATGGCAGCCAGTATGAATTTCTGATTGTTATTCTGTAAACTATGAAAGCTGTTTTTATGCATGCTAGTTGCAGTGAAGAGAAAAATACTCATGAAATGAACTCATCTTCCGTTTTGGGTAGCAGAACAGAATCGTCTTACTGCACTTGGTTCATTTTTGCTGTGTTTAGACTTTGCCTTCTGGCCAGTTCAGTATCTCAATTGAATTGATTTTTCTAGATCTGTTAAAAACTCATAATCTGTGACTGGCTCAACAAATGTAATGTATTCAAACCCGCTAAGAGACAAACAGCATCATTGTTTGTGTAATTTCAGGTGTGATGGAATATGGAAGGACTATTCAGGAAAATCAGCGCAGTAAGAGACCATACATACTCTCTCAGTGCTTGCGGTCTCTTGCTGTAATGTCCAAAGCTACTCTGCACTTAATCTGCCTCTCACAGTCATTATGAAGATAAAATGAAATAACCTCATGAATGCCCATCTAAACTCTCCGAAGGATTACTTGATTAAATAAGAGCCATTGTTGGGTTCAAATCCTAATTCTTTCAGCTGTGAATCTTACTGTGTGCCCTTGAGCAAGTCATTTTTCCCCCTTCAGCCAATCAAAAGACTGCTGTGAAGATAAAATGTAAGAGGACAGGACAGCCTACTCTACCTATATCTTTGGAAGGAACCATGGTTACAAACAGAGTAGTTAATAATAGTTAAATAAAACAGCTGTATAAATAAAATGTAACATGGCTACTTATTACAGGAGGAGGACATTATATACACAATTAACCCTGACAATTATTTCCTTCCACTTGTCTTGTTTGACAGGTCCAGCTGTAAGGTACAGCCAGTTTGAAGCCTACGTAACAAAACCGCCTCCTCTTGTTGGTCAACATACAGTGGATGTATTGAAGACTGCTCTGGGATATGAGGATGATACCATTCAGGAACTGCTCAGCTCCCAAGTAATAACTCAACATGAACTCACATAAATGGATTTGGTTTCCATTTCTGATGGAGAAGAAACTTCCCTGACTCCTGCTAGGATTTCTTCCATTTTGACAACTTAATGATGATTAAGTTATCTCCTTTTTTTTTAATCTGAAGCACATGCTGCATAAAATATCAGCCTGTAAGGTTCCCCCCCCCCCCCAAGTAATCCAGTGTTGCTGCTTAAAAGGTAAAACTGTATATTTGGGTAACATTCAGTTGCCAAATTATTGTGTTGCTAATCACTTCCCAGATTGGAATTTGTGCCAGAATTGTAACTATCCCCAGCATTAGCCCTCCATAAAGACACATCAAAAGGGGCAAATACTTGTAACACTTGCATTCCTTCTTTGCTATCTGCTTCTTAAACCCTTTCTTATATGAAACCAAGATTGTGAACAGACAAATGTTCTCCGTGAATAATTTTAATAGGAGGCTGAGAGCACATTGTTAGTCTCTAATGTAAGCCATGGAGAAAGAGGCCGTTGTAAAATTAACCACTTTTAAATTGAATTAACCAGGTTCTATTTTGGAAGTGTTTGTTTTCCTATTCAATGATAATCTACAGCTGTGCTGTGGTAATGAAGCTAGAACATTGCTTTTCTCTGTTTCTGCAAAGAAGAGAACACATTTGACTCCCAAATGAGTGCTAGAAGACTCTAAGAACTGCTAAATTTTGCCATATATAAGGTTGTTTTTTGCACTTTTGTGAGCAGCTTCATCTTCCTGGAAATATGGGTTTGGATTCAGACACCAAGAATCATTAATGTTTTATGCATAATTAATGTTTGGTACGGCATATCTGATGAAAATTAAAAGCAACATTCAGTCACAATTTCCAGGTAAAATTCTAAACTCCCAATTACGACGGGGGTGGGGGGTGGGAGTAACTTAAGAACAGGGGTGGGGGGGGAGCCATGCCCTCACACACTGGTCAACCACCTGACCGGGAGAGATAACCAACATGGTACAGAAGCCAAAGCCTTCTCCTGATGTTGTCTCCTAACATGGGTGTTAGAGGTTTACTGCCTCTAGATGTGGAGGATCTCTTCATGAATTTGCCTAATCTTGTTTCAAAAGCTGTCTATGCAGGCAAGTTCCTTCTATCAAAATCCATCTATGCTGGCAAATTCGTCCAACATGGAATGCATTTACTTCATTCAAACTTAACTTGAGCGCAATTTGAATCATGCCCCATTAACATCTTCACACTCAATATGGTTCTGATCCAAGGCCCCATTGTAATCCTAATGATGTCATCAGGAGCACAAAGACCCTATGGCTCCTTATGGTAGCAGCTATGGGTGTTCTGGAGTGTGTGAACTAGAGCATCCCCTGCTACCAGGATGCATGGAAAGTGCAAATCCCAATGGCTTCCAGCTCAGTTTAGAGTTGGGAGCATTTTCAATTATATATCCTTGATTTCCCAGTGTTAATGAAGGAGCATTCAGGACAGATCTACTGAACATGTACGTACCTGATTTCCCATTCTGAGCCACAGAAGCATATCAAGAGAACATTATGAGCCAGCAAAATTCATTTATGAACCAGATTATTACAAACTTTGGTGGCATCAATACTACCAAGACATTCAATCCCAACATGCCCTCCATTGTCAGATTTTCAACAGGGCCTTTCCTTAGAAGCCTATTGGTGAATTTCAGAAGGCCTTGCCATCGTTTCGTGACTGATTGTGCGAATAAAGCTCATTGAATCGAGCCCATGATTAGCAGCATGCAATACATGAAAGCAAAACCACTTTGTGTATACAAAGCAATGTGGCATTTTTTCAGGCGGGGTGGAGGAGGAGAAGAGACCCAGGATCCTCAATCTCGGAGGCATATAATTTACATCAAAAAATACATTCTGAACCAGAGGATTCAAAACTTGTTTGTGTGTGTTTGGCTAAGGTGAAGTAATGCTCTCCTTTCCATGAAACTAAATAAAACTAACCCAAACTGACACTCAGCAAATAACGAACATATTTCACTCAAAGGATCAGAAACAGGCCTGCCATTGTAAGTGGCCTGTCACTTTGTTTCCAGTTTAACAAACAACATCCTCCATGTTAGATTTGAACTTCACAACTATAGATTACTTTCCAGGAGGGGGGAAGAAAATTATTACATAATTAAGTTGAAATAGAACTACACTGCGGTTGCTTGCATTTGAAGTTCTGTGGTGAGGGTTTCCTTTGTCAGTACATTTAGTATATCTTTGTGCATTCTCATTCTCTGATCTCTTGCTAATCTTTTTTTCCTCCCTGAACATGTGTGTGTGTGTGTGTGTGTGTGTGTACTACGATCTCAGTACCAGAGTCAATAGCACTTTGCCCAGATGCTGAACACAGTATGAGATTTCAGAAGAGACGCCTCTTAAATTCCATAGTTTGTTTCATTTGGGAAATTTATGTCACCCATTCCAGGGACCTGATCGAAGTGGCTTACAACTCAAACAACACAACCGAGCCATTAAAAGCCAGCCAAGGCATGACAAGAACATAAATAACATACTGTAGCTAAAATGACATTAAAGAGTCCTCACACCAGAAGCAAATCGTAAAACAGTTAAAAAGGACAAAAACCTCTTAATTAAAAGCCCAGGTAAAATGTAGGGTTGCTAATGCCAGCCTGAGAAATTTCTGATCAGCACCTGTGGAGGAGAGAATATGGGAAGGGATTTCAACCTAGGATCTGTGGTATACCGTGGAGTTTGCCCTCTGAAGCTGCCATTTTCTCCATGGGAACTTATCTCTTTAGTCTGGAGATCAGTCATGATTCTAAGAAAACAAGAGGCCCAACCTGGGGGTTTGACTACCCTACTAAAAATAAATGTTTTGACTAGGCTACTAAAGGAAAATAAGGCTGGCATTTGACAAGCATCAAGGCAAAGCAAGGTGCTACCCAGTGTGTTTCATTATATGTTACAATTTGGAGACATTCTTTTATACTTAACACAATGAGGTATCCCTAAGATCACTTCACCTTGCTTTGTTCTAAAGCAAGGTTAAGAGCAGGGGTGTCAAACTCATTTGTTACAAGGGCTGAATCTGACATAAATGAGACCTTGTCGGGCTGGGCCATGTGTGTCATAAAATGTAATTTCAGGTAGCGGCAATATCAATTTTAAAAAGGACACAAACATAATTAAAGGGGTTTTTTTAACAAACCAAAATAAAACATGCTTAAAGGATTAGCACTCTTGGCAATATTTTGTTAATTTAACAGTCTCTGATAACTGACATCTCTTGCTGTGAATTATTATATCAAAATCTGGAGACAATGTCTGTGTTGTAGCAATCTTGAGTATACTGTTCGGGTGTTGTTCAGGTGTGTATCTGTAAGTTGCATACCTACTTGACAGTGAGTTGCTCACAGGCCTAATAAGAGCCCTCCAGGGACCTGATATGGCCTTTGGGCCACACGTTTGACACCCCTGGTTTAGATACTGCTATGCTGTACAAAATGTTTTAGTTTCTTTGTACAATAAAGCTGTTTTAAGTTATTCTTCATTCTGGGGTCTTTCCTGCATTCTCACTTTCCTCAGTTGCATGCTCCTGTGGCTTGGGGGGGGGGTGTTGTTCTGCATATGTTTTGCTGCCTGAAGTGCTGGATTTGATGTTATAACATTTTTATGTCCAGCACAAAAAACTGAGATAGGCTGGACATAAAATTATGTTATATTGTAATATTGAGTCAACCACTAGAGGGAGCAAAACATGCATAGAACGCAGGCATCCCACAGGCATAGAACACAGGCAATAGGAACACACAAGAGAGGAATATGAGAATGCAGAAACGCTCTGGTAGTCCTTTTCTGTGGACATGATAATAGAGTACACACATACAAATATAAAATGCATTATTGTTTTTGTCAGGCTTTAATTTTGCAAAGATACACACTGTTTTTTCAATGTCGGTGTTACTTATAGCATCATCAAAAACAGGATTAACTTTTCTAATCCCATTTATTTTAATAGAATTGGAAATGTGTAACTCCATTTAGGATTGCTCTGTTAATGACTCATTCAAATTATAGGACCTTTACAGTGGAATCCTAAGATCACAGCTAGTTAAATGGAACTTCAAGGCAAGTTTGCTCAGGATTGCACAAGGTATTCAGGATTCCAAAAAGAGTCTGTAATATTCTCCTATAACTTTGTGCATTATTTGCTGGAGCTTTCCTAAATGGAAAAGTTCTTTATCAGATGCCTGAATAGAGAAGATATGTTATACATAAGCCACTGCAATATATTACACTGCACCACACCACAGAAGAATGAACTTAAGTTTATTAAACCTTAATGGAGAAAAGATATATATATATATATATATATATATATATATATATATATATATATATATATATATATATATATATATATATATATATATATATATATATATATATATATAAAATGTTAAATGATATTCATTTTTTGCTTTGACAAACTGTTACGTGAGTCTTATTAGACCCCACACACACACATGGACCTGTTAAGAAAAACAACACATTTAGCATAAAAAATATTTCCCTTCCTCAGTTTGGCTGATCTAGCTACACTGAACCCTGCTTTAGGAACCTCAAGACTAGACTACTGTAACATGCTTCACATGAGGTTGTCCTTGAAGGCAACCCTAAGACTTCAATTAGTTCAGAGTGCAGGAGTTCATTTGTTGTCTTGACCTGGCCACTTGGCCCATTCACACATCATAATGTCCTCATGGCCACCATGTTTTGTGCCTTGCAGGCACATTAATAATTGTTATTATGTTTTAATGCTGTTTTATCTTGTTCGGTCATTGTTTGACCCCAACCTGTGAGCCACCTTGAGCCTGACTTCCCTGGGGAGGGTGGGATATAAATTAAATAAATAAATAAATTTGGGTCCAGTTTTGACCATGATCCTGGCATATGTAAAGAAGGGGCTTTGGCCTCCCTCAGCCCACAGCAACATTTTCATTTTTTTGAAACCACTTCAGGGAGCTGCTGTTTGCTGCATTGTGTATATCAGGGGTGGCCAAACTGTGGCTTGGGAATCACATGTGGCTGTTTCACACATATTGTGTGACTCTCAAAGCTCACACTGCCCTATCAGCTGGCTTGGAGAAGGCATTTCTCTCTTTAAATCACTTCTCCAAGCCACACCAGCCAGTGGCTTGGAGAATGCATTTAAAGTTGCTTTCTTTCTTTCTATCCTTCCTTCCTTCCTTCCCTCCCTCGCTCCCTTCTTCACATCATCTATCTATCTATCTATCTATCTATCTATCTATCTATCTATCTATCTATCTATCTATCTATCTATCTATCTATCTATCTATCTATCTATCTATCTATCTATCATCTATCTATAAAAACTGTCCCTAGGTATTCAGGAAACCCCCACCCAGAATAGCATGGGCTGTGATACAGACTGCTGTAGGAGGAGTGATCAGTGAAAATCATCTCCTGATATAAGCTAGCTGCCTGATTCACACCTGGGAATTCTGAACACCTGGAATGGTGGTCTGCAAACCCCACTTGGCTTGTCAAAGTAAACATATGACTAATATATGAAATTACCTCTTTGCATGGGGATACTAAAGTTTCTATTTTTATATTTATGTCATTTTTGGTCATTACCATTAATCAAATGAAGGCTTGGGATTAAAAGGAGTGGGAAAACGGAGCTGCCAGTCATGGTCAAATCCAACCTTCTATTTCAGCCTTCTGCTCACAATATTCCAGGTGAAGTTTAACATAAATTAAGTAGAAATCAGTGATTTCCTCATAAAACCAAAGGAAACCTCTATAACGTGGCCAGCAATCCCAAGTGTCTCGGTGTATGTGAATATCTGTAAATTGTTAGCTACAGAAAAGCTGAATAAAACCAACTATTGCTATGCTCAGAAAACATTATGTGCTTATAATAAACACCTTCTTTAAGTCAGTAGTTACTACTTTGTTACCTCTTGCCCCCTTAAGTACCTTGCTATTCTCACAGTCATAAGCTTAGATCTAGCCAGCTCAGTTTCATCTAATTCCCTTCCATTCTACATTTTCTGCCCCATGTAGCTTTTGTACAGTTTCCATTATTTTCAACATTGCCTTTTTTGGTGGTCAAAGAGGACCATCCCTTCCTCTTCCACTAACATAAAAGCAGTTGGATCCAACCTGTAGTAGCTAAAGAGCCCCCCCACCCCCAACCAGGAAACATGATAGTTGGTATATTGAAAAAAAATCTGCCTTCTGCCAAAGGGAATTTAGTGAGGGCAGGTGCATGAAGCACTATAAATGTAGGTAGAGGACATCAGGTCAGATTAACTTTAAAAAAAAAAAAAAAACAGAGATTTTTCCATTTAAAAAGCTGTAGATCTTTCAGGGGAAGCAATCATGTCCCAAATTTTAAAGCAAGTTTCTCTAAATAGAGATTGGGTGAATTAATGTCCCAGTGGAGCTTTAAATCATTGTCCTCATTTTGCCACTAAAGAAGTCAGTTACTTTCCTGGGCTGTCATCACATCTGAAATGGAGGACTAAGCTTAGAACCCTTCTTACTGTCATCTAGGTTAATGTGGCGAGGGATTTTTACTTGCAGCCTGAAATGGCATAACCAAGGCCTCAGTTTAGCACAGAACAGAACTTAAAATACAGAGGAAGGAGAGTGCGTGTGGAATTTGAAGAAGGGATGCTATGGGTTGGATCTAGCTGGCTTTTTCATTCATTCACATGTAATTTCACTTCCCTATACAGCATCTGCCCCATGTAGCTTTTGTACATGCAGGTCCCATGATTCTGACCATAGCCTTTTTGACTGCTTAAAGAGGATGCCTATTTCTTTCTCACCAGCTGAAGAGCTGACTGAATCCAACCCTTACATCTAACATTTTAGATCCCATAAGGCAGTTGGAGAATGAGAGAGTTGGAGAATGGATGAAGAAGAGAGTGGTAGCTTGTGAAACTCTCTAGTGTGAGAAGAGTCTATACAGCGGAGTCTGTTTCAGAGCCAGTGTGTTGTGACTTTGGTGGAGACTGGCCCAGTAATCTAAACGGTCTCTCTGTATGAAACAAAGAAACACAGTTTGAGATGGAAATTAGTTTTCCAGTTCTAAGCTTAATATCCAGTGGGAAAAGACTGTCAATCTGGAAGATAAGGATTTGACAACTGGTTTGAAGTGGCATTGAAAGGTTCTAAATTCATTAAAAGGGCCTTAAAGAGAAGATAATAATGATCTTGCCAGAAAAAAACCCTAATCCTAAACTAAGGGATAAAGTACATTCTCAAGACTGTGTACATTCTCAAGACTGAGTACATTCTCAAGACTGTGTGATTAACCAGTGTGACGTTCAAAAGGCAAATTTGTCTAAATTAGGGCCTTAAAGAGAAGATAATAATGATCTTGCCAGAGAAAACCCCTAATCTTAAACTAAGGGATAAAGCTGAGTACATTCTCAAGACTGTGTGATTAACCAGTGTGACGTTCAGAAGGCAAACTAAAACAAGCAATTTCTAAGAAAAAGCACTGTAATATCTGTTATACCTTCAGTGAAAGCCAAACGGCCCTGAGTCTAAAAAGTCTCTTGTTTAGTAAGTAACATAAGATGCAGTTTTGTGATTATATGTAATGTTGTCTATCAATTTCAAATCCCAAACACTGAGTAAATATTGATTCCCTTCCCAGCCAGTTTGCCAGTTAAAACAAAAGAATGGCCAAGGGTTGGATCCAGTGATGTGCTTCTGCTGAGCAAGGAGTTTTTTGTTGGAGGAAGACTTGTTTATTCTACCAACAAGAATTTTCCAACAACATAAAGATTTTTCTTCCAAAATCTTACTGGAAGGTCTGGTTTAGTTCTCAGCTGGTATAGCTCAGTTTTGCACAGTTGAGTAAGAAATAAGTAATTTTTAAAATTGGTATTAGCAGATTGAAGTTCAGTGCCTACCCAGATTGCATACTGTTACTCAATATGTGCCCAGCCTCATTAGTTCAGACTAAAAACATCAGAAACCACAGATTTAAACCACCCATCTACTGAAACTGAGTGTAACAGTCTCAGCTGCTAGATTGTGAAAGACTTCCAGAAATTGTTCAGCCACAAATATCACTTCAATTGTACATAACGCTTTAAAATGTTAAAATTCCAATTGGATTTTAAAATTACTGCAGCACTACTCCCAATTATTATTTTTTTGGAAGAAAGTGAAAACACCAAGGGTAAAATAGTACAAACACAGTAATACCTAGCAGTTGTCTGTTGTGTGCAATATTTATTAGTAACATTCTTTGCTTTACAAAGTACTAGGAACACTGTTGGGATTCCTGAAGTGTGAAGGCAGCTTGGGATGCCATCATAAACCTATTATGTAGTAGAGAAGCCAAGTTAGTACTGAAACAAGATCTGTCCCCACAATGCATCAGATTCCATTCTCTGGTCTTCCTACTGTAGCTTTCCAGCTCTGAAATTTGATGGAAATGGACCATCATATGGAAAACAAAACATGAAATCAGATGATGTACTGTTGATAATGAGAGGATATATTTTAAGTAATTCAAGACAGAAAGCTTACATTCTGAATAAAACTTGGTCTTAAAGGTGCAACTTGATTCCTGCTTTGTTTCACTGCTTCAGACCAACACGGCTGCCCACCTGGGTCTATCTGCAAGACTCTCATAGTGTCACATAATGGCTGGCAGTGCAATCCTAACAACAATAAGAAAGGTGAATAGAGCTTACTAGGATTCTGAAATCCTAGGGTTGTTCTCTAAACTTCCTTGGTGATGCTAATGTGTTCCAAGCTGAGTTTAGCCATGTGAATAAAGTTGGCGGAAAACAGAGGAATTCCCTTGCTACCCCAATACAGCTGCACAATGTCAGCTTACCAGGTGAGTCACATGCCCAGCAGCTGCCATGCTGTCAAAATGATAACAGGATTTTGTACAGACTCGTCTCCCTTTACACCTTCAGACTAGTCGCTGTTAAGTAGACAGCCCAGTTATTTAAGCCATATTGCACACATTTAAAAATCGAATTAAGTTGTGTAATATACTTGCGGATCAGGATATCTGTCTATAGCAATCTACTGTCTACTCATGATGGACTAATATTGGATCCTGACCACAATAGGAAGCCCCAGTTCACAACTCCTTTCATCTGCAGAATCGGCACACACCCCCTTATCTGTTTTAGGCAAAAATGTTCACAAGCCACAAAGTGGCACCTATCAATTTAAAGCAGGAAATTATGTCACTCGCCTTTCCTTGGGAAGCCCTTTGTGAAGTGAGGAGAGATGGAGATCCTCCTGTGGACCAGCATCATTAAAGTCATACTTGTGAGAGGAAGTGGAATCAAAGTGCGCTTTCTTTTGGCATGCAGAGTAATTTTCCATGAGGGTTAGATGGCCCTTTAGTGGAGGGACTTTGCCTCCTTTGAAAAGACAGCATGGCCAAAATCAAGCCTGGTGAAAGCATAGCACTAATTACAATCAAATTGTAGTGATATTATTGTAGATTATACTAAAGGTTATGGTAGAAATGTGGCTCAGTGGTACAACATCTGTACTGTGTACAGAACCCAAGTTCAATCCTTGGCATTTCCAATTAAAAGGATCGAGTAGTAGGTGATGTGAAAGATCTATAATGGAGATTCTGGAAAGCTGTTGCTTGTCAGAGCAGACAAGACAAGCCCTGATGGAGTAAACCTTGGTCGTTTTCGCACTAGCGTTTACTCCGGGGTGGCATCCTGTTTACCTCCGGATCTTTTCCTGGATTTCGCACATGTTACTCCGCGGTCGCGGTTTGCTCCGGGGCTTCAGGGGTTTCACCCCGGAGTATCTTGATCCACATGCTTCCGGAGTTTCCGAAAACCTGCGGATCCACACCGGATCCACTCCGCGGAGTTTGCTGTGGGAAATTCATCCACCCCGCATCGACTGCTTTGTGGGCGGCACCCTCTGCCTTTCCATCCTCCCACTCCATCCACCCCCTTGGCCAATCATCAGCTGTTTGCGGCGCTTCCCAAAAGTGCCCGCACGGCCATTTTTTTTTAAAACTTCATATTTCTTGCGTAATAGCGATATTTCGAAATAAATAATAATAATAAAAAAACCCTGGAATAGCCTCAATTGCCACTTCACTGTTCCTGTAGTTTTACGCTGAGTAATCCAAAACCATTTTTTAGGCGGCTTTGGTATTTCTTATGTTAGAATTTTTTTTTTATTAATCATTTTAGTTGCGTTATTTCGCTGAGGCCAGGTGGTATTCATTATTTTCTATGTAAGGGGCACTTTTTTTTTAGTTAGTTTTACTTAGTTGCGTTATTTCGCAACAACGAAATTGCGCTTAAAAAAAATGATTGACACGAAGCGTCACGTGATGGTTTGCCCGCGAAAAAAGGGGGTTCTCTATTGCGTTGTTACGTAATTACGCAACTGGAATTGCGCTTAAAAAAAAAAGATTGACATGGCATCGAAGTCAATTCGATGCCAGTGCGAAAACGATTTGAGCCGGGGCTTCATGGAAAGCGACTCCGCAAAAGAGTCACTAGTGCAAAAACGAGGGAAATGGTCCGGACATAATTGCTCCGTGGAATATCAGTAGCAAACGCTAAGTGCGAAAACGACCCTTGATTGTCTGACTAAGTATAAGGCAGCTTCATGTGTTCGTATGTGTGCTTATCAGGTGCATGCGATTCCAGAGTCGCCTCTTAACTGTTCATGACTGAAGCCTGCAGAACACCTGTCCAATAGCTGGGAATGTAATGCTGTGGAGTACAGATCAGTCCCAGAGCTTAGCAGGGCAAGTGGTATGCGGAGCATGCAATGATAGCCGGACTAAACAGAACTCTGTAAAACCTGGATGCAAAACAAAGCTAACTGGCAGGGCCTAGGCTAGAGAGTGTGTAACCTGCAGCATTACTTCAGCAGTGACCTGAAATCTGTGGAGAGTTGAAAAACTGCTGCAGGGATGTGTGTATTCTAAGGGGCCGTGTTTGGTTTCTGAGGGGTGCTTTCCAGTGCAGCCAGGAAGTACATTTCACCATAGGGATGTGCTTTTCACAATGTGGCCATTCTGCATTAAGTCTAGTTGGCTTATTCCATAGATCAGTAAGTTCAGAACCAGAAATGGGACTTGCCTAAACCCCCCGATAAGCAACACAACATGAATTATGGATATTCCCAATTCATGAGTGATCCATAAACTCAGAATTATTTGCTGATGGTGCAAATAACTTAATCTAATGAATACATTGGAGAAGGCTGTGATCTGGTATCAATCAGTTCTCCAGCACCAAATAAGTAAGGCTGCCAGATAAATATTATGTGACTAATTATTCACCTAGCTCCGTTTTACACTTGTAGGGCTCTTTTACAGATAATGTTTCAAAATTGTTCACAAGGAATTCATTGCAAATATCTCATGGGTCACTTAGTTTCCTGAAAGCTGGATCACATGTTCAAAGGAGTACTGTGGAAAAGGCCAACCATTGTACTTAGTATTTACAAATATACTGCTGTGCTGAGTGAAGTGGGGGGGGGGGAATCAATGTAACTTCCCAGGCAAACAAAGTGATACACCTATAACTTCTGAGAATATGGTGGGATAGGAATGGCACAGTTTCCATATCTTCATGGGAATGGCTAGCAGTATGACCAGTCATGAATAAATTCATAGGCTGCAACTGAACATGGAGCTGAAGGAAATTTCTCACCGGCTCCATCCTTCATATTGAAGAACAGCCAGGAAAGAAGCCAGGGGGAAGCAGTCTCCTACAGTTCTATAATGATGAAAGAATCAACCAGTTACAGAGAAGAAGAGTACACAATGTTGGAAAGATGTTTCCAAATTTCCTTTGCCTTGAATATGCATCTTTATCATTCTGACAACAGGAGAGTAAGGGAACAGAGGCAAAAAGCTGTGTTCTGACATAGTGAAAAACAAAAGATAGTCCATAACAAGTGCAAACACAGGTTGTTGCTGTGGCTAGGGTTGCTAACTCTGGGTTGGGAAATCCCAGGAGGTTTGGGGGTGGAGCCAGGGGAGGCCAGGGACCTCAGTGCGGTACAATGCCATACAGTCCATCCTCCAAAGCACTCATTTCCTGTGAGGAGGGCTAATCTGTGTAGTCTAGAGATCAGTTGTGATTCTAGGAGATCTCCATACTCCATCTGGAAGTTGGCAAATCTAGTCTGTGTTAACCTCCTCCCCCTTGGTCCTCCCTCATCTTCTTCTCCTCATATGTGGAATGTAATTGAAGTCTTCTGGATTCTGGAAGCCTTGAATCAAATTCCAATTTAACATGAAGTCCAAATGCGTTTTTGGAACACTCTTCTTTTTTTTCCTACTTTGGCGTAATGCAGCAATAGTACCCTCTCCGGTTTTTTTACACATGGCTGATATATCCTCTGAAAATGTTAAGAAAGCTAGAGGATGAATAATGTGCTGTTGAGTTGTAACCCTCATCTGTGAGAATTGAGACCAACATTAGATTGATCTGTGGAGAAGACACAAAGGAGCACATGAAAAGAAGAACGGTCCTGATCTCAATTCATCCCACGCGCCCCACTCTAGATGATCTATCTATTGATAGAAGGGTGATCCCTTTACCAACCTTCGAAGGGGTGCCGTTGATGCCAGCGCCGAGGGTTAAGAGCTTGAGAGTGCTCCTGGAGTCCTCCTTAACTATGGAGACCCAAGTAGCAGCCACTGCCAGACCTGCTTTTTACCATCTTCGGCGAATATGGCAGTTGGTCCCCTATCTTGAGCACGGTGACTTAGCAAGGGTGATCCATGCCTCAGTCACCTCAAGAATAGATTAGTGTAACACCCTCTGCATGGGGCTGCCCTTGACTCAGATTCGGAAGCTGCGACTGGTGCAGAATGCTGCAGCTGAGCTACTAATGGGGCTTCCCCAGCAGGAGCACATTCAGCCTGTGCTGAGAGTACTGCACCAACTGCCTGTTGTGTACCGAATCCATTTCAAGGTCCTGTTATTAACCTTCAAAGCCCTATATGGCCTATCTATCTGCAGGACTGCCTTGCCCCGCATATTCCCCAGAGAGCACTTCGATCAAGTTCTCAAAATATTTTGGTCATCCCTGGGCTAAAAGAGGCTAGGCTAAATTCCAACAGAGTAAGAGCCTTCTTGGTGGCAGCCCCAATAATCTGGAACACCCTCCCAGAAGCCATCAGGGCCCAGCAGGACTTATCACAGTTCCTCAGGACCTGCAAGACTGAATTGTTCCAGATGGCATATGACATCTAAATGGGAGAGGGCTGCCACCTCACCAGGATCTATCTCGTATTAGTACCAACTGCCTAGAATCTGATTGCTTTGGAGAAAGGAAGACATTCTATGATCCTGCCTGGAATAGATGACGTAGCACCATTGTGATTTTATCTGATTATTTTTCTGTTTTACTGTTTTAATATTGTTTATTTTATGTTGTTAACTACCTTGAGTCTTTGTAGAATGGGCAGAATATAAATCTAACATAATAAATAAATAAATGATATTCAAATAACTGGGATCTGTTGTTTTGTATAATTATTCCCTTTTATAGTGCTCTTTAAATACCTGAACTTACCCACTTTGTCCATACCTGCTTTGATTTAGCACTGTTCTGCCCAACAAAATTTGCAGATAATACTAAATTGGGAGGGTTAGCAAATACAGTAGAAGGGAGAGACAGGATACAGATGATCTTGACAGAATGGAAAACTGGGCTAAAACAAATAAAAGGAAGTTTAACAGAAATAAATGTAAACTTCTGCATTCAAGTAGGAAAAATCAAATGCATAATTATAAACTGGGGGAGACTCTGTGAACTTAAACAGATCACGATAAGGAGAGCGGAGTAGATATTTGTGATTTTCCTGCATTGTGCAGGGGGGTGGACTAAATGACCCTGGAGATCCCTTCCAACTCTGTGATTCTAATGAAGTTTTGTTAGAATAAGAAATGTAATTATTTGGAATGGTTACAGTGGAGCATAGCTTGTGGTTCTTATTCTTGTGTGATTTGTCCAATATAAACTGCTTTAGACAAACTCTCTTTTCTGCATCTTCAGCACACTTTTGCAGAAGAAGGTCTCCTTTGGCTGAAGTGACGGACCGCCTAGTTTTTGTTTAATGGATTATCTTTGAGGCATATAGCTTAACTATTCCATCAACACATAATATTTCCCTGAGGGAGGTGAAAGTGTTTGTACCTCTTGGGGAGGGCTTTTTTGTAGCAGGAACTTATTGGCCTATTTGGCCACACTCCTCTTATGTAGCTAATCCTCCAAGAGTTTACACGGCCTACTGTAAGCTCTTGGAGTATTGGCTACATATTAGGTGTGCGGCCTAATATGCAAAGGAGTTCCTGCTACAAAAAAAAGGCCTGCTCTTGCGATATCTTACAGCCAGGGAACAGGCTTCATTGTAGAAGTTTCTTGCCTTTCTTTCTCTTCTACCAGATTAACACTCATAACATTTCCTCCGTACTGACAGTTACGTAAGATTATGACCAAGAGAAGCAGCAGTCAGAGCTTCAGACTGCTAGGAGCTCCTGCTTTTTTAATAGCCCAGAACCTATGTATAATCTTAGCAGTAAAATTATTTATATTTTAATATTGTAACAAGACCCTTCTACAGATTCTGGTTGCCTTCATAGACAAACCTCCTATTTCTTGGTGAGTAGGCAACAGATTTCACTGCTAAGCTTGAGGGTTTTGCCTTTCTCAGTTTTTGGGGTTTTTTAAAAAAATCCCACCTTTAATCAGGATTCTAGGTAAGTGCCGTCCAGTTACAACCAACTTATGGTGACCACAGCAAGAAACATTTGATCTTGACTGAAATACACAGAAAGCTGGCCCTTGTAAATGCTATTTGAATCAATGAGATTTAATTATAGTTGCTTTAATTGTTACTAATTTCAATCCATAGAGGATCCAGAAAACCTAAGTGTGCAACTGAATGCTTAAGTTCCTTCAGTTGCTATAAGACTTAAATCCGTGACCTGCCTTGGGGTTGTGATCCAGGGAAATTATTGCTTGTATGCAAGTATAATATACATGCAACAGATGTATTTCTTTATTTGCTGAGTTTCCTGTTCAGCAGATCCCACAGTGGAACTCCTGTTTGGCTCTCAAAACATGGAAGGAGGTTAAAGATCAGTCTATGAATTCTGTTGGGGACCTGCCATACGGATCAAAATCCTGAGGTGCATGTGCCCACAGCTTAACTGGGTGCGAACTGGCAGAGGGTTGTTGATTGCAGGGGAAACTTGATCCAGTTCCTACTGGCAGAAGCTTCCAGGCTGGTTTGATCCTCTCATTGCAGAGTCAGTCCCTTGTGAAATGGTTTACTGCTGCCTTGCGCTGACGACATTGCATTCCCACTGTTTGCTTTCCTATGGTGATTGCAGAAGAATGCTGAGCAACCACTGGGGTGTGTGCCAAGCTTGACTATGCAAGGTTACCCTTAACCTCTCCCTCTTTGTTTGCAGGAGTTCCTCTGGCAGCCGTCTTCCTAGGAATTAGCTTTTCATCCAAAAGAGAAAGAGAGAGAGGGCATTTGTTTTCCGTAGCAGTGCCACAACCAAATCCAAATGCAAGCAACTGGGAATTTAACCAGAAATCCAGCTTCTCTGCATGAGAAATAAGGCATCAAACACAACCCCAATTGTGTATTGACCCTGTTAAATTACCATGGTGTAGGAAGCAGGCCAAGACCTGGGGGATCCATGACTCAGGATGTTGCTGCAATCCTGGAGACAAATGTCCCACGTCATGAAGTTACCATATATGAGGTTGGTTTTTTTTTGGGGGGGGGAGGGGGGGATGGTGTTGTTGCTAGTGACCCAGAAACAGGGCAGGGCCAGTACAGAAAGCCAAACCAGAATCTGAACCAGGGATTGAATGGTTTAGCTGTTGCTCACAGAGTCTTTTCATTCGCTCTTTGAATAGATGTTGAAAACATCTCCCTTGGGGTTTTTCGTCAGCTGACGGGAGGGCTTCTTCTGTTTTCCAAATGACATTCTTATGTTCCTTTATCTTTAGTGCTCGACTAATAGACCTATTAAAACAGCCACGTAAAGGGGATGAAAAGGTGGGCAAATGGGTCTAGCCCTTCGTGTTTCAGGAAATATTAAACATCCACTTGTCTCATAAGGGGGAAAGGCTGTACTTGTTAGCTGGTTTCTGTGAATCATTGAAAAGAAGGGTAATTTAAGCACCATTTCCCAATCTTTAGCAAATTCTAATGTGGGGTAAACTGCAACCACTGCAACATGCACAACACCTGTTGTCAGCTTTACCAAATGTAGCTCCATAGAGGCCACAGTTCAGTGACAAGCACTTGGTTTACAGGTCCCCAGATTCACTCTCTGGCATTTTCTAGCTAAGATGAATATCAAGTACCAGGGATAAGTGCTTTGAAGAACAGCTGCCTATTAAGACAGTATTGTAGAAGATGAACAAACAATCTAACTCATAAGGCTGATTTTTCTACTTTTACAAATCTAGTTCTGTTGGGATTTAGGATTTGGACATATGAAGCTGCCTTATACTGAATCAGACCCTTGGTCCATCAAAGTCAGTATTGTCTACTCAGACTGGCAGTGGCTCTCCGGGGTCTCAAGCTGAGGTTTTTCACACCTATTTGCCTGGGCCCTTTTTTGGAGATGCCAGGGATTGAACCTGGGACCTTCTGCTTACCAAGCAGATGCTCTACCACAAGGTGTGTTTTAGATCTGATACAGGGAACTTAATCTGAACATTGCCCTGGGTCCTGTGGACTACCGGGGTGGGATTTAGATTAATGCTATGCATCATTTCTGGATGTACCTCTCCTAGTGTTGGACCAGACTGAATGAGAAACCATGGTCTATTTAAGCTAACAGATGAACTAACTGGACTAACTGATTTCTCTGGGCAACTGTACTAAGAGTTAGCGTCCTTCAAACTAGGATCCAAAGTTGGTTTATTAGTCCTAGCTGGTTTCATGTTACTTGTGGAAGTTATATCCTGACTTAATCCTGGCTTAACCTTTTTTGTGTCCTGCCAATGTTCTGCACCTGCTCCAAATGAGGGTGCCTGGCAAGAGTGGTTCAAAAGTCTAACCACTTTAAATCTCATTAGTAGGCTGACTGCCAACATGCTCCACCACTGCCTCTACCCTATGACTCTCCTGCCGTACGTATCTTGGGGGGAAAGTAACACCAAAGGAAACCCAGCTTTCTTAATAGCCTGTGTTTTATACTTATTCCAGTGTATATTTAGTTATGCTTTATACTTACTTATGGGTGATGGGCAGGGTTGTGTATTTCTACACATCACAGTGCCTCTACCATTCACAGATGCCAGCTAGTAGAGGTGTGGCATACAATAAATGTATGTTGTCAAGCGATCAGTACAGCAAAATGTAGATATTAAGAAGGTGGAATAAGCTACTGAATGGACCTTTGAATTTCAGGGGATGATTTATACTAGTGACCCCCACTATAGTGCCCATCAGTGCCACGGTGCCTGCCAACATATTTCCTGGTACCTACCAAGTCTGCCCAGCAATGCTTCTGATTGTCCATTGGAGTTTTTTTTTTAACATTTTATAAATAATACAAACCAATACATTTACAAATATTCACAAAACAACAAATCAGTTTACACAAAATAAATCAACTAACAGAAGACTCAAAAGTATCTGAATAACACATTAATCAAACGCAAAACTCATGAATGAATGAAATGTTATTACAGCATCCAGCCAGAGCAATCCTAACACTTCAACAAGGGACGCCAGAATAAAATACTGCACGGTATAGAATACAATATACAAATATAAAATAGATATAAGACATTAGCTTCAAAACCCCGATTTACAATTTAACAAATTAAGCTGTACTTTTCGAATACAACAACATGCCACCCAGTATTTAGCCACTGTAATAAAATGATTCTCATCAAATAACAGTTTATTACAGCAATCATAGTCTGTAATGGTGTTGTGGAAATAGCTACCAACATAGCACAAGGATCTTCACTGTGTGACTGAAGGTAAGCTGCAGAAGTAATTTCTGCGCCTGTCACCACCTCATGTGGCAGCCATTTTGGGACAGTGCCCACCATACTTGTCGGAATTCCAAATATGCCTGTAGGCTCAAACAGGTTGGGGATTCCTGACTTATACTTTTTCATGACATAGATTTCAGAGGATGATTTATACTTTTCAGGTGATTACTTATTTACATTAGACTTTTTATTAATACCCCCCCCCCCATTTTTACTCACATAGGCCCCTTATTTCATCAATACAATGATGAGTGTGTTGCTTCTATACAAGGGTTAAACAGCCTATTCTAGTTGACAAGTAAAATAGTGTAGAACTGTAACTATTTTCAGAATTGTATTGTGTCATGGGGACAGATTCAGGCCTCAGTTATAAGACAAGTAGCAGAGCAGAAAAATGAATGATTATTTTATTTCCAGGCTTAGCAATATGGAAGGGGACTGGATAGGGCTCTGGTGTATAACTTGACTGGTCAAAGAAGAAGGGGGTGGCCCAGATCCTGAAAATAATCCAAATAAGGTAAAAGGAAGAGAAGAGTAGGAAGGAGCAGCATGGAAGAAATCTTGGCCTGATCAGTAAAGTGGGACTTTGGCATGCAGTTCAAATAGTGCAAACTGATTTATCAGGACAGGCTGGAAATGGAACAGAGGCTTGTCCTTATCTGGTCACAGCTGCCGTACTTAAGTGATGGGAAATGCTAATTCAACAGGTTCTGCTTCTTAATTAATTACAAGGGGATTCTTGATGAATAGTCTGGAGCTGCGGTCATACTGGAGGCTTGGTGTGATCTGGCTGTGCTTCTATTTGTGGCAGTTTAAATACTTGTAAGGAATTTTGATCACACACCCCACTGTGAACCAGCTTCACTGCACACTGGCCCCATGGTCGATTGTTCAAATTGTTGCAGTATTTTTTTTTTTCACTCATGCACATAAGTGTATTCAAAGGTATGGCTCCTTTTTGACAGCTCTGCAGTCTCTCTGCCAAGAACTCTGGCCTCTCTCAGCCTCCTTCCCTTTGTCTCTTTTTTCTGTGGAATACCGGGGGGGGGGGTAAAGTGCAGATTTACATGTGAGTATTCCCATTGACTTTGGCGCATTTACTCTTGTGTCAATCATGGGAGGCTCTCAGACTCTGACACAGAAACAGGAGACAGGGGTTTTTAAGAGTGGTTTTGTTGCTGGAAAACAAGTCCCCTGGGGACTCCCAGTCCAGAGTGATTACTTGACCATGGTGATTGACAACGCCAGAAGCAATAATGTGCTTATGCGAATATCACTACCTAATTTTTTTTAAAGGAGAATGGGGATGGAAGGAAAGATTCAGACTTCACAGATGGCTTGACTTTGCAAGAGGGGAGTTCAGACAGCTGGAAACACGAATTGGAAATGCTGGAATCTATAAATACTGGACTTGCCTAGTGCCCAATTACTCTGTTTCCAAAGCGAGGCAAAGCTGGGCGCTGCCGGCTGGGGCACAGAAGGCAGATGTTTTTGTCTGATTGTGCTCTTTAAATCTGCATAGGTGACACGACCATATCAGTGTGAACTGCTTGTGTGACTACAGCCTGATTCCTAAGCACTGGCAAGGAAAGGCTTCTCTCTGGAATAATTTTACTCTAATTAGCATGATGGAATTAGATGCAATCATGGTTCCTCTGCTCTCTGCTGGTTATTTGTGTGATGGCCATAGATCTGTTTATTGCTTTGATGTGAAAGGTAGAGGCAAGCAGGTTTCAATGCCAAGGTGAGAAACGTGTGAGAGAAAAACAAAATGGAGGCAATCTTGTAATAATGTGTGCATTTGCTAATGTAGAAAAAGGAGGGGGTATAAATACACTGAAGAAACTGAATGCTTTGGCAAGATGGAAATGTGTACAACACTCTATACAGAAGTCAGAAATTCAGAAATGAAAAAAGGGAGGCTAATGCATCTCCTCCACTTTAGAACCAGGTCCAAATCTGGAGAAAAATTTGGATGAGGAGACATTTCAGAAGCATTCCCAGAGTGATCAGACAGAGCATACGCATTCAATTGTAGTTTACTAGCTCCAGTTGCCAGTTAGCTTCTGGACAGTGTTGGTTTGGACCTATGAATCCTTAAATGTGGTAGTATACAAGTGAGAACCATCTTATGATTTAAGGTCAGTGCGTGGGAGTATTGTACTACTATTCCTGTTTACACATGGAGATCTCTGGGGGGAAAAGTTATATTGAAGAAGATGTATATAGCTCTTTATATTCTTTTACAGAGAGCTTGAAAATGAATCCTCCAAGCTGTTGGTCTTGGTTGAAGCTTATGCAACTTTCTGTCTTTCCTTGTTTTATAAGCTGGTAGAACGAAAGTCAGGGAATGCTCCTGTAAGTACCAATTGATCTCTCCACGTTTTTTTTTTTTAATACTTTATTTGTTGATCTGGTGAAATTATGAAATTTTCACTTAATCAAATCGTTGGTACACCTAGATCAGGACTGCTACCCTTGCTGATAGCAGGTAGTAGAAAGAGGTCTTGCTTTCTGAGTGTCTTTTTATTTGGAGATGCTTGAGAAGGAACCAGGAACCTTCACCACACAAAGCACTGCACTAAATCAATCTGATTTTTCTGGCATATACAAGATGCTTTGTTTGATCAGACATAAACTCATTTGAACCCATTCCTCAATGTGGGAGTCAGTCTTTATCTGAAATATTAAATGGGAAGCCTCAAAAACTACAGTCGGGATGGTAGGAAATGGTCTTCAGCCAATAACTGCAGGAGTTAAAGGCAACTTTGGCCCAAGATTGAAGTAAGCTTGAACCAAGCAGCTGTAAGAGCTGTACTAAATTGAAGAAGGTTATAGGCCACTGGAGTAGTCTGGGAGGATGGAGGAGTGGTTTTCTAGCTCTCATACAATTAAGCATGCCATTTAAATGGAAAAGGAATTTAAGACCTCTTCTGGGAGAGATAGACAAAGGAAATTTCACATTCGTGTCTCTCACGAAAGGACTGGAGATTCAAAATGGGTCCTTTGGATCTGTAGACATAATGGAGTTTGGACAAGTTAGCTAAATAACCTTTTTAAAATTCAGCTGTTCTTAGGGAAAAGATCAAGAAACTGTATTGTTTGTAGCAGAACTGTATGTAACATGTCCAACGGTTTGCGGAAGGCACAGGAAATGAATGGTTGCAATCTGCCCTGAATTTACAGATGCACTAAACACAGAAGGGGAGTTTTGAGTGTGTACGAGTCACTTCAAGTCAAATTTATTGATGCATTTCAGATTTTTTTTTTTAAATATGACTCCTGGACAATACTTACGCAAAGCAATTCCTTCAGGAAAAATGTAGTTTGTCTTGGCAAGAATCAAGGCTTTTCATTCTGAAGGAGACAAGCTAGCTCTGCAAGTCACTTTTCATTTTCTCACTGAGCCATGAACACTGGTTACTGTACTCTTCATTATTTATTGTATTCCAGGGGCAAATAACTTTTTAATGTGCTTACCCTCTCAACAACCCTATGAGATGGGTCACTGGGAGGATCTGAAATTAAAGAGGCCACTGGACTACAGCTATCAAATGAACGGGTGGCAGGGGTGGCTTTTGAACCCTTTTCTGCTGCATCAAAGGTCAACTTTTTACAAACTTAGAATGCACTCAGCAGCATTAGCCATACATAGGGGGTTCTTTTTTTAAACACAGTTTCTTTTTATCAGTGACACATGAAGATGAAAATGGCACTGCCTCTTGAATTTGCTGTCTGAAATATCAAATCAGAGAGCCAGAGTGAGCAAGTTTGGTGTAGTGGTTAAGTACGCGGACTCTTATCTGGGAGAACCGGGTTTGAGTCCCCACTCCTCCACTTGTACCTGCTGGAATGGCCTTAGGTCAGCCATAGCTCTCGTAGGAGTAGTCCTTGAAAGGGCAGCTGCTGTAAGAGCTCTCTTAGCCCCACTTACCTTGCAGGGTGTCTGCTGGTGGCGGGGGGGAGGTAAAGGAGATTGTGACCGCTCTGAGATTCAGAGTATAGGGCGGGATATAAATCTAATTTCTCCTCCTCCTCCTCCTCGAAAAGGCTTATAGTTGTGGCAAGCTAATTTTTCCCATTTCAGGCCTGACATGGTATTTTTCCCCTTATTATAGAGGGCACAGAAGATGCTGGATGTTTTTTAGGGAAAAATAATTTGCTGCACTGCTCTCTTAAGACTATTGTGGCACTAGACTCTATGCCGATATTAACATGCCATAAAAGTAGCTTCTCTAGCTTCTCTTTAGCTTCCCTAAACACTGCAGCTATCTTGAGCTGCCATCCCTTTCCTTCCTGCTATCTTCTCAACTGGGCAGCGGAGCGGACTGGCACAGTTTGCTGTTCACCTGGATAAATGAGCATTTTCTGTTGCTTCTGCTCCCTGCCCCCCTCCTTCTGCCACGTGATCCTCAGTTGTATGGACACATGGGTATCAGAATGAGTGAACTTAGGAAAGTTATCCAGGTTCTCCAAAGAACTAAATTTATTTTATTTACATATTATACAACTTGGGTCTAGAGACCCTACCTGCAACAACTCCAGCAGCCATGTTAGCAACTAGATTTTTCCCAGACACCACCAGGAGGCAGAATGGTCTCACCTTCAAACGTTAACTCATAAGAACATAAGAGAAGCCATGTTAGATCAGGCTAATGGCCCATCCAGTCCAACACTCTGTGACACACAGTGGCAATTTTTATACACACACACACACACTGTGGCTAATAGCCACTGATGGACCTCTGCTCCATATTTTTATCTAAACCCCTCTTGAAGCTGGCTATGCTTGTGGCCGCCACCACCTCCTGTGGCAGTGAATTCCACAGGTTAATCACCCTTTGGGTGAAGAAGTACTTCCTTTTATCCGTTTTAACCTGTCTGCTCAGCAATTTCATCGAATGCCCACGAGTTCTTGTATTGTGAGAAAGGGAGAAAAGTACTTCTTTCTCTACTTTCTCCATCCCATGCATTATCTTGTAAACCTCTATCATGTCACCCCGCAGTTGACGTTTCTCCAAGCTAAAGAGCCCCAAGCGTTTCAACCTTTCTTCATAGGGAAAGTGTTCCAGCCCTTCAATCATTCTAGTTGCCCTTTTCTGGACTTTCTCCAATGCTATAATATCCTTTTTGAGGTGTGGCGACCAGAACTGCACACAGTACTCCAAATGAGACCGCACCATCGATTTATACAGGGGCATTATGATACTGGCTGATTTGTTTTCAATTCCCTTCCTAAAACTCCTTCCTGACTATATTATCCTTTGTAATTCTTTACAACATTAAGTTCTACCTGACTGTTCCCGCCGTTACATGTTTGGAATTCATTTGCATATTAGGCCACACCCCCTGATGCCAAGCCATCTGGAAGCACTCTCTTGTGCATTCCTGCTAAGAAAAAAGCCATATCTCTCCTACTTATTACCGTTCAAAGCCTGCTTATGGTGGTCTAACAACAATTTCTTCCAATCCTTTCTACACTGCAGCACTTACATGAGTTTCCTTCCTATGCATGATCACAGCTTTTGCATTTTGATGGCTTTGCAATATACCATTCTCCTTCAAGAAGTCCTTCTCATCTTTACCCCTCCCCCCAGGCATTTTTTTTGCTGCACAATCCGTCAGAACATGCAGATACTTTGGGGAAAGTCGTGCTTTGGTAGTTGCCAGACCTTAAGGCAGATCCTGCAAATTTAGGGCCCTACAATCAAGTGGATATCTGGATAGAGCGCCTGGAATTAAAGGATTTGGCAGTTTCCTGAGTTCATAACTAATGTTATTTAAAACTTCCTTTTGCCTCTTAAATAAATGAAGACTCAGTCCTGTAATTCTGAGTCACTGATGGTTGGTATTTTTTATTTTATTTTTTTTTAAAGCCCTGTATACAATGTTGGTTATTATAGTTATTTAGTGCCTTTAACAAATGCATAAATAACATCTGTTTCAAGAGGTCAGGCCATTCCATCTATAACTGAAAGATATTATACTACTCAGGCCCCCCCTTTCCTGTTAAATGTGCAGCTTTATGCTACCAACACATCCATCTACTCAACTGCTTACAAAGTTAAGTAAATTAAGTATTAAGTACCATTGTGAAAGGATTAGGTATTAAAGTAAGTATAATACTTAAAATACTTAAGTATTAAGTGCTTAAAGCTACAGCTAATTCCTGCCTTTTCAGCAAATGGCAGTTCTCTCTCCAATGGGACCCCGAGAGACCCTCTTTTGGTGTTCATTTATCAAAGATGCTGTATTTGTTTTCTGTCTATTTAGACTGTGTTGGTGCCACATTGTGGAAATCCTTGAAAATGGTTTTATCAAGATGCAGGAAGCATATGTAAATTTTCAACCTGAGAACAGGATATACTAGCCTTCACAGATTGATTGAATCAATGACCTAACAGTCTTCCCCATCCCAATGGCTCAGAATGGATAGAAAAAAAACATGCCAACAAATCTGAACTGACTCATGGCATCCCCCAATCCCAGAGCATTCCAGGCATTGCCTTCCTCCCCATAGCAACCCCAGTCTTCCTTGTACTAATCCAAGTACAAACCATGACTGACCCTGTTTAGCAGCCCAAGGTCTGACAAGGTCAGGTTAAGCTGAGCTATCCCAGCTGCTGTAGAGTAGATAACAGGATGCTAATTATTCTTCCCTATCCCTATGTGTCTCTGACTATCAAAAGTCTTATCTTATTTCCAGAAGACAGACATGCTTGGCCTTGAGCAAGTGTGCAGGAGAAGAGAATTTCTAAGTCTAGAGAAGCCACCCAGAATGCCTGTCCACTCTCTTGTACCTGATGTAATACATAGATGGTGTATTTAAGAGAGTGTGCTTGGTTATTCTTTAAATCCCAAGTGAGACAGAGAAGCGGAGATAATCTATTTAGCATAATTTTGTAAACAGTATCTCATTCCTATTCTGGATTTATTGCACAGGTTGCCTTTATGTATTCAGGCCCAATCCAAGGAGCAAGTTCATGGTCTGGAGGCTTCCTTTCATTAATTTCACCTTGCTCCCACCTAGATATGTTGCCCCATATTTAGGATTCTCAGGTCTGGATTGGATATACCTGGAAACTTTGGGGGTGGGTCCAAGAGAGGGTGGGGTTTAGGGAAAGGAGGGACCTCAGCATGGTACAATGCCATAGAGCCCACCCTTTAGAGCAGCCATTTTCTCCAGGGGAGCTGATATCTGTCGGCAGGAGATCAGCTGTAGAAGTGTGAGATCTCCAGGTCCCACCTGGGGACCCTATCCCAGCTGTCATAGATACAAAAGCTATAAGAATACGGAGTTGACCTTGTTTGTGTTAGTAGCCGCATAGTTGAATTAAGGACGCTTCCCAGATTCTCCTCTGTACATTTTTGTATTCCAAATTTCTTGGTTTCGGGAATAAAACCAAATGCATTTAGAATCGTCCATTGTTTCATTTTGTTGCTATTTTACTGCCAAATGACGCTGCAGCAAACCATGCACCCACAACACTTTATACACTGCCTATAGTTTACATAATAAACCGCCCTGAGCCCGCCTCGGTGGGGAGGGCAGGATATAAATCAAATAAATAAATAATATAAAATACATAGAATTCAATTATCATATATTATTATGGGATACTACTTATCTAAGGTTAGCCACATCTAGCTAGATTTTCCTCCTATTAATAGCCACCCAGCCATATTTTGCCACTTTAAAGATAATTTCCCCATTCCTATCAGCTAACATTATTAAAAGATAATCCCTTCTATCTTTGCCCAACAGGCTATCAATTATGGGTTTAATATATATTTCTCTGATATGAAAAAATCAATATTGTCATTGCTGAGGGAGCAGACGCCTGCTGACTGAGCTCCGTCGAAGGAGAGTACTATTGTTTGGTTTTATTTCAGTTTTAACCTTTATACTCCTATAGTAATCTTATCTGCAACCTTTTATAATGGTTGCAGAGATGGGGGAGGAGTGAGGGCTTTTAATGAGCAAACAGTAACGAGACTGCTGCTCCTCACTTCCCACGGACTTTTTGACTGCATTACATTTGGTCTCTGTTGGAGATTTTAGCCTTGAGATTTATACCTCAGCAGAAGGAAAGCCTTTACTCAAAAAAGTTGAACTATGGACTAGCTTTTCTTTTCTTTTTTAAGAATCTCAGTACCTTGTGTCTGGCTTTGCGGCTTTTAGAGTTTTTTTCTCTCACCTCCTGAGCCTAGGTCTGAATCCCGGTTCTTCATTATGGGCGTCTGCAAAAGAACTCGTGACCTTTCAGCCAGCACATAAACAAACTAAAATCAATTATTTCTATGCTTCAAGTCTACTCACACCAACCTGTGATATTCCAACTTCCAACTGCTTTACACCCCTCATAAATCTCGAGGAAGATACCAACTCCACTGACGGGAGGGAAGATAAATCTCTCCTACTGCAAAAAGGTGACAAAGACTTCGAACTTGCTACAAGTGAACATATACAGCTAATTGCTAAAACTGTTGAATCTATTTTTGAGAGACTTAGACAAATTGAAAATAAAATTGACCACTTGTCTCAGAAATTCTTGCTAAATACCAAAGTTAAAATAAACCCTGGGAAATTAGCAAGTGAAGAGGTGAAGAGCCCGAAGAAGAACATGGTACAGCAGCAGTGTGAGGAGGGAGCCCAATTAAAATTAAAGCAGCGACCTTCCAAAGTGCGTTTAACTGTTAACAAAGTGTGTTTGTAAGGGCAGAAGTTCTTATGGAACTCAATTCGATGAGCTATTTACCATCTAAAAGCCCTTCTAAGGGGGAAATCACCATCAATTGACTTAATTATGGTGGAACCTCTTACCAGCCCAAATCAGGCTCAAAGAATCTTGCTCACTTTCAGCAGTTCCAGGACCCCCAGTCTGCTGCAGTTCCAGAAAGACTTCTTTCACACCAAGGGGATTTTTCTAGCTAGGGTCTTTGTCAGTTCTCTTATAAACCCCCTGCTACCCCACTGGCAAAAAGAGGGCTCTTTGACAGAGGACATCGATTTCAAGGCAGGAATGACGAAAGCTAGAGACCAGAGTGACTTGGCTCAGGGTCCTGATTCATCTTTCTATCTGAACCCAGCTTCAGATCATCTCCTTCTTGAGAACTCCATAGAACAGAATCTAATTAACTCTTTCACAGCCCTCCCATCTACGGAGCAACTTGCAATCACAACTAAACTCAAAGTGTTGATAGACAAACTTTTGAAAACAAAAAGTGATCACACACAACAAGTATCTAATCTGCTCATGATGCCCAACACTCTTGAGAATGGTTCAGCTTTATCAGTCTCTCTAACTCCTCTCATTTCTATGGAGGTACACCAAAGGAAAACAGGAGTAAACCACTCACCCTCCCAACAAGTGAATCCTGAAGAGAAGACTGATTTAATTTCCACCATAGAAGGTAAATTGGATCTCAAAGAGAACCTAGAGTCATCAACACAAGCTGAAGTTCATATGTCTCCAGTAACGGCTGAGAACCCCCTTCTGAGCAGCAATAGTGAGATTGTGTGGCCAAATAGAAGTCAACTAATTAAGAACATCTCGAGCGGCTTGAGTAATGGATCTGTGTTTCATGATACCAATGGCACCCTTGAACAACCAACTAGAGAAGACTGACTCACCACCCCTTTCATACTCTCGCCATCCAAACCCTTCATCGTCTCCTGGAATGTGGCCGGCTGGCAGAATAAGACCAAGGATGCTGAGGTTATAAGATATCTTAAGGGGTTTGATGTTATACTACTACAGGAAACCTGGATTTCACACTAGATCCAACTAGAAGGTACAAGTCCTATTGCCTCCCAGCCTTCAGGAGTAATACAAGGGGTCGTTTTCAAGCAGGATTGTCTATACTTGTCTGCTCACATTTTGCCTTGGAACACATCACTCTAAAGGCAAACAGCTCTATGGTGCAGGTAATCAAGCTTCTCCTCAAAAAATTCTCCTTAATTATTGTAAATTTATATGTACCACCCTCGCTAGATAAGCTAACTCGTTTGCAATATTGGGAACACTTGGAATTAGAGAGGAAATTTCCAACCATAGAAGTAATTCTAGTGAGCGACTTTAATGCTAGGGTAGGAAAGGACTGTAGCATATTTTTTAAAGCTCTTGATTTTAACCAAGACGACACCCTTCCACCCATTTTCTCCTATCCAAGATACTCCAAGCATAGCCTTCTAAATTCAGCAGGCATTTGTCTTGCCAAATTCTGTACGCAGTACAACAGAATTTGGATAAATGGTTTGATTGGCTACCCAAATTCAGAAGAATTCACCTTTGTCTCCCTGAGGGGCTATAGTGTAATTGATTACATTTTAATCTCTCCTTTATTGAAACTTTATGTCAAAGATTTTACATTGGGGGATTTTATTATTAGTGATCATTTTCCCCTCATTTTGACTCTTCAAATTGGTCCTCACATTTATCCCTCCTGTAACTTGTCCTTGCAACCTTACAAGACTGACTTATTGCCCAGAATTCCATGGAACGATCGCACAGTTTTGAAAACCCAGCAGCTTTTTAGATCTGGTCCCGCTGTAGAATACAGATCTTCTTTAATATGTGCAAATGACCCTAATGTATCTGTATCAACTTACAATTCTTTAACATCTTATATCCCTGAATCACTGAGTGTCAGTTCAGGGTGCCCAAGGAGAGGTGCAACTATTCTAGTAAACTCTACACACCGATGGTTCGACAGAGAATGTAAAGAAATAAAAACTCTACTGCATAAAGTTTACAACCAATACCGCAATTCAAAGGCCCTGACCTTTCCATCACAATACTTTGAGCTTAAGACTCAGTTGCACCACCTTATCACAAAAAAGAGGCACAATTATATTAAATCAATGGGAAGAGCTATACCATTTTACTATCTTAAAAAATTCTAATAAGTTCTGGGCCATAGGGTGCATTCCGGGCCGATGACCCATCTATGTCTGCCATTTCCTCTTATGTTTAGTTTCAGCACTTCTCAGTTCTGTTCCATCAAGATTTAACTTGTGCTGAACCATCTGATTTTCCTCTAGTCGATTTACCTGACTGGCCTCCTGTCCCTCCAGAGGAAATAAAAAAATTAATTACACAACTGAAATTAGGAAAGGCTCCTGGCCCGGATGCCATTTCCTTTGAAATCTTAAAATTAGATCCAGACTGGTGGGCTTCTCCCCTTGTATCTCTGTTTACAATTGTAGATCGAACTGGCACAATTCCCTTGGCATGGTTGAATGCAATAGTGGTCCCGCTATACAAAAAAGGTGATCACACTGACCCTACCAATTACAGGCCGATTAGCCTACTCTCCATCATTGGCAAGCTTTACTCCAAACATCTATTAGTCAAGCTCAATCTCTGGATGTTGCAGGAAAAAATTCTTGGCCCTGAACAGCTGGGCTTCTGCAAAGGGAAGACCACTTTAGACCACTGCATTACCCTATCCCATCTAGTCAACAAGTACACTGTGCAAAATAACCAGAAATTATTTGTTGCTTTTTTAGATTTAAAAGGTGCATTTGATTCAGTTGACAGGGACCTCCTCTGGATTAAGCTAGATAAACTAAACATGGATAAAAGACTCCACAAGAAGTGTGTAAAAGAGATTACACACTTCTACCACCTGCCAGATCAAATGCTCATTAGCAGGCAACCTAACATCGAAGATTGCTTCCAATCAGGGTGTCAAACAGGGTTGCATTTTGGCTCTCTTCTTATTCAATCTCTTCCTTAACGACCAGGCTATTCAGCTGTCTGGTCCTGACTGCCATAGTCCAAAACTCGGTGCATTACATGTACCCTTGTTACTTTATGCTGACGATACGGTGCTGTTGTCCTGCTCGAGAGTGGGCTTAAGACGTCTGTTGTCCCGTTGTGTTCTGTATTTTACTAGTAATAAGCTCCAGCTCAATTATGAGAAGTCCAAAATCTTAGTTTTCTCAAAAAAGTGGAGACTTTGCAAATGGGTTACCGATGGTAAAGAGATAGAGCAAGTCAAGTATTTTAAATACTTAGGTGTTTATTTTCAATATAATGTGACTTGGTCTTCACTGCAAGTATGCAGTGAAGATAGCTAACATCAGTGCATCTGTCATAGCTCATTTTTTTTATGGCAGAGGTAACCAATTTGTGCCAGCTGCAATAAAAATATTCAAAGCCAAAGTGATTTCACAACTTCTGTATGGCATCCCAATCTGGATTGGATCTTATGAATGTGCTATCGAACGTGTCCAATCCAAATTCTTGCGTAAAATTCTGGGCATGCCAAAATGTGTCCCATATGCAGTTATCTGCTTAGAAACTGGCATGTCTTTAATGGTTATTAGTGCATGGCTCATGACCTTCAAATTCTGGCTACGCTTGCACTACAACTCTGAACTGGGAAGCTATATGTAATGTACTCAGTGACGAGATGTGTTGAAGGCAACATACTTTATTAGTGGGTACATCACAAGAGGGAGAATGGCGGGCTGGGTCCCGATTATGTACATGCCCCAGAACAACCCTCCGTGAGGCCAGGTCCAATCCTGGTCAGTTAAACTTCCCGTCACAGATCTTGATTGGCGGTGTGTATTAGCGAGCTACATCTGGGGACCAGTGGGGTTCCACTGGTCGCCTCTGTAGTGTGCGCTGTGCTGTACATAGGGATTAGAATGCAGGACATAACACTATATCTCTCAAATGCTCTCTGAATTTAATTTGTCAAATTGGTCAACACATATTGAGAGAAAAATAAAAGCAATGGGTTTATCCCTAGAACTATTGTCCATGCTGTCCTTCACCACCGCAGTCCAAAAAATTAAAAACAGGTTGCTAGATATTGACCTATACGTCTGGCTAAGAAAACTTGTTCCCCACTGAGTTTGAGATCTCTCTTAGTACTGGGAAAATGGCCTCATATCTATCCGTCTTGCAGGTGCCACAGCAGCGTAGAGCTTTTTCCCTTGCCAGATGCAACGGCATGCCCTCTGCCATTCTTTATGGCAAATTTAACAAGACAGCCTACTCAGTCAGATACTGTCTCTGTAAGCGAAAATGTGTGGAATCTTCTTTATTGTAATTTGTATACAGATCTTCGTCACAAGTATTTACATCCTCTTTTAGTTAGCATGGTTGATTGTTCTGATGCACTTAAGGTCTGTAGACTTTTGAACGATACTTCATCTAGTGTCACTGAGAAAGTGGCTAAGTTTCTTTATTCGGTTTTAAAGGCACGCCGGAGGAACTCATAGAAATAGTTTATGTTTATGCTTTTCCTGATGTATATGTATGCAATCGTTCCATTTTATCTTTTTTTTTAACCAATTTGCTCTGATATATATATCTATATATTTTATGCCAATAAAGGATAACTTAACTTAACTCTCTGATATGATCATATATTTTATAGTTAAAGAGAACATGCACTAGTGACTCAACACTCCCATCTCCACATTGCCATGGGCATTTTTCATATGGTATCTTCTTATAGACCCTTCCAGGACTGCAGAGGACCTCATACAGCAGTAGAGAAAATGCTTACCTATGGTCAGGATTTTCTAAGCTGTTTATATAAGGCATTGATGAGACTTCATTCATAATCTATATTCCTCCAGTAAATAGTTTTTACCTCTAGTCCGGTCATGTTCCCTTTCTACGTCAAAAATTGGTTATTTAACCAAGATCTTAACCTGTGTCATATTCATGGACAATAGATATTGTTGAGACAAACCATAACAGTCTAATTTATTCCTCTGCAATCTCAACCAGGGAGGGACAAAGTTATCATTCAAAATTGGATGTACAAGGCCATTGGCTGTAGAGGCCAATTTTAACCAGTATAATACCACCACAACCCATAATCTGGCTTCCACCATTACCATCCAGCTTCCAATTTTATAGCTGCACCAAACACATTCCTTGGTGTTTGAAGACTGTTCTTAGACATTTGGACTGTATTCTTTCAATCAGTGTCCTATTCCTGGCTTTAGATGGTGGCAGGCTAACAGTACCCTTGCAACTCACTCCGGAAGCTTTGTTTTATTTGAGGGCCTTATCTGCTGTTATCTGCTTTATAATTGGGTCAAAGTGTCACAGCTTTCTTGTTTGGAAAAGGCGCCTCCTTAATACATTTCAGTCTTTAATTTCAGGGGTTTAAGGTGCAGCTCTAGCTCTTTTTGACCACAAAGTTTAATGTTGGTACCTAAGTGTCTCATTTTACATGGCAGTTGTGCTAGCATCATTAGAAAAATTTCACAGAGATAGAGGCTGGGAAATGAAAGGATTATAGGGAATTGCTTGAATACAGAAGATGATGAAATATGTCAGAATTTTACAAATGGTGTTTCTTGATGTTTGTTCCAGAGTCCTGTTCACTGTGTGTCCCTGTCCTTTATAATTTAGTCACAGACTGTGCTCTGCAGTTAATTGCATTTCATTCATACTGAGGGCCAATTCAGATATGATCCTGTTCCAGAGCTCTCAGCAATTTCTAAAAACTCAGTTCTCAGGCATGTGGGCCCCCACACCTTAGAACTGGGTTTTTATTCTCTTAATTCCTTTAATTTATAATAAAAAAACGAAAATAAAAACAGTAACTGTAGTTTACAAAGGTTCATAAAAAGCAAACAAACAAGTAATTTCTCATTGCTGAACAGAAAAAAACCCATATCCAGTGCTTGTTAAATTGAACAGTCATTTGAAAATTACTCCTGTGAGTTCTCCGATAGTATGCCAGTTTCATCCATAAAGCTATCCAAAATATTTTATTAAGCTGTTCATTTATAGTTCTGGTTTAGAAATGAGTTCTCATTTAGAAATGAGATTTGAAAATCACTGGGAGCTCAGAATTCACCATGTACTTCTGGTTTGACCCTCAATCACTGTTTATTTTCTGTATGCTTCCAAAAAATGGGAAGGTCATCATAGGCTTCCGAATCCCCAGGTCCCAGTGGGGGATCCCTGGTTTTACAGGCTTCCCGCCGCCCCCAGCCAGCTGGTGGGGGGAAGCCCTGCCCCCACAGTCACCATGTACTTCTAGAGCTCCGGCAGGTTTACAAACCTGCAAACAGGTCCGTTTTTAAAATGTGTGCCTTTAAAGTTGAGCAGGAAGCAGGAAACAGGAAGCACTTCATGGGGAAGGGTCAGTAGCAGTTTCATCAGCACACAGACCCTGTGTTTGTTTTGCTTTCGTTTTCAGAGCAAGTAAGTGTGTGTGTGTGTGTGATAGAGAGGGAAGGGTGTAATGTACTCGATGATGAGACGTGTTGAAGGCAACATGCTTTATTAGCTGGTACATCACAAGAGGGCGAAACGCGGGCCAGGTCCCGCTTTATATACAATACCCGAAACAGCCCTCCAACTGGCCCAGTCCAATCCTGGCCAGTCAAACTTCCCGCCACAGATCTTAATTGGCGGAGTACTTTTGCGCGCTACACTGAGTAACCAGGGGACTTCCTCTGGTCACCTCTGCCGCGTCGCTGCACAGTACTTCCGGATTTCTGTGCAAGACACAACAAGGGGGCAGGGGATTCCCTGGTTTGGAGGCCCTCCCCACCTTTAGAAAGCTTTAGAATGCAGGGGGGGGGAGGGAAATGTCTACTGGACACTCTATTATTCCCTATGGAGAACAATTCCCATAGGGAATAACGGGGAATTGATCCATGGGTAACTGGGGCTCTGGGGGGAATGGTCTTTGAGGTAGAGGCACCAAATTTGCAGCATAGCATCTGATACCTTTCCTCAAAACACCCTCTAAGTTTCAAAAGGATTGGAACAATGGGTTCAATTCTATGAGCCCCCCAAAAAGGTGTCCCTATCCTTCATTATTTTTAATGAAGGGAAGGCTTTGAAAAGGTATGCAGTCCCTTTCAATGTAATGGCCAGAACTTCCTTTGGAGTTCAATTATACTTGTTCCAACCTTGCTCATGACTCCACCTCCAAAATCTCCTGGCCCCACCCTCAAAGTCTCCTGGCTCCACCACCAGAGTCCCCAGATATTTCTTGAATTGGACTAGGCAACCCTATCGCATCACAACTTTGTAGTGAATTTTATTTTTAAAGAAAAGCTAGTGGTTTAGTTTGGTTTTGGCATGGTTATTATGGATGACATAGTGAATAAGATCTAGTATACATCTCCAAGGGTTTTCTTTGGGGGAGGGCGTGATTTGGAGGTGCTGTGTCTAGGAAAAAGAACTGTGTGGCACAGAAACAGCTCCCATCTGAACAACATCCACTGGCCACAGGATGAGAGCCAAGGGCCATGAGAGCCAAGGGCCATGAGACCTTTGTCTCTTGCACTTCAACTGATGCTAAAGGGCTCCAGCCTAAGCCCAAGCCCAGGATTTTAATACCTACGAACAGAAACACATCTGAGACATGCAGCTGGCAAGATATGTCCCCAACAGTTCCCTTCCCTGTGGTCTTTCGTGCATCTGGATTGGATTTCTTAGAGCATTTTCACTGCTGTAGAGAATTCCATAACTGTAGAATAGATTCCCACCTGAAATTTCCTGTAATTCCCCTTTTAAAAATGCATCTTAAAATGAACCTCTTAAGATGCATTTCTTTCTCCTAGTTAGTTTCTGTGTGCAACATCAAATTTGATTCATGTTTTCCTTCTCTTTCTAATTTCTCTTTATTCTTCAGCAATTGTTTTTAGTTTTATTTCTTGCCCCCTTTAATATTTATAGGTTTATTTTCCACTCTGTTGTCTAAGGTTAAGGCATGCAGGCAGTTCCATTGTCCACCTTTTCTTTATTTGGATACTTGATAACAGGAATAATAATGGTTTTAATAATAGCTATTACCGTATTTTTCGGACCATAAGACGCACTTCCCCCCCAAAAAAAAAGTGGGGGGGGGGGGAAAGTGTGTGCATCTTATGGAGCGAAGGGATGATAGGATGTACCTTCCTCCGGGGGGGGGGCAATCCGTTGCCTCCGCCTCCGATCCCGGCACTTCCCCCACGCCTGCCTGCCTGGCTCCAGCTCTGCTTCCAGCAAGCGCTGGCATCGCTCCATGCAGCCCCCACCGCAAACCCAGTGTTTCGCGAGCGCCAGCTGCGGAGGGGGCAGCGTGCTTCCTCCATGCCTGTCTGCCTGGCTCCAGCTCTGACGCTTACAGCAAGCGCCAAGATCACTTCCTCCACCCTCCGATCCCGGTGCTTGCTTTAAGCATCAGAGCTGGAGCCAGGCAGACAGGCACGGAGGAAGCACTCCGCCCCCTCCGCAGCCAGCGCTCGCGAAGCGCTGGGTTTGTGGTGGGGGGCAGCGTGGAGTGATCCCAGCACTTGATGTAAGCGTCAGAGCTAGAGCCAGGCAGACAGGCACGGAGGAAGCATGCTGCCCCCTCCACAGCCGGCGCTCGCGAAGCGCTGGGTTTGCGATGGGGGCAGCGTGGAGCGATCCCAGCGCTTGCTGGAAGCAGAGCTGGAGCCAGGCAGGCGCAGGGGAAGCACCGGGATCGGAGGCGGAGGCAGTGGATCGCCCCCCAGGAGGAAGGTGCGTCCTATGGTCCGGAGTGTCTTATGGACCGAAAAATACGGTATATCATGCTTTAGTGCAGGTGATGATTTGGAGTGTGGAGCAACCTGACATAGAATGCCTGGCTGGACTTCACAAACCAGTTTACAGGTCAAATAACTTGCTAGAAGTGCGACCTTAAGCAGAGTTCCATCCTCCTAAGAACGTGGAAGTCAATGGGTGAAGCAAGGTGTAACTCTGTTTTAAAATGATGCTGTAGATCTGGTAAAAAGCAAGACTTAGGTTTGACATAACTCATACAACAGTTTAATTGATTTAAGGGTGGTAAGATTGATGGTCTGAACATGGTTTCAATTAATTAGAGCATTCCATAGTTAAGGATACATCGATCTCCAATTTTGACATATTTATTTCCTTTTCCGTTTTCCCTCTGGAATTGAACCCAACAAATGGAAACCATATAAACTAAGCTTATTATTCCTGTTTGATCCCTGAATTTGTTAAACATCATTATGCTGTATTATAATTTACCACTCATTCTCCAACAATATGTATAGACTAGTAACGTCCATTTTTTTTTCTGTCTCTGCCTTTGATTCTAATTGGTGGTTCCTGGCAACCTCACGAACCCTCTCTCTTCCTATATGTAACGGTTGAGAAAATTCTGTTTCACTGTATCTGAGGAAGGTATGAAAGCTCATACCTTGAATGAAGCTTTGTTGGTCTTAAAGGTGCCACTGAATTCAAACTTTTACTGCTTCAGACCAACACGGCTTCCTACCTGGATCTATGGGCCCATTCATTATGGATGGATAATTAAGAGTTGTAGAGCAGGTTTTAAAGGTGGTTTATTAGCCACAGTTAGTCCTAATTCTGTTTTTGTGTGATATACAAACACAGATGCCCTGGCTAAACTCTGTCTTGTTTCCCCAGCATCAATCTCCTTCACTCCCTAAGTGCAGAGACCCCTAGCTAGAACAAAGACAATGAAACCACATTATGTCAGTGAAAACCAGGATTTGAGTGATCATTTGAGAGATGAATGCAAGTTTCACAAAATTTGCATATACGATTCACACGCTGGTTGTTTGCCTTGTCTTGAATGCTGTTGGGAAGCAGTCCCTCCCTCACCCATTTCCTTACAACATTGTGGTGCTTCCATGCCCCTGCCAGGTTTCCCCTGACTTTTCTGAGGTCTTTCCCAACTCAGCTCTTTTTGGCTGCTATGTGAATAGGAAAGTCCAGATGGTTCCATAGTTGCCAATATCAGCATCATTTTCTCTGCTTCAGTCTGCCAGGGGGCACATGCCCCCACACCACTCAGGGTGCTTTTCAGGGTTATACAAATTTGTATCTGACAAATAAATATATAAATGCATATTGACAAGTCCATTAGTGAATTTTTTTAAAAAAGAAAAAAGCCCTCTGATGGTTCAGGGGAGGGGAATGGCTGATGCAGAGGACTGGGTCAGGGAAAATGTGGGGAAATTTGCCATATGGATTACCACTGTGCTGATTTGGCAGCTGCAGTAGGAAACGACCGAAAGTTGTTGTTGTGCAGAAGACACCACAGGTAAAAATAAACCATGATTCTGTGTTATGTTTGACCTGAGTCAAATACATGTGTTTTATGTTTCAAAGGGACATTTGTGGCCTGAAGGAGAGTGCTTTTTTTCTTTATTTTACCCCTAGTTTCTGTTGCATTTTAAAATGGATATTACAAGACTTCATTATTAGCAGGAAAGCTAGGTACTTGAATTAGTAGAAGGAATGATCTCATCCACAGTGGCTGCCCCTATTCAGATCAGGGATGGGGTGCATTTGGGGAGACTTTCTGGGGAGGCACTTTACAGTTCTTAGCCTCGTATTACCTGTGTTATGGGGGAGGGGGAATCAGAAGAATTCTGTCTCCTGGTCTGACACTCTAGCACCTTTAAAAGGGGGGGGGGCACTGAAATTCACCTTTTTAAAAAGTCTGCTCCTATGTGGGCATGACAAACTTTGCTATAAATGGCTTGTAAGTGTATAATTACATGATAGACCCAAATAGTTCCAAAAGACTTGCTCCAGGCTATTGTGTAAGCAATACTCCTTTGAGAAATGTATAAATACATGTAATTCAGTACATAATACACATGTTTAAAAAACTGCCTAATTACGTAGTTTCCCAGGAGACTGCAAAGGCTCCGAAAGAGCTGCTGCAGTCTATCGCATACACAATGTGTGTTTTATAACCTTCCATGAATCTCTCCCATTCTCTTTCCTTTCAGAGGGGAAAGAAATCACGGGGAAATTAAACACAAAACACCTACTGTATATTTAATGTAAAGGACAATGGACAATGTTGATCTAACTCACGTCTTGCAACAAGGAGCCTACCAAGTGACAGCTGACACTGGTTACTTAAGGCCCTACCTGGTATCCTTTCTGTCCATCGTCACTCAGCTTTTTTATGACAGCTGCTAAGCCCAAACATTCGAAAGGCGGCCATTTCTTGTCTCGTTTGACATTTATGAGCCTCCACTGTTCGGCTGCACAAGTGGTTTGCAAATGCATACAGAGATACAATAGTAATTTCTCTGCCTTCCTTTCGAGCTAGTAGATTTATTAATACTAGTCAAACCATCCTCCTGGTAGGGTCTGGAGTTCTCCCAAAATTACAGTTGATCTGCAGACTACAGAGATCAGTTCCCAGGAGGAAGCAGCTTTGGAGGGTAGTTTCTGTGGTATCACATTGTCCCTCCCTCAAACTCCACCTTCCTCAGGCACACACACCCAAATCACCAGGAATTTTCCAATCCTGAGTCGGCAAGCATAGCATAACAAGATAATTCCGGATTAGTAGCTGTGGTAGTTTGCAGCAACAAAATGAAATGAGTCTAGTGGCACTCTGAAGACTAGCAACATTGATTCCAACAGAAGCTTTTGTGAGTCAGAGCCCACTTCCTCAGATACTAGGAGGTGTATATTGATTAGATCAGGAATCCCCAATGTAGAAACCAAATGCCCCCTCCCAGCACATTTCTTGGCACCTGCCAAGCATTTTTAGAAAGTGGGTGAGGTCAGGTGGGGTAGGGTTGCCAGCTCTAGGTTGGGAAATACTTGGAGATTTTGCAGGTGGGGCCAGAGAAGGGTGGGGTTTGGGAAGGGGTGGGACTTCAATGGGATATAATGCCATAGAGTCCACTTTCCAAAGCAGTCATTTTCTCCTGGTGAACTGAACTCTTTTGCTGGGGACTAGTTGTTATCCCAGGAGAACTCCAGCCACCACCATAATGAATGAATGCCATTTGTCATGAATGAATTGTTGAGAAGCAGGGCTTTTTTTGAGCAGGAACACACAAGAATGCAGTTCCAGCTGGCTTGGTGTCAGGGGGTGTGCCCTAATGAGTTCCTGTTGGGCTTTTTCTACCAAAAAAGCCCTGTTGAGAAGTATTGCTATATGAATAGACTTTTCTTGGTTAGGTCCCTACTTTGATAAAGTTTCAAGCGAAACAAGCAAGGAGTCAACTGCTTGGCATCAGAAGAGCTTTTTTCCTCACATTTTTTTGGCATTCTGGCATGAAGAAAATGGACTCATTTGTATTTCTATGAAATTCCAGAGGTGCCCACAGGATCAAAAAGTGTGGGGACTTCTGCATTACAGTGATACTTTTATATTCACAACAGGACAGTGGGGGTAGGGTTGCCAGCGTCCCGGTGGAACTGGAGAGAAAACCCAAAGGCTCCGTGTATAACTGGGTTTTCTCTCCAGTGCAACTTTCTGTGTGACTCTTGGTTGCTATAACCTCCCAGTGGAAGCTGGATTTCTCCTGGAATTACAACTGATCTCCAGACTAAGTCAATAGTTTATTATTAATTTATTTATTTTAAACATTTATTCCTCTTTTCCTGGAGAAAATGTCTGTTTTAGAAGGTGAACTACATGGCAATATATCCTACAAAGGTCCTTCTTCTCCTTAAACCCCACTCTTCCAGGTTTAGAAGAGCTACACAGGAGGCATGCCAAGGAGCCACATGTCTCTTGAGCCACAGAGTCACATTTTTAGAATTTCGTGGAGCAGGAGCCTGATTCTTCCGCTTCTCCTTCTGACTTAAGCTTTTGAGAGCTGCTGGAAATGGAAGATCATGCCATTACTTTCAAAAATTATTTTATGGAGTCTTGGGTAGTGCCATTATGACTAAATTAAACTATTTAGAAGAACAGAACAAAGTCTGAGTCCAGTGGCAGTTTTAAGACCAACAAAGTTTAATTCTGATTATAAAGAAGAATGAAAAGGTAATTGTTTTAGAGGAAAGGGGCAATTATTTATGATAAATTATGATAAATTAGAATGATGATAATGTAGATAGATTTGCATTCTTCTTGCAGCTTCATTTGGATTCTTCTTTAGCATTCTTCTTTGTTCTTCTTTGACAGTAGCTGGTGTGGTTTAGTAGTTAGAGAACTGCACTGGGGTTACCTGGATGAGTCTGCTATAATGTTTGTGTGTCTATCATATTGTCTGTGGTTCCTTGCTACTTTGTTCTTTTTATTATTGGGGGGAATTAAAAATTTAATAAAGATATTAAAAATCCTGCAACCAGAGTAATAGGAACTGTATCTTTCCTCCCTAGCCTCTTATGGTACAGCCTTATTTATGCTAGCCCTTTCCAGTTTTTCTCTTTAGAGGAATGTTATCATGTAGTTAGCTTACGGAATGCTACTTGTACAAGGTCACTCGAATAATGTTTAATTCAGAGGCAGGAAGTTAACGCATTTTTCAAATACTTGCCTAATGCACTGAAAGAGCAACCAAATTGTCCATTAAACATGGAATGTTTTTGTACAGGAATGAAATTGAGAAAATGAGGCATGCCTAAATAAAACAATTTGGATAATTCTTTTTACAAGAATCCTCTCTCATGTACAATTTCAAATGTGGCAGTCATCTTAATAGCATGGTTCACCCCCCCTCCCTTTTCTGATGATGTCACATGCAATTCAGCTGTGCCATTTAATGAAGAATTGCTTTCACATATCAGATAGGTTCTGAGATAGCAATGGACCCATTAGCTTTGTTTTATTAGGAATCTTTGCTGTTAGATTTGTATGCTGTTAGCATTCAAATGCTATCGTATTTTGTAATAGGGTTACAATTAATCAATTAATCGGTCCTGGGTGAGTCATTATAAATAGCCAAGAGCTAATGTGGTGTAGTGATTAGAGCATTGGACTAAGATCTGGAAAAAATAGGTGTGAATTCTCATTCTGTCATGGAAACTTGCTGGGTGTCCTTTGACCAGTCATACATTCTCAGCCTAATCAACCTCACAGGATTGTTGTGAGGATAAAACAGAGGAGAGCAATGTAAGCCTGGTCGCTGTTGTGGAGAAAGACAGCAAATAAATAAATAAACCCTAGAACTGAATGTGGAATCTATCCTTGTGTCTACCTAGGTCTGAAGATTCTATAACATTGACTAACTTGACAGAAGTTGGTCCTACCAGGTTAATACTAAATCTGTTTCTTGCAGCTTTACTGTTGAATTTGGTATGAAGGGCTTTTTGAGCACGCTTCGCTGCTCAAAGTCAGATGAATATGCTATTAGGAAGGGTTTGTACATAAATCTTTAATATGAATGATGCCATAATTTATTTTTTCCCTTCCGTTCCCAATTTTGGGAACTGTGCACATCTTTAGCTTTAAAAACCCTGCTTGTGGGCAGCTAGAAACTACAGATGATTAATTGTATGGTTGATTAAGCCATCTAACAGTGCAGTTTTAAGCCAATTTCCATCAAATGTGATTCGTCCTCCAGTCCTTCACAGAAAGGGGGTGCAGTATTTTTAGTCAAATGTTGACAGCTTTAGCAGCAGGATATTTTCCTGAATATTTTTCCTAAACTTGAAAAGCCCCAAACTTTTCATGTTTTGAAGTAGTCTGGAAGTAGTACTCCGTGTGATTACAAGAACTATCAGTGTGAACTAAGTCTTGCATGAAGTACTGGTGTAAGTACTGGTGTGCCTCTATAAGCTTGGAAAGAATATTGAGGATCTGGTAGAAACTAGAGTTATTGAGAGGAACTGTGATACAGATTTCTGGAAAATTAGCAAACTCTAGTAGTCACAATAATGCCAAGCTTTCAGTGAAGCCCATGTCAAGAGTTAGTCACTCCAAGCATTCAAACATTGTGCTAATTCCAGTTATGGGGGGAGGTAGGAGGCTAAGCAGTAAAGTGAGAGCCTTGACGACCGATTTCTCACTCACCTTGTTTCAGGCTTGTTGCTCCTTTTCCTTGAGGGGCTGCTGCTGGATTTCACACAAGCTGCCTTGAGCCAGTGAGTTGTCCTGACCCTTTTCAAGTTCCCTCCGCTGCAGACAGAAACCGGTTTTCAGAGGATCCTGCCTGCTGCAGAGGAAACTTGAAGAGAGATGGAGCAACTTGCTGGTCCGGGGCAGTTTGTGTGAAATCCAGCAGCAGCCCCCCAGAGAAGAGGAGAGTGAGAGTGGTGTACGTTTAGTGGGAAATCGGTCGACATTTTCACAGTGTTGTCTAAAGTGATCCCAAGATCTCTTTCCTGGTTAGTAACTACCAGTCCAAATTTCATCCTTGTATATGAGTACTTAGCATTTTTTTTTTTGTCCCATTGTGCCATACTTTGTGCTTACTTATTAAACCACATTTGCCATGCTGCCCTCTGCTCATCTTATCTAGAAAGATGTTCTGGGACCTCTTCACAATCTACTTTGGTTTTCAAAATCCAAAGTATTTTGGCATCATCTGTAAACATGAGCACTTCGCTGCTTACCTCTTATTCTATTCATTTGTAAATGAATTTAATTTCATGGGTGGAATACCTGGAGAGCCCCACTGATTACTTACCTGCAGAGGAAGTCCACATTCTAGCCACACCATGGCTAAGGGTATTCTGGTTGGAAAAGAAAGGATCTTATGGAAGATCCACTGACCCAGATTGGGGCAGCATAAAGCAACTTAGGAAGAATGACGACATTATATAATTTTAACAAAAGCAGGATAAGTTGGCTACCTTTGGTATAAAAAGAAAATATTGAGAGTGATTAATATCATTTGGGTCTTTCTTATGACAGAATTTATATGGGAGTTCCAGGATAAACATAACACTGAGATATTTAAACTGTCCAACTTATTTGAAAATTTATCCATATTTAAACTGCCCAATTTATTTGAATGTTTCTCCATTTGCCAGGGATGTTCCTTCAAATGCCTTCACTTAGAAAATCTTAAGAACTTTGTTCTGGCAAATTAATTGTCAACAACTCCTGAATGCAAAAGACAAAAATTTTTCATGACTTTCTTCAAACAGTTCGAGGTTCAACTGAGGAGAACTAAATCATCAGCATATAAAAGCAGAAGTGTGCAAGGATTTTTTTTTAAATGGTCTATTGGACTAGAAAATATAAGTATTTCCCAGTATTCTCAAATCCTAATATTGGTTTGATTTTGGGATTCAGGAAATATTCAGGAAACCTGAATTTATTCAGTTCCATAATGGAGAATTGATCTGAGGCTCTGTAGAGGATATTTTTGAGGTAGAGGCATCAAATATACAGCATAACTGCTGTGGCCTCTCCTCAAAAAAAACCTCTCCCAAGTTTCAAAAAGATTGGATCAGGGGGTCCAATTATATGAGCCTCAAAAGAAGGTGCCCCATCCTTCCTTATTTCCGGGGGCGGGGGGGGGGGGCTCACAAGCCAACTTTAATGCAGTGAGTTCACATAGAAGGTGGATGGCCATTAAAAGCAATTTAAAGGGAATATTCCCTTTAAATGCAACAGACATTTAAAGGCAAGTATACTGAATGCACACCCTATATAAAAGCATTGGTAGAGGATGATTTGCTGAATATAGTACATGAGTATTATTTTGCACACTTGAGAATAAATTATTTATATATAAGGTTTTTAAAATGTATTTGTTTATATATAAGTTGAGTAAGTGTGGACCTAAGACTTCCTTGCTGTACATCTTTTTGATTCTTGTTGATCTCAAAGATGAATTCATATTAAAAGCTTTTAGCTGTAGTAGATTCCCAGGATATAAGTTCTTAATCCGAGCCAATAGCCGCTTAGGAATAGAGGTGGATTTCAACTTTCCTCTTAAACAAGTATGGGATACTGAATCAAAACTTGCTCAAAGATCAACAAAGGCAGCAAATACAGATTCTCCGTTAGTTTTAATACATTTATTAACAAGGACTGATAGGATCAAAGAATGCTGCATGCATTTACAGCCTTTCCAAAAGCCACACTTCTGCTGCCAACTTATGTTGTATTCTTCCATTAATCAATTGCCCATATACTTTTTAATTGCCCCGTTATATCTCACTTGGTGACCAATATATTAGTCCCTAGACTAACCATCTACGGAACTTTATTCCCGTTCACCGTTTTTTATTTTATTTTAGCCATTACAAATCCAAAGGAAGACCTGTCCCCTTATCCCATGACTGCAAAATCTTTTCAGGAGTTTTTGCATGAGTTAATTTGACAAAGTATTTTTGGAAGCCTATGTCTGTCAGTTCACCTGTAACTAGCTACATGCTTAACAAAGCTGGTGATGCAAGACTTCCCTTTAGAGAAATCATGCTAATTCTTCCACAGAAGGGCTTGTTTCTTTCTATGCTTAATAATTCTATTTGTAATAATGGTTTCCACCAATTTACCCATAACAGATTTTTCACTAATTTCTCTGTATAATTTCCTGATCTTCACCACCACCCCTTCCAGCAGCATTATGTTTGCTACTTTAGAATCCTCTGATACGAAAGCTGATTTTAGTGATAAATTGTGTAGTATTGTTAAGAGATGGATACTTTCACATTTGAGTTCCTCAGGAACCTCTGGGTGTAGGCCATTTGGACTCAGCAACTTCTTATTTCATACTAGCTTAAAACTTATCTGAGACTTTTTGCTACTGAAATCCAGCAGTAGAACCGGTCTCTTTTGTACAGTGTCAGCTTCTCCCCAGACTTTCCCAGTGTCTAACTAATCTAACATCTAGATCCATTTCAAAGAATACTACTCAGAACCTGTTGCTTAATGATATATCAGACTTGTGTGTGTTAAATGCTAAGATGCTTCCAACTGATGGCAGCGCTATGAATTAATGACCTCCAAAATGTCCTATCATTAACAGTTTTGTTCAAATGTTGCAAACTCGAGAGCGGTGGCTTCCTTGACTAGTCAGTCCATTTCATGTTGCCTTCAACTTGTCAGTCCGTCTAGTGCTGGCTTCAGCTTTTCTTAGCATTATTGTCTGTCCCAGGGAGTCTTCTCATAATGTGACCAAAGTACAGTAACCTTGATTTAGTCATTTAAGCTTCTAGAGAGAGTTTAGGCTTGCCCATATATTATATTTGTCTTTGTAAATTTTCAGATTTTATGTAAGGACTGTGTGCCAGGTTTCTTAGAAAGTTATCAGGGACTTCTCAGTGAACAGTTCACTGCTGAGTGGTGAGCTTCCCTAAAAGCCCCATGACTATATCTGATGATATGCAGCTATTGAGGAGTGCTGAGTATGTTCTAGATCTGGGGTTCCCCACAATTTTGAGCCTGTAGGCACAATTGAAATTCTGAGAGGGGGTTGTGAGTGCCACCCCAAAATGGCTGCTATAGGGGGCAGAGCTGACTGAAATACCTCTCCTCATACTTCCTGGGAAGAAGGAAAACATATAGGGGAAATAGAACCACACACTGACTAAGAAAAGCTCAAGTGCTTACTAGTCTTCCTGATCTTTCATTGGAAAACCCTTTCATTTGAGACCTTACTTTACAATGGCCTCACCAACTTTCTTCAAAGCTTGGTGGGTGCCACTGGAAGTACTGGAAGGCTTCATGGCACCCTCAGACACCACACTGGGGAACCCCGTTTTAGATCATCTTCTCAGTTCATACTGTTTGATGGTTGGGGGTGGGGTTACCTTTAAATAACTGGGGCTGTGTTCTTCGGCAAAAGAGGAAAAACAAATGACCCCTTAAAATACCCCCCAGGCATTTTTTTTTATCATCATTCATGATGAATGAATCATTTATCATTCCAGTTTATTGTAGTGTTTTGAATGGAAGACCCAGCATATGTTGACCGTTTGACTGCTTTATAGTTCAAAATATGAAATAATAAATAAGATTTTATTCCAGAGTAGCTGTGAGATCTCTCTAACGATGAACAAATGTGAAGTTTGCTGTCATCCACTGAACTGCATCTCCATTATTATTGGAACAAAACCTGCCAACAGATTTCTTCTTTGAACTTTTTATTAACTTCTTTGCAGAGAGGCTTAAATGTCATGCTGCCCAGTGTGCACTGATAGGATTATTATTCCCCAGGGCATCTATTTATGAGGTGAGAAATGCCATGGGCCTAGGCCAAGCTTTCACATTTCTTACTTCAGAGGTTGCTTCTCATATAGATGTTGGCAAGCCAACACATGCATAGTTTAAGGAGACTCTCGGAACTGAGACATCCTTGACTTGATCTCTTTACTAGTTCTTGTGTTCTGCGTTGGTTTCCTTTAGTTTTATGGGACGGTCAACCTAGACAGATAATATCCTGCAAGAGCACAGCAGATGTAATTATCCTCCTCTTGTCTTCCAGCTGAAACCAACAGTATGTTTGAAACTGGAAAGGATCAGTTATTGTAAACACTTTCCAAGTGTTCCATGTGTCTAAGAAATGCCTGAGCCGCTGTTTTCTACACTGCCTGAACTCTACAGGCACTGAGCTCAGTCCAGAGAAAGTGAAGCATGTCCAAATCCCTTTGAAATCAGTGAGATGTCAAGCTTAATAATAAGGCTTTGGATAATGAAATTAGTGCAATCCTAAACTGACTTCAATGGGTAAGACTCAATGAATGGGTAAGACTCAATTTAGGATTGCACTTTTAGCCTTTTCTTGGCATTGTCTTGCCAGTTTTTAATTTGTTTATTTTAGTAGTACCAACCTTGAGGAAATGTATTCAGTGTTCTTTATAACTATACCATCTGATAGTGTAGCCTTAAGAGCCTTTTTAAATGCCTGAGGGGAGATTAGGATATGGGAGACCCAGGTTCAAATGCCCACTCTGTCATGAAACATGCCAGGTCAGTCTTTCTAATAATCTACTTTACAGAGTTGTGAGGATAAAATGGAGGACAGCAGAATAACATACACCAACCTGACCTCCTTGGAGGATGGGCTGGACTGAAATATACTAAAATAAATAAATGGGAATTGGCGGTGATTTTATCTGCCTTAGCAAAATTTAACAAAGAGACAAATCCTGTAGCAGATTTCAGCTAACAGGAGTAACATTTTAAAGAGAATTTAAGCTGCAGTGGCATGGAAAAAGCACGGTAGTAATCTTGCTTCAGCACTACCATGGAGCAGGCTCTGAAATGTGTTCTATATTCTGCACTGTTGTTCTTGCCTCGGGTTTTTCTAAATTGGCAGTCAATCCCTGTTGCCTAGGCCACTTTAACCGTCCAAGAAATCCAAGTACTTGCTTGGGGTGCTGCAACCTGATCAGGGTGCTGGTAGCATGCCCCTGAAGTTCAGCTAGCTCTCAGGCACTGCCTGCATTAAATAGGGTTGCCAATCCCCAGTTGGAGGCAGGGGATCCTCCAGTCTTCAGGCCCTCCCCCTGCTTCAGGGTCATCAGAAAGTGGAGGGGGGGAGGGAAATGTCTGCTAGCCACTCCACTATTCCCTCTGGAGATTGATTCCCATAGGGTATAATGGAGAATTGATATGTTGGTATCTGGGGCTCCCAAGGGGGTGTTGTTTCAGGTAGAGGCACCAAATTTTCAGCATCCAGTGCCTCCCCTCAAGACACTTCCTAATTTTCAAAAAGATTGGACCAGGGAGTCCAATTCTATGAGCTCCCAAATAAGGTGCCCCTACCCTCCATTCAGTGGTGGGATTCAGCCAGTTCGCACCGGTTCTGCCAAACCGATACCTAATGTGCTATTGGTTCGGCAGAACCGTTTGTTGGCTGGGCGCCTGCTGTTAATTTTTATTACTTTTTTGTGTGAGCTTCACTCCGAGCCCCAACTTGCGGCCACCAAGTGTGCACTACGCGTGTGCCTGACGAAGCAGCTGCTTTGCCAAAGCATTCGTCATCCTCTCACACGCGCGCTTTCCTCAGACCGCTGGTTTGGCTTCGCCCTCGCCTTCCTCTCCCCCCCCACCCCATTCTCCTTCAGTGCGCGCACGCCCGACCGCATCTAGTGCGGCGCTTGGGGCACCTGCTTGTCTGGCTGCTGTTTGCTGCTGCTGCTGCCTCCGCCGCCGCCAGCGCCACGCAGGGCTGCCGAAGCTAAGACTCCTTTCCATTCACTGCCGGCTCCAGTCTCCTCCTTCCCCCGCCCACTTCCCCTCCATCACCCAACAACATAGAACCTGTTGTTAATTTATTTGAATCCCACCACTGCCTCCATTATTTCCTATGGAAGGAAGGCATTTAAAAGGAGCATGGTCAATCATGCTTGTCGCAACCTTACTCCTTGCTCCACCCCCAAAGTCCCCAGGTATTTCTTGAGTTGGACTTGGCAACCCTTGCATGAAAGGATGCATGAGGCCTAGCTTCACTGCCTCTAATGGTCCAATTAAAGTTTCAGAGGCCAAAAAACCCCACCAGTGACAGGGCTAATTTTTTATAATCTTTTCATATCTGTCAGTTCCCTTTTAACTGTGTACTGGAGAGGCCAGAATGAGCCCATCAGTTCTTTAATCCTAGTCTTGCTGCATTGTTTATTTGAGGTGCTTACTGTCTGGTTGAGTTAGGATTGCCAGGTCTGACTTATGAAATATCTGGGGACTTTGCAGGTGGAGCCAGGAAACTTTGTGGGGTGGAGCCAGGATCAAAGATGTGACAAGTGTGATTGAACTATGAAGGGAGTTCTGGCGATCACATTTAAAGAGACTGTACACCTTTTAAATGCCTCCCCTCCATTTGGAAATAATGAAAGTGGCACCTTCTTTTTGGGGTTAATAGAATTGGACCCCCTTGTCCAATCTTTTTTTAAATTTGAGGGGATGTTTTGAGGAGAGGCTCCAGATGCTAAGCTAAAAATTCGGTGCATGTACCTCAAAAAACAGCCCCCCAATTCACTATTATACCTTATGGGAATTGGTCTCCATAGGGTATGATGGAGACATTTCCCTCCTGCCCCTCTTTCTGATAACCCTGAAGCAGGGGGAGGACCTCCAAACTGGGGGATCCCCTACCCTCAACTGGGAATTGGCAATCCTAGGTTGAGTTGTTTTTAAAAATTTGTAATCCACCTTGACTCTCAGCAAGAAAAGCAGAGTAGAAATGAGTGAATACGTATCTTCAGGCAGAAGCAGACTGGTTTAATGTGATTGCCAGGAAGGGCACACACAGCTTGTTAAGCTCTAGAATTTAGTCATCCTACAAAGTAGGAAACTAAGGATCAGGTTGAGTGTCTGTGCGTGTTACTAGTGCCAGAAAAATCCAGCTAAGGTTTGAGAAACCTGAGAGAAACTTGTTACACTCTCGCACAGTAGATGGAAAGCTTCTGGCTATCTTTCACTTTTTGAAGAAATATACTTTAAAATGAAACTGTTTCCCCATGCTAGGTCTCACATGTTGCTGCAAATATATAGACTTTAATATTTAACTTTATTATTTTCATTACTTCTGGTCTTCGTCTTGGTTTTCATGAGTGGACAAGGTTATTCCATCTTGACTACCAAGGCAGAGGAAAGGTGAAATGTATCTTTGCAACACTATGGAAGGTGGGAATGTACATTTAAATATCAATATAACTTACCTCACTGGTATTTCTAGGCCTCTTCCTAGATAATTCTCCGGCCACTTGGTTATTTAAGGCTACCCTGTGACGTGGGCTTGTGGTCAGAGTTAATCTTCAGATTTCCAAAAACAAAATCCACACAACCACAAAGAATGTGCAGGCAGGACTAGATGTCTCCTAGGTGACCTGCAGTACTGCAGCCCATAGCCACCTAAGTAAAGGTATAGACTCCATTGGTCCCATTCTCCCAAGCACACACAGTCATGTAAGCCAAAATGCCCTCAAAACGAGGTTGGGGAATTATCAGGTGGGCACCTGGCTCACTGAGGATCTTTTACCTGTGTATACAAGATTAACCGTCCAGAAAAGTAATGCTTAAGAATATTGGGACTCTAATTAAGTAAAATCAGTTAAAATTTATTAAGAAAAATATAGGCTTCCATACAAGATAAAATACTCATAAAATCACACATTCAGTCCTAAGAAATATAGATAGATAGGGGAACACATGGGTAGACAAACAGGGTGATAATTACCGATCGTAGTCTTCAAGAAGGCTCCAATTTTTTATTTATTTATTACTTTGCATTTATATCCCGCCCTCTCCGCAAGCGGACTCAGGGCGACGATAGAGGACAGGGGAAATGGGACCCTCAACTGTGGCCAGAATCGGGGATGGATCTAGACAGCGGAACTGGGGTACTGCTAGATGCACACATGTGGGTAGCTAGTCCACAGATTATAAGGACTCTCTTGAGCCCTTAGGGGATGGGAGGTACGAGGGAGGAGGAAGGTGTTCAGCTGGTGCGTGACCTCATAAAAAGGGGAGGTTTCGCAGTGACCATAAGGGCTGGACTACTGCGACAACCAATAGAAAGTTCATTGGTGGCACCTAATTGGGTGCTTGCTCTTGACCAATGGACTTGCCTGGATCCTGGATCCCTGAGTGAACTTTCAGGTTGAAATGGACCCAGGGGGAGGCTCCAAAATGACAGTTGGGGAGAAGAATAGAGAGATTACTTGGGTGGGGAGATGCTTAGGACTATTGGACTTATCTGAAAGGGTGACAATAGAGAGTCAAATCATGGCCTAGGTAACACCCAGTTTGTACAAAGGAACTTGGCTCTGGCTGAAGATGGTCTTCCTCTTCTTTAGTCTTCTTCCTGGCACCAGTCTTTGTCCTGAGTTCTGTTGGAAAAAGGCTTGAGTGGTCTGGCAGGATCCACACCTAAGATATGCTTGATTGCCTTATGCAGAAGTTGAAGCAGCTGTTGGATATGGAGTCAGGAAAACAAGATGGATTCTGGTGGTATTAGCCTTTGGTTCATGGAAACAGGCTGGAAACGGTTTGCCTGTACAGTTCATGGTGGCGTGGCTTCTTCTCCCCCGCGGATGGCTGAAAAGGCAGTCTAAGCACACAAGGAGCAGCTGAAAGCTTGTCTGTAGTTCTGGCTAACACCCATCCAGAGATGTAGAATGCTGCTGCAAAACTGAGGCTTATAGTATCCACATAAGCCTTAGAAACCGTGGCCAAAGTCCACTTCTTAGAGCAGATGTGTGCGAGTCAAAACTCCAGGCACCCTGGAAACCATACTGGTGATCACGATGTCCATGTGTATGAAAAGTAGGGGGCTTTTCCTTACAGTTCAACCAGTCCCCTCATTATTCCACCTGCCATCCCCAGCAAGCCTCTACCCTGCTGCTTTTAAGCCTTGTCTTAACAAGCACCCAGGCTTGGCTGACCTGCTGCTCCACCTATTCCCAGCTGCTGGCTCAGCCTGCTGCCTCCATGGTTGTTAGCCCTCCACAGGCTGACCTGGGGGTTGTCTTGCCTTTTCTGTTCAGGCTTCTGATTGCTGCTACTGTACTTCTCTGTTTCCAGCCAGGCTTGTAGCCAGAAAATTTTGGGTGGAGGACCCCGCCAAGGTAAGAATTCTGGTAGGGAGGGCGCAGAGCCAGATGGCCCCATTTGCACGGAGGTTTGTAAAATTCCACCAGTTTGCCCCCTGTGCCTCCTCCCTCAATTCCCCACCCCGTGTGGATTTCCAAGCCGGAACCAGTTCTAACGCCACGTTCCGGCTATCTAAAGCCCCCCCCCACCGTGAAACAGCAGATAAAACCGCACCACAGGGCCACTCTCACAGTCTATCAGGACCAGGAAGTGGGGAGGGGAGGAGTCAGCAACAGCGAGGCGGCACTTTCAGGTCTCCGGTCCTGATAGACTGTGAGAGTGGCCCCGTGGCGCGGTTTTACCTGCCTTTTCAGCCATCTGCGGGGGAGATGCTTTAGATAGTCAGAACGCGGTGCTAGAGCCCGTTCTGGCTTGGGTGGCGAACAGAGGGAGGAAGAGGAGAAGGCACGGCGGGGAGGTGTGGGGGGAGGCGATGGGAAGGGATGGGGAAGGAGGGGTGGATGGCAGAAGGCACAGGCTGCCACAGCGGGCGAGCAGGCGGCGCGCTGGGGTGTGTGTGCAAAGGGAAGGGGTTGGCAGCGGTGGGGCAGCGGAGAAGGCACAGGCCGCAGTGGGCAACACGATGTGGGGGGGGGGGTTGCGATGGGAATAGAAGAAGTGGGTGGCAGTGGAGGCACTGGATGGAGGGGTCCTACAGGGGAAAGGGGGGTTAATGGAGGGGCCATGCCCCCCCCACGTGGCTACGAGCCTGTTTTCAACTGCAGCTCAGGGTTTTTGTCACAAAAAACACCTCCTGTCTCTGGTAAGTGGGTTTGCTTTCTATCCTATTCCTGTAAAATTCTCTAATTTTTTTTTTAAACCTTACAGTTGGTCCTGCAAATGCACTCTGCCATCACAACTGCCCATAGTTGATCTTGAAAATCCATTGTGATCTCTTGCTATTTAATTTTTCACTTCATTTGAACTTGTGAGAAAGCAGTTGTTGTCGTTTTTTTTAACAAAATGGACTCTTGCTCCCTTTTTCACTGAACTGGTACATTTTGTTAGCTCATAGTAGCATGCTAGGAGATTTATACCTGGCTAAGGTCATTGTGGTAAATTCATAGGGTGGTGTACTGTTGGCTAATGTCCTGGTTCAAATCTCACCTCTGCAATGAATTCAGTAGATGGCTTTAGAAAAAGAATGATTTCAATACCCTATATGTAATATGGGATGATACTACTGATCTCTCTTAATGGGTGTTCACGAAGATAATGCACGTGAAGTTTGAATATTCTCTTCAGAAGTACCATAAGATTCAGAAGCATTATTAAAAGCTTAGTTAAAGCTTGGGGAAGGTGCATTTTTCTATTTATTTCTTTTAATGTTCTTTTGCATCCTCTCAGCTCTAGTTCTTTTGATAGTCTCTCTAGAGAAATAGATTTCCTAAAAACACGCTGTGCAGGGGGCCTTGAGAAGTGCCTAATGGAAACCTGGTAACATTTTGGTCCTTTTTTCACTTCGAAAGACTAACATATATTTGTGTTAATCGGAAAAGGTGACTGTTTTCATATGCATCCATGTATTTGTGTATGTGCTTTTAATGAGATTTCAAGGCATGAAACAAAGCTTTATTCCTTGGACTGGTTTTGTCAAATAATAAAATGACTTGACATTGTATAATTGAAAACATGTGTAGCAGTATGGAATATTTAACAGCTATTCTATTCTCTGATTTTGCCTATTTGTGCCAGAAATATTTTTGTTTTGTTGTTTCCTAGTTCCTACCTATAGGAGCAGGGAATGCTGGGTAGCCTGTGAGAATTTCTTTCCTAGTGGAATTTGAATACCTTTAAAGGTGTGGGGAAGGGCACTAGGGAAAAAAACTGAAATGAAGAGATCACTCTTTGTACTGTTCCTGCTGAAGGATGTGTGGTTCAAAACCGCTCCCTGCAGAAATTTGGACTGTTTACGAGGGCTCCTTGATTATAAATCTGTCATACTCTATCTCTTCCCAAATGCAAGTAACCTCAGTTGTGTTTTCACCTTCCCTACTTGGCAGGATTGAGTAAGTGTGAGGTGGAAGAAATTATAAAGATGGAGGCCTCTCCAAACACATATGTCAGTACAGCCACAGACAAACGTTTGTGGCTTCCCTCCCTACCTCTGGAATTTTTGACTGCGACGTACTTCTTAAAAGCTGTTGCTTGTGAGAAAACAAAATAATAGCCAGGGAAGTGCTCATCAGTTGGATATTATTTCAGTGGCAACAGTGGATGACTTTTTGTGAAACAGCTCTTTCCTCTAGGCTGAGCCAGAAATGTCATGCTAGAAAATACAGATATCACTGAGCAACTTAAAAGACAACTAATTTCTGTTGGGAGCTGGCCTACAGGAATGACCCATATCTGAGAGGAAGCGGGCCAATGGAAAGCGCTTACTCTTAACTTTCTGCACAAGTAAACTGCAGAGACTGTGATCACATAATGCACTTTCAATCCACTTTCAATGCACTTTCCAACTGGATTTTGCCAGTTCACACAGTAAAATCCAATTGGAAAGGGCAATGAAAATGGATTGAAAGTGCATTATTTAGTGTGTGTGATCAGAGTGAATTAAAAATGGTGATCGGTAGCAGCTGCCTAAAACCCATTGCAATAAATAAATAAACAAAATAAGCAGAATGGGTTTTTCCAGAGCCAGGATTCCTTTAATAACAGAATTTCAGGAGGCATTTTGGGCCATGGACAGAGAGAGGCAGAGAAATCACATTTTGCAGGTGGGAGTCCTTGTACCCATAAAGATATTAGTCTGGATTCAAGATCTAGTCTTGCTTGCAGAGTTTAGGACAGGCCTCATTTTGGACAGGAGCTCACAGGAGCGGAGCTCCAAAACCTCTAAATTTTATTATGCTCTTTATTTCTCTTTCTCCCTCCACCAATACTTACTTCTGGGCTCCATAGTTCAAACCCCCTGTGAGAATTTTACTGAACTCTAAGATTTGACAAACTTTTGAATATTTTCCCCCATGAAAAATGGGAAAATAACCAAAACATATAAAGCAGACAGATGGAAATCTTCATCATTCCACTGCAGCCACATAGGAGAAAGTATAATACGGATTGTGACATATGCAAATGAGCTGTGCAAATGAGCTCCAGCACCTCTTTTTTTACAAAATGACCCCTGGGACTGAAGTAAGCACAGTATACTGTATCCAAACTGCCATGGTAGCTTGCCTTGACTACCTCTGAAATAATCCTTGCTGTGAAAACAAGGCAAAATGCTGAGTACACCAGTTGGCATTTCAACTAGCATGATTAAGGTGGAAAAAATGGCAAATGTAACTAACACTGAGAACTTTTATATAATGCTTTTTTAATATAATGTAAAATTGCAAACAATGCCTTGGAAAAATTCATACTGGCTGCAGCTGGCTCCACTCCTGGCTTTTCTGCTCAGCTGAAAAGTCTGAGCCAAAATTGCATAGAAAACTAAGATCTTGGAGTTTCTGGGAGTCCAAAGTGTGAGTATTGAAAGAGAAGCAGCTAGCTCCCTTTGTGCCTTCTAGCTAGAAGGCCATGTTCTGTACAGACTGTAGTATTATTCATAGTTGGGAAAATAAAGGGTGTTTTATGGCCAGAAAAATTCAGAAGTGCCCAGAAATGTTTTGAATTTTTGTAATTGCTTATTTGAAACACATAGAAAAGATTCCATATTCAAAGGCTTTAAAAATGTCTTGATGCTTTTGAGGTACATGAGAGGGGTCATTTTGTAGAAAAATAGGTGGTGGAGTTCATCCAGGGACTGTTATGCAGCTGCACTTGCTATTCAATGGAGAAAGTGGGAAGGAGGAGGGGGAACCCTCAGAAAGGTTCAGGAGCTGCGCCCCTGTGAGCTCCTGCCTGAAACAGTTGTGCTTTTTGGATTCAAAGCAAAGTCACTGGTTCTTATAGATTCAGAGTAGGGAACCTATGACTTACCTAAAGGCAGAATCCAGTTGTTGGGGGAGTGCTTCTGGTGGAAACATTTAAAAGAAAACCAGCATTTTAAAGATATGTGTTGAGAGGTAAAATCAGGTCACAGAGCAGGAAATGGAGTATTGGGAACAGGAGAAGTCAGAGGAGATAATCAGTGGGTTTTTTTGTTCTAGAGGCCTTTGAACAGCTATTTCAATTGCAGTTGACTCCTGGAGCTCAAATAGGGATGGCTTTCATGAAGCAGAGTTGCTAACCTCCAGGTGGTGGCTGAAAATCTCCTGGGATTAAGTGCTCTCCAGGTAACAAAGATTGCAACTGATCTCTAGGCAACAGAGATCAGTTCACCTAGAGAAAACAGCCATTTTGGAAAGTGGACTGTATGGCATTATACCATGTTGAAGTCCTTCCCCTCTCCAAACTCTGACCTCCTCAGGTTCTACCCCCCAAATTTCCAGGTGTTTCCCAATCCACAGCTAGCAGCCCTGTTAGTGATTACCTATTCTCTGTTATGCTTGAAAACCAGAAGCTGTTGTGCAAGATGATGCATGAGTTCATTGCCTTTAAGCAAATAAATGACCCATGAGAATGGTTTATAATGAGACAAAGATATTTGTACTTGTGTATATCTCTTAAATTATGGGCCATTTCATTGGTGTCCCTCAACCTATTGCCCTCCCAAGGATCTTTTTTGTACTGTAAAGTAGACTCCAATATAGCTTCCATAGGAAAGGACAACATAGTCCAACCATATAGCTTACAGCATTAAAGGCATGGTAATCTTTTTCTCCACAATCAAAGTAATTGCCCCTTGCACAAGAGTAAGAACAAAAACAACCATCAGACCAAGCATCTGTCTAGACCAGCATACTATTTTCTACAACTGAACACATGAAGCTGCCTTACACTGAATCAGATCCTTGGTCCCTCAAAGTCAGTATTGTCTACTCTACTCAAACTAGAAGAAGCTCAGGCAGAAGGGTCTCAGACTAGAAGGGTCTCAGGCAGAGGTCTTGCATATCACCTACTGCCTTTAACTGGAGATCCTTTAACTAGAGATGCTAGGGATTGAACCCAGGATCTTCTGCAAGCTGAGCAGATACTTTATCACTGAGACATGGCCCCTGATGAGCCCCCTTCTCAGCAGCTGTCATGGGATATAGAGAGCTACAAAAAAGCCCTGTCCTTACGCATTTGACCAGTAACACTCATGTTCTTCAGTCACACAGTCCGGGAGAGATCTGCCAGAGTGCATCTGAGATCTCCTGAAGCTTTAGATTAGGAGTCTCCTTCAATTTAGTCAGACAAGCTTGGCATTTACAATTTTTATGCTGTTGTGGGACCAGTTATGATCCCTCCAATGGTATAACTATGGTGATCTATAGAATGGGCCTCTCTGGCAGTAGGTGGGCAGCTCTATCCTAATATCCCCCAAAACACCATTATGACTTGCCGCCAGCTTTTCCCTAGATATGTTGGCATACCTTAGAGATAGATTAGTTTTGCACTTGGTCTACATTCTAAGCCCCTTAGAGGTGAGGCTTAGGATGGGGTTGTGAAACTCTGAAAGTTGATGTAATGGTATTCTTTGGAGCATTTTTTTCAAAGATGCAGGCAATGGCAGTTCCACTGTACTTGACACTGATGAGAGACACAAAATTTAACCATTAGGGCTACTTCAAGAATAATTGGTATGTTGGGAGTTGGGGGATTAGATTCTTTCTCATGAAGTCTTCATTTAGAAAAAGCCCAGCAGGAACTCATTTGCATATTAGCCGTACCCCCTGAAATGCATTCCTGTGCATTCCTGCTTACAATTATATAATTTCAATTTTTTTTCCACTGGTTTACCAAACTATTTTTTCCTTTACAATTCTTCCTTTCCCGGAAATGAAATTGGTGAATATTGTCAGCCATGCTACTTATTTTCAATTAATTTCTGATGAAAATGAGTTGGTTTTGTTCTCAGCACAAACTCAGGGTTCTTCCGAATTTTTCATATTGCTGAGACTGGATAGCTTTGTATTTTCTATTTACTAGATGTATAAATATAGCTGAAATGCTTATTCATTATGTTAGAATATACCTGGAATGGCCAGCGGTAGCTCTCCAGATGTTTTTTGCCTACAGCTCCCATCAGCCCCAGCCATTGGCCATGCTGGCTGGGGCTGATGGGAGTTGTAGGCAAAAAACATCTGGAGAGCTACCGTTGGCCACCCCTGGAATATACAATACTCCATATGCCTGAGATCTGGAATGCTGAAAGGCACCCAGAGAGATGGTAGTAGGTGCATATAATCGTGATGATTCAAGGGTTAGATAAATTTACTGTTGTGGGAGGTACAGCTGGAAGAGGCTGTGCTGATATAAATAGAATTCTTATAATTAAAAAATTGTAGACTACCTCTGAATTACCTTGTTTTCTTGCATGAAACTTTTCATCCTGCATAGGTCTGAGTAACACCATTTCTGCACAAGCGCAAACCTCCACATCAGCATTCTTAAATAATCAAAGTCTATAAAACTTTCTGCACAACTTTTTGCAGTAGGTCCAAATTTAGAGCCTCGTGTTTTCTGAATCCACTTTCCCTGTGATATTTTCGCCCTTGGGATCTGAACTCACAGTTTTTCAGTGAGGAATTCCCAATTTTGAATTTTTTTTCCTGCTGCCGTTTTGCGTCATCAGTCATGTGTTCACCCCGCCTCCAGACCGCCCCCCATACGCCTGGACAAGGACAAGCTGAGCACACCCTCCAAATGCAGTCACCACTGCCCGACCACTTCCCGTTCAGCCCCTTCCCCTGCCTGCAGTACTCCTGGCAGGCCACCAGGTTGGATGGTGAGGTGGAGAAGGGCAATGAAGAGGTGGGTGAGGGCGAGCACATCATTGTCTGAGTAATAGTAGTGGCCCTGGCAAGCAATTCTGGCTGGCAGGTAGGCAGGAATAGGCAGGCTGACTGGGCTTGTATGGCACTTGGCCTGGAGGAGGTGTCCTGCCACTGCCTTACGTCATGTCCAAGTGGGCAGCTCTCCATCTAGGCACTGCCGTCCCTGCTCAGCTCCTTCCCTGCCGCCGCCACCCGCAACGCTCCTTGTAGGCTGCCAGGATGGAAGGCAAGGTGGAGGAGGGTGGCAGAGAGACAGGCAGGGGCAAGGGCAAGTGCAGCAGCCCTGAACCAAGAGGATGGTGGAAAGAGCCACACGGGGAGTGGGAGGGGTGCCAGGTGATGCCCTGTGGCCAAGTGGCACCCTAGGTGGAGGCCTACCTGGGCTACTTGGTAGTGCCAGACATGCTTACAGGCATCATGCTGGGAGAAAGTATGAAAGCCCACTTTGACTGGCAGCAGTTCTCTAGTCTCAAGTTGAGGTCTTTCACATCACCTTCTACTTAATCCTTTTAACTGGAGATTCTGGGGATAAAACCTGGGACCTTGGTTCACTACTGAGTGACCGTGACCCAGGGAATTTTGTACCTCGAATCCCCCTCTGCATCAATCCTGCTATAGTATTAAATCTGCAAGACACAGCCACAGGAAGGAAGTAATAGTTGATCTGGTGGTTTCAATTGCAGCTACCGCTTCTAGGAAACAATATTTGTGAGATGGCCTTTGTCTTCATATAGCGTTGCCAGATCCTCCTCAAGAAATATCAGGGGACTTTGCGGGTGGAATCAGGAGCAGGATTGTTGTAACAAGCATGACTGAACTCTGAAGGGAGTTCTGGCCATCACATTTAAAAGGACTACATGCCTTTTTAAATGCTTTCCCTCTGTTTGGAAATAATGAAGGATGGGGCACCTTCTTTTGGGGCTCATATAATTGAACCCCCTGGTCCAGTTTTTTTGAAACCTGGGAGTTGTTTTGAGGAGAGGCACCAGATGCTATACTGAAAATTTGGTGCCTCTACCTCAAAAAACAGTCCCCAGGGCCCCAGATGACCACAGACCAATTCTCCATTATACCCTATGGGAACTGGTCTCTTTAGGGTATAATGGAGTGCCCAGAAGACATTCCCTTCTGCCCCTGCTTTCTGATAACCTTGAAGCAGGGGAGGGCCTCCAAAGCGGGGGACCACCTGCCCGCAACTGGGGATTGGCAACCCTATCATCATCCTGTCTTTGTAAGCCTCCAGAGATAGCTCACTGGCTGCTGATAGATACAGAATACTGGGTGAAAACAACCATGATTACAGTTGCTGCCAATTTCGCCACAAACTTGTCGAAACTGGTTTATATCATGTTTTCCCAAAGCAGTGCATAATGTAAATATACTGTCAGTTCAGACTGATCAATGACCATCAGCATCTCTAAGGGATATTAAATGAACACTGAAGGGCAGGATTTTAGCATGTATTGATGACTGGTTTATATAATTTGCAAATGATCTAATTGTCTACTTGAGCAAAGCAGTTATGCTTTATGTTATACATTTTCCATCTGGGAGATGGGACTGCAGCTCAGGGAAGAACATCTGCTTGAAATGTCAGGTTTAATCCCTGGCATCTCCACTTAGAAAGATCAGGTAGTAGTTGGTGTGAATGTCCTCTTCTTGGGACCCTGGAGAGCTGCTGCCAGTATACAATACTGTTCTTGATTGTCTGATTGAGTATAAGGCAGCTTCATGTGTTCACGTGTGGGGGGATAGTAGAACTCAATTTGGCTATGTGAGAATGTACATGTGCAAAAAGCTAATTGTGCATGGTTAATAAAGAATACAGTGGGAAAACCCACTGTTCATCAGTTAACAGATTGATAATCAAATATAGTAAAAAAAAAAAATCAGGTCTCTCTTCTCAACTGGTAATCATGAAACAAGTCAAATTGGTGGGTGTTCAGGCATCCCTAAACTTGATATGATCTGGTTAGACAATTCTTAATGTTTTTCTGTTTTTGGACAGAGGTTATAAGCACCTTTTATCTTTTATGATCACCATTGTGATCACCTTAATCTAGATGGAACACAGCCCGCTAAACTGGGTAAGTTTGTGTGCCCTCACTGTTAGCATTATATTAAAATCCTGATGGATTTAAAAGGGTGCTGGGAGAAAGGGATGCAATAATAGTTCTTCGAGACATCGCCAAAATTGAAGTGGCTATGTCCCATCTTCTGCAGATGCTCTTTGATCAAAAGGCAGTGCTAGCCAGTCCAGGTTTCCCAACAAGCAGATGATATTCCTAGCACAAAATGTCTCTGTGTCATAAAATTCTCTTTTCTTCATGCTTCAGTGAGCCCATTATCCCCGTGGTTCTCAAACTGGGCCAGGACTCAAAAGTGCTTTGCAACTCTCTTGCAGGTGGGCGGCAAGGCCAGGAAGGAGTAGAAGGAACAGGGTGAGCTGTGAGAGAAAGCTCTCAGAGTCTTGATGTGAAATGGCCATGAAATATAGCCTGTTTCTCATTAATGCTATTATGTTGAGATTTTTGAGTATATAAAAAAAAATAAACTATAAACCTGTTCAGTGTTAACTGGTTTTTTCCCTAGTTAGTGGGAAAGCAACATATGAACATATAAAGCTGCCTTCTACTGAATCAGACCCCTCTTGGTTCATCAAAGTCAGTATTGTCTACTCAGACTGGCAGCGGCTCAGACATAGAGTTAATTCATCAATGGACCCAAAAATACAGTAAGTTTAGAGGTGGGACCCACTTCCACAAAATTGAGATCCAATGCTTTTGGCTTACTGCTTGAAAACTAACCCCTCACCTCCCATTTTAAGGCTCAGTTCAGGTTTATTTGAGAATATTTTAAGGAAAGATTATTTAGAGAGGCAGTGGATGGCACTGTTGGATTATAATTATAAGGCAATAAACTATGCAAATCTGAAGAGGCAATGTTTCACCATATTACTCACTATTTATGGGACACTTCATAAAAGACCCAAAAGGGAGTAAAAATTAGTAACCGGATGACCAAATGTGGATTTTCTTGATGGATGCTTTGTAATAAAAGATATTGGAGGGAAATGATAGATATATAGGTCTGGTTCTTTATCAATAACACAATTTATAACATCTTCTTGCAAAGTAGACTAGGAGTTGATATGCATCTGTGAAATCATGACTGACAGTAGAACTGAGCTGTTTAATACCAGCCTCAACTTGTAGCCAGCCATCCCTTCCAATATAGTAGAGAATAGCAGTGGTTTGTATCCTACCATTAAGGCAAGTCGGAAGCCTTCCCCCAATAGAAGAGCCTCTTCCATCAGTAAAACCAGCTTGGGTTGGAGGAAGGCTTCAGAATCAGCTGTGTAGAGTGGTTGAATACAAGCAAGGATGTCATTGACTGAATCTAAAAGATGTTTGTTACTACTTCTTGGAATATACAAATAAAGGGATTTTGCTGTTCAGTTGCCTTCTACATTAAAATGAACAAGCCATTAGCTCAACCACTAAGCCCAGCATGAACCAAATGGCTTTAATCTGCTTATTATCTTCAAGAATGCCATGAATTTAATGTGGAATGTCTTGAACAATGAAACTTGGCTTATTCGGTTATGATGATGGGACAAGAGCAGACCACAGGGTTTATCCAGTTTGGCAACAAATAACTCTTAACACCGACTGAACAGGTTTGTGTTGGTTTTTCCCCAAAACTCTCTATATGCAAAAACAATGCTGATCTAAACAAATAAGCAGCCATCAACGTCAGCAGGAGCAGGAGGATTGGCTACATCAGCAGGAGTGGCTACATCAGGGGTGCATGGCCTAATATGCAAAGGAACTCCTGCTAGAATTCCACCCCTGCATATAAACAAGATCTATCCTATTTTCACCCATAGGGGTGCCAGGGAGTATGTCATGGCACATGGGAGGACTGTGGATAGGTATCTCTTCCTTGCTTTATAATGCTACTAAGCCTTTACTGCTTCATCGCCATGCCTGCTTGGTTAGCTTTGTAATTTTTCATAAAACTTTTCAGCAAGTTAAGCCTACACATAATATATTGAAGCATATTAAGCCTACACACACATATAGAATTAAAAGACCTGGAAAATCCATGCCACGCAAAGTTGTTAGTGATGCCTATATTAGTCACTTGACTTTCTAAAAGTTGTATCGTGCCAGTTGTTTGCAGAAACACTGGGATGTTCTTCTGCTTACTATACTATCTCCTTTATTAATCTTGCAGTGCAATCCTACACAGAATTACACCCTTCTAAAGCAACGGCTGTCAGTGGACTGAGCAGGGCATAACGTTACATAGGATGGCACTGTTAGTCACATCTTAGTCAGACCACCCCCAAATGAAAAAAGCTCTGCCTCCAGTATTCTCATTTGTGTTATGCAGCCTCCAGAGTAAGCAGGTTTACTTTATGTACCTTACAGCTCTGCATTAGTCAGAGTCTTTAGAGAAATGTCAATAGGTATCCCTGCTTGATCTGGGAGAAAAATAGTAAGCCTTAGAGCCTGTTCCTTTGCATGCATATGCAAGAAAACGGCCCTCTGACCTCCTTGGGAATTACTCCCAAGGTTTTAAGCCTTAGGGTAGCTATAAGTTTTCAGTGTGATCTGCAAAATCCAAGCAGGGAAAACAAATTATAGGATCTTTCCTCTTGTGAATCAGTTGTGCTAGAGATGCAACAATGAGCTTTATTTTAAGGTTTCAGCATACATCAATACGCCAGCACTCCCTTAACTTTGCCACCTAGGCTCCCCCTCCTTCCATATGCCACCAGTGCCACCTCACTGGTTTCTCTGTGTCATCTGCATGTCTTCTGCCATCCAACTGCTCAACACAATTGTTTGTAAGTCCTCGCCTGGAGCTGAACTTGCACCTGGGTAGCCTGGGAGAGGCCCAGGCCCACACTGCTCCCATGCAGCTCTCTGAGTTACATGTTTACTGTCCTAGGTGAGCCCTCTTATTGGTATTATAAAGGCGACTCACCCTGTGGCGCAGAGTGTTAAAGCTGCAGTACTGCAATCCTAAACTCTGCGCACGACCTGAGTTCGATCCCCAGCAGAAACTGGGTTTTCAGGTAGCTGGCTCAAGGTTGACTCAGCCTTCCATCCTTCTGAGGCTGATAAAATGAGTACCCAGCTTGCTGGGGGGTGGGGGGAGTGTAGATGACTGGGGAAGGCAATGGCAAACCATCCCGTAAAAAGTCTGCCATGAAAACTTTGTGATGCAACATCACCCCAGAGTCGGAAATGACTGGTGCTTGCACAGGGGACCTTTTTTCCCCTTTTCCACCCTTCCTTGCTTCCCCAATACCACAGTGGTTACAGAAAGAAACTTAGAATCATAGAATCATAGAGTTGGAAGGGACCTCCAGGGTCATCTAGTCCAACCCCCTGCACAATGCAGGAAACTCACAAACACCTCACCCTAAATTCTCAGGATCTTCATTGCTGTCAGATGGCAATCTAGCCTCTGTTTAAAAACCCCCAAGGGAGGAGAGCCCACCACTTCCCGAGGAAGCCTGTTCCACTGAGGAATCGCTCTAACTGTCAGGAAGTTCTTCCTAATGTTGAGCCAGAAACTCTTTTGATTTAATTTCAACCCATTGGTTCTGATCCTACCTTCTGAGGCTTCAGAAAACAATTCCATACCATCCTCTATATGACAGCCCATCAAGTACTTGAAGATGGTGATCATATCACCTCTCAGCCGCCTCCTCTCCAGGCTAAACATCCCCAGCTCCTTCAACCTTTCCTCATAGGACTTGGTCTCCAGACCCCTCACCATCTTTGTTGCCCTCCTCTGGACTCGTTTCAGCTTGTCTATATCCTTCTTAAAACATGGTGCCCAAAATTGAACACAATACTCCAGGTGAGGTCTTATCAGAGCAGAGTAAAGAGATACCATCACCACGTGATCTGGACACTATACTTCTGTTGATACAGCCCAAAATTGCATTTGCCTTTTTAGCCTCTGCATTACACTGTTGACTCATGTTCAGCGTATGATCCACTAAGACCCCTAGATCCTTTTTGCACATACTATTGCTAAGACAAGTCTCCCCCATCCTATAACCATGCATTGGATTTTTCCTACCTAAATGCAGAACTTTACATTTATCTCTGTTAAAATTCATTTTATTGGTTTTAGCCCAGTTTTCCAGCCTGTCAAGGTCATCCTATATCCTGTTTCTGTCTTCTACTGTATTTGCAACCCCTCCCAATTCAGTATCCTTGGCAAATTTAATAAGCATTCCCTCTATTCCTTCATCCAAATCATTTATAAAGATGTTGAACAAAACAGGTCCCAGGACAGATTCTTGAGGCTCTCAACTTGTCACTCCTCTCCAAGAGGTTGAGGAACCATTCACAAGCACTCTTTGGCTGTGATCTGTCAACCAGTTACAGATCGACCTAATGGTAACAGGATCCAAACCACATTTTACCAACTTGTCAACAAGGATAGTGAAACCTTATAAAAAGCCTTACTGAAACCAAGATAAACGATTTCTACAGCATTCCCCTGATCCAGCAAGGTAGTAACTTTCTCAAAAAAAGAGATCAGCTTAGTCTGACATGACTTGTTCTTGAGAAACCCATTCTAGCTCTTAGTAATCACATCCATTCTTTCTAAATGTTCCAGAACCTACTGATGATTTGTTTTAAAACTTTTCCAGGTATATACGTCAAACTGACGGGTCAGTAGTTACCAGGATCCTCTTTTTTCCCCTTCTTGAAGATGGGGACAACATTCGTCCGCCTCCAATCTTCCGGCACCTCTCCTGTTCTCCAAGAATTCTCAAAAATAATGGCCAGAGGCTCAGAAATTACATCCACAAGCTCTTTTAGAACCCTTGGATGCAATTCTTCTGGTCCTGAGAACTTAGTTTCATTTAAAGAAACTAGGTGTTTATGTACTACCCCATGCTGATCCTAGGTTGGAACTTCAAACCCTCCTTATATGTTTTGTTTTTGCCATGTTGAGCACCATTTCCCTCAGAAGAGAAGACTGAGGAAAAGTAGGAATTGAGCAGTTCCATCCTGCCTTCATTACCTGTTACAGTTTCACTTTCTTGCCCTCGCAATGCTCTTTTTCTTACTCTGAACATAAGAAAAGAACCCTTTTTTGTTGTTTTTAGCATCTTTGGCCAGCCTAAGCTCATACTGAGCTTTAGCTTTCCTGACTTTTTCTCTTCTCGTAGGAATCGTCTGTGATTGCACTTTCAGTATTTCGCTTTTAAGAAATTCCCACCCCTCCTGAACTCCCTTCTTACTAAGTATTTCTGACCATGGGATTTTACCCAGCATAGTTCTAAGTTTATTGAAGTTTGCCTTTCTGAAGTCCAACCTATAAGTCTGACTACATATAGCTATTCCCTTCCTTAAGACTGTAAATTCCAAAATTACATGGTCACTATTGCCCAGGGTGCCCACTATTTCCAGTTCTTCAATCAATTCTTCCTTGTTGGTGAGAATCAAATCCAAGATAGCAGATCCCCTTGTTTCCTTCTTCACTTTCTGGAAAAGGAAGTTGTCAGCAAGACAAGTCACAAATCTATTTGACTTTTCATTTTTAGCAGAGTTGGACTTCCAACAGAAGTCCGGGTATTGAAATCTCCCATGATCACTGTATCCCTTCTCCTGGAGAACCTTGCAATCTGTTGTAGGAATATCTCATCCAAGTCCTCTGCCTGGCTTGGTGGTCTATAACAGACCCCCATAATAATATCACTGTTTTTTCTTACTCCTTTTATTTTTACCCAGAGACTCTCCACTGAACTGCCATGCATATTTCCTCACAAGTATATACCTCCTTAACACATACTGCTAGGCCTCCACCCTTTCTCATTTGCCTGTGCCTTTTAAATAAGTTGTACACCTAATATTCCAGTTGTGAGTGTCACTCCACTAAGTTTCAGTAAGGCCTATTATGTCATAGTCTCCTTCCTGTATTAGGACTTCCAGTTCCTCCTGTTTGTTTCCCATACTCTGTGCATTAGTGTAGAGACATCAGAATCCACGTTTTAGGCATCCTGAGGGTTTAGTTTCCATACAAACCTGCAAACTTGTCCTATTATCACCATGATCTCCAACATCGAGACAGCTTCCATTTTGAAAAGGGGTCTGTTTTGAAATGAGCAAGCTTGAAAAGTGTGTGTGAGTGAGGGGGGGATAGATCGATCTATCTATCTATCTATCTATCTATCTATCTATCTATCTATCTATCTATCTATCTATCTATCTATCTATCTATCTATCATCTATCATCTTCCATCCATCCATCCATCCATCCATCCATCCATCCATCCATCCATCCATCCATCCATCCATCCATCCATCCATCCATCCATCATCATCCATCATCTATCTATCTATCTATCTATCTATCTATCTATCTATCTATCTATCTATCTATCTATCTATCTATCATCTATCTATCATCTATCTATCTATCTGGTTTATAGGCTGCCCTTCCCTAGAGCAGGGCTCAAGGCAGCTAACAATATAATAAAAATATAACATCTTAAATTAAAAAAAACCAAAATAGTAAAAATCTTTCTCCTATCCCAAGACATGTGGGTGAGAGGGCAAGGAAGTTATTACCTCCTTCAACACTGATGTTGTGCAATGCCAGGTCCTTTAATAATAAGACTTCAATGCTGCAAGTTTACATTGCAGAACAATATGTGGACCTGGTGTGTGTGACTAAGACCTGGACCAAGATCTGGACCTAGACTTTCTTTCTAATTATCACCAATCCTTTATCAGAATTCATTTGTGTATTCTACCAGTATGTTGTGTCACATGATTCCTCTGCAATGGCATAGTGTTAGAATAGGACCAAATCCAACAGGTGTCAGATCAATGGATGGCCTTGATTTCCCGGACAAAATCCAGGCGTTAACTACAGAGGCTGAGCATCTGCATTTGATTCCAGTTTTTACATCACTCTGTAGAAGGCTGGTGGCACTGAAGTCAGTGTAGCCATGGTCTTGGCATTGTGAGACCTGATGTTTCACCAGCAACTGTGACTGGCATCCTCAGAGGTGTAATCCAGAAAACTGAAGTTCTCTCTGGGTCAGGTCTCACAATGCTAAGACCATGGCTACACAACCTGGAAAATCTACAACAACCAGTGGATTCTGGCTGTGAAAGCTTTTGACAACATATTTTATTTATGTTTGCAATGCTGCGTGAGTTTCTTTTTTTCTTAAAAGTAAGCATATTTCTTTTTGTCTTACTAACTTTTGTTATGATGCCTGTCAGTACCCTCTGTCCACCTATGCATAACTGCTCCACTTATATTCTTTGCTATTGATAACCAAGAGTTGGATCCAAAGGGGACTGTTCCATTTGTGTAATAGTGTTTAAGCTAGTAGAACAGCATTTCTATTGGCAGAGTGGGAGGGGTGTGTGATTCTTCATCCCACTGCAGACACAGACCAATTTTGCATTAAGCTTGTTCCCTTTTGCCTCTGGCACTTCTCTCCGTTTTTTACACAAACTGCAGCAGAGCTGTGAGTTGGTACACAGCTTTCCCGCGGCAAGCAAGATCCTCTTACAAGCTGTTTCTGCTTACTGAGGGAAAGCAGTGTGCCAGCTTGCAGCTCCACAGCAGCTTGTGCAAAAACCGAGAGAAGCACTGGGGACAAAAGGGCTCTCCACCCGGAACAAGCCCTAGTGCGAAATCAGTCACAATTTGCAAAGGCCCCCTGACTCCTAAGAACAGAATTGGGGGGGAGGGGTTTCAGTGAGCTGCAGGGGTAGGTGGGTCAGAAAATCCTGCTTTACAAATTTCACACTACTCATGATCTAACTCTGGGTATTTTTGTTTTCTTTACAAAAGAAACTGAGATATCCCCAAAGACCTAGAGTCAGTTTGGTGTAGTGGTTGTGTGCGGACTCTTATTTGGGAAAATGATTCCCCACTCTGCCACTTACAGCTGCTGGAATGGCCTTGGGTCAGCTGTAGCTAACGCAGGAGTTGTCCTTGAAAGAACAGCTGCTGTGAGAGCCCTCTCAGTCCTACCTACCTCACCAGGGTATCTGTTATGGGGGGAGAAGATATAGGAGAAGCCTCTCTGATTCAGAGAGAAAGATGGGGTATAAATCTGCAATCTTCTTCTTTTGTTGGTGTGGTGGCAAGAAATCACTGGGGTGTATTATTTACAGTGTTTTAGGGCAACGAGCTGCTGATACAAGTGCAGGAGATTAGTAAAAGGCTTGAGAAGGTTGCCTGTTACTGTGTTTCAATTTCTGTCTGCTTAAACTGTAATAACTGAAGCTTCCAACCATGTAGTTATGCCCATCAACACAGTAACTTACAGCATATCAGTTGATAATGCTAGATAGTAGGTAGCCATTTTGCAAGCGAATATATATTCTAGACAATGTAGATTCTCCATTGTAGATATAATTGCAGAAACTACAAAAAACTGATTTAAGACCGAACTCCTATGCAAATATTGTAGTGGATAAATTCTATAGAACAAAAGGTGACTTACTTCCAAATAAATGTGCATAGGATCTGCACAGAGGACTGTGCTGCAATTGTTGCTTTCAGAAATTGCTTCTATCCCTGGCTCTGTGTGTGTGCTCCACTGGAGACAACTGATTTATATTCCCTTATGAACAAAGTGGAAGCTCATTAATGAAAATGTCATCACTGCAAACATTTGTAATTCTTCCAAAACCACAGAGAGTAGCATGTAAAAAATGTACTGACAAGCTTCTTGCACACTCAAACATTCCAGCTGAGGCACTCTCCCAGTTGCACTCAGCAGTGTTACTGATGCTGTGTCTCATTCCACCACCCCCTGCATATTTCATTTTTCATATTTTGCTTGAACTGTGGCAATCTACAATTAGGGATGAGAGGATTTCCTCACTTCCATTCCTTTATTCTTTTTTTGGAAATTTGTTGCTTTCTGTCTTCTCCATTTCAGTTAGAAGAGAATTTCTAAATTATTTCTGGAATTGGATCAAATGCCGTTTGCTACACCTTCCCATTACTTCAGTGGATTTGTGTGCCTCCCCACATCAAGATTTTTTTTGCAAAAGGTATTGGAAAGGGTAATATAGATGAGGGAGTAAAACACAGGGGGACTGAAGGAAATGAAAGCTGTGGGAAGACATAAGGAGGAAAATGAATTCTGAATTCCTGATGTATTAGTTATACCTGGGGAACATGCAGGTGATAAATTCAAGAGAATTCCTCTCAGTAGGGCTGGTTCACTGGCCAAATGGCCCAAACAGGTGCCTGGGGCTCCATTCCACTGAGGGCAGTGGTCGAAGAGTACTGATGGTAGCAAGGAACAAGGTAGCAAGCTGCTGGATCCTGGCCTATAGTTAGAGGCTCGGGTCTTCTCTCTGACACATCATGCCTGATATGCCAGCTATGGCACTTCCTTGGAAAGTGTGATATGGCCCTGGTGATCCAAGCTGCGACCACAACTGCATTAGATTCCTATCCTCTATATGAAGTTGCCTTTGAAAGCAATTGAGAAACTCCTCTAGTCCAGAATGCAGCTTCAAAGGGCTGGATACAGATATCCCAGCACCCTTTCTGTTGAAAGATCTACATTGGCTACCTATCTGCTTCCAAGAACAATTTAAGGTACCTTTAAGTTTCTCAGTGGCTTGAGCTCTATGTACTTGAAGGACTGCCTCCTCCCATACTGTCCTGCCTACCAGTTGAGAGCCACTTTGTGTAGTGGTTAAGAGTGGCTGCAGGACTCTAATCTGGAGAACCAGGTTTGATTCCCCACTCCTCCTCCACATGCAGCAAGCTGGATGACCTTGGGTCAGCCACAGTTCTCTCAGAACTCTCTCAGCCCCACTTATCTCACAGAGTGTTTGTTGTGGGGAGAGGAAAGGAAGATGATGATAAGCCACTCCAAGATTTCTTTAGGTAGTGAAGGACAGGGTATGAAACCAACTCTTCTTCTCCTTCCCTCTGCCTATCAGTTGACATCCTTTTTTAGCATCCGCAGCTGCAGAGGAACAGCCATGAGAAACAGAGACCGATTCTGCATTTTAGCACTTGCCTCCCTTCTGTGAGGGGGAGCACGGGGGTGGGTGGGGAGGTTCCTCACAGTGATTCTTTTCCCAGATTTGGCATGGACATCTCTGGAGCGGGGCTGCGTGTTCCCTACTTGCTCCCTGCCCCAAGCAAACTCAAGATCTGAGAACAAAACCAGGACAAAGGCTAATGCAGAATCAGTCAGAGATTTTTTGGCAGTGGCATCTTGCTTTTGGAATGCCCTTCTCCTTGAAGATCACCTGGCCACATGTATTATTTTCCTTTAACTGCCAGGTGAACATATTTCTCTTTAGCCAGGCTTTTAACTAAGGATTCAATCATTTTTAGCAGTGTCCACTCCTAGCCTTAGGATTGTTTTAATTAACATTTTAGACCATATTGTAGAGTTTAGGGTTTGGGTTGTTTTTAGTGATGTTTTTATTGGTATGTTTTATTATTGATGGATTGTTTTATTACGTTATAATTATTATTTGTTTTATTTTTTAATGTTATGCTTGATTTGTTTGCTTTGTCATGACTTATGGAGGTCTGTAGAGGTGGCACACAAATATCCTAAGGATACAAATAAGGAAAACAAATAAGAAGGTGGCAATCATGGCTTGCACCTGTAGTCATGTCTCAGATCTGCCTCACTTCTGCCCGAGTCCAAGGTGAGCTCGAGAGATGCTGCCAGTATGTTTGGAGCTCCCCTTTGCTTGGTGTCATTTTGCCTGGTGGCGGTTTGTGCGTAGCCTGTTTCCATCCCCTCCCAGACCCATGCCCCTACCAGCTGGGTCCAAGGCAGCAGCAAAATAGTTTGTCCTGTCTGCATTGTTCCTGTGCTGTGCCTATGGCTTCAAAGTGCAAAGCCCCGCTGAAAGGCATTCTATTAAACAGAAAGCAGGCATATTCTGTGGCTGGAATCCCTAATTCTGTACTTGCATCAGGAAACCCTATCAGATTTTACATAATTACAGTGAAATCCTAAAAGCACTTTCCTGGGAATAAACCCCACTGAGTATACCTGAGTTGATTCTGAGTAGACCTGCTTGGAATTGCTAAATTGGTCTACGTGCCATATACATAAGCAGTCTTGCACATGTGTTGGGCACAGATACAGTGTTGGGAAAGATACCAAAGTGGGAGAGGACTGCTAATGAACTTGTGCTGAGAGGGGAAACCAACAGGGAATCAAAGGAGGAGGTTCAAAAAAGGATTGGGATGGAGGGGTTAAGTGTCTCAAACAGAGGGACTAGAACCTTGGAACTGATACAGAAAGATGAAGATGGGGCAGGGGTCCTATCCTACTAATGGGAGAAAGTTTGTCTAAACATTTGGGTGGTTCATTTGCACACTCTCACACTGCTGAATTGATTTAACCATATCCTTTAATATTCCACAAAGTGGTGTTCCTAGTGAGCAGCAAAATAAGTACCCTTACAGCTTAAAACTTCCATTGTATTATTTTCTCACCAGGCTGAAGGGGAGGGGGAATCCCATCCTGAAGTGCTTTTAGTTTCCGCCAAAGTGGGTTCAAGGAGGAAACATTTCTCTAGTGCTTGATGTGCATTTTTTAATAGTAGCTACTTGAAACCATCCAAGGGACTGGAATGTTAGCAAGAATGCCTGGGGATGTAATGGAATGGGCAGAGGTCAAATGAGGCCCTCCCTGGTCCCCTGCCAGTATGACACCCACACTGGACCCTGACTTGCTAAGAAGAAAGGTGAGCACATACATAATTTAAGTAAATAAATAATTGTAGAATTTCCTCTACATTGGGCTTTCCTGATTCAAACCAGGTGGCTCACCATTTACTTGATGCCCCAGCATGGCAAACATAAGAGTAACTTCGCACCCTCATATTTGTTCCTTAATGACAGCTCAGCTGAATGGATTGTTGTTATGTGTGAAACCACCATTTCAAATCAATCACTCAGGATCAAGACTTTCTATCATCTCAAACACAATGCTGCTCATGTTTTATTGATTGAGTAATGTACATGCAAGTGGGAATCGGTTCTTGGGCGTATGCATGCCAGCCAACTCTTTGGAGATTGGAGACATTTCACACCATGGGAGCTACTGTTTTTACATGATGGCATACCAGCACAGGATTCTGTGTTGCCACTGGCATGTGAAGAATGGGAATGCCAAAATTGGAAACAAATGTTTAGATTCTCATGCAGCAAGCATGTCTAAGTAATACAAAATCTAGAATAAAGATTTAGATAAATTTTAGCTAAGGTTGCTTTTGGAGAGAGACCAACATGAGCTCTGTCTAGATTTGGCTCACAACATAGACTGCTTGGACTGCTTCTTAAATTATATGTGATTATATACTGGGATATAGTGAAAACAAAGAATACAAGCATTAACAGATAACAAACAAAATAGACCGAGAATGTAGTGGAGAGGGATTGGTCAGGCCTTGCTTAATCCTTAAAACCTGTTTTTCATCTGGCCAGCACTACAGTAGTTTCTGCTTGCTGATTTTCAGGTTTCTGCTCCCTCCTTCAGTAGGGTTGCCAAGCCCCTGGTCCAGATAGGGAATGTCCCACCCGGGAGGTTCCCAACCCACTGGCCCACATTGCACTGGTGGGGGGAACCTCCCCCAATGTTGCCAGCACGATGATGTCACCCAGAAGTGACGTCATTGTGCCGGCAACGTCACGCGGCGGCCACTCTAGCCATCAGGGAGGGGAAACTCTATGGTAGAAGAGGTAAGTCCCCTGCCAGAGGCTCTGGGGGACTTGGCAACCCTATGCTTCAGGCTTCCCTGCACCAGGCCTACTTTTGACTATGGTTAGACTCTGGCTAGATTGGGAACCTATGGGTCTGCCACAGAACCAGTCAGGCTATTGATGCATCAGCCTCACTCTTGTCTATTCTTACTACCTCTTTGTCAGTAAATGTTATTGATTATTTAAAATTGCTGTTGTATTGTATTGTTTTATTGAACCATGGAATTCCATGCTTGTGAGCCGCCCTGAGCCCGCCTTTGGCGGGGGAGGGCGGGATATAAGAATAAATTTATTATTATTATTAAAAAGTTAGATTTTTTTTTTTACTGGAAATACCAAGAATTGAAACCAGGACCTTCTGTAAAAGCCTGTGCTGTACCACTGAGCTACAGCCCTTCCCTTGAAGACTTGACATTGTGGTATAAAGCAAGATGAGAATTAAAGACACCCTGAATACATAAAATACATCCTGGTAGCTGGAGATGTATACTGAAGTATTTAAAAAGGATATTGGCCAGTTCCTTCTCCACTAATCATAAATAGAACCCCCAACCCAAATGGGAAATAATTAGTCTTTTAGATCCACCCATAATCATTACCCTTTTCCAGATCTTGATAACAATACTTGGATTTATTAACAAGTGCTGTGTCTGCAACCTTTACCACTCCTTCAGAAAAGCACTTTCTTAAAAGTTTTGTAAATCCCAGGTTACAGACAGAGAATAGAAACCTCTGTTTCTGGTTTCTGTCCATTCTTTTGGTTCTGCCAATGGCTAATTGACATTGCAGACAGGACAGATGATGGCAGAAGGCATGCAGAGGAATGAACTTTTAATAGTACCATCCTGCCAAAACAGATCAAGGTCTTGAGCTCATAAAACATCTCTTGATTTTGACTGCATGCATTTGCAGATACTACATGAACAAAGCAGGAGTAAGGCGCACCTTTAAGACCAACAAAGTTTTATTCAGAATGTAAGCTTTCGTGTGCTCTGAGCACACTTCATCAGACAATAGCTTACATTCTGAATAAAAATTTGTTGGTCTTAAAGGTACTACTTGACTCCTGCTTTGTTCTACTGCTTCAGACCAGCACGGCTGCCCATCTGGATCTAGATACTACATGGTGCGTGGAAATACAACTTGTGCTTCTATTCAATGTGACGTTCCCACCCTATGACATCACAAGTCTCCACTCCTTGAAACTCTGGGTTTGGGACTCTGAGGGCTTGGCAATCCTTCCCTGAGCAGGCCTAAATCCTGCTCACTTGGTGCTGCGTTCTCTCTGTGTCATCCAGTATCCCTTCAGGTAAACTACCCTCAAAATGGCATCAAAGAGCCCTATCACATAAGACTGAGACATAAGAGTGACTGGAAAAGTAATTAGGATGAAGTCAGTGAAATAAGGCTTTTTTCCTAGAAGTTCCTAGTTTTAAGAGAATCATAGCATAATACTGTACAGACAAGGCAGATCCAGTGGATTATATTTTTATCTGGCAACTTTTGTAAATACAAAGGAAAGAGAGCTGGGATGCAGAAAAGGTTTGTTGTGCAGGGACTTGATTCTGAGAATGGAAAAATGAAATTGATACGGAATGTAAAAAGGGAAGCCAGCTGAGAAATATGAAAGGAAAAGCAGCAAGGCAAGATTGGAGAATAACAAAAGTAATTTTGGCTGTGGGACTCAGGGAAGGAAAGAGGGCAGAAATTGTAACCATCCGGGTTTGGGGGTTTTTTTGTTTTGTTTTTAAAAGATCATCTTAGAGCTATGATCTTATCATGAAGCATGTTACAAACCTGTGACTGCAGTAGCCATCCAAAAATAGTACAGTTGCATCTGTAGAGAGTTAGGCCCAGTAAAATCCTAAACTTCAAATGGGACAAATGAAACTCAGCTTGTCTTGAAATGAGGGGTATGAATTTTACTTACTGATTCTGAATTTTACTTACTGAATATATCCTCCTGTTTCCCCCTACACTTCCATCTAAGCATTTAGTAGCAATGAATTCTGCTTAGTGAACAATAGCATTATTCTAAAGCTTGAGTTAATTTCCACACAGCTGCAAAGCAAGGAAGGATGCGAGAACACATTCAGACACCCAAGTCCCCTGTGTGCTGTAGTGCATTTAGAGAGCTCGTGAAAATAGTCTGAACAGAACTGAATAAAAGTGAGTGCAGATAACGGGTGCAATCAGACTGGGAATTTGCCATGGCAGACTCTCAGCTTAAAAAAAAATCCTGTTTGAGACACGCCATGGTGAGCAGATATCTCTGGCAACACAGTTGTGGTCCTGTGCAGTCAAGACAGGCTGCACATGTGCAGAGAGGAGCGATCACACCATTCCTGCACTTCCATGGTACACCTGGCTGATTACATGGCTGGAAATGTGCCATGGAAGCGCCTCACTGGGAAGTTTCTGGTATGTGTTTAATGCATTAGGGAGGCATTGCAGCACAAGGTAGGCATGAGTGGGCCATGGGGAACAGATGTGCACATGTGACTGCACCCATTAAATCCAGAGGTGGGGGCGACTATGGTGATGCAAAATGTCCATCTAATCACACCCAATGAGTGATAATCATAGCCAGCAGTTATATAGTGCTTCTAAGGTGTCCACAGGACATTATACTTCGGTAATTTATTGATCACATCTTAATCACAGTCTTCCTTCATGGAGGCCAACTTGTTTATGCGATTAGTCTGTCTATCTTTCTATACGCTCAGAAGACAGACAAACTACATGTTATGCTTCTTCGTGCATTTTCACGTTCTTTCATGTGTTTCACGTGCCTCCATTGTTTTTCTTCTCACCCTACTTTCTAGGTTCAAAAAGGTCTTGTGGGCTTTTGTAATACTTCCATAAACCAAGAAATCCAGTAGTGACAGTGGACTAGAACCAATGAGCATGTGCATCATGGACAATAATAACATTGCATATTAAGTTCCCTGAAAATCTGAGTGGAAGTAGATTATAGGCAAAAATGATTTAAGAGGCAAAATTTTCTGTTGTCTCATAGTTGCCACTGGTCAAACAGGTTTTACAGGTTTTTGAAATAATACAAAACCTGCAAGATCTGTTTGTCTGCTGAAAAAGCTGCACATCATTAGTTCTCTTTTTTCCACACCCAAATAAGCTGTTTTTGTTCATCAGCATACATTTTCTCACCTTCACCCCTTGTTTATACCTCCTCCCCTTCTTCTGATGTCTCTTGTCAATTCTGGGGGGAAGGCCAGTGTGGGGTAGTGGTTAGAGTGTTGGACTAGGATCTGAAAGACCCAGGTTTGAATCCCCAGTCTGCCACAGACCCTTGGGCCAGTCATATACTCTCAGCCGGATCCACCTCACAGAATTTTTGTGAGGATAAAATGGAGATGAGAAAAATGTAAGCTGCTTTCAATCCCCATTGGGGAGAAAACGGGCATAAATATCTAAGTAAATAAGGATTTTCCTGTTTTGCTTAACATGATGGACACTGTTATCACCATATAAATTACCATGGAGAATAGTAGGAGGGCTAATTGGATAGATCCATAAACCATCCCAGTGGAAAAAAGCAATATGGGATGATGTTCTGTAGTCATGGCTCTGAACAGGCTGGCATCCTTTGGAATAGGCAGCAGAGAGATGGAGAATTAATAACATCAGGCAAGATATTTTGTCTGATCAGAGAACAGCTGCATTTTCTCAAGACCTGCATCATTCTTGAGAACCGGAAAAGTCCTTTTGAGCCCTGGGCTTATATACTGTACCATCTTTCGTACAGCTGTAATTTTGACATGGAGAGCCAGCTTGAACTTCTGTAATCCTCAGCCCCAGACACCTCCAACGCCTGAGACTCTGTGTTTTTTCCAAAGGTTTTTCAGCTGCGCTGTTGAGAAACTCTATTCAAAGGGGAGGGGAAAGAAAAGGGAGGGGGGAATCAAAAAACATCTGTCTGACTTGGTCCAGGAGATTGTTTCTATAGCTGTCACACTTAGAAGAGCTCCGAATAATGTTGTTTTTCCAGGATGGTCTGCTTTTTCGAATTCCTTTCTCTGATGGATGCTGTTTCCTGCCCCTCCCTTTTTATTATCCACCAGATAATTTTTTATGGACATCAAAAAAAAGGGGGGGGGGAAACAATAATAAGGAAGTTGAAGGAAACAAGACTTGTAGATTGCACAATGCTCTTCGACGTTCCCAAGGAATTAAATTTTAGGAGGGAGCTGGTGGGGGTTTTTTATGAATGGGTATAAGACTGACACATGAAACGCGTGGGATCTGTCTGAGTGCCTTGTCTGGGTCAGCTGGGACATCTGGCTGTTATGAATTTGGCATAATGTGATTCATTAACACACAAATAGCAATCCTTGAGACGATCCTCTTATGATTCCTTGCTGGTGTTGTCCCAAGCAGTGTCAAATGCCAGTGAACTGCCTTTGCAACTGAACTGCCGGCTACTCTTCCAGACTATGGGTTCCCCCTCACACAAAGGGATCTTGTGTCATCACACAAGACTAATGCACTTTCAGTACACAGTCATGAAGGGAATGACGCAGGCATTGATTAATGTGCCAGTTTGTGGTTCAGACCAAGAAGGTGTTCCCTGCTCTGAGCTGCTGGTACTTCGTGCATCAGAGTTTACCCTCCCTTCTTCCCCTTGCCTGTCTTTTCAACAAATGCCAATTCTGCATAAGATGGGTAACAAACTTTTCAGGTCCTAAGCCAGTCTACTCACAGTGAAGTCTTGTTTTATTACCTGGGGCTTCCTCTTAGGAAAATGTTCTTATGTGTTGTGGCCGTAGCTATAGGGAATGCTTTCAGCTAAGTGTGCAAAACCTTGATTAGTTGGTTCTCCTTAGCACTTAAGGGGAAGAAATCCTAACCTTATTTTCTAATAATACTGATGTTAGAAAATCAGCATCTGGAGATCCCTAAGGTGAACACACATGAAGCTGTTTTTGTCTTATTCTGAATCAGACCTTTTGATCCATCAAGGTCAGCCTTTTTTCTTCAGATTGACAGCAGCCCTCCAGGGTCTCAGGGCAGAGATCTTTCACATCACCTTCTACTAGGTTCATTTAACTGGTGATACTGGGGATTGAGCCTGGGAACCTATTGATTCCATTGAAAATTATGAACTTTGAGTCTGTGTGAGAAGCTATTGAAATCGGGTTCCATTTTAACAGCCTGATAACTGAAGATCAGTATTGAAACGTCTTGAAATCTAGAGAGGGCGTCTTATGAAGGCTGTAAAGATTTCCTGATCCTTCTACCTGGAAGAATTTTAGAACACATTATTTACTGTGTTATGGACTTTGCTTATTGAAGGATGTATGAAGACTACTAAACCCTCTATTAGAAAAATTTTGGGAATTAATCGTTGATTGTAATGTCTTGTAATTTTTTGGAAGGAAGAGATTGTAAAGTTATGTTGAAATTGAAACTGAAATTGTATGCACTGGAAAAAAGATTGTATAAAAACAAACATAAGGATTTAAGTATACATTTGTTGTGGTATTCCCACAAGTTAGCAGCAGTGGTGTAGGGGAGTCAATATGCGCCTTTATTGCCAGTGAAAAATCCAAATAGCAAAATAGCCCTGAAGCCACAGTTGGAGGAACTTGGTCCTGTTTGCTCCTGGCCACCAGTAGACCACCAGGAAGTTTCCCCTGTATGTTAAAGGACCAACCCCCCCCCCCCCCCGCCAGGAAACCACAAAGGCTATGTCTGGGACTCTCCCACGAGCCTGTTGATGGGTCCCACATTACCAAGCCAGGGTCAGGAGACTTGGAATAATGACTCTGGCAGTAGTCATCTCGACTTGAGGGGGTTGATGGAACTGGTTTTCCAGGACCCCTTTCTACATGATGTTCCAGTAAATTTAGATGCTGACAGGGGTTCTGTGTGGAAGTGTGTGTGAGCTTAGCTGTAGAAGTCCTGCAACTAGTTGTGTCACCCTCCCTGTGTGAGCTGGCCTTTGTCTGGAGTTCTTGAGCATGACTGCACCAAGACGTCAGAATCTTAGCCAATGAAAGGTCAGAGATGAATAAATGTCCTTTGAAGGACACAGGGCTACAGTTAACATTCAGCAGCTGCAGTGATAGCAGCCTGATTCATCCCTCTGATGTAATAAGTGACAGTGATGTGGAAAACTGCAGTCAATTAAAAACAGCGAGATCTACGGTATTTTTCATAAGAATTTCTGTAGCCTTTTAGATCATTTTCATATTGTTCTGACGGCAAGAATGCAGTGGTCCTTCCATCTTAGAATCTTTGGAATCCCTTCTGGCCTGACTCTTCAGTTGCAATACAAAACACCCTTACTAGAAAGCAAGTCCCAAGAGAGACGAGAGAGATTTTTACCCTGCTTTTCTCCCCAATGGGTGCAGAAAGTGGCTTAAAGCAGCATTCTCTGTTCCATTTTTTCCTCATAACAACCACCCTTTAAGGTAGGTTAAGCCAAGAGAGACAGAAAGACTGGTCCAAGATCACCCAGCAAACTTCAATAATAATAATAATAATAATAATACTTTTTATTTGTATCCCCGCCCTCCCCGCAAGCAGGCTCAGGGTGGCTCACAACACGTAAATACAGTGTACAATAAAACCATATACAATAATTACAATTCCAGTTATAAAATCATCCTTAAAATCATTAAAATTACATTAAGGTTAAGATTATGGTGCTATAGTTAAGATCTTCCATAAAATCCAGTGACTAAAACATAAAACATATCCAGCAGGACTTTCTTGGCTCGGTATTAGGTGAAGGCTATTTTAAAGAGGTGGGTCTTGCAGGCCCTGCAGAATTGGTCTAAACATCGCAGGGCCCGTACCTCCTCCGGGAGTTGGTTCCACAGTAGGGAGCCGCTATGGAGAAGGCCCGATCCCGGGTGGACTTCAATCTGGCCTCCCTTGGCCCAGGGATATTCAGCTGGTTCTTTCCAGCTGACCTCAGCGCTCTCTGGGGTTCATACGGGGAAAGACGGTCCCTCAAGTAGACAGGTCCTCGGCCATATAGGGCTTTAAAGGTAATAACCAGCACCTTGTAACGAACTCGGTACACCACCAGCAGCCAGTGCAGTCCGCGCAGCCCCGGCTGTATGTGCTTCCATCTTGGGAGCCCCAACAACAGCCTAGCCGCTGCGTTCTGCACGAGCTGCAGCCGCCGAGTTCGGCACAGGGGCAGCCCCATGTAGAGGGCATTACAGTAGTCCAGTCTCGAGGTGACCGTAGCATGGATCACCGTTGCTAGGTCCTGGCACCCAAGGAAGGGGGCCAACTGCTTCGCCCGTCGAAGATGAAAAAACGCGGACTTGGCAGTGGCTGCTATCTGTGCCTCCATTGACAATGAAGGCTCCAGAAGAACCCCCAAGCTCCTGACTCTGTGGGCCGCTTTCAATGGTAGAGAAGGAATTCAAACAGGGGTTTCCCCAGATCCTAAGCCAGCTCTCTTAGGAGCTATGCTATGCTGGCTGTGTGTTGCAAACAGCTGTGAGTTTGGGCATAGAACAAGGTGTAGTGGTGGAGATTGCTTGTGTGGAAAAAGACAGGGAGATCTTGAAGCTGAAAAAGAATCAAAGGAAGATATGCAGTTTGGCGTATTAAAACTGTGTTTTTATAATCTCTGGTGCTAGTGGGAGAGAGTGTCAGTGTGTTGGTGTGAACAGAACTTTGACACAAGAGACCTGGACAAAAATAATTTTTTTTCCCACCCATAAGTGGTATGGAGGGGAGGTGTTCAAGTGGATTAGCTGCCAACTCAGCTTAGTGTTTGATTAGCTTCATTCAGGCTGATAGCAGTTGCATGACTTCTCCCTCCCACCCAGCATTTGCTCCATCTGCAGTCACCTGTGTGGCTGCATGCCGAGGAGAGATTAGTTTCTCTTTTGCAATGGAACAAGCTTTCATGGCGTGCATTACCTCAAAAAGTGGAAGATGTTGCTGAAGTCGTCAGATGGCTGGAAAAGGTACAATGTGTCCTGAGTAGAGATGGGCACAAACCAAACCACTAACTGTGGTTCAAGCAAGAACCAGGTTGCTTCAGGAGAACATGACTCCCACACACCCTCCCCTAACCTCCATGGAGGTTCTTGAGGTTCAGGAAGGGTTCATACAGATGGCTCAGAAAGCCTTCAGAGCTTTCTCTCGGAGCTCACTCTTGGAGCTTTTATAGACCTTCAGAGCCCACCTCTGGGTGGAGCCTGCCCTTATAAGGGCATGTATGACCAATCAAATTGTATGTATGTTTAATGTGGTGCTGCTTTGAAGCTGTCCCACATAATTGAACACACGAAGTTAGGGTTGCCAGCTGGTAGCTGGCGCCTGACAGTAGAATGGTAGGCAGGGGGATAGGAGTACCATTGCATTTACAGGCAATTCTGGGGTGAACCTGGAAGTGACATCACTGTCTTGGTGTGAAGCTCCATAGAGTTTCCATTGAATCCTAGATCATTGTGCCAGTGATTTTTAGTTCATCTTTTTTCCTGCCCCTTACCAAGCAGTGGTGGGGGTTGAGTGGGAGGCCTGTCAGCCCTACACGAAGCTGTCGTCTGCTGAGTCAGACCATTGGTCTACGGAAGAGAATATTATCTACTTTGACACTGGCTCTCTGGAGATGCCAGAGACTGAAGCCGGGACCTTCTGTATGCCCAGCCAATGTTCTTCTACCGAGCCACAACTTTCCTCTAAATATGAAGATTAGATTTTCCCAAACAATAAGCCAAATAGAAGTAATATACCCATCTTGATGGAGTGCTGCTATTACACAGTCCATTTTTTGGCAGCATCCACTTTGGGCAGCATGAATTGTGAAGGGATTTCCTGACCCTATTGAAGACATGTACCTACATGTACCTACCCTCTTCTTCTTTATAACAATTCTTGTGCTGGTTGACAGCTTAAACTAATTATCTGTACCTTGAAAGTATTGTGTGGAAACTGATATTTAACTGAATAAAAGCGAGAATTAATATTGTTTTATTGCAAAAGAGTAAGCTAGCCCATAGTAGAATAACAAGGAAGAGTAGTCCTTTCAAAAATAATGAAGGTACTAGAAACATTAATGAACGTGTTCATGCTGCATTCTGCATTAGATTGGGAGGGGCTTGCCTACCATATCTCATGCCACTGTAAATTCAGGTGAGGGCCCATGGGACTCTCTGTGGTTCTGATGCACTGCTCTAATGAACTCCTCAAAGCAAGAACAGACAGATCACTAGCTCTACCTGACAACCAAAGTGTGGCACAGTATGAATGAGCTGTGAATTACAAGTGCTAAACCAGAAGGGAAGCTGTATTTCTGTAACCATTTAATTCTATGTTCACACACGGAGGGAGACAAATGAGCATGAATGGGCCAACAAACCCATTTTTGCAAAAATGTTTTACACATTTTTTTACACATAGAAAAACTGTGCTCTGGTAAGTCACAAAGCAGCTTAATGTGCCTTGTGGAGTTGCAGATGCCGGAGCTCTTTGCCTTGTTACATAACTGCCACATATGCTTGGACCTTTTTCCTTGCACAGATTTGCCATACGGAGAGATCAAATTTTGTATGGCAGAAACATCCAGAATGCAGGCATGTTTGAACAACCTTATACTAGAGAAGATTGCCCATGTCTCACCCTTTTATTGTCACATGGGAGCATTAAAGAGCTAACTATCTCTCATTCCCACTTTCTCCCAGCCCAATGTCTTTGGCTCATGGAGTGTGTGTGTGTGTATACATACGTACGCATAAAGACACACTCTAGCATACATATATTTTACAAGCAGCTGTTTTTTCAGCTGACATTTAAACTCTGCTCATATCCTTGCAGTTGATTTTCTGATATTCCCTTGGAAAATGAGGGAGAGAGAGAGAGAGAGAGAGAGAATATGCACCCTCTACTGTACCGAGTCTTGTGTTGAATCCCAATAACTTAAAGTATAGTGACATTCACTGGTTGAGAGACGAAGCTGGAATTACCGGCTCCTATTTACACTGATTAGCACTGTGTCTCAGGAGGATCTAGTAATGGAATATATAGCTTTCCATCTCTAAGATGTTGGTTCAAGTACAACTCAAACCTGTGGTGGCCAAGCTTAGTCCTTGGAACAGGTGGCCAGATCAAACATAGGAAAGGAGGGAGTTGTGGTTAAAAAAAGAATCATTGTCCTAGACCTCGGGATGGATTGGTCCTGTTCCCAGTTCTGCTTCAAAATTGCGTTGTTTTTGGCAAGGAACTTGCAAATGGGGTAATAATACTTTACTACCTCCTTGGGGCATTTGGAGGATGGACTCGCTACTGTTGTGAGAGGCTTGGATTTTCTGGTAACTGGGCCACACAAGTACCAAGATTCCAAATGCCGCCAATCCCTTTCTTGTCAAAACATCTCCATAAACTGTTAGTAACCTTTTATTGCAAAGCTATACAGTCTGGCGTTGTCCTGGATACCCTCTAGATTGGATTTTCCAGTTGAAAAGTAGCAATATCAGTAGGTGGAAATTTCTCCCCAATGACATACAAATATTCATGGACGGTGTTTCTGTTTAGCAATATTTTTCTACTGCAGCTGTTTACTCACCACTTTTTCACTACTTGATACTTCTTCTTTGTTTTTGGGTTCATCACATGGGTGATCATATCCAACTGGAGATTGCATGGTGAATGGGAAGATGTTGCATTTCTCTGTCCTTTTACATTTGGCTGTATGATAACTTTATTGAGTGCAAGTAAGAGTAATTGAGGGTAAACCAGCATTTTCACATTGGATTAACAAGTAGTTGGAGGAAAAGATTACATTTGTCAACATTACTAAAAAAAGTTCATGAAAAACTATTCTTTTGACTCATCTTAGAACATTCAGCCTGCAGAAAGCTGAGAAGTGCCAAATTAGATGCTGTATATTAAAGAAATAATACTGTTCATCATATAGTCGGCTCTTAATGTGAGATTTGTTTTATCAGAGACATCAGGTTCCCCCTTCCCCAGGAGAACTGCAAATTTGTCATTCTGACTTAATCATCATGCTTCCCTTAAAATATAGTTTCAGGTGAATTATGGAAAAACCAGGCATTCTGGTGCTGGATTTCCTGTAGGATTTTATGAAAGGGATTTACACTGCTCAGTCAAAGGTTTCTCAAGGTATTGAATGGTCTCCCTATCATCAGGGCACACCAAAGTATGTTCAATTATTGAGACAAGCCACGGTTGCACATTCATGTATCTGGGTCAAAATCAGAAGGCCTATCCTTGAGCAGTGGTATCTTTACCCTGATCCAGCAATTATTTATATATACAAAAATTTGAATATATTAATGGAGCTTCTTCCTAAATTTACGCATGCAAAATAATGACTGTGATATAGTTTTGAGCACATACGTGCATGTGCACATATGTCAAGTACTGTCAGGTTGCTTTTGACTTTCAGCAAACCCTATGAATTAATTAACTCCCAAATGTCCTCTCATTAACAGCCTTTCTCAGATCTTGCAGGCTGAGGGCCGTGGCTTCCTTGATTGAGGCAATCCATCTCATGTTGGGTCTTCCTCTTTTCCTGCCATGTTCAACGTTTCCTAGCATTATTGTCTTTTGCAGTTAATCCCATCTTCCCATACCAAAGTATGATAGCCTCAGTTTGGTCAATTTAGATTCTAGGGAGAGGTCAGGCTTGATTTAATCTATAACTCTCTTATTTGTATTTTTGCTGGACCACAGTATCTATAAAACTAACCTCCAACACCACATTCCAAATGACTCAACTTTCTTTCTGTCAGGTGTCTTCATTGTGTAGCTTTCACCCCCATTCATAGTAATGGGAAATACTGTGTTACAAATTATCTTGATCTTGATCACTAGCAATACAACCTTAAGGATCTTTTCTAGCTCCTTCATGGCTGCTTTTCACAGTCCCAACCTCCTGATTTCTTGGTTGCAGTCTACCTTTTGGTTGGTGATGGAGCCAAGAACAGAAAATCTTGAAGAATTTCAATTTCTTCATTGTCAACCTCTTAAAGCTGTGTGATTCCTCAGTGGTCATTTTTGTTTTCAGCTTTAGTCCTGCTTTGGCACTTTCTGCTTTAAACTTCATCAGTAATCTTCAGTCTTCACTATTTTGTGCCATTAATGTGGTGCCATCTCAATATCTCAAGCTGTTAATGTTCCTTTCACCAATTTTCACTCCCCCATCATATGACCCCAATCCAGTTTTCCTTATGATATGTTCTGCATATAGATTGACCCTGTGGAATAGTAGATGGCTAATAATTTTGATACTATGCCAATCTTTCCATTATTTCAGTAACTTTGATTTACCTATGCAAGCCATTAAATAACAAACGGGGGACCAGTACTATGTTCCCATCCATCCAGTTTCTCTTTGCTTATACAATGGGACAAGTTGGGTTGCTTAGATAAGCAATATAGCATAAATCAAGTTTCAGCATAATTTTATTGGCAAATATAATGAAAACAATTTAACTCTGTGGTTCCTAACCGTAGAGCTCTTTTTGCATTAAGGTTATTTTAAGAATATGAAGGACTATTGTTGCCATCATTACCAACCTTTACCCAGCTATTAAATGAAAATAAGGAAAAACTCTGTGGAATGGGAAAAAAATATGTTTTGCATGCCTTACTTAACAATACTAAGGGTCATTTCTACAAGCATGCTTGTGTTAATTTTTTACTCAATTCATTCCCAGTCAAAATTCATCTGGAATATAATGTTCAGCTTTGGCCTCAGCTATTTTAGAAAGATGTTGACTCTGAAGAAGTCTTGGAGGGAACTACAAAGGTTTAATTTCCCAGATGTTTGAGGAAAGGTTAATGCAACTGGATCTTCAAACCTCATGCTTGGACTCATAGATCTCAATTACTTACACTCATAGATCAAGTATCGGAGATGGGAAAGTAATGAGGAAACATGGTATTCTTATGTGTTTCTGCATACATGTGAATGAAAGCGGAGAGTCTTAACCCTGGGAGAAGGTCTGGAGAGCACACAATGTAATGGACTTAAATGAAGTGGTTTCTTAGTAGATTGTGGTCATATTACTTTCTCTGATTACCTTCAGTTGTTACTTTCATGTTGTCAATGATGGGAATGGTGGGAGGACAACTTCTTCAGATATTCCCAAGTGAACAGTGGGAGAGCTTCACAAATCTCTCCATCACCACAGTTCCGTACATATTTTTGCTTTGTTTCTAAAACCTTTAATTGAAAGACATTCCAACTAAATTTATTTTGTGGAAACTTACTTTCAAGGAAGTGGTTTAGATGGAATTTCAATATGTTTAGGAACCTAAATGTATAGTGGGAAGACTGAAACAAGCCAAATATATCTTAAATCCTGTTTTCATTGTCCAAAGCAAAAATACGGAAATCTTACTAAATCCTTGATGAGCCATTGTTCATAGATAGTGGGCTGTATGTACAGTGCTACAAGGGTTGCCAGATCCAACTCAGGAAATATCTGGGGACTTTGGGGGTGGAGCCAGGAGACTTTGAAGGTGGAACCAGGAGCAAGGTTGTGACAAGCATGATTGAACTCTGAAGGGAGTTCTGGCCATCACATTTAAAGGGACCAGACTCCTTTTAAATGCCTTCCCTTCACTGGAAGTAATGGAAGATGTGGGTGCCTTCTTTTGGAGCTCAAAAATTAGACACCCTAGTCCAATAATTTGAAACTTGGGCTTGTTTTTTGTTTGCTTGTTTTGTTTTGAGGAGAGGCACCAGATGGTATGCTGAAAATTTGGTGCCTCTCACCCCAGAGCCCCAGATACCCACGGATTGATTCTCCATTATATCCTTTGGGGACCAGCTCTATAGGGTATAATGGAGTGCCCAATGGACATTCAAACCCAACATTTTCTGATAACCCTGAAGCAGGAAAGGGCCTCCAAACCAAGGGATCCCCTGCCCCCAGCTGGGGATGTGTGCAACCAAATAGAAATTCACGGCAGAGTCACTGGAGAAAAACTCAAGGGAATATAAAATACGACCTCATAGCTATGGTGCTGTGTTGTTGAGACAAAGTTTGGCTCTGGAAAACATTTTTGTACACCTCAGAAGGCCTATTGGTCTGAAGTTTCCTGTGAAAATGTAGGACTGTATGCTTACAAACGGAAATTAACTTGGACTTTAAATGGAGATACTTCATTCCTCATATTTTGTAACTTATATTTTTCCCAAATATCAGGATGTGTTAGTAAGAGTGTTATTTAATGAGAGTGTTTGAATATATTGTAATTTTGCCTTTATTATTGTTCAGTCACACCCTTGGCGACCCCATGGACCAAGTCACGCCAGGCCCTCCTGTCTTCCACCATTCTCCAAAGTCTGCTCAAATTCATGTTAGTTATCTCAGTAACACTGTCCAGCCATCTCATCTTTTGCCATCCCCTTCTTCTTTTGCATTCTGTCTTTTTCAGCATCAGGATCTTCTCCAGTGAGTGCTCCCTTCTCATTTGGTGGTCAAAGTATTTGACCTTCAGCTTCAGCATCTGACCTTCCAGGGTACAGTCAGGGTTGATTTCCCTTAGGAGTGACTATTTGACTATAATTGGTTTAATTTTGAGGCTGGAAACCCTGAGTTCTTCTCCAGTCACCTAATTGGGGATTGGGAACCCCAAGTGCTTCTCTGAGCAGAGTTTCACTCTTCCGAAGCCATTTACTTTGTAGGGGCTCACAAACTGTAAGGCTATTGCTTTTATTTTGGGGGAAGCCAGCTATAAATCAAGTACCTGTGTGTGTGGGGGGGAGGGGGGACAGAACAGCACTGCAGATGAAAACAATGTGAATCGTGTATTGTATTACTAAGATTACTAAGATTCTTCACATACAGCCCATCAGTTCCAGGCACATTTCTTGTCCCAGAGGTGTTTGGATAAAGAATGTTGTTCTGGAGTTAAATTTGAGTCCAGTAGCACCTTTAGAGGTGAGCAGAAGTCTCTGAGTTGCTACTGGACTAAAATCTAACCGGATAAAAAAAGATTTCTACTGTAAAATGTCTGTGCAGGAAAAGGGAAGTAGTGAAGAAAACTAGCCTCAACACCCTCCCCTCATGTTAGAGGCTTGGAAGCAATCCTGAGCTGGTCTACTTTAAAGTAAGCCCTATTTTATTCAGTGGGTCTTACTCCCTGGAAAAATGTCTTTCAGACTGTAGCCTTTGTGTCATCAATGCACGTTAGACCATATGACAATCTCCTCCTCTTTTTATGTATTTTTCTGGGAGTAAAGATGTTTATTACTCAGTAGTTCATTATTACATAACAAAGCCAGTGAAATCCCCAGCCCGTAAGATAGATTCTGTGTGGTTCTGTCTTTATGCATGCATTCTTTCTCTCTCCCGTTTCATTCTCATGCTCTGCGCAGGTTGGGAAGGCCGTGCCCACTGACCCACTGATGACCTCCATCCAAGACCAAGCCAGGGTGGGGGTGGAGGGGGCGGGAAATCACACCATGAGCTGGCTCTGACATTATTTATTTTGCTCTATAACTTAATGACTTTCCGGGTTTTGCTCACATCCAAAATATCAAGCACAATCTATGCCAAAGATATAGAAAATAAATTAGAGCCAGAAAGTCATCCAAGAAGCATTACTAGACATAACAAAAATTCACTGGCTCTTAAATAGGCCGTGGTAATGCAGGAAATATCTGTGTCCAGAAAGGAGGAAAACACAAAGGTATTCAGCCTTCAGCTGGTTTGTGTAGCATATTCACAGGTGGCACGTTCTAGACAAACATTTGAGCTTCCTGTACTTCTATGTGTCCCCCTCAAAATTGTAATTGTCCAATGGTCACGTTTTTGTGCTAGTGAAACATGCTCAATATTTGTTACAAACTATGTTTGAATGTATCACTGATGTGTATTCTGTGATGGTTTAGAGACTACCAATTTGTTTTTTTAGTTGTCTGGAGGTAAAACAGTGGAATCCTAATCAGTGTTACTAAGAGCTTGCTAGGTCCATTGCAATCAGTAGTTCTGCTTACGATCCCCTTGAAGATGCCATAGTGTACAATGTCCACTTGCTTGACTTGGTAATTATTTAGGGAAAATAGATGGCAATGACCCCCCCCCCCCACATACACACCCAGTGCTTATTTCTAGCAATGCGGCTCAGATTTCCTTTTTAAACTCCCCCCCTTTTATTTATTTAGGTATTTGGGTATTACCTTTCTGCTCAAGAGCTGGTGTGGTATCACAGTTTGGATGCTGTTCTTTGTGAGGGGAGACCTAGGTGGCAAATTCCTCATCTGCCTTGAAGCCTACTGGGTGACCTTTGATCCAGTCACATTCTCTTAGTTTGATGTATTGAGAGGGTTGTTCTAAGGAGCCAATGGGTGGGAAAGAGTTGTATCTGCAGCCTTGAGTTCCTTGGAGAATGGGTGGAATAAATATCTAATAAATTAGGAGACTTTGGACGGTGGTGACAAAACCGACTAAAAACAATATGATATCCATCAATGCTAACACTGTTGTCCTTAAATGCACGTTTTCGTAGGAAAAACAAGGGAATTGTCTTGAAATTAAACCTGCTGGCAGAAAGCGGGAATATGGCAGTTCTTACCAAAGAAGAAATTCCAATGTGTGGATGCCACACACCCCCTTACACACTTGTTTTCCTATCAGCTTTACTTCAGTAAAAGAAGGAACCTAAAAATAAGAGAGAATATACAAATAAGAATGTGTTTCCTGATATTGGCTCCTGAGAAAGATTCCGTTATATAACATGCAATCAATTAAAACTCTAGCTGACAACCAACAACAATAATAATTTTAAAAAATCAGTGAATAAAATCAGGCGGCATTGTTTTACAAGGGGTCATCTGTGAGATCCAGATTGGAGGGAATAACAAAACATGAAAGTCAACAAAAATTCTAAGAACACACAAAAAAATTGTTATCTGATGCCCAAATCTCAACAAGCTCAGCACCAAGCAAACAGCTGAAGAGGAGTTTCATATTTGAGGTGCCATAACAGAAAAGTCCCTGTCTCTGACATTCTCTCACCTTCCTGATTATGAAGGTAGGGTACACAGAGCAGGATCTTAACTATTTGGTATTCTTAAAAGTACTTATTGGCACTCTCATTTAGACCCAGGTGTGACTAAGCAGTCAGTGCCACTTAGTCAAACAAGAATGATGAGTTCCCTCTATTTTGTCCTAGTTCCCTCCATTGCTCTGTTCTGATTTGGAGATTAAAATTACTGCTTTCAGGGGATAGACATATTGTCCTTTAACTGAAAAAAAAGTGCACCTTTTTAAAATACAGTTTTCTTAGGCACATTTTTTTTCTGGTTAGGGATTGTTTCTAGCTCCTGGAGTGATTCCAGACAATCAGGGATGGTGCTAGCCAGGGCTCCCTCTAAGCTGAGTTAGCGTGAGCTAGCTCACAGATTTTTAGCCTCCATCTCACATATTTCTGTCTTAACTCAGGAAGGATGACCCCAGAGCACAATAATTTATGCAGTAACTCACAACTTTAATGCCAGTAGCTCACAAAGTAGAATTTTTGCTCACAAGACTCTGAAGCTTAGAGGGAACATTGTTGCTAGCCAATTAGATACAACTGAAACTAATTCTGAGTAAGGGTGCTGCTTTCTAGATTACTCGCATGGAGCTGACCACACAGGGAGTCGCATGATGACCACATAGGGGGTCACATGATGATTGCTACATAGCCAATAAGATTTGGCTATGTGCAGATATTTATTTATTTATTTATTTATCGTTGAGGGAAAACAAAGTCCATTCAGAGAAGGGGTAATGCCTTCTGACCAGGAAAAGCGTTTTATCACCTTTTGAGCAATTTGTGAAACAGGAAGGGGGTGGTTGATGAAAATGTTCATGAGGCCCAATTAATCAGACTATTGGGCTGTGCATTAGGTTGTCACTGTCACCTTCAAGGGCAGCCCCATGTAGAGTCTATTACAGTAGCCAAAGAGAGATTACTAACACAAGGACAACAGTAACAACTTTGTGGCAACTGACTTGCCTGTCAAAGGAGGTAAAAGGTACCCCTAGATTTCACTCATTACTTGAGTTTTCAGGTGGAAAACCAGATCCCAGAGCGTCCAGCTGCTACCAGTAATTCTCTAACATTAGCATTATATCACAATTTCTAAAGTTAATACCTTAAAAATGTCAGAGTATTAAGCATGACATTATGATTAAAGATATTAACATAAACACAGTACCAAAAAATGCACATTCATTGAATTAAATGCTGGCAGCTGAAAGATTGTAGTAAGAGAGAGAAGATGTATTGAAGGAGGTATTCCAAACAGAAAAAAACCCACAGCATTATTTTAAGCACACGTATACCTATTCCTGCCAGTGTTTTGCATTTTTCAAGCACTGGTTGTAAAATCCTGCCAGCCTGGAGAACTGAACAATCTATGGATGAGGGAAAACAGGCAGATCCTTTTTTTCCTGCAGTGTCAATTTATTATTTGCATGTGCCAAACAGTCTAAACAGTGGCACACAAAGATTCATATCACCAAGGATACTCAGTGACCCAGTGATCTCTCAGTGGTAGGGGAGGCTCAGTGGCTCAGTGGTACTTGGCATGCAAAAGGTCTCAGGTTCAACCTCTGGCATCTCCAGTTTAAAGGAACAGGCAGTAGATGATGTGAAAGACCTCTGCCTGAGACCCCGGAGAGCTGCTGTTAGTCTGAGTAGACAGTACAGATTTGGATGGACCAATGGTTTGATTCAGTATAAGGCAGCTTCGTGTGAGTGTTCAGTGATAGGTGCAGACCGCTGTGCATCTTTCTCACTCTTCCCTCCCTCGTAACCATTTCTGGGGTCACAGGATGCATATGGGCTAACAGACATGCCGAACTGTGGGCTGTAATGAGGGGTTGGGGGTACAATTTATTTATTTTATTGGGTTTACATCCCACCCTATCCTGAGATGGACTCAAGGCAGTTTACAGTGAATGGAAGCAATAACAGTACAATATAGTAAAATTAGTTAAAACAATCAACGATAACAATAGATAATAAGAACAAGATGGCAGAAAATCAGTAAAAAAAGTAATAAAACAACCAAGGCAGTCCTTAATGTCTCCTGCAAGATTACTATTCCTGCAGAGATGGGCTGAACAGCCTCTGCCTCAGCCAAAGGCCTGGTGGAACAGCTTTTTTTTTTTTACAGGCCCTGCAGAACTGTGTAACATGCCTCGCAGGGCCCTGATCTTACATTGGACCATGTTCCACCAGGACAGGGTTGAGGCGAAGCGGATGTCTTTCGGGCCAGGGACTACCATTAAATGTTGATCAACTGAGCACAAGGCACATATGAGGCACAACTAGGGTTGCCTGCCTCTAAGTGGGGCCTGGAGATATCTTGCTTTTATATCTGAACTTCAGCTGGCAGAAATCACAGCTCCCCTGGAAAAACTGACTGCTTTGAAGGGTGGACTCTATGGCATTGTGCCATGGAGAGCCAGTTTGTGCCATGTGTGCCATGGAGAGCCAGTTTGGTGTAGTGGTTAAGTGTGCAGACTCTTATCTGGGAGAACCGGGTTTGATTCCCCACTCCTCCACTTGCACCTGCTGGAATGGCCTTGGGTCAGCCATAGCCCTGGCAGAGGTTGTCCTTGAAAGGGCAGCTGCTGTGAGAGCCCTCTCCAGCCCCACCCACCTCACAGGGTGTCTGTTGTGGGGGAGGAAGGTAAAGGAGATTGTGAGCCGCTCTGAGACTCTTCAGAGTGGAGGGCGGGATATAAATCCAATATCTTCTTCTTCTTCTTCTTCATGCTGAGGCCCCTCCCCTCCCCGAACCCTGCCATCTCCTGGATTCACCCCCTAAGTCTCCAGGTATTTTGCAACACAGACCTGGCAACCCTAGGCACAATTACACTGCTTGACTCTACTGCAAGTGGAGCTCTGTTGATAGAAGAGAGACCCGCTGGACCACCTTATTCTCCTCACTGCAGGTTGAGAAACATCAGCGTCACTGTTCTTGGTAGGGCCCAAATAAAAGTATTTGGACAGGCCTTGGATTTTGTTTTTTTAAAGGTTGTAAACACCGATACCGGTCCATCCGAAAACAAGAATGAAGTTATGACCAACTAAATTGACACAAAACATTGTGAAAGTTTGCAGACTCAACAAGAATTCTTCATCAGGCTGCACATTACAGAATTTCACAAGACAGAAAAGGTCAAAGGCATATTTTCCAGGCTAGGATATTAAAGTCTGATGCCAAGCAATTGAGACTTGGCTAGACATAGAAGCATCTTTCCAGCGAAACCTGGGGGTTGCCAGATATTAACCACCCCGTGCCTATGAATAGGAGCCCCGTAGCGCAGAGCAGTAAAGCTGCAGTACTGGAGTCCAAGCTCTCTGCTCACGACCTGAGTTCGATCCTGGTGGAAGCTGGGTTCAGGTAGCCAGCTCAAGGTTGACTCAGCCTTCCATCCTTCTGAGGTCAGTAAAATGAGTACCCAGCTTGCTGGGGGGAAAGTGTAAATGACTGGGGAAGGCAATGGCAAACCACCCTGTAAAAAAGTCTGCTATGAAAACGTTGTGATGCAGCATCACCCCAGAGTTGGAAATGACTGGTGCTTGCACAGGGGACTACCTTTACCTTTTTACCTATGAATCATTATGAAGCTCCCTCCCCGCCAGTTCTGTGGTCCTCTTTTTATTTTTTCATGCTGGTTCAAGGGAAACACTCCTGTTGCCATATAGTGAGTGGGTCCCGAGATTGAGTGACAGGAATGCAAATGGAATGGGGCCAGAGAATCTATGACTGTATCCTCCTTTAAAAAGACAATTAAATAACATCACCTGGCAATTAGCATCTCATTAAAGGATATTTTTCTCAAGACTGTTGGCAATCCTATACCGTTTTCGCACACAGCTTACCTCGCAGTCACAATCCTGTTCCCTCCGCAGTGTCCAGTCGGATTTCCCACCATCTGCGCCAGAGTTACAGGAAGTGCCGCAGCTTCTGCGTAGCAAATGTAAACTGGGTTTTAGCTGTTTACATTTGCTACACAAAAGCCGCAGCACTTCCTGTAACTCCAGCGCAGATGGTGCAAAATCCGACCGGACGCTGCAGAGGGAACAGGATTGTGACTGCGAGGTTAGCTGTGTGCGAAAACGGTACTAATTCAATACTTCTGGGTTTGATGATTACACAGGTAAAATGTCTCTGTCATTTTGCTATTCTCATGGATTTGTGCTCTTTACTTGGTTTTGATTGGGGACTCTTTTTTTTGTTTGTTTGTTAAACTCATAAGTGCCTTGAGTTTTCTGTCCACAAACTGCTTTGTAGATCTGGAGTGGCAAATTGCAGCTTCCTTATCCTTGGGCCTTCAACAAGAAAGCTTCTTGTGTGCATGTGTGTGCAGTGAAGCTATGCTAAAAAAAAATAATAATTCATAAACACTTAAAGATTGACAAGGGAGTGGGTTGTCAAGGAACCTTGTCTAGAAGGAAGTACTTGAATGAGAGTTGTAGTACATCAAAAATTGTTCTTACTTAATAAGAAATGTTTAATAATTTTTAGCAGTTGGATAACTAAGTTTCACCTGCTATTCAAAGGGTTGGGCAATAGAGGGGGCTGTTGTTCACAGGAATTGATGAGGGATCTTTGTATAGGAATATCTGGAGGGGAGGATGTACCTGTACGGGATATCACAAATAGATCCCTCTTGGAAGGGCAATTCCCAACATCATTGAAAGAGGCTATGGTCCGCCCCCTCCTAAAAAAAAGTACAGCAGACCCGGCCGAATTGGCGAATTACCGACCGGTCTCGAACTTACCATTTTTAGGTAAAGTTATTGAGAGGGCAGTGGCGCTACAGTTACAGAGTTTTTTTTGATGACACTTCCGCCTTAGACCCCTGCCAGTCCGGCTTTCGTCCAGGCCATGGGACGGAGACAGCGCTGGTCGCCTTGGTGGATGACCTCCAGCGGCATCTGGATCGAGGCGGCGTGGCGGTGCTGATGTTGTTAGACCTGTCGGCTGCGTTCGACACGGTCGACCATCGGTTACTGATCCGCCGGCTCGCCGACGCAGGGATTAGGGGGTCGGCCTTACAGTGGTTCTCCTCCTTCCTTGATGGTCGGGGACAAAGGGTGGCAATTGGGGGAGAGCTGTCCCGGAGGCACCCACTAGTGTGTGGAGTGCCACAAGGGGCAGTTCTCTCTCCGATGTTGTTTAACATCTACATACGCCCCCTTGCCCAGATTGCTTGGAGGTTTGGGCTTGGGTGCCATCAATATGCAGATGACACCCAGCTCTATCTACTAATGGATGGCTGACCTGACTGCGTCCCAGAAAACCTGGACCTTGCATTGCAGGCCGTGGCTGGCTGGCTCAGGCTGAGTGGGCTAAGGTTGAATCCAGCGAAGGCGGAGGTCCTTTGCTTGGGTCGCGGTACTCCGGGAGGGGAAATTCCCTTGCCAGCTCTTGACGGTGTGCCACTGAAAGCGGCCCACAGGGTCAGGACCTTGGGGGTTCTTCTGGAGCCTTCATTATCAATGGAGGCACAGATAGCGGCCACTGCCAAGTCCGCATTTTTTCATCTTCGGTGGGCAAAGCAGTTGGCCCCCTTCCTGGAGCGCCGGGACCTGGCAACGGTGATTCATGCTACGGTCACCTCGAGACTGGATTACTGCAACGCCCTCTACATGGGGCTGTCCTTGTGCCGAACTCGGCAGTTGCAGCTGGTGCAGAACGCGGCGGCTAGGCTGCTATTGGGGCTCCCAAGATGGGAGCACATGCGGCCAGGGCTGCGCGAACTGCACTGCCTGCCAGTGGTCTACCGAGTTCGTTACAAGGTGCTGGTCATGACCTTTAAAGCCCTATATGGCCGAGGGCCTGCCTACCTGAGGGACCGTCTCTCCCCATATGAGCCCCAGAGAGCACTGAGGTCAGCTGCTAAGCACCAGCTGAATATCCCTGGGCCAAGGGAGGCCAGATTAAAGACCACCCGGGATCAGGCCTTTTCCATTGTGGCCCCACTGCTGTGGAATCAACTCCCGGAGGAGGTACGGGCCCTGCGATGTTTAGACCAATTTCGCAGGGCCTGTAAGACATACCTCTTCAAAATAGCCTTCGCCCATACCAAGCTAAGATAATGTCGCTGTGTATGTTTTCTTTTTCTTCCCACTGAACTTATGAAGACCTATTTAGCACCTTAATGTTAATTTTAATGTAACTGTATATTGATTTATGATGATTTTATTGCTATGTATGATTTTATTGTATTGTATTGTATTGCATTTATACGTTGTGAGCCGCCCTGAGCCTGCTTGTGCGGGGAGGGCGGGATACAAATAAAAAGTATTATTATTATTATTATTGTCTGGGCTCCACAGTGACTCGCACTAGTGTGATATGGTTAATCATTTGGGACCTTGCCTTAAGGCCCTTACATGGGTTTTAGCGAATGCAGACCTGCCTGAGCAAGGTCTGAGTTAAACATGACTCAGGCTTTGAGCTTTCTCTTGGCCACACTGGCTAAAAGGCTGTGCAAACCCAAGAAAGGTTAATGAATGGGAGTATGTCAGCAGGCCATCCCCACCAGTATATCTCATCAGCTCTGCTTGGGGGACCATGTAACCCCAGGTGCTCCCTCCTTCCCCTGATGTAACATATCAATTCCCTTCTCTCCTGCCTGAATTTGTTGTTCAGTCGCACAGTCGATTCCAACTCTTTGCAACCCCATGAACAAAGTCACGTCAGGCCCTCCTGTCTTCCACAATCCTCTGAAGTCTGCTCAAATTCATGTTTGTTACATCAGTAACGCTGTCCAGCCATCTCATCTTTTGCTGTCCCCTTCTTATTTTGCCTTCTGTCTTTCCTAGCATCAGGATCTTCTCCAGGGAGTGCTCCCTTCTCATTTGGTGGCCAAAGTATTTGAGCTTCAATTTCAGCATCTGACCTTCCAGTGAACAGTCTGGGTTGATTTCCCTTAGGACTGACTGATTTGATCTTCTTGCAGTCCAAGGGACTCTCAAGAGTCTTCTCCAGCACCACATCTCAAAAGCATCTATTCCTCTGCACTCGGCCTTCCTTATGGTCCAGCTCTCACAGCCATACATTACTACTGGGAATACCATCTTTTTGACTATACAGACTTTTGTTGGCAGAGTGATGTCTCTACTTTTTATTATACTGCCCAGGTTCACCATAGCTGTCCTCCCAAGGAGAAAACGTCTTTTAATTTCATGGCTACAGTCACCATCTGTGCTGATCTTGAATCCCAGAAATATGAAGCCTGTCACTACTTCCATGTCTTCCCCTTCTATTTGCCAAGGTGTGATGGGGCCAGATGCCATGACCTTAGGTTTTTTGATGTTGAGTTTCAAGCCTACTTTTGTGCTCTCCTCTTTCATCCTCAGCAAGAGGTTCTTTAGGTCCTCCTGACTTTCTGCCATTAGAGTGGTGTTATCTGCATATCTGAGATTGTTGATGTTTCTCCCGGCAATCTTAATTCCGGTTTGTACTTCATCCAGGCCAGAATTCCGCATGATGTACTCTGCATATAAATTAAATAAGCAGGGTGACAACATACATACTTGTTGAACTCCTTTTCCTATTCTAAACCAATCAGTTGTTCCATATCCCATTCTGACAGTTGCTTCTTGACCCTTATATAGGTTTCTCAGGAGGCATGTGAGGTGGTCTGGTACTCCCATCTCTTTAAGGACTTGCCACGGTTTGTTGTGATCCACACAAAGGCTTTAGCATAGTCAATGAAGCAGAAATAGACGTTTTTCTGATACTCCTGTGCTTTCTCCATAATCCATTGAATGTTGGCAATTTGATCTCTAGTTCCTCTACCTCTCCGAAACCCTGCTTTAACTTCTGGTAGTTCTTGATCTACATACTGCTGAAGCCTAGCTTGTAGGATCTTTAACATGATCTTGCTGGCATGTGAAATGAGTGCAATGGTGAGATAGTTTGAACATTCCTTGGCATTACCCTTCTTTGGGATTGGAATATAAACTGATCTTTTCCAATCCTGTGGCCACTGTTGTGTTTTCCAAATTTGTTGACATAATGTGTACATCACTTTAACAGCATCATCTTTTAGGACTTTGAATAGCTCAACTGGGATACCATCATCTCCGCTCACTTTGTTGTTAGTAATGCTTTCTAAAGCCCATTTGACTTCACACTCCAGGATGTCTTGCTCAAGTTCATCAATTTCACTGTCATGGTTGTCTGGGACATTGAGATCCTTCTTGTATAATTCTTCTGTGTATTCTTGCCACCTCTTCCTGATCTCTTCTGCTTCTGTTAGGTCCCTACCATTTTTGTCTTTTATCATGGCCATGTTTGCACAGAACGTTCCCTTGATTTCTCCAGTTTTCTTGAAGAGATCTCTTGTCCTTCCCATTCTATTATTTTCCTCCATTGCTTTGCATTGTTCCTTCAGAAAGGCCTCCTTATCTCTCCTTCCTGTTCTCTGGAAATCTGCATTCAGTTGTGTGAATCTTTCCTTTTCACCTTTGCCTTTCGCTTTCCTTCTTTCCTCAGCTATTTGTAAAGCCGCATCAGACAGCTACTTTGCTTTCTTGCAGTTCTTTTTATTTGAGATGGTGCTGGTTGCTGTCTTCTGTACAGTGTCACGAACCTATGTACATAGTGCTTCAGGCACTTTGTCTATCAACTCTAGTTCCTTAAACCTATTCTTCACCTCCACTGTATATTCTTAATGGATGTGATCAAGGTCCAACCTGAATGGCCTAATGGCTTCTCCAGTTTTCTTCAGTTTAAGCCTGAATTTTGCGATGAGTAGCTCATGATCTGAGCCGCAGTCAGCTCCAGGTCTTGTTTTTGCTGACTGTAAGGAGCTTCTCCATCTTTAACTGCAGAGTATATAATCAGTCTGATTTCTGTGTTGCCCATCAGGTGATGTCCATGTGTAGAGTCACCTTTTAGGTTGTTGGAAGAGGGTTTTCGCTATGACCAGCTTGTTCTCTTGACAAAACTCTACTAGCCTTTGCCTGGCTTCATTTTGTTCTCCAAGGCCAAACTTGTCAGTTGTTCCGGTCACCTTTTGACTTCCTACTTTGACATTCCAGCCCCCTATGATGAGGAAGACATCTTTTTTTGGTGTTAATACTATAGAACTGGTCCACTTTAGCCTCTTCTGCATCAGTGGTTGGGGCATAGACTTGGATTACTATGATATTGAATGGTTTGCCTTTGATATGGTCCAAGATCATTCTGTCATTTTTGAGATTGTATCCCATTACTGCCTTCCTCACTCTCTTGTTAACTATAAAGGCGACACCATTTCTTCTACGGGACTCTTGGCCACAATAATAGATGTAGTGATCCTCTGAGTTAAATTCACCCATTCCCGTCCATTTTAGTTCACTGATTCCCAAGATGTCGATGTTCACTCTTGCCATCTCTTGTTCGACAACATCTAGCTTACCTTAATTCATAGATCTTACATTCCACGTTCCGATGCAGTATTGTTCTTTGCAGCATCAGACTGTTCTTTCACCATCAGACACATTCATAGCTGAGCGTCCTTTCGGCTTTGGCCCAGCCGCTTCACTCTTTCTGTGGTTACTTGAATGCTCTTCCCCAGTAGCATATTGGGCACCTTCTGACCTAAGGGGCTCATCTTTCATCGCCATATCTTTTAGCCTTTTCTGTTCATGGGGTTTTCTTGGCAAGGATACTGGAGTGGTTTGCCATTTCCTTCTCCAGTGGATCACATTTAGTCTAGGTTCTCAGCTGTGGCCTGTCCATCTTGGGTGGCCCTGCATGGCATAGCCCACAGCCTCATTGAACCGTGCAAACCCTCTTGCCATGACAAGGCAGCAATCGATGAGAGAATTCAGCCATGAGTGGAGCTTCTCCATCTTTGACTGCAGAGTATATAATCAATCTGATTTCTGTGTTGCCCATCAGGTGATGTCCATGTGTAGAGTCACCTTTTAGATTGTTGAATCCTGCATTGAATCCTGGCTGAATACATTGTCCATAATTCGGGCTGTATGTATTGCCTTGACTTCGAAGCATGTTTCAGTTGCAGCTCCCACATAAGGCTGCCAAATCTTAAAAAAACCCTGGCCCCCTGAGTAGCACAAGTTGGGCTGTGCCACCTCTGGCATAGTTGATAAAGTTGTGCAGCTGGCCAAGGGAAGGCTGGTGCATTGGGGCAGATGCTTCAGGAATCAGGGGCAGGGTACATTTCATCTATATATTACATCTTTCCAAACTGAACATTCTTGGGATATTGCATCAACTCTGATTTGAAACCTCTTTCCTTACAAGTAAGTCATTTCAGTTGTGTTGGATCCGGCCATCTTTTTTGCTCCACCTCACCCAGTTCTCTCTGCTGCAGCTGCTGTCCCACTTTCTTTTTGCACATAATTTTCAACATAGCCTTTTAGGGAGATCAAAGACAGTGCCCCATTCTTTTTGCATCAGCAGAATGGTTGGTTGGATCTAACCAATTTGTATCCAAGAAAGTGTTTAGAACTTTTTCTTTTCTGAAGAGAGCAATAATTCCTGATTTTTCTAGAAGTAGGTGTTGTCCAGAGGACGTGGATACACTTTAATAAGCGCAGGACAGAAATTTAACTGTCCCCAACACTGAAATGCAGTGATGGCATGTTACCTTTCTAGCTGTTGAACGGCTGTTAAAACTGCAGAATATGTGGCAGAAAAAGGAAAAAGTAATATACCAAAGTGTATCAAAGATGCCTTGAGAAATGCCTCAGCAAAACAATCCTGGTTGCATGAGAAAGTGAGCCAATCAGCACATCCAGAGAGTGTAATGGGGACTATGTTTTGATGAAGAGGAAGAACAGAATGGAAAGTCAAAGGCAGGGCTTTTTTTGAGCAGGAACACACAGGAATGCAGTGACATCAGGGGGGAGTGGCCTAATATGCAAATGAGTCATTGCCAGGCCTTTTCTACAAAAAAGCCCTGTGTGAAATAATGATGATGTCAGGGGGTATGGCCTAATAAGCAAATGAGTTCCTGCTGGGCTTTTTCTACAAAAAAAGTCCTGGTCAAAGGTAAAATCCACCTATATGCAAGGCCACCTCCTTTTATGATATACATAACATGGAATAACTAACTACCTTTTTGGAGAGGCAGTCATGTGTTCCTTTCAGAACTTTTGCATTTGAACCTTCAGAGACCCTCACTGCTTTGCAGACAGGGACTGATTTCTCACTAGCATTGCTTTGCCCCCCAGGCTTCTGTTTCCTCTGGCAGAAGCGATTGATTTCCCGCCAGTTGCTCTGCGGGCACATTTTGATGCAGGGCTCTCTCCAGTTCCCTGTGTGCTTTTGTGATGCTGTCTTTTAAAGATTATGATGCCATGCAGGGAAGTGGAAGGAACCACACATCAAGATGCACCCACAGAACAACTGATGGGAAATCCAATTGCTTGTGCCAGGAGAAACAGAAGCCTGGGGGTGGAGCAATGCTAGTGAGAAATTGGTCTTAGGGTCTCCAGAACATTTGATCCTAGAGGACATGCTGCTAGGGAAATTAAATAAGGTGGATCAGCAGTATGTGGTGGGGCAGAGGAGAGTAGGGTTGTCAGATGAAGATCTCCAAAACAAGGAGTACTTGGTGAGACCCTAAGAAATATCATGTGCCAGAACACTTACAGTGCTTTATTAGAATAATATTAGAATAATAATGCATTAAAGTTGCAAATTGCAGTTAATGTACATCTTTTGTTTTCTGTCAGTGTTTCTATTAATACCAAATGAGGAATGTTTCCTTGAAATAATGAAGAGGTGGGAAGTGTGGAGGAGAGGGAATTCCTGGAATCTCAGTTTGGGATCTTCGCTTTGCTGTTGTGGACCCAGGTGGGCAGCCATGTTTGTCTGAAGCAATAGAACAAAGTTAGAGTCCAATGCCACTTCTGAATCCAAAGAAGCTTAATTCAATTTCTTTATCAGGTGCTTGCACATGAAAGCTCACCCCTTGAATAAAACTTTAGTGGTCTTAAAGGCGCCACTGGACTCTAACTTTGCTATATAAAATAATGGCAATAGTGACATCCGCAAATAAATAAAAATAAAGTCAATGACTAAAAAGTGGGAGAAAAGGAAGTACTTCTTCACCCAAAGGGTGATTAACATGTGGAATTCACTGCCACAGGAGGTGGTGGTGGCCGCAATTATAGCCACCTTCAAGAGGGGTTTAGATAAAAATATGGAGCACAGGTCCATCAGTGGCTATTAGCCACAGTGTGTGTGTATATATAAATTTTTTTGCCAATGTGTGACACAGAGTGTTGGACTGGATGGGCCATTGGCCTGATCCAACATGGCTTCTCTTATGTTCTTATCCAGTTGAAAATCTGGGGAAACAAAAAATGTTTAGGATTGGATCCAGTCCATGTCTAAAACATCTGTGCCATAGAAATGTGAGTTCCCTGTTGAAATGTTCCCCTTGGAAGATGGCAGATCTCCCTGGGTAGATGAGGGAGGAGCTGAAGGGCTGCCACAGGTCACCGGAGGGATGCATTTCATAAGCAAGGTGCTACAACTGGGAGGGACACATTGTCTCTAGTTGCCACTCACCTCATTTTCATGAGTTGGGGACACAGCGAAACAAACATCTTAACCATTGATCAGGACAAAATGGGAAGGAGGCTGAACTAAGGTGGAAAGCACCAAATAGTTTATCAGTAAAAGGGTGAACTACTTGATCACCAAGTGCCTCAGCTATGCTTGCTGGATATAAACATTCATGCCAAAGAAAGAACTGCTTGTTTATTGCTTTGTTCTCCATACTGCTTTTTAAAATTAAAGCTGGACTGGTGTAATGCAGCCTGATTTAAAATGATGTCTTCTGTAGCAGGGCCCTGTTTCCACCTCACAGAAGAAGTTTCCCGCAGGGTACAACATTTTTGTTGGAAAATGTGGCCATTTGTGTAAATAATGACCTGGGTTTTCCTATTGTAAAAAGTAGGGTGCGGGTTTCTTGTACCTCCTGCCCTAAAAAGTAGCAAATTGGATCCAGCCAACTCTTTTGCTGAAGAAGAAAAGACGAGTTCCTTTTGATGGCCAAAAACAGGCTGTGCTGAGAATTATGGGACCTGCGTGTACAAAAGCCTGTGGAACAGGGCTATAGAAGGGGGGGGGGGGGGAGGGAATTGGATGGGACTGAGTAAAAACAAAAACAAAAAAACCCAGACTGAATACAACTCATTGTTTAAATGTGTTGCATTGTGGAATACAGTCCAGCCTGTTCATTCTTTGCAGACCACCATCTTTTCTTATGTCATGTGAGAAATTGCTTGACTGGCTTACAGATTACAACAATCTATTCTATTTCTGGTACACGTGAATCTGGTACATGTGAACTGAATCAGAAAGTGCTAGGGCGAGGAGGGTAGGTGTCACATTCTTTGTATCACTGAGATGCTTGCTGGTAAAGATTATGCTTTGTGGTTTACTTCAGTCTCTGTTTGCTTTGTAGAAGACCTTCTGCATCCCCTTGTTATTGTTGTCACGGGCCTCTGGAAATATTTGAAAGACCAGCAGTCCTCTGCAAATTCAGTGTGGATCTGTGTATGGGGTGGAACTTTTCTGCCTCCTGCAGTATCCCACAACAACCCTGGAAATTCTGTCCCCAGGTTTCAGGGATACTCTTGGGAACAGCACTGAGCATGATGTATGAGCAGCACTGTAGGGGTCTGCAGGGGTAAAAAAAACACCTCCTTCATCTATCAGCAGCTGATAGAAAATCACCATAGGTTCCAACCCATTCCTTTGGGGAGGTATGTTGTTTCCAATATTTTTTGGTTTAAAAAACTCTTATAAAGAAACTATGGGCAAAATCTGTTTGGAATGACTATTACGCTGCAGTGCTATAGGTTTCTGGCAAGATTAATATTTACTGCCCCTTTAAATTCCTGTGGTGCATCTGAGGTCGCAGACTGGTTGATCTTAGCAGGAAGCCGAAGGTTATGATCAGGCTATAGTTTATCAGAACTGGAAATGTCTAGGAAAACTTGTGTTTTGTTTGTTTTTCTCTGTGGAGATTGGAGAGGACAGGGCAAAAAAACCAACAACCACTGCTTAATGTTATCAGTCTGTATCCTGTGCCCAGCAGTGAAGCATGATGCAGAAAAAGAGAGTAAATAGAGTATCCCCCCCCTCCTTTGAAACATCGGCCAGAGAAAATCCTCCCTTGTTAAAAGTAGAGAGAAAATCCAGAGGAAATTTCAACAAATTTCCATTTTTAAAAAGCCTGTGGTTTGGCTGCCTGCCATCTAGTGACGTGGGGGTTCACGAGGGCCATCAAACACGTGTAGCATGCTGAGCTGTCAGATAAGTCGCCATGGCTAAAAGGTGACCTGTATTTGTTATGTTTATAAAACAAATAAGCCCACGGACCAGACAGGGCAGGGTTAGACTGTGGGGGCGAACAAGAGAGGGGAAAACCAAAGGAAGGAAAGCAGTCTTTGCAAATAAATAGAGAAGGTTCAGTGATTACAGCCTGGGTGTGCTCGCTTGCTCATAACTCTTCTTTATATGACGAGCAGGCAAGAGGCACAGTCAGACCAAAAGCAACTACTTAACCTCCACCGTTGCCAGTGGGTGTCTGTATTGTCTTAGGAATTAATTTTTAAACCTTCGTTTGCTAAGAGCCAAAGCCATATCTTGCCTTAACAAACCACTGTAAAATAGGCTGCTGTTGCCTGCTCTCTGCGGTTCACAGTACCCACACAGGATCAGGCTCTTGAGCCCAACCAGTGTGGCTTCCAAGTTGACAAGATCTAGATAAAACCCAAGAATTTGTGTAACACAGGCTATCAATAAATAGTTTCTTGCCTGTTCAGTCCCAGTCTATAGTTTTTTTATGGATCTGAAGAGTTTGCATGTATGCAGGGGGGTTTTTTGAGCAGGAACGCACAGGAATGCAGTTCCGTCTGGCTTGGCGTCAGAGGGTGTGGCCTAATATGCAAATGAGTTGCTGCTGGGCTTTTTCTACAAAAAAAGCCCTGTATGAAACAATGGTGATGTCAGGGGGTGTGGCCTAATAAGCAAATGGATATCCTAAGTATAAAGCACAACTGTGTCATATATAAGACAGATGCCTGAATTTTCTCCTTAGGGAAAAAGGCTTTTATGACCATAGATATTTTGTGGGTTAAAGGAACTGTAGCCGGTTTTAAAAGAGAAAGATATGGGACCAGAGTTCGCAAAGGGTTATATTCTCCCATATGAACCTGCCCATGTATTGGGGTCCTCATCAGAGACCTCCTCCTGCATGCCATATGTCCTGAAGTGTTATGACAGATAGCCCTCCTGTCTAACAGGGGAGCTGATCTCTGCCAGCTGAAGATCACTTGTAAAAGTGGGAGATCTCCAGGCCCCACCTGGAGGCTGGTAACCCTAATACAGTCCTATGCACAGTGACTAATTCTGCATATGGGATTGCACGTGTAAACTATTATCCTGTTTTAACATGATTTGTATTATTCTGTCTCTTTTATGTGTCTGCTGTCTTCTATTTTTTGCTGTTATATGGTTTTTAATAAACAGACATGGTATTGACTGATGTGGGCCACCAGCTCTGATACTGGTGCCACTAAGACTCAGGGTAATTTCAGAGATGTATAATCTGTGTAGAAGCAAATATGTGGCCCCGTTTTTTAGGGTTGGACCTAGATTTATCTGGTAAATGTTTATGTCAATTAACTATCCTGTTTTAACTAGTTAATCCATTATCTGATTAAGCACAGACTGCAGAATTTCAATATGGATAATGTTCTCAAGGTCTTTAATAAGGTACTTGTTTTTCTTGACTGGGGGGAAAACATATGCAATTTATTGTTAGGAAAGTCATCTTAAATATGTTGCTCAGATCCAAAGACATTTCTATATTACTTTCAACAGTTTCATTATCACTCATAAGTTTTTACAAGAGACAGCTGCAATCTGTACATTTGTTCTTTCAGCACAGAGCTGAATTCTAGATAATCTTCTCATTACCAAATATTTTGGTCCTTTATGAACACTGTGCTTCTCTCAGCAGAAGTAAGATAATGGTGTAATTGCTCCCTTAAATTGTTTACAGATGGCAGTCAGAAGTTCATTCTGGGTCTGAAAAATATCTTAAGGTTCAGATGTCTGGCTATCAGGCAGGGATACATCCAGGTGGGATTTAGGGGACAAGATCTGAGAGAGTTCAAAATAGTATGCAATTAGATATTTGTTAAACTTGTAGTCCACCCCTCTTCCGAAGAGGTCAGAGCAGCTTACAGATGGTTCCCAAGCACAGCATTTTCATCCAAAAACTGCTCAAAGTGAGATGCACTAAACTTCATTATCTGTAGTTCCTGGAAGATCAAAGGATAAAACGGTCTGAGTAGATCTACCCAGTCTTGACATGGGTCATTTACAGTTCCATCCTAAGCAGTACTGCATCTTTCTGATTAAGTTGAAGTTCATGGACATCGGTATGTGTAACTGCTTAGGATCACACAGTTAATCCTTTTTCATCCTCTCTTGCTGTAGTTTATTCCACATATCAGAAATCTGGTGGAATGGTGAAACCCACTGGACGTAGTTATTGCTGCATATAAAATCTATAGAAAGGACAGAAAAGGACATGGCAGTATGTAATCCAGACCAGGGGTCCCCTATCTCACTGAGCCTGTGAGAACTTTTGGAATGTTAAGAATGAGGAGTAGGTGGTACCAGGGCCGGATTAACAATTAGGCAAGCTAGGCACCTGCCTGTGGCCCCCCCATCTTTAGGGGCCCCGGGGCAGCTCTCCCCCCTCCCAGTTTTCATGGCCGGCATGTTCCTCACGTGCTCCTGCGGTCCTTGCGCCCCTTCGCCGCAGCTACCATACTCGCCCTCCTTGCTGCCACCCACCTCTCCACCTTCCAGTAGTGCTACGGGGACAGGTGGGGGCGGGTAAAGCATGTCACCCACCCTCCCCTGCGGCTGGATCTGACATGGTGGCCCTTGGGGCTGGGCTGCAGCCACCTGCTCGGCTGGCTTCCATAGAGCAGCTGCACGAGCGGCTAGCAAAGTGGCCACAGAGAGCAGGCAGACAAACCCCACCAAAAGCAGAGCTGCTCCCATAACCTCCTCCTCTGCATTGACTCTGGAGACTTAGCAGCAGCAGCCTGCGACTCTGGGACTGCTCTTTGCCGGCAGCACAACTCTGCCTCCCCTCCTGTCCTGCTTTCCCTTCCCTTGTGCATGTAAAGCAGGCATGGAGGAGGGTGGATAGGAGAGAGCGGGCGTGCCTTGCCCAAGCTAAAGGAGGACATCATATAATAATAAGCTGCAGCAAGCTGTGGGGGAAGATATCAGCAGACAACAGGTAACTGCGTTTTGGCAGAGAGGAGGGTTTGAGATCACTTAGTCTGCTCCTTCCCAGCCTAGACCTATGGCAAGGGAGGGGGAGCAGTGTGGGCTGTCGTGACTTCTTGGCCCGATACAGGGGAGCTTGTGCATTGCGAAAAGGAAGGAGCTGCAAATTTCTCCAAGAGGCTTGTTGGGCAGAAGGACTTGTGAGTGCAGCCCCTGCTGCAAAAACTAAGTGATTGGCATGCACATGAAAGCTTACATTCTGAATAAAACTTTGGTCTTAAAGGTGAATCTTGACTTCTACTTTGTTCTAAGCGATTGGCTGCTTGGAGGGCTTGGAGCTGAGTTGTTTACTTTTGACCTCCTCATGCTCTCTCCCTTCTACTCACGAGTCACTGGATTGGCTAAAGCGGATCAAGGTTCACTCGCACTGCAGTCGTGTCAACAAATAAGCAGCCTCCTTCCCTTACTCTCGCCTCCTTGCACCTCCCTCCTCCTGATGGTGCTGCTGCCCACCAACCACCCACTCCTTCTCCGCCCCCCCCCCCCCACACTTATGCCCATAGCGTGTGCAGCACGTGCTGGCTGGTTCTGGTTGAACCATCTCCAGCTGATTTTTCCATTGTTTTGTACTGACTTTTTAAAACTACCCACCTCCAGCATAGCACATTGGTTGGCTCATGGCTCTGGTTGGCTACAACTGTGCAACATATATAGTCATCCTGTTGGTTCTCGTCCTCCACCCTCCCTTCCCCCCCTCCATTTCCAGCCACTGTGTGCCATTTGCTTTGCTATACATCTGCTATAATTGTTCTGCTAAGCTTTCCACCCTTGACATTCTCTGCTCCACTGTTCAGCCAACATTGTCACCATGCTGGCTTCTTATATTTTGCTGAACTCTATTGCCCACTGATTTGAGATCAGATTTGTATTAACCACTTTTTGAAAAATGTATGGCACACTTTAAAAACAAGGCAGCACAATTCTTTCATGACATCTGTTTTAGCCAGCTGAGCTGAATCCACACAGGACACTGATGCCCTTGAAAGGATTGAGTTAATTTTACTTTATAGCAAAGGTGGCTAAACTGTGGCTTGGGAGCCACATGTGGCTCTTTCACACATATCTCAAAGCCCCCGCTGTCCCATTGGCCAGCTTGAGGAAGGCATTTATCTCTTTAAATCACTTCCCCAAGCCAGCCAGTGGCTTGGAGAATGCATTTAAAGTTGCTTTCTTTCCACCTCCCTCCCTTCATCTGTTTTCCTTCCTTCCTTCCTTCCTTCCTTCCTTCCTTCCTTCCTTCCTTCCTTCCTTCCTTCCTTCCTTCCTTCCTTCCTTCCTTCCTTCCTTCCTTCCTTCCGTTTTGCAGCTCTCAAACATGTGACATTCATGTCTTGTGGCTCTCAAACATCTGACATTCATGTCTTGTGGCTCTCAAACATCTGACATTTATTCTATGTGGCTCTTATGTTAAGCAAGTTTGGCCACCCCTGCTTTATAGTCATTAGCAGACCATGTTAAAAGGCTAGGGGTCATGGTTAGCATTGTGATGCTGAATATCTGAAAGACATCAGTCTCTGTGAATCCACATGCCATCAGTGTGCTTCTAAGATCAATATTGGTTAGTGTCGCCTTCCCTGAGAGTGACAGAGCTGGCAACCAGATGCTCATGAACTTTTTCCTGTTCTGGCACCACTTCTGTGGAATAGGCTCCCTGTGGAGCTAACAAGGATTACATTGTTGTTGGTCTTAAGAAGGACAAAATTGTTTTGTTTCTGTGGGCATTTTAATGAAGGTTTTTTGTGCGTGTTTTGAAACCTGACAGGTTTTATGTAAGACGTCTTTAGAAATATACTGATTGCCTTAGGTGGAAAGGTAGGATATAAATGTTTTAAAATAGAAATAGAAAATACCTGGAGTACATAGAATACTCTCATTTGAATATGAGGCGCCTTTTACAAGAAATGGAGTACATGTGATCCATACCAATATGAGAACCAATGCACAGTGCAGTTTTTGAGCACCTCCTTCCTATAGAACATGTATGCATGCTTACCTTTAAATAGGATGCATATCTATTGAAGGTTATTTTTACTTGCAGTTCCAATCAGAGTAGTTAAAGAGTCACAAAATGGTTGAAGCTCCCTCTTCCACACTTACTTTTCAGTGCATACCAGATATTGTGAATTCTGTTCTGTGTTAGTCATTATGTGCTAGCTATTCATCTTCAACATGAAATGTAAGGATATTCTCATATATGTGACATATGGCAAATTTTTAAATAACTTTCCCAGTCCTTACCAGTCACAGAGTTATAGAGTTCCAAGGTCATCTAGTCCAAACACCTGCACAATGCAAGAATTTCACAAATACCCCCACCCCCAAAATTCACAGGATCCTCATTGCTGTCAGATGGCCATCTAGCCTCCATTGAAACACCTCCAAGGAAGGAGAACCCACCACCTCCCGAGGAAGCCTGTTCCACTGAGTAACCCCTCTGTCAGGAAGTTCTTCCTAATATTGAGATGGAAACTCTTTTGATGAAGTTTCAACCCGTTGGTTCTGGTCCTACTTTCTGGGGCCACAGAAAACAATTTTGCTTTCAGAAAACATCCTTTATATGACAGCCCTTCAAGTACTTGAAGATGGTGATCATATCACCTCTCAGCTGCCTCCTCTCCAGGCTAAACATGCCCAGCTCCTTCAACCTTTCTTCATAGGACTTGGTCTGCAGACCTCTCACCATCTTCATCGCCCTCCTCTGGACCTCTTCCAGCTTGTCTGTATCCTTCTTAAAATGTTGTGTCCAAAACTGAACACAATACTCCAGGTGAGGTCTTACCAGAGCAGAGTAAAGTGATACCATCACCCCGTGATCTGGACACTATACTTCTGTTGATACAGCCTAGATTGCATTTGTCTTTTTAGCCACTGGTGCCTGCAGGCTGCAGCAGGGACCGCAGGCAGTGGGGCAGGTATTCCAACTCTGAGATAATTTGCAAGGGGGCCCCCTGAGATTTTGACTGTCTAGGGGCCTCCACAGGGTTTAATCCAGCCCTGGGTGGTACCACAAAAAATGTCCACCATAGGGCGCAGAGCCAATTTAAAAAATGGCTGCCGGGGGACTACAATTACCAGAGATCATGTTCCCTGAAGGAAATGTAGGATTGCCAATCCCCTGTTAGGGGCAGGGGATCCCTTGGTTTGGAGGCCCTCCAGAGTTATCAGAAAGCAGGGGGAAGGGGAAATATCTACTGAGTACACTATTAAACCCTATGGAGACCAGCCCCACAGGGTACAATGGAGGCTCGGTCTGCAGGTATCTGGAGTTCGGGGCGGGGGGATTTTTTGAGGTAGAGGTAAAACATTTTCACATAGCACCTGGGGCCTCTCCTCAAAAAACTCCCCAACTTCCAAAAAGATTGGACCAGTGGGTCCTATTTTATGAGTCCCAAAGAAGATGCCCCATCCTCCATTATTTCCAATGAAGGGAAAACATTTAAAAGGAGTGCAGTCCCTTTAAATGTGATGGCCAAGTCCTATAAAAAGTATTATAGCAAAGAAGAAACAAAAAATGAAGAGGTTATGGAATGAAATATCTTCATCTAAACAGAAGATCACCAGGCAGTTTTGGAAACTGATCTCAAATAATTCTTACAACTGTGACTCCCCCATTGGCTCACATATTACAACAGAGAAATGGGAGGAATATTTTGAAAATCATTTGCCATCACTAACTCAGAAACAAGAGGAGTTACTGTCTTGGCCACCAATGTCAGTCCTGGAGATTGAGTCCCTAAAAGGAAAGCTTAAGAAGGGCAAAGCGCCAGGCCTAGATTTTATTCCAACAGAACTATTGATTGAGAACATGACCTGGTGGGCCCCTCTTTGGCTGCTCTCTTCATTTATATCGATTCAACTTGAGACATTCCCAAGATGGGGAGAAATACAGTGATTGTTCCTTTTTTTAAATACACGTCTAATAGCAGTGTATCATTGTATGCAGCTTTTGTAGATCTAAAATCTGCATTTGATTCTATCCCTAGGGTGAGACTTTGAGATATGCTAAGTAGCACAACAACTGACAGGTGACTACTATTCCTGATACAAGCCCTATACACGGATACAACCATCAGGATTAGATGTAGTAAACAGGGGCATCTAAAAAATGCTATCCCTGCCAAGAAGGGAGTCAAGCAGGGTTGCATTCTGCCCCCCTATCTTTTCACCCTTTATATAAATGACCTGGTCAGCAATCTCAAAACAGTTGATAGTCACCCCCCTACCTTAGCAAATTATCACGTAGTAGTTTTACTTTATGCTGACAATATGGTTTTATTATCTAGGACAACAGTTTGCCTTAAAAGAGCACTAAAACAGCTTGGTCTCTACTGTGATTTAAATTTGCTAGAGGTTAACTATCAAAAGACCAAAGATAGGTCCTTTTATAAAAGGCATAGAACAGAAACATGGACTATAAAGGGCCACAGATTTAAATACTGGGGTCATGTTCCAGTGCACCGGGGTAAAGAAGATCCATCATGAATATACTGCAAATAAAGGATGTACATCTGCAAATAGTGTTGTTAAATTTATCTCAACAAAGGAGGGGGGGATTTTATTCCTGCTGGTCTTAAACTATTCCTATCTAAACTGATACCACAGCTCATGTATGGTGTCATGTTGTGCCCTCCTTCCTCAAGCTTTGCGTCCCTGAAAAAGATTCAACAAAAATTTTGCAATACATTTTTCAATTCCCAACTAGTGCCACCAATGCCAGCCTAATTGGATAGATTAGGTTAGAGGCTAGGATAACTCTGGCCTCCATAAATGCCTGGCTGGGACTATGCCATAATTCCTCAAATATCACTGCCCTAATCCTTAGAGATAGTTATTGTGCAGTCTGGTTCAGGGCTGTATATCAGAGGATATCTCTACTCAGGTTCTCATTTGAGTCTCTGCAAATAATGTCGATAGAAAAGGCTAAGGCTATAGTCAAACAAAGAATACATGATACAGAAAGGCAGAAGGATATAGCAAAGGCTCCATCCTATTTGGTCTCACAGAAAACGACATATACAGAAGCCCCTGCAACGTATTAATCTCTTCTAGTGATTCCATCTCATTGCAGGGCTTTTTCCATGGCCAGATGCAATATCTTCCCCTCAGCGGTAGCAGAAGGCCTGTATAAGAAGATACCATTGACTGTTCTGCCTGTGCGGTTCAGGGAATATAGAATCGATAGAATATATACTACTATACTGTGGTTATTATGAAGACAGCAGAGAAAAGATCATCCATCCTATATTAAAGAGGTTTTATGGGTTTTCAGACGTGGAAGTAAGACGGAAACTATTATTTGATCCTAATCCGCAGTTCATATTGAATTGTGCTAAATTTTCAGCCATAGCTCATAAAATTCGCAAAGATAAAGTCCAGATGTAATTTAGCGGTAAAGTGACTCCATGAGGTTTATGTTTTATATGACTGCTTTCAGAATTGTGTTTTTAATGTAAACATTGTAGACAAGATACTCATTTTTTTTAAATCTTTGTATTGTGATGGTATCCACAATGTTACTATGGTTTCAATGTAGAGATTTGTGCTGATTATATACTGAATAAATATTTTTATATAACTAAGAAAGTACAATTTGGTAGATTTCTCTTCACCAGGGTAAGCAAATTGAAATGGGAAAAGGGAACAGTTGAAGAAGAAAAGGCAGAGCCAAACTGAAGGAGTGTTGTAAGGGACAAAGTAGCCATACCAAAAGGGAAAGGGCCCCCGGTTATACTTGCTGCCCAGGGCCCATGCAATCCTGGAACTGGTACTGTTTCTTTGCCTGAAAATGTGCTCTTGCTTTCATTTGTCAATTTTAACTTGACCAACAGCCTTTTCACAGTAGAACCCCAGCCAGCACGACTTGTGTCTGAACTTGTGACAGGTTTTGCCCTAGAGCAGTGTTTATTACTTCTTCGTCTGGCAAAACCAGATTCCAGTGACATCATGCCAATCTGTTTCTCTTTCCTCCGGTGACCTGACAATGCAGGGTGCAGCAGCTCAGCAGAATCAAGACTTCTGAATGGCTGTGTTTGAGGTTTTGACTGCTTGCACTCTCTTGCTGCAGGCTATCTGATTCATTAGCCTCATGAGATGCATCATGATTATTTCTTCCTTAAACGCAGGTAATCCCAGTATAAAGAAAAGCATTCACACTCTCACTCTGAAGCATGGCAGGAATAGGGTTGCCACTTTTCTTTTCAGACAGCGCTTCTGTACATATTGCAGCTTCACAACAAGCTAAATTCTAACAAGCAAGGCTTTGGTCATTGTTGCCCATCAGCAAAAAAACTTTACCTGTTCAATCCTTCTATATTTCAAGGCACAAGAATTCCATCTGAAAAAGCCAGCCCTAGCACTTTGAAATGGGAGACTTCCTTTATGGAGGAATTTCTGAGAAGGAATGAACAAGGAATAATGTGAGTTTAGAGAGATACTACCCATCCCCACCCATCAAACTGAAGATGGTTTGAAAGAGAGATGACTAGTTGCACACTCTCTCTTTGACTTTTGGTAAATAGGCGTTATAGGATTTCAGGTAATGTTTCATAAATTTTTGAAAGCAAACCTTGTTTGGCCAACAGTTAGGCACAATAATTTTTTTTGGCTATTGGATAGATTTTCTCAGTATAGTGTTCTTAAGTGCAGGCCAATTTAATTCCGCACTAATTTATACTAAACTTGATGTCTGCTGCACCAAACATGAGAATCCAAGGGTCATTCATGCAGCAGCCCTTTCTGTTTATTCTGTTTATTCCTAAATACATGTTTGGACAACATCACATTTGAATTGCAGCCTTCACGATGCACATTCTCCAGTCATTCTACTGAACCTGGTAGTTTGCTGGTTCTAAAGGTAAGGGTAGTCCCCTGTGCAAGCACCGATTGTTTCCAACTCTGGAGTGACAGTCTTTTCCCCAGCATCCACATGGATTCATGCACCTTCTCCCCACCCCCACTTTGCAGCAAGCTTTCCTGAACACACTTTGGGACACTCATATTTGACAGATCACTGCCCATGTGTTTGCACCAACATGTATGGGAAGATTTCTCACACTGGCATAATGCTATAATGATATGCCAACTATCAATTAATGCAACATCCAAAAGCTATCTGGTGCTCTGTATGTGCAGGGACTAGGACAAGAAAAGTGCAAGGGATACTGCCATGTGGACACTCCATTGTTGCTGTGAGAGCACATGGTGAACCACTGCACATGGACAGGGCTGGTTCCACCTTTACATGGGCTCTGGGCATTACGGTATAATTGGGCCCCCTTTCCCTCTCTAATAGGGTTGCCAAGTCCAATTCAAGAAATATCTGGGGACCTTGGGGATGGAGCCAGGAGACTTTGGGGGTGGAGCCATAAGCAAAGTTGTGACAAGCACAAATTAATTCCAAAGGGAGTTCTGGGCATCGCATTTAAAGGAACCGCACACCTTTTAAATGCCTTTCCTACATTAGAAATAATGAAGGATAGGGGCACCTTCTTTTGGGGCTCATAGAATTGGGCCCCCTGGTCCAATCTTTTTGAAACTTGGAGAGCATTTTGAGGAGAGTGATCAGATGCTATGATGAAAATGTGGTGCCTCTACCTCAAAAAACAGTCCCTCCAGATCCCCAGATACCCCCCAGATCAATTATCCATTATGCCCTATGGAAATCGATCTCCATAGGGAATAATGAAGTGCCCAACAGACATTCCCCCCCCCCCATTTCTGAAGACTCTGAAGTTGGGGAGGACCTGCTCCCATCTGAGGAGTGGTATTTCTACTCACGAGTTGCTGAACTTCCAACTTTTTCAAAGTAACACAGAGCAACCAAAGGTTCAAGTTTACCTATCCTATGCAAACAACCTCTGAAAAGATTGTACAACCAGCAAAGGGTCTGGGCTGCTTTCACAGTCACTGGGAGCAGCCATATTGTTCTACCTCCTCCCCCCTGCCCCCATTCAGCCTTAAAGACACAGACCCACCATCCCAAGAGGAAGCCTTTCCAAGTGGAGTCTGAAGCCTCCTGAGGTGGAAAGGCACATGGTGGCTAAGGGGGTGGGGCTTCCCCCCACCGGCCAGCTGACTGGGAGTGGGAAGGAGCCTGGGAAAGCAGGAGAACCCCTGCTGGGACCTGGGGATTGGCAAGCCTACCCTCTAACCACACCTCTTCCATTTTCCCCCTCTCCTTTGCATCTACCTTTTCTTCTTCAGCTACTCCCATTTCCATTTCAATTTGTGACCTCTGGTGATACAATATTTGGTCATACAATTTGTGACAAGCGATCATACAATATTTTGGTTTTGTTATTTTTATCACTTTATATAAAATCAGGGAGGAGAAAATATGTCTTCCATCATCATATTTGGAGCACTATACAATAAAACTGATATCATTTCTGTAAAAGAAATACAGATATTGTCCTGGAGGAGCTTGGTCTAAGGGACTACATAAATTTTTCTCTAAAATTCTGCAGAAAAGTTTCTCTGCTCTCATCACTGAGGAGGCCAATTCATATCTTGTCAAAATGCTTAAGCAATTGAACAATCACAAAATACTAAAGATTTTATTTAGAACCATTTGATAGATAGAAGGGACCTTAATTTTATTATTCAACATAGGATCAAAGGTGCCATAGCTAATACAAGAAGAAAACATATGTTTAATCTTGAAAAATGAATCACTAAGGGGTTTTTTTAAACCATGATTTACATCTTTGATGCTGCTAATTTAATCCTCCAAAAAAATCACAACTCAAATATTTAATCGTTGTTTGTATCCAAGTGCATTTTTAAAAACAATGTTTTTAAACTGTTGTCTTAAATAAGAATGGGTATGAACATAGAAATTCCAGTTTGGTTTGGGGTTCAGAACAGTCCCTGAACCAAGTAAAAAATGCCCCGAACTGGTGTGCCGCATCTAGGAGAAGGTGTGTGTTGTACTGTGTATTTGGTCATGGACCGTAATAAAGCAAATTGAATTGAGATGGTGTGTAGGCTTCCCAACCCTCCCGCCCTGGCAGGGGACCCCAGAATTTCCACCCTCTTCCCCCGCTCCCCCAAAAAACAGAAGTGGGGGGAGGGAGGAAATGGCGAGCCGCCCCATCCCGGTGCGGGCGAGGCCGCCACGCCGCTGCCGCCCCCTGCTCCTCCTGCGAGCCGGTCTTGTCCAGGGCTGCCGGGCCCGCACCCCCTCCTCCTCCTGCTGCCGCCGCCACCGCACCAGCCATCCCAGCCGAAGCCGCAGCTGCCCTTTTCCTCCCTCCCTCCCGCCAGTCGGCCCGGCCTTTCCCACCTCTCTGGTGGGACCCACTCTTTATCGGGCGGCGGCAGGAGCCACTGCAAGGGCGGGAGGAGGCCCCAAGGCGGCCTTCTTTCCCACGTGTATTGCCCGCCCTGCAGCGATGCAACGCAGGAGGCTCTTTTCTCAGGGAAGTTCCCCAGTCATGCTCTCCCAGGGGTTCAACGCCAGCAGCGTGGACCAGCATAGTGTCCTTCTTTTCTTTTCCCTTCCCTCTCTCCCTTTCTGCGGCTCCAGGTAGCCAGCGGCAGCAAAGACAAGCGCGGTACTCTTTCCTCTTCCCCCCTCCCCCTCTCTGGGGCTCCACGCGGCCAGCAGAAGCAGATAGAATTGCCATGCTCTTCCTTCTTTCCCCCCTCCCTTTTCTCCCTCTCTGGGGCTCCAGGTGGCCAGCAGCACTGGCGGCAGCAAAGACAAGCACGGTGCCCTTCCTTCATTTTCCCCTTCCCTCTCTCCCTCCCTGGGGCTCCAGGTGGCCTGTAGCAGCGGAGACAAGCGTTCTTTTTTTCATTCTTTTTCCTTTCCCCCCTCTCTCTCCCTGGGGTTTCAGCAGCGGCAGAGGTGAGCACGGTGTCCTTCCTTCCTTCCTTCCTTCCTTCCTTCCTTCCTTCCTTCCTTCCTTCCTTCCTTCCTTCCTTCCTTCCTTCCTTCCTTCTCCCCTCCCCTCTCTGGGGCTTCAGGCAGTTTGCAGTAGCCGCAGCAACAGCAGAGACCAGTGCGGTGTCCTTCCTTCCTTTCCCCCTCCTCCTTCCCTCCCTAGGGCTCCAGCAGCAGAGGCCACAGGGATAGAGACAAACACGATGTCTGTCTGCCTTCCTTCCTGCCTGCCTGCCTTCCTTCTTTCCTCCCTTGGGCTGCAGAGACCCTAATGCCACTGCTGAGACTTGAGACCAGGTGCAGGAAGCTAGAAATGATCTCCCCTCCCCTTCAGCCTGAGAAGAAACCCAGCGGCTTCTTGAAGCCCTGTGTAGGGTGATCTTTCCAGCCACTGAGAGCAGGCAGGTTGGGATAGGGTTGCCAATCCCCAGGTGGGGGCAGGGGATCCCCCGGTTTGGAGGCCCTCCCCCCACTTCAGGGTCATCAGAAAGCAAAGGGAGGGGAGGGAAATGTCTGCTGGGAACTCTGTTATTCCCTATGAAAATTTATTCCCATAGAAAATCACGGAGAATTGATCCACGGGTATCTGGGGCTCTGGGGCGCTGTTTTTGGGGTAGAGGCACCAAATTTTCAGTATAGCATCTAGTGTCTCTCCCCAAAATACCCACCAAGTTTCAAAAAGATTGGACCAGGGGGTCCAATACTATGAGCCCCAAAAGAAGGTGGTCCTATGCTTCATTATTTCCTATGGATGGAAGGCATTGAAAAGGTGTGCCGTCCCTTTAAATGTGATGGCCAGAACTCCCTTTGGAGTTCAATTATGCTTGTCACAGCCTTGATCTTGGCTCCACCCCTAATGTATCCTGGCCCCACCCCCAAAGTCTCCTGGCTCCACCCCCAAAGTCCCCAGATATTTCTTGAATTGGACTTGGCAACCCTAATGGTGTGTGTGATGGATAGCAGTCATATGCATGCTTAGAGGCAGTGCATATGAGTGACAACTAATGGAACTGCAAATGAGTGACAACTAACAGAACTCACTCTGATTGGGGAACTGCAGCTAACTGTTGAAAAGAGGGGTCACTTAGGCAGTTGGAGAAGCAATAGGGAGAGTTAGAGAGTGGATGAAGAAGAGGGTTGTTGCTTGTGCAACTTGCAGGGCTTTTTTGCATATTAGGCCACACACCCCTGATGTAGCCAATCTTCCTGGAGCCCTGTAGGCCCTGTACTAGGCTTGCCAATCCCCAGACCCAGTGGGGGTTCTCCCGCTTTCCCAAGCTCCTTCCCGCTCCCAATCAGCTGGCCAGCAGAGGAAGCCCCGCCCCCACAGCCACCATGTGCCTCTCCTTCATTATTTCTAAGGTACGAAAGGCACTTAAAAGGTGTGCGGTTCCTTTAACTGTGTTGGCCAGAACTCCCTTTGGAGTTCAGTTGTGCTTGTCACAACTTTGCTTATGGCTCCACCCCCAATGCCTCCTGGTTCCACCCCCAAAGTCTCCTGGCTCCACCTCCAAAGTCCCCAGGTATTTCTTGAATTGGACTTGGCAACTCTACCCTGTACTAAGAGCCCTGTAGGCTCCTGGAGCATTGGCTACATCAGGAGTGTGTGGCCTAATATGCAAAGGAGTTCCTGCTACAAAAAGAAAAGGCCTGGCAACTCAAGTGTGAGAGTCTAAAACAGAGAGTCTGTTTCAGATCCAGAGTGGTGGGGCTTTGAATCTAGAAGAGGCTCTGCTGAGAGACTGTTCCCAAAAGTTAAACAGTTTCTCTGTGCGCAAAACAAACAAACACATCTTGAGAGGGAATTTTAGTTATCCAGTTTTAAGCTTACTGTCCAGGGTGTAAAGACTGTCAATCTGGAAGATAAGGATTGGGCAAAAGGGTTTGAAGTGGCACTGAAAGGCCCTCAACACACCAAAGGTCAAGGTTATTTATCTTAAAGAATAATGATCTTACCAGGAAAAGGGGTCTAGTGGGAAGACCTTAGTTTTAAACACAGGGACAAAGTGAGTGTGCTCTCAAGACTGTATTTTTATCAAGCGGGACGTTTCTAAGGAACTCCGTAACAAGAAACCTCTAAGAATAAGTCTTATAACATCTGCAGTACCTTTAGTGAAAGCCAAACAATGTGAAGTATGTAAATATTGATTCCCTTCCCTGCCAGATTGTTCAAATAAAATAAAAACTGTTTCAATCTTTACCTGTTAACTACCGTGCCAATTTCTAAAGGGAAATTTTCGACAACTGAAGAAACAACAGGGTGATCATTTTAGTGGGATGACTAATAAAGCAGTCACCTTGTCACATTGGGCATCACCCAGGAAAGGTTAAATGGCTGGCAGCCATTTAAACAATCTATTTTGCTTTTCCCCACTTCAAAGTGGGGAGGGGTAGCAAAACTGACAGGTTTAATGGCTTGCAGCCACTTAAAACCTAACAGCTAATGAGTGGATGTGTTCTGCTGTAAGCTTTAAATGGCTGTGAGCCATTTCACTGGTCAATTTTGCTTACCCTTGCTTGGAAGCGGGGGAAAGCAAAAATGACCAGTGAGATGGCTCACAGCCGTTTAAACCTAACAGCGATGAGGGTAGAAGCAGGAGGGGGGAACAAAACCAACTAATGAAATGGCTGGCAGACATTTAGACCTAACTTGTCAGCTGTGGACCCATGCTGCTCAGCTGTTAGGTTTAAATGACCTGAATAGCCAAACTGAACCACACAAAAGTCAGGTAAATGTTCATGGGCTGCCTTCCTTGAACATTGGTTCAGGGGCTGTGAACCGAGCCAAGTTCGTGCCAAATTTTGGCTTGTGACTCATTTTGTGCCCATCCCTAATCTCGAAGGGATTGATATCAACTTGATGCATTTTAAGAACAAAGATGGCTAAGTATATTTTGCCTGCAGGTACATGTGGTGCACAAAATGTGTACCATGGGAAGGTACCTTTAATGCATTATTAGCTAGTTGTAGTAATTGCAGCAAAACCAATTTGACAGCATCTACGCCAACATATAGCATCCAAAGATGTCTTAAGACAGTGCTTTCAGGGTCTGTTTTGGCTAATTCTGTAAAGCTACTTCTCGGCATTTTGTTTCTTCAGAAAAAATTTAATAAATATGATCAAATAATCCAAAAAAGTTACTTTGCCTCATCAGAGCTGCCTACAGCATGCAGTAATGCATGGTTCTAGTTGTGTGGAGAGCTCAGTAACAAACAAAATCTGAGCATTTTTTTTTTTTGCTGAAACAGAGGCTTGCACTCTTCTGACACTATTATTATATCACTGGTCACAAATATTAGACACCAACAACCCATACTTTTCTATCACCCTGTCACAATGCTTGCAAGATGTTTTCCCGTTGTATCTGTGACATGGAGAAATTCCCAAAAAGTCCAGTGATTTGATGTTAACAAAGAAAGGGGAAAATATGTGTGAACAGAGAGAGCAAGCTGTCCCTTGGCACCTTAGTGCCCATCACCATAAAATAATAAAGTTGCCGTTTTCCACTTTACTATGGTGTGAAATTGGCAGTATGACCAAAACCCACAATTATTTAATAGCAGGAGTGGGCCTTGGCATATGGCAACCCCACCCACTTCTGACACCAACACTGCTAGTGGGACACAGCCTAAAACTGAAACACTCAGGACTTAGGTTACTAACACAGGGAGCGTCTCCCTCAGCTCAGATTCTGTTGGGAAGCAGGTTTTCTATAACACAGAGATGCTTCTGTGCATCTCCTTGGCTTTCCTCTTCTTTCCAGTGATTTTTCTCAAACCTGCTTTGCCACAATGATTTGCGTAAGATTGCAGCACAGGCAAGGTGACATTAGGCATGCCAAGTGACCCCTTTGGATGGGCAGTCTCCTGTCAAAGGGCCCTCTCACCCACCCTCTAAGGCTGGTGGGAGAATTAGCTGCATCGAGTTGACATCAATCCCATTGATTTCAGTTACGGTTGCCAAGTCCAATTCAAGACATATCTGGGGACTTTGGGGTGGAGCCTTGTGGGTGGAGGCAGGAGCAAGGGTGTGACAAACATAATTGAACTCCAAAGGGAGTTCTGGACATCACATTTAAAGGTACTACAAACCTTTTAAATGCCTTCCCTCCATTGGAAAAAAATGAAGGATTGGAGCACCCTCTTTTTTGAGGCTCATAGAACTGGACCTGGTGGTCCAATCCTTTTGAAACTTGGAAGGTGTTTTGGAGAGTGGCACTGGATGCTATGGTGAAAATTTGGTGTATCTATCTTAAAAGACAGGGCCCCCCCATGAGTCCCAGATACCCGTGGATCAATTCTCCATTATACCCTATGGGAATTCATTTAGGGAATAATGGAGTGCCCAGCAGACATTTCCCTCCCTGCTGCGTTTTCTTGTGACCCTGAAGCAGGGGGAGGGCCTCCAATCCAGGGGATCCCCTGCCCCCACCTGGGGATTGGCAACCCTAATTTGAGAATAAGCTTCAGTCACTAAAGTGTCATTTACTTAATATTGGTGCATAAAAACAATCAGAAACTTTTAAAAAAATGTTTCTATTCTTCATCAAAAAACACAATGTGTGTGTGTGTAAGCACACACAGTAAACAAATAAGCCACTAAGCATCAGCATATGTAACCCTGAATCCACTAGGGGAGGGGCTAAAGAGCTGGGCTACTCCATATAAAGGGAAAAAATCTTTTCAGGGTGACTGGAGGGCCTGAAGCAGCAGGTAGTTTACCTCAGAAAGACTCCAGCTTCTCTATAAAACAACACATTAATATTTTAGGTTTGAGAATTTCTGACTTATACTGATGACCAGAAGAAAGATTGTATTTTTATTAATTTACTGAATTATGCTTGTTGTTGTGAATGGTTGTTATATGAATCTTCCCAGAGTGATTGGAGGGCCTAAAGCTGCAGGTAGTTTACCTCAGAAAGACACCAGCTTTTCTATAGAACTACACATTAACATTCAAAGGCTACAAGAGACTCCTGAAAAGAAAGAACAGACAACACAGTAATGCTGAGCAGAGCTGAAAGTCAATTCATTTTAAGGGACTGGCTAGACAGAAATCAGAAAAGACTGAGACCTTGGTGTACTTGACCGTACTGGACCTGAACTGTTGCATGTCAGTTATTGTTACACATACTTAATTGTTGTTCCATGTATTATGTATTATGAAAAAGGAGACATTTGAAGTTTGTTTATTATTTTTCATAAATATAAATGTCACAAGGTGGGATTTCACTGTCAAAGACATGAACTTCATTAACGGAAAAAAAACACAACTTTGCTAGCCTTTGAATTGAATAGAAAATACAACAACAAAAAAGTGACACCCAAACAGAGACAAATCTATTTTACTGCTTTTAATCAACTTGAAGAATAAAATGGAACTGTGTAAATTGTACAATTTGGATCCAGATTATTAGGCTGAGTGGAGTATTATCAACTCTGTCTGATACACACTGGGGACACCGTTACACATACACATCCAGAAGCATCTCTATCATAAAACAGAGCAATAAAATATAAATACTAAAACCAGCAATAAGATATGAATGCCTGAGCCAGAGGAGATAATGATAGGGTTGCCAGCCTCCAGGTTGTAAAAATGCACAGGTGAGAACCACAGAATAGATAACCAATTGCACAAAAGCAGACCGTGGTGTGATTACTGAGGAAAAATTCTTTTCCAAAATAATTTATAAATATTATTAGAAACTTTCAAAGCCCTTAATAAGTTCATACAAAAGTTCAAGCCAATAATGTGAATCCTGTTCATTGGTATAATAAACCTATCCAGTCCAATAAAGTGCTTGTGTTGAATTTCTTCTTAAAATATATTATTGGTACATCTTACATGGGACACCCTGGATTTACATTATTGACTTGAACTTTTGTATGTACTTGTTATGGAATTTGAAAGTTTCTAATAGTATTTATGAATTATATTGGAAAATATTTTTTTTTGTCAGTAATCAGACCATGGTCTACTTTTCTGCAATTGGTTAGCCTCTAGGTTGTAGCTGGAAGTTTCCTGGGATATCCAGAAGACAGAGACCAGTTACCCATGAGAAAATGGCTGCTTTTGAAGGTGGACTCTATGGCATTATACCCCACGGAAATTCCTCTCCTCCCCAACCCCCTTCTCTGGGTCTACCCCCAAATCTCCAGATATTCCCTAACCTAGATTTGGCAACTCAGATGATGGGTGCAAAAAAAGAACATCCCAAATTATCAACCTAGTTTAAAAATAAGCCTATGTTCCTCATGATGAAAACCACTAACAAGAAATACAGACAGCAAAAATTTCTGATTCTTGGCTGAAGTCTGTGCTCATGAGGGAATAATAGTGATCAAGACTACATTCACCAATACTACCAGAGAGAGTTCTCTCGCTGCTGCTGAATAAGGTTTGTTATTAAAGCCAAGATGGTGATGGCTCAGTTGTAAAAGTCCAGAGATATACCAACCAATATAGATTCAATGGTACTTAATAATTGTCTGCTGCTCTATAAATCAGTGTTTTCACTTAGATGGGTTTCACAGGTACTGTTGTAAGTGCATCCACTGGGTTTTTTTTTTTTAACAGGAACGCACAGAAACACAGTTCCAGCTGGCTTGGCATCAGGGAATGTGGCCTAATATGTGGCCCTTTGTGAAACAATTTTGATATCAGGGGATGTGGTCTAATATGCAAATGAATTCCTGCTGGACTTTTTCTACACGTGTATCTGTATTTGCAAAACTTCTGTGGAGGACCTCTTCTATTATGTTATGGTTTGCCCACTGTATTCAGAACCTAGACACAAGTTTCTGACTGAAATGACAACAGCTTCTGATATGGATAAGCTGATATTTCTGTTATCAGATATTGACTCTACGGTTTCTTATAAGGTAGCACTTTTTGCTCTGGCTGTTAGTAAAATCAGGGCAAAGGCAATTTCCAGCAGACAGTAAAATGATGTTGTTAACCGGACTATTAGAACCTGACTATGGAATCACGGGGTTGCTGTATGTAAATAAGATTTTGAATAATCTAATGTATTCTTCTTAGAGTCCTTGACTGCTTTTAACTTTTTTTAACTGACTGCTGTAATTGAAATTGCAATAGCCAATGTTTTTATGCAATATTTTTTTTACTGTACTGTACAAGAAAAGCCCTGGCATCCACCTTCTAAGATAAGGTGGCTTAGCATTAGAGACTGAGCCTTATGAACAGTGGCACCTTAGTTGCAGAAAACCCGCCCAAGCAGGTTTGCCTGCTGCTTACCCTTTTGAGCCATCAGGGAGAAACTCTTTTCTTTTCCCATGCTTTTTATTAAGATGTGGTGTATAGCAGGAACTTTGTTTGCTGCTTTTCCTTCTCCTGCATTGCTCTTTGTTACTTATTTTTCTACCATACTTCCAGTTTTCTTGACATCTGTTCTTGGGATGAACTGCTTAACCAATTTTTAACTGCTGTTTTTAATGTTACGGGTTTTATTATTTACATTTATTTGGTCTCATCTTGTTTTCTACAACTAAGTTGTACAGAAGCTGCCTCTAGGACATTGTGCTGGGAGTGTGGAATGGAAGTGTTTTGATTATTGTTAAACAACATGCATGTTACGTTTTGTGTTCACAGAGTCTTCAACTTGGCTAAATGCTTGGGGCTGCTAGACTTCAGGCAGATAGTTTCTAATACGTTTGTACATTAAAAGACAGCATGTCTGAAGTTTAATGTTCAGCGGAGACAATGATTCACGTACCTCTAATACATTTGTAACCTGTAGCCATAAGAAGTCTCCTATTTGAATGCACAAGAGATCAGAAACTGTTTTTTTAATTTATGAAGTATAATCAAAATTGTATGTCAGCATCTTTTACATTGCCTCTTTTGTGAAGCATCTATTTTGAGTCTTACCCTGCCTCCTTCTTGTCTGATTTAATAGCCAGGTAATTTTCTGATGCTTTCTGGGAGCCAGCTCCAGGCATTTTGTTGCTGCAATCCTTGTCAACGTGTTCTGGAATTTTCTGTCGATGATAGAAATTTTTAACTCTGGTTGAAATGCTTCAGGTAAGCTGCAAATTTCAAAATAACTTGAGAAGTGCTAAGCAATGAGGAAAGTTGATTGGCTATTTTACAGAACTCCTGTCATGTTCTGCGGGTGCTCTGATAGCCTTTGTTGAATGTGAAAAGCCACAAGACTTTGCCTTCACTCGTGCCCAAGCTGTTTACAACTATTTTTGTGTCTGCTATAAAATGCTCTTCCAGCTGTGGATTACCATTCATTAAGCAAACGTTCACAGAAATATTTTACCTTCAAAGCTAGAGTTAAATATTTCTGACACCTGAACTTCAGTCCAGCAAGGGATTGCATCTTGCCTAAAAACTTTTAAAGCCCCTTTTGAACATCTTCTTTTCTATCCTCTTTGTTTGCTGGCCTCTTTCAACTAGATTTAGAAAAATTATCATAGTGATTTAGACTGCATATATTGTGATGACTTAGAGTTTGGCGGCTTGTTAGGACCAAACATAATACTATCCATGTCTGTTCTCCCCCCACCCTTTAAGATGTGAATGAAACATTGATACCCATTTTCAAGTGCAATACCTGCAGATCTCCTACTGCAGATTTCATAGCGGTGTTTTCCTTTTCAGCAGCCCATTCATGTTCAGATCCCTGCTCTGCCATGGAAGCTTGCTGTGTGACCTTGGACCAATATCACTCTTTCAGCAGGCCCATAACTACAGTGGGGCATTTTGTGACCCGGCCCCGCAACTTACTGCTTTGACCAGGCCCCCCGATTTCAAATTTATTATTTTATTCATTGCACTCGTTGCTGCCACCAGCAAGTCTCAACACCCCTCTCTTGCTGGCCAGTGGCTGCTCTCTCTTGGCAAGGCAAGTCCTGCTCTCTCTCTCAGTGGGCAGGAGGTGCACAGAAGGAGCCCAGGAAGCTGAAGTAAGCGCACCTCCCCTGAATGCCCAGAGGCAGCCTCAGACAGAGCTTTCCCACCTCTCCTGCAAGCACTGCCTTCAGGGGCCAGAAGACTGGCTCAGGAACTCATGGAAATGACCAGTTTCTGTGGCAGCAAGCTCCAGCTGTCCAGCCACCCTAAACAGCCAACTCCCATCAACGATCTGGAATGGGACTCCTTCTCTGCTGCCTGCCAGGGCTGCTGTCACAGCAAAGTTGGCACTGAGAATGCAGGAGGGAGGGAGGCATCTGGCTGACCTAGATCAGCAGTCCCGTCCCCCCCCCACAGCCCAGATAGTCTAGTGGTGGTGGCAGCCTGCCCCATGCCACATGGCTCTTTTTGCTGCAGCTGCCACCCTGGCAGGGTAGCTAAGTCATCCTGTCTTTCCTTTACCACAGGGTTGTCTATAATGTTCTGCTAGTGGGACATTACAGTGTTATCCATACCAACTGGTGAGAGGAATTTTCTACTTATCTTCAACCCATCTGAAATCCATGGAATCAGTGCCGGATTAAACCCTGTGGAGGCCCCTAAACAGTCAAAATCTTGGGGACCCCCATGCAAATTATCTCAGAGTCTGAGTGCCCACGCCCCACCAGCCATGGCCCCTGCTGCAGCCTGCAGGCATCTTCTCAGATGCCCCTTTGACAACACTGCAGGGGAGAGGCAGAGAGAGGCAAACTTGGCAACAATGCCAGCTGCAGCTGCACCAGGTAAGTCAGGCAAAGAGTGGCTCAGTTGCTGGCTGTGCATGCAGGCTGTGAGGGCTGCAAGCAGGGGAGAAACCAGGGGGAAAGCTGGCCTGCGGCCCCTAAAGGAATGGGGGCCCATAGGCCAGTGCCTGCTTGGCCTAATTGTTAATCCAGCCCTGCATGGAATAGTAAAATTCTTCTCACCCTTTGGCACTGACACACAGTAATGCTTAGTAAATCATACAACTGCCACATTATTATGCCAGGTTTGATTTATTACATAGATATGATTATTTTGTGAATGGTTATCCTGAATTTTGGCCCAGGCTAGCCTGATCTCAGAAGCTAAGCAAAGTCATCCCTTGTTAGAATAACCCCCCTGTGGGCTAGAGACACTAAACTCACAGTGAGTCTCCAGTGACTCTTCACTACCTGCCCACCAAGTTTGGTGAGGATTGGATTGGGGGTGTTTTGCTAGAGACAGTCTGTGCTCTCTGAGGCAAGGGAGGGGAACCCACTACAGGACTGCACCCAGCTACATAAAAGCTTGGAGAAGTAGGGGGGGCTTTCTTCATTTTGCATTATAGAACAGCATTGCAGCAACCATAATCAATCAATTTATTTGGCCAATGACCGAAGCAAGAACTATTCAGTAAAACATTTAAGAATAAAATTGATCTAAATATAACAGGAATATCTCTAAAATTTAACATTTAAAATCCATACATAAGAACTTAAGATCTGCACCTATTAGATATCTCTAAAATTTAGAATCTATACATAAAATTTCATGCCAAATTCTACGATCTGCTGCAACCATAATAAAAGTTCTATTTTAATTGCATTTCTGTGGTACCAGTGTATTAGAAACCAGCCTATGCTGTCCATGTTTAAATTTCTGGCATGTATGAATTATTTCTACCATGCCCATTGACAGCACATGATTTTGTTAATTGGCAAAAGTACAGCAAAAAATGCACAGGGAAATCCTCAGCTTTAGAAGTACTGGAGTGTGCTGAGATGGCAAAGAGTTTCTGAGATGTATCAGATGTATTCCGTCCGCTAATGTCTTGTGTGTTAGTCTGACAAGAGTTTAGAGATGAGCATGCTAATGAATCAACAAGCTTGGACATGGTCTATATAGCACCCTGCACAATTACTTGACCCTCTGCCCCAGTAGACACAATTTGGCGAGCAATTGCATTAGATTTCAGGAAAGTCAGTTCTGGTTCAAAGCAATAATTGCTCACACAGGCAGAATTTGGTCATAGCCTTTGCTCAGTGGTGTCTGATCATCTTGTCAAATGCATCTCTGACCTGGCTTGAAGCAATTTCTTAATATATTGGTCAGTTGGGTGGGTTCCCATCTCATCTTTGTGTACTGAGATAATTGAGAACTCCGGTGTGAATATTGTGGTGATAACATATTTTAAAATAAATAGCAGTAACTAAGTTGTTGTTTTGGCTTTTATTATCATAATAGATATTTCTAGATACCAGCTTTAAGAGGTTATCTTTAAGGAGAATAATATTTTTAAAATGCTCTGGTTTATTTTCAGCCACCCTGTGATATGTTTCCAAATAGGGTCTTTCACTAACTACAGGCAGTTTTTAATGCTCTGGTGATATTGGGACTTCTGATTTCTCTCTGAAACCTGGCTAGTATCTGAGCCTTTAGACCTCAGCTAAACATTTAAAAATGTACCAGTTTGTACCAATTTGTACCAGTTGCCACCAGAAACTTTCTGCTAAAAAAAAAAAAACCCAAACAAATTGTCATTTGGCATTGCTTATGGCTGTGTCACAAATTAAAACATCTGCTTTTCAAAAAATCTCTAAGTGGAACTGGACCTGTGTTTCAGGTGGGGCTTTGCAGTTATTATACTTGCCCTGTCTGTGGCCTTATTTGGAGACAAATATGTGGCTAGTCAAAGTTTCTTGACTAAGATATGGTAGGAGATTTCTCTAATGAAAAAATCCCCTATCTCTAGTAGCCCTGGGAACTCCCACCTTCCATTCTAGGATGTCTTAGCTTTCTATACTCTGAGATCATGTTGTTGATGGGATTAGTCATGAAGACAGCATAGGTATTCCTAAATTTTGATTGTGAGTCGTAGGAACTTTTCCAGACAATGCAGGAATGATATGTTTTGTACTCACTGCTAGTTTAGCTCTCATGGAGCCAGGTATAAGTTATTTATCCTCCATGTGTAAGTTATTTATTATTTTATTTACTTCATTTATGCCCCATATATTTCCTCAACATGTATTCAAAGTAGCTTTATCATATGCCAATAAATGTGTAAGTATGTATGTAGCTTTATACTGGTTTTGGACAAATAGCTGAGCCACCTTGATGTAGAAAGGATATACATACATGCTCACCCTTGCTGAGTTTGGGTTGGAAAGGATGGTCCTGGTTTGAGAAAATAGCAGAGGAAACATTTCCACACCTGACCACTGCAAACCAGCCATCTAACACTTATTTTTTTGTACCTGCTGTCATTTTGGGACTTGCTTTACCCACTGAACTTCTGATTTGTGACTAGTGGCTCTAGGCTCTTGTGGGGGGGACCTAATTAACTCCTGGAAATATGAAACATCTCCTCCCCTAGTTTACAAGACTTTGTCAATGAAGGAAAGTAATATGAAAAATGAAAGAAAACTGCACTGTAGGTAAAAACAAAACAGGATGAATATAAACACTTTGGAAAGTAAATTTTAACAAATATGCACATAGCTATGGTTTATAGCATTTGTTGCAATGTGTTTTATTCTTGATGTCTCTGTAATTGCAACCCTGTAATTAAAGCATTTCTTATAGTTCAGTGGAACAAAAACGGTTTTGATTAAATCTTCAAAATTGGCCAAGGCACCAAGCACGGTTCATTGAATTTCCCTTGGGGTTCAACATAAATGACCCAATAAAGTGAGCAGTGACAGACGTTCCCAATCACTTGAGGTTCTCAATCACTTGAGCTGCACAATAACAGAGATTGCTAGATTGAAAAGATCTTCTGACCACCTCTGAATTATTGGATAGGAATCGCAATGCAAAGGTGATTTTACAATTCCCCTCCATACTACCGTCCTCATCCCTCATAGCTTTTGTACATGTATGTCTTATGATTCCCAGCACACCCCTTTCCTTCCCTCCCCCCCCCCCAGAAGAAAAACTGGTTGGATCTAACCGAATGTTAACCTCCTGTGATTCTGATTCTTCCCCCATCCCCATACTTCATCCATTTATATTCAACTTCCCCATTCCACTTAGAAGATGGTAATATATGGATCCACTAACACAGATGATGGTTGTTTTCCATTAAATGTTTAAATCAGGGTTTTTTGTTACTTTAAATATTTTCACAAAGCCAGAGGCAAAGCTGGTTAAGGGCCAGCTAGGACAGCCATGGCATAAATAAGTGTCAAGTGTTGTTTTTTTATGTATGCCCCCAAATATCTGAATGATTCTCTATATGCACAAAAGCATAAATTTAAGCTCATCTTTTATGTGCCATCAGGATTAACATAGTATGGTGAAGTCTCATATAAATTATGAAGATTTACCCAGTGCTCTGCAGTTTGAGAGAATCATTCTTTGGGAAACAAACAAATCATTATGAAGGTCTTTAGGAAAACAGAAACCTCCTCTTTTTTCTGGTTGTGGTTTATTTTGTTAGAGAAAGCAGCAGTTGTTCTTGTTTCAGTAGTGTGACTGGCTAAGTATATTTTTAAGAGCACTTTCTGTGCTTTTCGGGGTGAGAAGGTCAAACCAGACCTTTTTTAAAAATGAGCAAAAAGTTGTAATTTTGTCTTGCGTATGAACTGCTGTGCTTTGTGTCTTGTTTAGCACAACTGCTCAAAAAGAGGATAAAAAAACATGATCTCATATTGCATTTTAGCACAAATTAGTTTCTGTATTGGAATAAATAACATTAAGACATCTACTTTCTGTTTTTGTCTGATTAAGATGGGCATTTCTTTGTTTCTGTTCATTCTTATGTTTCCAAGGTGAATGACTCATAATTACATCTAGGACCATCCAGCAATGGCGATGTGACCAAATACACATTTATGTATTCCTTTCAGTGGACACAGACTGCTACAGAAGCTTCAAACTGCCCTTTGATCCCCACCTCACCCTGTAAGTGTGATTTTTAAAAAAAACCTCTACTGTAGTACAGCAGGATTATTTGCTTCGAACCAGTAAGATCTTTGCAATGCCAGATCCAATTAACACCAGAACTTAGTGGAGTGGTGGAAACCGCTTTGCTGTGGGTTCTTTCCAGGCTGCTTCAGTAAGGTTTGTGTATCAAAACTAAAGGCAATAACGTAAGACTTGCTCAGTCATTGTAACCTTTCGCACTCCAGATATGAGTGGCATCTTTTTTCCAGGAAAAGGGCATTGTGCATAAATCAATACTGTCAGAAATCTGAGTTTCCAGTCATGTGTTCCAAAGCTGAAAAAATGAACATTGTTCTATTCGCACACAATGGTAACTGTGCTTGTTGAGAGGATTGTGCATATTTCAGCCTCTCCTAATGCACAGCTGAATTGCCAAAATCCTGATGACTGAACAGAGCTTTATTTATTTCCATTTATATTCTGCCCTCCACAAGCGGACTCATAGTGGATCACAGAATAGGAAATAAATAGAATTTTTAAATGCCAATTCTCCAGGAACCTGCCCAGGTTTTGCTTATAAAATAACAACCACTACCACCACCACCACAATCATCATCATCAATGGACATTTGAATTAAAACTCAGCCCAGTGTAAAACAGACAACTGACAGCATTAAATAACAATTCCTAGACTAAAATATCATTAAAAGATCAATCCCTTAACCCTGGGTGAACAGAAACATTTTTCTCCTGGCATCTAAAAGAAACCAGTGTAGGTGCCAGGTGAGCTTCAAAGGGAATAGCATTCTATAAGTGAGGTACCACTATTGAAAAAGTCCTGTCTCTGGTTCCCAGTTGACTCTTCTTTGAAGATGGAGGCACAAAAAACACGGCTTGTTTGTGTAAGAGATCTTAACTGGGAGAATGAACAATATGGGAAGCGAGTGAAACGGGATGAGTAGGCCCTTCCCAATGCAAATATTGCCCAGATGAGAAGGATCCATGGCACTGTCCTAGTCCATGTACATTTTAAAATTAGGGTTGCCAAGTCCAATTCAAGAAATATCTGGGGCCTTTGGGGGTGGAGCCAGGAGACATTAGGGATGGAGCCAAGATCAAGGCTGTGACAAGCATAATTGAACTCCAAAGGGAGTTCTTCTGGCCATCACATTTAAAGGGACGACACACCTTTTCAATTCCTTCCTTCCATAGGAAATAATGAAGGATAGGGGCACCTTCTTTTGGGGCTCATAGAATTGGACCCTCTGGTTCAATCTTTTTGAAATTTGGGGGTTATTTTGAGGAGAGTCACTAGAAAATTTAGTGCCTCTAACCCAAAAAACAGCCCCCCCCCAGAGCCCCAGATACCTGCGGATCAATTCTCCATGATTGTCTATGGGAATAAATCTCCATAGGGAATAATAGAGTTCCCAGCAGACATTTCCCTCCCCTCCCCCCGCTTTCTGATGACCCTGAAGCAGGGGGAGGGCCTCCAAACCGGGGGATCCCCTGCTCCCACCTGGGGATTGGCAACCCTATTTAAAATACATTTTAGCAGAGCGGTAGGAAGTGGTGTGAATTGAACCATACTTTGCTCAGATAAGTTTTCTAGTTGAAGTTCATTTAATTAATGCTGAGGCTACTGGTCATTGCTTAGAATATTGTACATTCTACAAAAATATATCAAAATTTAATTTTTAAAAAATGAATTCTAAAAAAAACCCAGTTAAATGTTTAGAATACACAGAAATAATATTTGACAATAGTTACTGTCTATTCAGCTTAGATTTCACGGCCCCTTGAAAAAGCTCACAGGAAAAAAAGCCCTCAATATCTATGGTACTTTAAATGGTATTTTTTCATGTGAGCTTCTTTCCATGTGGGTTTTTTTCCTGTGAGCATTTATGACTATGGTTTTTTTTCTGTGAGCTTTTATCCTGTGGGCTTTTTTCCGGTTACCAGATTTCGCAACTGCATGGATGAAGAACTCAGGTTCCCAACCTCTTTGAGCCTTTGGGCGTCTTTGGAATTCTGACACAAAGAGGTAGGCACAACTACAGAATGACTGCTGCAGAAGTCGGAGCCAACCACAAAATGTCAGGTATGCATAACTAATGGTATCTCCTCCACATTTCAGGCAGAAACTCTGTTTAACAGGTTAGCTTTCCAAATGAACATAATGTGTAAAATATTTTCTTGCATATTTACAATTTATGGTTAATAGGCATACCAACCCCCAGGTCCAGGTGGGTAATCCCCCAGTTTCAAGGTCTTCTTTCCACTGCAGAGCAGCTGGCAGGTGGGGGAAGCCACTCCCCTAACCAAGAACTTCACTTTGTGATGTCCCTGTCATGATGATGTCACCTGGAAATGATCTCATAATGTTGGGGATGTCACATGGGGATGCTCTAGTATTTGGGCAAATTCTATGATTTTGAGGGCAAAACCCCATAGATTTTTCACCCAAATACCAGTACACACCCTGTGATGTCCCTGATGAGATGATGTCATTTCTGGACAATATCGTCACCTTGGGGATATCACATGTGTCCGTCCAAACCCCCTGAATGCCACCACTGGAACAAAGGTAAGACATGGCAATCCTAATGTTCAGCAACACAAGGAAGACTGTTGTGCTGTGGTTACAGCTGCTGCTGGAAACTTTTTAAACATTGGCACAGCCAATCATGTATCCAGCTGCTGATCAGAAACCCTGCAGGGCAAATTCCCCTTTCACTTTCTAAAAACATTTGGTAGGCATCAGGAAAGATGTCAGTGGGTGTCATGATGGGAACCCTGATGGGGGATGTCGCTGTTGCTACTAACATTGTAGAGGGGGCCAATTTTTGAAGAGTTATCAGTCAAGATAATATAAATGCAATTGGTGTTTTTTGAGCAAAAAGAAAAAAATCTAGGCAGCGTTAAGGTTCATTCTCAGCCCTAAACATCTTACCATAGTACTGGAGTTTGCTGTTATTTCCTGCAGTAAAGGCTGTTGGATACAATACGTGTCTGAGAATAGCCCCTCTCTGTGGAAAATATAAATAATCCCATTGTCATACAACTCAAATATTGCCAAGTATACTTTTCTAGTATTGGTCTAAGGAAACAAACAAACATAATTTTGTGGTTTGGGCTCAGAATGCCAAGTTTTGGTATAATGAATTTAGAGCACAAAGAATTGCTTGTAATAAAAACAATGAGACACATTTCTGTACAGCAGCATAAGTAAACGCCACCAGAAAGTAACTCATAAAATTTGATTAAAGAGAACCAGAAGCTATAATACCATGGAACTAGAATTACTCAGTTGTGTAAATCTGAATATGGATGCTTCTAATATGGGGGTTAAATGAATATCTTTGCCTGATGCTAGGCCTTGTTTGCACTAAACCTTCATGCTGTGAACAGTGATGATACTTGTCTCATGTATATATTTATATTGTAACAAAGACAAAAATCCAGTGAGTGAGAAGCATGGGTGTATTGAACTACATTGCAGTACAGCTGATTCAAGTGAAAGGCCCAAAACAAATTCAAAATTAAATAAGGATAGTTGCTGGGGTTGCCAACTCTGGATCGGGAAATACCTGGAGACTTTGGGGATGGTGATTTTCAGCCTCCACTTGGAGACTGGCAACACTAACAGCTGCTAAAATTGTTATCAATAAATTAACTAATGCAGGGATGGCCAAACTAGCTTAATGTAAGAACCACATAGAATACACATCAGATTTTTGAGAGCCACAAGACATGAACATCAGATGTTGGAGAGCTGGAAAGGAAGGAGGGGGAGAGATGGAGGAAAATAGATGGAGGAGGGAGGAAAGAAAGCAAAATGCATTATCCAAGCTGCTGGCTGGCTTGGCTTGGCGAGGTAATTTAAAGAGACAAATGCTTTCTCCAAGATAGCCGACAGGGCAGTGGGGGCTTCAAGAGTAACACAATATGTGTGAAAGAGCCACATGTGGCTCCCAAGCCGCAGTTTGGCCACCCCTGAGCTAATGTAACATTTATGATTACCAGCTCTAGGTCTGGAAATACCTGGACAGGGTTTTTTGTAGAATAAGCCTAGCACAATCTCATTTGCATATTAGGCCACACCCCTGACACCAAGGCATCCAGAACTGCATTTGTGTGCATTCCTGCTCAAAAAAAGCCATGCACCTGGAGATCTGGTTGCGGTGGAACCTGTGGAGGGCTGGGTTTAGTGAAGGGGAGTGACTTCTATGGGTATAATTCCATAGAGTCCATCTTCCAAAGTGGCCATTTTCTCCAGGGGAACTGATCACTATGGCCTGGAGATCAATTGTAATCTCAGGAGATCTCCAGCTACCACTTGGAGGTTGGCAACATTAGCAATAATAGATATTTAAGCTGACCACTGATATCAGAAAGGCTTAGTATTTCCTGAAAAATTATTCTTCTCAGGTTTCTGTTCCTTTCTAGCAAGGTGCAATGACATTTTATTCATTTTTAGCTTTTACATTCTGTATCATTATTATTATTTAAACCTGTTCAGATTTTTAACTATTTTCATTGTTTGATTTCATTTGGTTTTTTTGGGAAACATAATTTATTCATCATTCCAGCCCATTGAAAGTGTGTTCTTGTACTGTACCCCTGTACTCCTGCAGTGTTTACTTTTCAAGAAGGTTTGAGGAAGGGTCCTTGCTGTATGGACAGTTACCCTCTCATCTGCTTGTGGAGGCCTGGATCAGCTGCAAATTTGCCTCCCAGAATGCAGCTCCTTGTTCCTATGTTTTCCCTCCCTTACCACACATGACTTTGAAAAGTAGCTAGGGAGGCGCCTGAATGATGGTTACTTCCAGATCTGAAGAACTTTTGGTTCTTTCACACAGGCTAAATGATGCCATTTCTATCCACTTTCAGTGACTGTTTGCAAGTAGATTTTGCCATTTCACACAGTAAAATGCAAAGTGCAATGAAAGTGGATTGAAAGTGTAATATTTAGTGTGTATGAAAGCACCCTTTGGCTGCAATCACATTTGCTAAATAATGCAGTTTCAGTCAATTTCAATGTACTTTCCACCTGGATTTTACTGTGTTAACTGGCAAAATCCAATTTGAAAGCACATTGAAAGTGGATTGAAATGGCATTATTTAGCATGTATGGTTACAGCCTTACTGTTGTTATTCTTAGTGATCAGTTCTATTTAAGATATTAAAGGATAGAGGGGATTTGATGTGAATTTTGATTGCTTAATTTCTTAATAATAACCCATAAGAGGTGATCTGGTGGTTCCGACCAGTGTTCGCTCTAGTTCAGTGTCCTCTGCCATGCAGTGACTAACCATCTATATACCATAGATCTATAAAAGGGTGTTACAGTATTAACTGTTTTTCTTTTCTGTCCCTTTCCTAATCCCAGTATGGGATTGGCCCTTTTCACTGCTGCTATCATCTGAGTTGACATTTACATCAAGCTATTCAGAAGCCCCAAGTTTTCCTTTCCCCTTGTTAGTTATCATCAGATGAATGTCACAATTTTTCCTTCCTTGATGCGTCCCCCCCATTTTTGTAACTCTTAGTCTATACATTCCCTTTATCCAGAAGACAACAGTATATACCAGCTGAGTTTCCATGAAAATCTAGTTTACTGTACATCCCACTAACCAGATTAATACAGCACACAGCTTTGCTCAGCAGAAGGCAGTACCTAAATGTTGAGATATTAAATCATAATGCTGCTGCTAAGTGCTTTGCGTAATACATCACAAAGTATGAATCAACTCCAGGAGCTTCTAGGCTTTTGGCTTCAAAATCTAAAATACCTGTGTTTATGGGTGGGTTTGGTCTTTCTGATACAACATGCAAAACACTTTGGGTTTTAAGAACTCTTCAAGCTATGATGCTTTCAAACAATAACCCTTCAGGCTTTCTTTCAACATGAAGGGGGAGGGGAAGCAGGCACTGAAAAAATGTCTGAAGGGGCTAATTTAACAGGCTTATTGGGTGTGTTTGCATTTCCGCAGGTGATGAATGATGGAGGACACCCTCAAGGAACCATACTGCACAGCCAGTTAACAATTGTTCATGTGATCTTAGAGCATGATGAGGCACATTTACTGGATTTACCACACAATGTTTACTAGTACGCATACCAAGAAAATTGACTGGCAAAGACACATGTATCGATCCAGAGCCAGTAAGTTCTTGTATTTGTAACTTACTGAATTTATTTAAACAGAGGAAGAAGATGCATGCATAAAAAGAAGTTTTGCTGCTCTATAGTTACGTGAGTGTCAGTGAAAAAAAGTGCACTATAAATACAGTCAATAAATAAATGTGGGTTGCAGCCTGACCTGGATGGCCTAGGCTAGCCTGATCTCAGAAGCTAAGCAGGGCCAGCCCTTGTTAGTATTGGCTGGGAGACCACCAAGGAATACCAAGGTTGCTACACAGAGGCAGGCAATGGCAAACCACCTTTGAACCTCTCTTGCCTTGAAAATCCTGTGGGGTTGTCATCAGTCAGCTGTGGCTTGATGGCAAAAATCCTTGCAGTAAGGCTCTGGGTACACCTCAGAGAAACAACTAGATCAGGTAATTTTCTAAAGGGAATGTAATCTAAAAATGTTAGCTCTCAAGAAGCAGAAAAAAATATGAAAGTGTTCTAAAATTTCAAAATCTTCAGTTTAATAGAAGAATGGCTCTTACAAGAAAAAAAAAAGTACCTTTTCTGTGGTTCTATGCAGAGAAGACTTTCCGCCAGGAAGGCTTATCCCTATGTCTTGATTAAAATGGAGAATGCTACCCTTGCAAAAATTTATGATTTGTGGCTTTTATTAATGTTGCTGTGCAAGGCAACCAAATAGGTTGGAACAAAGAAAAAGAAAGTAATAAATAACTATGCATGTGGTGAAAATGTACAAAATATTAATAATACACTTAGAAGGGCTAAAATATTGTTTAAAAACAGCAATCCTCTGGTTTTGCACAGGGTTGGATTAACAATTCGGCCAAGTAGGCACTGGCCTATGGGGCCCCATGCATTTAGGGGCCCCGGGCCAGCTTCCCCCCACTGGTTTCCCCCCTGCTTGCAGCTCGCCCAACCTGCATGCGCAGCCAGCAACTGAGCTTCTGGCATCATTGCCAAGTTTGCTTCTGCCCGTCCCCCACAGCTTTGTCAAAGGGGCTTTTGAGATAATGTGCGAGGGCCCCCCCAAGATTTTGACTGCCTAGGGGCCTCCACAGGGTTTAATCTGGCACTGCTTCAGCATGTAAGTACTTAATCCCAATACAATGATAAATATCAATTGACATAAATACAAGTTTAAAAGTACATATTGTCTCTATATACAAGAACCAACATCAAACACGTTTCAGCTCTAGGCCTTCCTCAATAGTATAATTAAAACTGAGCACTCCATTAATTTTACAGACATACATAAAACTAACCATATACAGATGGACCTGAAATTATCTTAAAAAGAGATAGAGAAAAAGAGCATTATCTGTATGTCTGTTAAGTAACAAAATTGATTGATTTTTTTTTAATTCATGGAACAAGGATGTCTAATGTACTCACACAAAGATATTAACTCATTGAGTAAGTGGTGTCAAATATTTTTGTGATTCAACATGAGCAACTCATCAAGATGTAAAATATTTCCTTTGCCCATGGATCTAAAATACACATATGTTCATAGCTATTCTTTACTTTCTTTTTCTTTGTTCCAAATTGTTGATTGCCTTTCTCTTGCAGGGTTGTTTTTTTCTCCCTTGTTTTGGTTGTACAAATGTTTCTGTGTAAAAAACTGAACATCATTCTTAAAGATCATGTTCTCTTATGTGGAATACAGTGTTGTGAAAATGAGTTTTTTTAAAAACTAAACATAGACTCTGTGTCCACACCTACACAGTTTAAATGTACAAAGGTAAACATTCCCCACCTTTTCCTTTTGATTCCTCCCTAACTGGACAAATACAATCTTACTTTATATATTTTACTCCAATGAAACTTAAACAAGACTGTTCATTCAAACATTTCATTTTTTACAAGTGAATGCCCTAACACTTTTGATCGATATTAGAGGAAGAAATTCTTTGAAGAAATACAAGTCTAGCAAAAGTGTTTTTCATAGCAAAATTAAAGGAATTCCATCATATATAGGCAGGGGATAAGGAAAATGTCTTTCCAATTAAAAATACCTCTTTTGCATTAAACATTGTTAAAATATGGGTGGTGCTGATTGCTTAGGTATTTAATTAAGTGCTTAAATGCAGTACTCATGCTCAGGTTGCTGACATGTCTCCAGTAATTGAAATCTAGTCACTGGTAGTTTCATAAATCAAAGTTGATTATTAAAACTTAATTGATATAATTATAACCTAATTGCAACAATGTTACTGTGTCTCTTATTATTCAATTATAACTTTCTATTTTATTACCATATACAACTTATGCTTGCTGTGCTCAAATAATTTTATCAGGCATAATAAATACTGTAGTTGTAAATAGAGCTGTAGAATTTTGTTGCTTTGTTCTCTCTCATCTTCTTCTGTCTAAGTTGTGTTGGCAGAGATCCCCCCTCCCCACTTTTTGAAGAACACAGAATGCTGTAGCTATAGTTCCTGACCTGTTGAATCCAAAGATTTGCTTGGTAGAATCTTATTTTGTTGAAAGGTTACTACAGATAGGAAAGCTCACTCCTACTCACTTTGGATTCTAGCTCAAATAGGCATAGCTTTTGAGGGACGAATAGTCAAAAATGTCATTTTAGTGGAGCTGAAATCTTGGAGAGCTTGAAACACCATGTGCCGTATGGTTTTAGACAAGCCCCCCTGGATTATCCTTGTCCTCTTCTGCTTTTCCAACTGCCTTGTTGATGGAGAACAATAGGGTGGCAAAATGAGGAATCTGAGAGAAGAGAAACTACTTGCAATGTCTCCCTTCAGGTTCCCGACCCCTGCTGATGGATTATGAAAATTGTGCCCAGAATGCCTATTAATTCTGTCAGGCTTTCCAAGAAGCTCCTAGTCTGAGTCAAAAGGGTATGACCTTTGTCAGCATCTCTAGCATTTAATGAACTAGCACTGAGTCATTAATGAACTAGCACTGATTTGTAACATTATAGTAGTCTCCTGTGATATATATGATAGATACAAACACTTATTTCACCACATCTTCACACTATTGAGTGACAGGGCTAGTTATTTTTCCTTCCTACTGACACATGAAATGTACATGCAGTTAAATCAACATGAGTTCTCTTAGGGATATAAGATGTAGAGATAAGTTTGTGAGTTTACATATTACCTTATATAGAGGGTGAATTAGAGACATCTTTTTTCTTTATCTTGCTCACTCCAGCCAACTCTAATTTGAGATTATCCAGTGAAATTAATACAAATTGTGGCATGAAGGTGATTTTTTTAAAGCTGCTACATTAGCTTTGATAATGACTGCTGGAGCTTTTCTTCTTCTAACTACTGCTAGATACGTGAAACAGAGGGTCGCTAGCCCTTATCAGTTTATATCTTGCTGAGAAACATTTGGCTGTTTCCTGTAGCTGAATGTAGATCTGATTCAATTGATCACTTACAGTGCAGTTATGTTTACTTGGAAGTAAGTTCCAATCCATTCAGTGGTTTATTCCTGAGTATGAGCATATAGGACTGCTCATAAACTTGATCGGTCGTGGGCTATAACCGATGAAATCTGATTTTAGTTCTTCGTAATGCCAACTACATTATGTGAATCTAGAGCTCCACTAGAAATAAGAACATAAGAGAAGCCATGTTAGATCAGGCCAATGGCCCATCCAGTCCAACACTTTGGGTGAAGAAGTACTTCCTTTTATCCGTTTTAACCTGTCTGCTCAGCAATTTCATCGAATGCCCACGAGTTCTTGTATTGTGAGAAAGGGAGAAAAGTACTTCTTTCTCTACTTTCTCCATCCCATGCATTATCTTGTAAACCTCTATCATGTCACCCCTCAGTCGATGTTTCTCCAAGCTAAAGAGCCCTAAGCGTTTCAACCTTTCTTCATAGGGAAGGTGTTCCAGCCCTTTATTCATTCTAGTTGCCCTTCTTATATTTCTTATGGCTTCTGCCAATAATTGGCTTCTGCCAAATTTGACCTGGTTATCACATAAACCCAGGCTTTTGAGACCTTTGGCTAAGTACTATGCAAAGATAATTACGTTTTCATACCTATAGAAACCATTGTATGATCAGCATGTGATAACAATACATTCATTTTGTATGCATGTTTGAACAGATATTTAAAAATTCCTAATCAAGTATCTTTGATTTATGATCTTCTGGTATGTATATATCAGAATTACATCAGAATTCTTTGGCAGAGATTGGAAATAAATGGGTAACAGTCAAGACTTTTGGGTTTGGAGCACAGCTAAGGTCTACCTTCCAGAACAGTCATTTGGGGCACTTGGTGGGGGGGGACCTGCTTCCCTCAATTCATATGCACTATATATTAATTTTATTTATTATTAGATTTAAAATGTTTTTAAGGCACCTTTCCACACACAATCAGGGTCCACAAAGTGGCAAGCATAACAAACAGTGCAATCCTAACAACACTTTCCTGGGAGTAAGTCCCACTGAGCAGACTTCAGTATGGTACTACTACAGAGTATACTTTGCCCTGCACTAAGTTACTGGTGACTGCATAAAGGAGAGGATGAATAATGTTTTGTTTGCAGATCTGGCTGGACAAGAAAGAAGTCAATCTGTGCAGGATCCAGGCTATTTAGAGATTGAAAGGAACTATACAGCAAATTGGAAGCATGTAAACGTGGACCAAAATTGCCTTAACATACTCCTGTCAATCTCTGCTCATCAGTGGACAGGTCACAGAATTCTGCAACAGTCTGAAACCTCCAAACTGTCTTCAAGGGTTTCTTAGAATAAAACACTATGTTATAGTAATTCTATTGAAAGGATAATTAGAGTTGGCAGGCAGTGGGAAGGTTGTGGTGGGGGCAATATACTAAGGTGCCACATTGGAGACCTCAATATATAGAAGTTTTGTTGTGAGTCTTTTTGTTCTTTAATTTTTTTTTTAAATTAATTTTCTTTGTTACTCTGGTTTCTTTTTCCATTGGTTTTGAAGGAACACACATTTTTCTTCTAACATTTTTTTTGTTTTTAATTTAGTTGGGATAAAATTCGTTTCCAAGGAATCATCCCTGCAAAATTTCAGCTAAATATTCAAAAATATTCCTGTTTTAGTGGCAAAATTCTCTCTTGCATCAGGAAGTGTGAATTACTGTGAAAGTGAGCCTTTTCTTCCTTTTACTAAGATCCTCAAGGACAGGATAAAGGTATATTTTAAAACAAAAATTAAATTCTCCATCCTTTGCTGAGTTGATGGCAACATTTTTCTTCCAGGTTCAGCTGACTTCTGGTCTTGAAGCTTGTCTTGAAGAAAAGGCCAGATGTGAAAGTGGTAAGGTTTTCCTTTTTCTTGTGGGTGACTTTCTGTAATACATTTTTTAATTTATTTTTTATTTACCTTAAATTTCTATCCCGCCCTCTCTGCGAGCGGACTCAGGGCAGCTAACAACATTTGTATTTACAATTTAGAAACCAATAAAATACAGTTACAATTTAAAACCATTATGTGGTGCTGTACCACTTCAATATAAGCGAGTTCTTCTTTTCTGATGGTGATCACATAGTATCGTAGCTCTATAATGATGTGGGGTGGCAGTCCTCTCCCGGTTAGGTATTAAAGGCCTGTTGGAGCAGTTCAGTTTTGCAGGCCCTGCGGAAAGTAGAGAGATCCCACAGGGCACTTATACATTGTATTTTCCATGCACCTTTGGATCTTTTCTTTTTTTCCCTTCCCATCATGGATTGGAGCTTGTGTCTACCATTGCCTCTTGGAGGTGCCAGTCACTGGCTGTGTGATGGGTGAAGCCTGGGGCACTCCCTGTACCCCCATTCCTTTTGTGGATGATTGTAGGCAGTGCTACATTGTTGGCTGACTAGCAGACAGGCCCACCTCCAGCAGCAAAAAAGCTGACATGAATAGGTCCTGTGCTTATATAGAATTGGAAATCTCTCTTGATGTCTGAGATACTATAGTGGTTGATGAGAAAAGGGATATACTCATTATGGAAATCCTGTTCAGCAGAAACATACAAAAACTCTTGTGGTTTGACAGTATCCCTTTTAAATATGCACCAGCTGGTTCACTCTTTCCCCTTTGCTGTTTTCTGTCTAGTGGAACAGAAGCAGTACCATGATATGCCAGAAAGCAGACGACCTTTCTTCATGATTTCTAAATGTAGTTCCCCCGCCCCAGTTTGGCATAGTTGTAATAATTTACATTGATGAGTGATTTCTGTATGGGCCATATTTTGCTTAATTATCGCCTGGAAGCTGGGTGCAGACAGCTCTCCCTGCAAGACGCCAGTGAAGAACAAGGTATTCTGTGAACTGAGTTTTATATATTGTGGAAGGTTTAAGGGTAATGAAAGCATCTCTTTCTCTATGCAGTCAGAGGTGCCACTAGGACAGTGAAGTGACTGGAAGCCTGTTGTATATTTATCCAGTGCAAATTAATGAAAAGCAGTTTCCAGTATAACAATGGTACTCACTTCTATTTGTTCCTCTTGGTTCTGTATGAGGTAAACAGGAAGCTGATGTTGATAAGGCTCTTGATGACTTAACTGGAGTGATCGTTACTTCCTGTGTGTGACACAAGAATTACTCATTGCTTGAAGACAGCAGTGTGTATTTGCACATTTTCTGTGCTTTTGTTGTGAAGGAAATTTTAATCACTTGATTTCTTTATCAGTCTCACTATGACCGTCTTCTTCCTGACTGTCTGGGTAGGTTTTATGGTTCTAGAAAGATGTCTAGGCTACAAGACCAAACAAACAGTTAGACTGATCTAGGATGACACACATGTCCCTTTAAAAAAAAACACAACTTGGAGAAGAACAAATACCATTAATTTTCACTTACAATGGTGAGAATAATTTCCTAGAGTACAAAGTGAAATTATCTGAACAACTGATCAGTGTCTGATAAATGAGAGATTTGAATCCAATTATCTTAGAGGAGCAGCTGCCCAGGGGCCTATCAACTGTAAAGTGTGCGTGCCCAGGAAGAGATTTCTGGGAACCAAAATTACTGTGTGCTTATTCAGAGCTCACTGAAAATCATGTCTGTGTTTGGAGGTGAGCCAGCTTTCTGAGTATTCCATATGGGTCCAGATGGGTAGTCGTGTTAGTCTGTTACCCAGACTGAACCCAGAGAATGGGAAATTAGCATTAAAAGGGTTCCAGAAAGGAATAATGCAGGACTTTGGCCTATGTATACCAGGGTTGATCTTGGTAGGGGTATCCAACAGTAAAATTATGAAGACAGCAAGAGAGAGGCTTTAAACAAAATACAATAAAATAATATGTAAAAAACATACACTAAGTATCTGAGATCTACAAGAGAGTGCACTTTATAAAAAGGAAAGGGGGGGAATTGGGATGGAATGTACAACCTGAAATCCTGGGGTTGAGGTCTGGAGACTTCCAAGAAGCAGAGTGAGGAGCCAGCTAAGCCAAGAGAAAAAGCTTGCAACACAGTTGCAGGGGTATTCAGGTAGTGGAAAACTTGGCGCACTTTTCATTGACCTTGGATGGACCTTGGAAGAATCCTGTAGCTAGACATGGGAACCACTTTTCCAGGTACACAATTGGTCCAATTTTTAAAAAAAAAAAAAATTGGGGGGGCAGAGGGCGACGCGGAAGATGGCAGACGCTTGAAGCGGCAGCTCCCGGCTCACAGTCCCTTCCCGCTTCTCCTGCTCCCGTTCCCAACTATTTCTTTCACCTGGCATGGGCAAACGAACTGCAGGGAACACCAAGGCAGCCAAGAAAACTCCTGCGAAAGCCACACCGACGCAGCAGGTACTAAACTTTCTTCCAACAAGCCCCGAGCCCTTACCTCTCTCTGAAATGGAGTCCAGCCCTTCCCCTGGCCCTGCTCAGGAAGAGGGCTCTTTATTAACAACTCAAACATTTCAAGCGGCGATTTCACGCTTGGAGGACTCAATAGGGGTCACAATGGGGGAAAAGATCAGCAAAGCTATTACCCCCTTACAATTAGAACTAAAAAAAAATCACTTCCGGGTTCCTGTCCTGCATCTCAACCTGTGTTATTAGTGACAGACTGCTTCGGCGTGCCGCTGCGCCGGCCCCCTGGGTCCCACAACGATGGGACCGATGCCACAGGGACGGGCTCGAAACACTCTATAACCCCTCAAAAGAACAGCAGTCTAGCTCGCTTCCCCCGAGCCCTGCCGCCATAAGCCTCAAGGGGGCTCATTTTGCGGCATCTCCCGGCAGGAGGGTGGCATCCGCACGGGACACATATCAAATGAAAGAGGGGGCGCAGGGCTATCAGAAACAGCTGGCGGCGGGAGTCAGGAGACCACCCCACTGGGGGATCCACACCCCGAAAGTGATGAAGGTGGCGCAGATAGAGCCAACAGAGCAAACAGGACAAAATAAATAGGCTGCATTATGCAGCACAGTCTCACTGGAATCTCACTGGAATCTGACTGGCTTCTCAGTGTGGAACCCGTTCTCTCTAGTCTTCTCACTTTGAAAAAAGTAAAAAAAGAGTTTTATTTAACTTTATTTCCCCCTTTCCCTCTCTATAAATAATCTTGGTGTTTCCGGCGGTGATATTTGGGGGATTTTTGGGGACGTCACAGGAAGTGCTGTGAAGTCACTTCCTGCTTCCGGCAGTGGCATTTGGGGGAAATGATGTCATTTGGGGGAAATGATGTCACAGGAAGTGATGTCACTTCCTGCTTCCGGCAGATGGCGCGGGGGAAATGATGTCACAGGAAGTGATGTCACTTCCTGTTTCTGGCAGGTGGCGCGGGGGAAAATGATGTCACAGGAAGTGATGTCACTTCCTGTTTCCGGCGGTGGCATGACGTCGCCAGAAGTGCCGTCACCGGAAGTGACGTCACTTCCTGTTTCCGGCACCCCCAACCTTCCCCCCCCCAAAGGTGTCCCTGGCTGGCCTTTAGACATTATGGCCACCCTATTGTGAGGATAAAATGGAAGAGAATGATGAAAGCTGCTTTGGATGCCCACTGGGGAGATGGTAGGGTATAAATGAAGTATGGTGGGGATACATTGTCTTTAATTTGCTATGTGTATGTATGTACCATCAAGTTGTAATCAGCTCCACCAAGGGGCCATCAATGCAAGTGAGATGCAGAGGTGGTTTGCCATTGCCTTCCTCTATAGAGTCTTCCTTGGTGGCCTCACATCCAAGTACTGCCCTGCTGGGCTTCAAGACCTGATGAGATTGGGCTATACCATACAATGCCACATCCTCTTGAATATGTTAATGAATACTAATTCAGCAGTTTATTGTTGCATTTCCCCTCTGAATTTCTTTGTAAGAGAACTATAACTTTACTGATTGGTTTGGAACCATTCGATCGCATAATAGTAGCATTGTGAACATTGTGGCAGGCTAAAGAGAGTCTGTCAGAAGTCAATCTGGAAATCTTTTGAGGCCTTGAAAGACTAAGTGTAACAAGATTATCAGAAGAGACCACTTTGGATAAAGTTAATGAGCTGATTATAAGTTAAAAAAAAATAATATTCTTGACTGGGGAGCAACTTTAGAGAGGTGAAATGGAGATGGCATTTGTTCTTAGAACAAACTTCAAGCCAAGCAGCCTACATTATTTGTCAGAATCCTCTAGAAGATCTTTCAGCAAAGGTTATTTGTGGCTTCCATGGGGGAAAATAGAAATGTAAGGGAGATGAGAAGAGCTGTCAAATCTTCGCAGGCATTTGAATTTCATTAGTTGTAGGTGTGTTTCTTGGGGCCTAACAATAGGGGAGAAATAAAGTGTAGGCTGTGAATCGTAGCATTAAAAATTAACAAAATGAATTATTGGCATGACTACTGTATTTTGGACTTGGTTAGGTATGGAAGGCAAAAATAAAAAAAATAAAAGTGTCAACCAGTCAACTGATTCAAGGAATGTCAAGTGAGGCCATGGACTTTAGTCAGTGTCAAGAGAACATTGATTCTGAAAATGGCTTTGGAATAATGTCAGTCATACTGAGCCACGTGGCAGACTCTACCCTCCTCACCTCTCCCTACTCATTGGATATTACTCATGTTTTGTTTAAAACTGAAGCCTTTTGAATAATAAAGAAATGTGGCGCTTTGCTCAAACAAGGCATCTGTTCCAGCAAAATGTTATGTTTTGATCACTTAAAAATGAGAATTTTTTAATGAATCCATGTGGACGTGAGGATGACTCAACAGGTGGAGTGATTACTGTATGCAAAGTTATTTTGAGTTGTGCCAAAATTAAAAATATGTCGAAAGGCAGTCGTGTATCTGAAATATTATTTTATTTTACTATTTGACACAGTGTTATTTTTAATCTGTACTTGACACTGAGCTGGAAAGATTTTTTTTTTAATACTCTATTACCCAAGGAAATAGTTATAGACTGGTAAGATTTCTGAATGGAGGTTAGTTGGGAAATGCTCTCTTTTCAGCATTTGCACAATTTAGTGTAACTGCTAGTCTTTTGCATCCATGCTTAGAAAAGTAAGCCCCACTGAGCTGAAAGTAGTGTTCTCCCATGATGCATGAATAATTGGGTACCTTTGTTCCTGATAAGAGGCATGAGAATAGCACGCCCTTCATTCACCATTCACTTTAATGATACACAGAGGTGCAAGTTGGAGCCACGAAAAAAGCCCCCAATGTGAGTGAGCCTGCAAGGGTACATGCAATTTCAGGGTAGTCAGGGTTTCTAACATGACTTCAGCAAATGCTAGGAGATTTGCCTGGGGAGAACAGAATTTGGGAAGGATGCGATGCTCCTACTGGGTCATGGTCTAGGTTGCCTCCCCTTGCCCCTGTGGTCTTTACCACAGAAACTAGGGGAAATTCCTAGAGTGCCACTATGTGGAGGTAAATTTTTCTCCTGCTCCTCAGTTCCTTGGAGGATGAGTGTGTACATGGGAGTCCTAATGGTAGAGTTAGCCATCCTTGTAATTTTTACCCAGCAAAAATGTGGGTGTTGGTCAAAGACTTATTCTCATTCTTCTCCCTCTGAGATGAAGGACATCTTTATTTTATTAATTTATTTTATTCAATTTATAACTCACCCTTCCCACAAAGCGGGCTCAGGGTGGGTTACATCATCACATAACTGCAATTCCACCAGACAGAGGCCAGGGCTGAGGAAGCCCTGGCCCTCATCAAGGCCAGTTAGATGTCGGACTTCTGGGGTTGGAAAATGCGGAGCTGAGCTGCTTCTCAGAAGAGGAGCAGGCTGGAACTTCTGTTCTGGGTAGTGGAAGGCAATCTAATGCCTACTGCCTACTTTTCTCAGTCAGAGATTAGTCCACGATATGCACAGGAAACTTTGAGGGGATTTACTTTGGCTAAAAGGGAGTCCCGGGGGGGGGGGCTCCTTTGAGGCTTTGAAGGATCTCTGGAGACAAGTTGCATTTTCATCATCTGCAGAAGTTTCCAGAGTCATTTATTTGACTTAAGCTTGACAGGATCCTAATCTTCTTTGATACTACTAAACAGCTACAGCTATACAAGACTGGTGTTGATCTGGATAACTACAGAAAAGGTACAGATCGCTGTCTTTCATTCTGGGACTAATTAAAGTTAAACAAAATAAATTCAGGAGGTGGGAAATTGAAATCTAGAAAGCTTGGAAGAAGAAGGGGAGAGGGGGCGAAATTTGGACTTTGTAAATTTAAAGGACAGTGTTAAAAACTGGAAAGGAATTTATTGTTTGGTCTTCTTGCGGTTTTTGAGAAAAAGCCCCATTGTCGTAGAACTGCAGCTTCCACAGTCAACACAGGAAATACGTCGAGCATTGTGAGATCTCTCTACCAGTGAAAACGGGATTTGGTGGCAAGTAATGCAGGAAGTATTGGATGAAAAAGGGAAATCATTGAAGCAGCCAGCCTACTCTAGGACTATAATATCATAGAAAAACATCGGCGGCCATTGCAAGGAGGCCAACATTTAAATAAAACTTTTAAAGTGTTCAGGACATTAAAAATTGGTGGAGCCGACAGAGGTGATGATTATAAGGTAAATGCTATTGGACATTATTGCTAATAAACATTTTATAAGCCTCTAGAGGAAAAAAGAATTTTTTTTTTAAGTGAAGCAGAAAGTTGCGACTGCCATTTTGGAGAAAAGAAAAACTTTAAAAATTAATATCTGAGCCCAGGAGGCCCTGAGGATGGTGAAATTAGGCTTATTGAAGAAAGCAAGCTTCACTCTTTTAAACCTGATAGCTGAAATTTAATTTGGTGAGGTCAGAATTTTCTGTGTTTTTACATGTCAGACCACAAGCAAACCCGTGCAGGACTGCTTCACTGGAGAAAATGCAGGACCAATTGGATGCAATGAAAGCCAGGATAATGAAAGGGATGAAGGAGATGATAACTGCTTACAAAAAAGAAATTAGAAAAGATATTGAAGAGCTAAAAAAAGATATAGAGGATCTCAGAAATGAGACTTCAAAGAAAGTGGAAGGTATATGGAGAAAATTTAACCCTGAAGTGCAGGACTATACCTTTTTTCCAGCAAGTGCAGGACTATACCTTTTTTCCAGCAAGACATAATACTTTTTCCAGAATTGACATGTTGTGGGGCACTAAGGATTTAGGCCTTATTACAAAGAAAATAGAGATTTTACCTAAAATAGGGACTGATCATAACCTGATAATGTGGATTACAAAATTGTCTAAGAAGTTGAGAAGATGGAGATTAAATGAAGATTTATTACAGAATAAAGAAATAGTGACATCTCTAGAAAGCAAAACTAAAGCTTTCTTCCAAATAAACGATAAAGAAGATATAGAATTTCAGAAGGTATGAGATGCTTATAAAGCAGTAATGAGAGGAATATTGATTACTTTGAATAATAAAGACAAGAGGGCAAAAGAAAAACAGATGCTGGACATTCAAAATGAAATAAAGAAAAAAGAAGGGGAACTGAGAAAAAGGCCAGGGAAAAAGAAAATTATGAGGGAGATTACAATATTACAAACACAAATGAGACATTTGTTAAATAAAGAACTGGAATGGAATCTGAAAAGACTGCAGCAGAAATCTTTTGAGGGAGCAAATAAACCTGGAAAATATTTGGCCTGGCAACTGAAGAAAAAGAGAGAAAGCGAAATTATTAACAAAATTGTGGTTGATGGAAGAGAGGTGGTAGATCAAGAAGGAATAAAAAGAGAATTCTTTAAGTATTATGCCAAGTTATTTAAAGGTGTTAAAAGAAAGAAAGAAAAGATGGAAGAGTATTTACAAAAGATTAAAATAGCACCCTTAACAGAAAATATGGGGAAAGTTTTGAATGATCCAATTGAAAAAATAGAAATTGAAGCAGCGATTAATGCAATGAAAATTGGAAAGGCACCTGGGCCAGATGGATATACAGCTAATTTTTTAAAAACCTTCAAAGAGGAGTTAATACCGAAACTTCAGAAATTGATGAACATGATAAGAATAAAAGGGAAAATACCAAATACGTGGAAAGAAGCTGATGTCACGAATGTAAAAAATTACAGACCAATCTCACTATTAAATAATGATTATAAAATATATACAAGAATATTAGCAGAATGGCTTAAACAACATCTGATAAATTTTATAAAGGAAGATCAAGCGGGGTTTCTCCCCAAAAGGCAAATAAGAGACAATATTAGAACTGTTGTAAATATTTAGAATATTATGAAAAACATCCAGAAAAGGAAGTAGCATTATTCTTTGCGGATGCAGAGAAAGCATTTCATAATTTAAATTGGGACCTTATGTTTGCAGTAATGGAGAAAATGGAGCTGGGGGAAAACTTTATAAGGATGATGAAAGCAATATATACTGAACAACGTGCAAGGCTATGTATAAATGCAGATCTTACAGAAGATATGATAATTAGCAAAGGTACAAGACAAGGCAGTCCGCTTTCCCCACTGTTGTTTATAATGACTATTGAAATCTTACTGATGCAAATCCAAGAAGACAAAGAAATAGAAGGATTAAAAGTAAAAGGATTTACTTATAAATATAGAGCATTTGCAGATGATATAATGTTTATAAATGAAAATCCCATACAAGTAACACCTTTGTTGTTAGTTAAAATACAAAAATATAGAGAATTAGCGGGACTTTATATTAAGAAAGAAAAATCAAAACTTCTATGTAAAAATATGCAAGTAAATAAACAAAAGGAATTGCAGAAGCTAATGGGTTGTGAAGTTACCTCTAAGATAAAATATCTGGGTGCGGAGATAACAAAGAAGAATATTGATTTGTTTAAAAACAATTATGAGAAGCTATGGCATAAAATGGATGAAGATATGATAAAATGGAATAAACTTGTCATTGCTGGGCAGAATAGCTGCAATTAAAATGAATATTCTGCCAAGAATAATGTATTTGTTTCAAACTATTCTGATTATGAAAGATAGTAAACAATTTAATAGATGGCAAAGAAAAATTTCAGAATTTGTGTGGGCTGGGAAGAAACCAAGAATTAAAATGAAAATTTTAACAGATGCAAAAGAGAGAGGTGGATTTCAATTACCAGACTTAAAATTATATCATGAAGCAGTTTGTTTAGTGTGGATAAAAGAATGGATGATGCTGTTAAACAAAAAACTCTTAGCGTTGGAAGGTCATGGAAATAAATTTGGCTGGCACGCTTATATATATTATGCAAAAAAAAAGATGGATGTTTTTTTTTCCCTCACCATTATATAAGAAACAACTTGTTAAATACGTGGATGAAATATAAGAAATATGGGGATGAGAGAAAGCTGTTAAGGATAGTGCCAGCAGAACTAATAAAAATAACAGCTGAGACAGGTGAAGAAAAGTGGTTGTCATACAACCAACTATTAAAAATACAAAGGCAAAATAGAATTGAAAACTGCTGAAGAACTGGATAATAAATATGATTGGTTTCATATGCAACAAATAAAGAGCTTGGTGGAAAAGGATATTAAAACTGAAGGAATAAGAAAAGAGCAAACAGAAACGGAAAGAGTTCTGCTTGGAGATAATGAAAAATTAATTTCAAAAATATATAAATTACTTCTAAAATGGCCTACGGAAGATGAAGTAGTGAAATCTCAAATGATAAAGTGGGCAATTAATGTAAATAAAGAAATACAGATGTAAACTTGGGAATATTTGTGGAAGAATTCTATTAAGCTTTCAACATGTTTTAAAATGTTGTATAGATGGTATATGACTCCTAAACAGTTGGCAAAGATGAACAATAAGATGCCAGATAGATGTTGGAAATGTAAAAAACATGAAGGTTCTTTCTACCATATGTGGTGGACGTGTGAAAGAGCAAGAAAGTATTGGCAAATGATTCAACAAGAAATTTCTAGGATCTTGGGATATGAATTTAAGAAAGTTGCAGAGACTTTTCTGTTGGGATTACAAATGGAAAAATTTCCAAAAGAAGATAGAACTATAATCTGGTACTTGCTTCCAGCTGCTAGGACATTGTATGTGCAGTTGTGGAAGCAAGAAAAAATACCAGAGAAATGGGATTGGATTGTAAAAGTTATGACATGGAGTGAAATGGACAAATTAACAAGAATTTTGAGAGACTATGATTTCGAAGTTTTCAAGATGGAGTGGAAAAAGTTTAGAAGATATGTAGAAAAAGAGTGGAAAGTAAAAGGGCATTGGACAATTTTTGACAATGATTAAGTATTAGAAGGAATAAGGATATTAATCTTTGTTTTTATTAGTTAAGGGTACCTTTAAATATTAGTATTTTAAGTAAGTAACACTGGCGGGGGTCAAGTAACCGGGGGAGGAGTGGTTAGAAAGTAACATATGGGATAGATAAAAAGAAATTATTAATGATGCAAGGAATAGATATTGTTACCATATGTTTCTAAATGAAATTGTTTTAACCTAAAGCCAGTTGGATGTCTCTGAGGCCAGAAACCACCAGAGGATGTTGAGTAGCTGACCTTAAAGACCTGTGGGGCTCATATCGGGAGAGGCAGTCCCAAAGATATGCTAGCTGCTGGCCTAGGGTTGCCAAGTCCAATTAAAGAAAAATCTGGGGAATTTGGGGGTGGAGCCAGGAGACTTTGGGGGTGGAGCCAGGAGACATTGGGGGTGGAGCCAGGAACAAGGATGTGACAAGCATAATTGAACTCCAAGGGAGTTCTGGCTATCACATTTAAAGGGACAGAATGCCTTTTTAAATGCCTTTCTTCCATAGGAAATAATTAAGGATAGGGGCACCATCTTTTGGGGCTCATAGAATTGGACCCTCTGGTCCAATATTTTTGAAACTTGGGGGGTATTTTGGGGAGAGGCACTAGCTGCTATACTAAAAATCTGGTGCCTCTACCTCAAAAAATAGCCCCACCAGAGCCCCCAATACCCATGGATCAATTCCCTATTATTCTCTATGGGAATCGTTCTCCATAGGGAATAATAGAGTGCCTAGTAGACATTTCCTCCCCCCCCCACGCTTTCTAAAGGAAGGGGGTGGGCCTCCATACCAGGGAATTCCCCCCTCCCTGCCCTCTCCCTCTCTCTCACACACACACACACAAAAACACTTACCTTACTTGGTCTTCTTCCAGCAGAATTTGCTGGCTGTGAAAAAGAAAGTAAGACTGCACAGGAAAAGAAAGGGAGGGGCCGTTTCTGTTTCCTGTGCAGCCTTAAAGGGCCGTTCCTGTTTCCTGTGCAGCCTTAAAAACGGATCCCAAGCTGTAAAACATGATTCCTGCAGGTATGTTCTCTCTCCCCCGCCCCCAGACTTTTTAAGAGCGGGGGAGGAGGCTGAAAATTCGGGAGTCCCCAGCCAGGGCGGGAGGGTTGGGAAGCCTATGCTGGCCAGATAGGACTTTAAAGGTTGATTGGGTGATTCCCACCAGTGGATTGAGGGAGGCAGGAATTAATTTTCAAACTTCCCATCTCTTGCATGGATGGAGTCACTCTTTCCTGTTTGTTTCCAGTCTCAGAAGGAAGAGCAGCATCAGAGCTGAGCTCTTGCTTTAACTCTGACCTTTACTTTCTCTTCAAAGCTTTTCTGCTTAATCTCTTCTAGCCTCTGGCTGTATTACTTAATACTCATTGTCTGCCCCTTTTGTCAGATCTTGCACCTTCTTTCAGGCTTAGACTCTTCTTTTCCCCCCACCCCCCTTGGAAGGGAGAGCAGGGAACAGATCAGTGGCAAGCAGGAATCACTTCTGCAGAAAGTGAGTGTGCTTTTCAAGCCACAGTAACCGCACTATACAAATAGTGTGAAGGAAGGAAGAGGACAGTTTTCTTTTGGCCTGGGAGGTCGATTGAGTTCAGACTGCTGAGGCCAACATAGTCCTGCTCTTTTGGCCATGACTGACCCCTTGGTACTGAAGAAAAGGTGTGTGAAGAAGAAGAGCACACTGAGCCGGATCAGCTGGATCAGGACAGGAGGTACAAAGGCAACCATTTTGATCCCAGTTATCAGATGGGGCCCTTTCCCCAGGTGAGGAAGCAAATTCAGGGGGAAAGTGTGGGGGCTGTGGAGAGTGTCTTTGAGTGTCAACACAGCTGGTTGTGGGGCCTCTGGTAGTCTTTTCAGACCAAGTTAGGGGACAGCATCTTTGAGATGGTGGCTGCTGGTGAACAGGACATCATGGTCAACAGAGAAACTAATTCTGGCAATTTAAGAGCTTCAGCCTCTGTTTTTTATCCCCCTAAACTGGTGAATTTTCTCAAGAAGGTGATGAGGGAGGAATTTCCTCAGGCATAGACTTTCGCCCAGCTCCCCCAGGGGTCATAAAAATCTAGGCATCTCATTAGGAGATGTCATTCACCATCATTTCATCCTCCCCTAGGGATGGATCATGTGTTGCCTCCTACTCTCCCCAACATCCAAAGACCAGAGAAATGATGAAGAACCTACAATGTAATTCAACAACTCCTCTCCATACAGCTCATTGAATCAGTGCCTCCCTCAGACAAGAGATCAGGCGTTTACTCTCTATTTTTTACGGTCCCAAAGAGGAATGGAAACTGGAAGGTCATTCTGGATCTAAGATTTCTGGACAAGTTCCTTAAGATAAGGAGCTTCAGGATGTAAACCCTTTGGTCCATCATGGAATCACAGGGAAGTTTCTCACTGCCATTGATGTGACAGAGGTCCCAATAATTGTCCCAATACTTCCAGGTCTCAGAAGATATCATTGTTTCTGTTTAGGAGAAGATCATTTTAGTTCAGAGTGCTCCCATTTGGTCTTGAGAGTTGTCTCCAAGATGTTAATAACTCCAGTAATCCATCTGAGACAGCAAGGGATCCATATCCATCCTTATCTGGACCTGCTCCATCAGATCCAGTACCAGAACCAAGGTGCAACTCGATACACAATCATCCAGAGCCTCCAAGACCATAGTTTTATTGCCAATTTTCAGAAGAGCCTTCACATTCCCACCCAGTGCCTAGACTATCTGGGAGTCATTATCAACACCTCCTCCAGGCATCTGTTCCTACCCTGTGCCAAAGCTTAAAAAAAAAGGCAACTGGCAAAAATCATGATCAAAGCCAGGTACATTCCACTCATAACCCTGGCTAGAATGCTGGGGTTTATTATTTCTGTCATGGATTCTTTGCAATGGGGCACTTCTACATGCAAGACAATTACAACTTCTTTGAACCTATCAGTCTCAGATTCCTGTAAAAGAAAATCTACTAATTTGAGTGTCATCTCAGGTAAAGGCCCAGCCTCCGGTGGTAGACCAAGTCGTCCAACCTACTCAAAGGCAAGGCATATTGGAAACAAGAAATACTTCATGTATTTTTCGAAGCCAGCCTCTCAAACAAACTGATTCAGCATCTGGACAAGTTTGGAATCCAAGATGAATATCAGTCTCCTGGAATTGAGAGCCATAAGGCTAGCCCTGAGGTTTTTTCATCTGAGCATTCTGTTCAAGCATGTGCTAATAAGAATGGACGACATTTCAGCCAAGACCTATATAAACAAACAGGGAAGGTCAAGATCATCAACTCTACATAAGGAGGCAATGAAAATATTATCCTGGACTGAGAAGAATGTGTCATTAATTTTAGTGGAATACATCAAAAGTTCCACCAACAAAGCAGATTGTCTCAACAGACAGACCATATGGGAGGGGGAGTGGTCTCTGGAGTTATTTCTCCAGATCACTGATCAATTTGGGACTCCAGAAGTCAATCAATTCACATCTCCAGAGGACCACTAGGTAAGGCACTTTTACACAAGGTTTTACCACCCATGGGACAGAGATGATGAATGCACTTATGTCTCTGTGGCCCAATGAACTATTCTTCATCTTTCCCCCTCTCCCAGTTCTCCCAAAGTTATTGCAGAGAATCAAGGATCAACAAGTGGAAGTTATTCTGGTGGCTTCACATTGTCCATGAAGACCTTGGTTTTTTTAACACTCCAGGAAATGGCACTGAAATGCCCATGGAAGTTACCAGTATTTCCAGACATGTTGCAACCAGGCCCCTTCTGGCATCCAGACCTTGGCTGGCTTCATTAGATTACTTGGAATTTGAGAGGAGACACTTCTTCCTATGTTTTGGATATGACTCAGATGTAACAGAAACATTAGTGGCCTCACAAAGTAAGTCTGTTAACAGGATATGTATAACACTTCTTGGAAAGCCTTCATTCACTGGTGCAGGAAGAACACCTATCCTTTGCTTACCTTTGTTCTATCCTTACTGCAGAATTCTTACAGAGGAAATGTAAGGCATCAACATTAAAGTGACAAGTGGCAGCCTTGACCACTGTCCTTCTCCAAATTAAGGGCATGAACATCGATATCCACGCATCATTTGTTTTCTGCAAGGAGAAACCTTAACAGGTGCACCTCAAGTTTGCTATTTTATTTTATTTATTATTATTTTTTTTATTTTATTACTTTAAATTTCTATCCCACCCTCTCCGCAAGCGGACTCAGGGTGGCTGACAACATTCATATTCACAAGTTAAAACCAGTAAAAACTAATAAAACGTAATTACAATTTAAGATTTTAAAAACATTTTGTGGTGCTGTATCACTACAATATAAGTGAGTGCTATGTGGAACAGCCTTTCTGCCCTTACCAAGCCTGCATTCAAACCCCTTAGAGAAATATCCATGAAGCGGCTGAGGATGAAGACTCTTTTCCTCATAGCTGTCACTTCAGCCAGGAGGGTATCAAAATTGAGACCATTGTCAGTAAGGAAAGAGCTTTGTATATTCCATAAGGATAAGGTGGTTCTTAGACCAGACCCTACATTCATTTCTAAAATTAATTGAATGTTCTACAGGTCCCAGGAATTATACTTTCCATCTTTCTGTCTAAAACCATGGCACCAGAAGGAGACAGCAAAAGGGCCTTGAAGATTTACATTAGGAAAACTGACACCTTTAGAAGCACCAATTCATTTCCATATCTTTTCCAAATAAAAGGCAAAGAATGTTTAGGTCAGCTGTAAATAGTACCATTAGAGTTTACAAGGCAAATAACATTCCTGTCCCTCCTGACATTATCACTCATTCCATCAGTAAAGCTGTTACCAATGCTACCATAGCCAAGAACACATCTGTTGAAGAGATATGCAGAGTGTCAACCTGGTCTTCACTATCATCCTTCATCAAACATTACAAGATTAACACTTTCAGCTCAGAGGACATTGCCTTTTGTAGATCAATACTTCAAAATACCTTGAGTGACAATGACTCCACCCCACCCAATAACTGAGGGTACTGTTCTGGGAGGTCCCACTCAAGATGTCCTCCACCGCAGAGGGAGAACGGACCATTGGATACTCACAGTGAAGGACGCTTCTCCTCTGAGGAAAGGGGACATATTTCCCCTCCTGGAGTCATCACTAGGAAAACATCATACAGAAGTTTTCCTCTTGTCTTGGCTTTTCTCTCGCTTTTCTTTTTCTCTTGTCTAGAGATTTCATACTTTACAATTGACTGCTGCTGGAGTCACCAAACTGGAAAGGGTGACTCCTGCAACACCAGAGACCGGATGTTTTTAAAAAAATCCTGCCTGCCTTAATCCAATGGTGGGAATCACACAATCAAGATGTCCTTCTTTCCTCAGAGGGGAAGGACCCTTCATAGTGAGTATCCAGTGGTCTGTTCCCTAGAAGTTGTGTCTGAAGTCTAGTTCCAGGCGTGGGTTTTATACCGTCATCACCTGCGACTCCTTGAGCGCTTTCATCAGCGCTGCCTTCGCACCATCCTCAACATCCACTGGAGTGACTTTGTGACCAACACTGAAGTCCTCAAGCGGGCAGAGGTTACCAGCATCGAGGCACTGCTGTTGAAGACGCAGCTGCGCTGGGCAGGGCATATTTCTAGGATGGAAAACCACCGCCTTCCCAAGATTGCCCTGTATGGTGAACTCTCCACCGGCCATCGAAATAGAGGGGCACCAAAGAAGAGGTACAAGGACTCCTTGAAGAAATCCCTTAGCACCTGTCACATCAACCATCACCAGTGGTCTGACCTAGCCTCAGATCGCAAAGCATGGAGGCACACCATCCACCAGGCTGTCTCTTCCTTTGAGAACGCACGCATAGCTGGTCTTGAGGACAAAAGGAGATTGAGGAAGAATCGCACTGCTACAGCACCAACCCCAAATCAGACTTTTCCCTGCAGCTACTGTGGCCGGACCTGCCTGTCCCGCATTGGTCTTGTCAGCCACCAGCGAGCCTGCAGCAAACGTGGACTATTGCACCCTTCTTAAATCTTCGTTCGCGAAGCCAAGCCGAGAGAGAGAGAGAGAGTATATATTCTCAGTCTGCCCATAAGGTCTCCCCACCCCCTAATTTTATGGGGCTTTTTGAATAAAAATATATTTTGATATACTTAGGAAACTAAGAATTGGAGAGATGAAACAGCCTGTTTCCACTCTAGAAAAAGTCCATGATACCTGCTCTAACTCATTGCATGAGGCTTCCTCTTATGCATAGCAATGCCTTCTGAGATGAAGTAGTATGGAGATAACTGAACTAGAATCAGGTCAGTTCCTGGCCTATTCTGGCATGGTTCTTGCATGGATTACTGCTGTAGACTCACTGTTATATTCCACTGGTGTCAAAATTTGGCAGCATCTCTAATAGTAGGGTTTAAAGGTGAAGGTAGTCCCCTGTGCAAGCCCCAGTCATTTCCGACTCTGGGGTGATGTTGCTTTCACAATGTTTTCACAGCAGACTTTTTACGGGGTGGTTTGCCATTGCCTTCCCCAGTAATCTACACTTTACCCCCAGCAAGCTGGGTATTCATTTGACTGACCTCGGAAGGATGGAAGGCTGAGTAGGGTTTATCAATATATACGTAAAACACAGACAAAAAGGATACTGGCTTTGCTGGATGCAGTGCATTTGTTGAATGCTTCAGAGTATTATCCATAGGTTGTCCATTGTTTCAGACAGAAAAGAGATATTTGAAGAATGATTGTGATTTGACTTGTGGTGCTTGTGGGGTTTTCCTAATTCTTTGGTATGCAGGAATGTCTGCATCTAGAAGATTTTCCTGTGAGGAACATATGCAGACTGATGGGGGGTGGGCGGGCAAGGTTTGCCAGAATGCAATTGCATATAGCATCAGTATTTTTGGACATCTATTGCATATATACCTGTGTAGTTTTTACCAACTGTAATTAAAGGTATTCCTTGCAAGCAAGAATGCCTTGATTTGCTAACAGAAAAAAAGGTTTTAAAAATGCACATGCTGATCTCATCTCACCTTTATTTTTGGAAGTTTTGTGGCTCACTAGATGATGAAACAATTCCTTTTTAATTCTCCTCCCCCCCACCCACCCAAATGACAAGCATTTAGCCTCAGTGGCATTCTTGGTAGAGAAACACAGGGTCTGGTCTAATGTGCCATGGTATAAAAACCTTTAAATTATGATTATTTTAAAAAGGCAGACCTACAAGTATAGGAAAACTTTCATAAAGCTTTCTGTTCCCATTCTTATATAATGTGAAGTATGTTTATGTGATGTAATATGTAAAGAGAGGTGACAGGTCCATGGGATGGAACATTCTTTGCATGCAGAAGAAGAGAAGAGGAGAGTAGATTGGATTTATATCCTGCCCTTCTCTCAGAGTGGTTTACACAACAGACACCCTGTGAGATAGGTGGGGCTGAGAGAGCTCTGAGAGAACTACTCTTGAGAGAACAGCTCTGAGAGAACTGTGACTGACCCAAAGTCACCCAGCAGCTGCATGTGGTGGAGTGGAGAATCAAACCCAGTTCTCCAGATTAGAGTCTGCCACTCTTAACCACTACATCAAATGGACTGAGAAGTGAAAAGCAAATTTGGGAAGGATCTCTGCCCAAGACCATTGAGAAATGCTGCCAGTGAGAGTAGAGAGCAGGGGTGGAATTCTAGCAGGAGCTCCTTTGCATATTAGGCCACACACCCCTGATGTAGCCAGTCCTCCAAGAGTTTACGTTCTTTTTTGTAAGCTCTTGGAGGATTGGATTGCTACATTGGGGGATGGGGTGGCCTAATATACAAAGGAGCTCTTGCTAGAATTCCACCCATGTTAGGGCATATTGAGCTAGATTGGCCAATTATCTGGCATGGTATTGGGCACTCTTGTGTGTTTTTCATATGATCATTGCTGTATGTTAAATTGTTCATATGTGGTTAAAGTCCCTTTTTAAAAAAATGGAACAAGGAATCATCAAGAAAGTGATCACAGATCTAATTAACTTGTGTTTTAAATCTGATTCCAGCATAGCTTGCAGTGTTGCTGTCATAATGCATACAGGACACTTGGAACACTGTTGTACAAATGCGAAATGATAGTATATCCTTGTGTTGAAGATTTTTTAATTATTATTTACAATATATTAATTCCACTTTTCTGTTACAAACAGTTCTGAAGGGATGGCTGTGGGATGCAATTTCTCTGTCTCCCCACTCCCCCAGCCGGTTCAAAATGACCCTTCATTTTGGGGACAGGATACTCCCAGGGAATAATGAGGAGTCAGATTTGCTGCAGGAAGGAGAACTCTGCAAATATCACACACATGGAAGTCTTCTGGTGGGTTCGAAATAGAATCATAATAAAAACAAACATAAACAACATTAAGCTGGTTACTTCACTTGTCTGCTCCCAGCTCCCTCCGTCACTGTGAGACTGCAGATATTTGCTATAAAGTGAACTTTCTGTGTCAAATTGATTAGTGGTGAAAAGTGCCATCAAGTTGCAGCTGACTTTGACCCCATAGGGATTTCAAGGCAAACAGATGTCCAGATGTGGTTTTCCATTGCTTGCCTCTGCGCAGCAGCCCTGGACTTCTTGGTGTTCTCCTGTCCAAGTATGAACAACCTGCATAGCTTCTGAGACCATGGGGCCGCAGAGTTGTCATAAATTGACGCTCAGCCATTCCATGTATAAGAAATTAGCAGTGCCATCCTTAACAGACTTTCCCCCTTCTAAGCCCATTGGCTTTATCTGACTTAGAAAGGTGCAACTATGTTTAGGATTTCTCTGTAGACAGCACTTTTCTTTTTAAAAAATCCCTTATACTGGACTACGGTAATCCCATAGAAAAGCATGACATTCAGTGAAGAGGAAATACAAATATTTGGTGCATCACCCACAAGTCTGTGCAGCTGTCCAGACATATTACGTACACAGCATTTTGGCTAGAAATGTCATGAGAACAGACTTTCCCTTTAGAAATTCCTGCTACTGGCCAAACCATAAATACCAAGCCATAAATACACCTATTATGTCACTCTATATTTAGCACCTATTCTTCCAAGTTTGGTTGGAACTAGCAAATCCTTCAAACAGAAAGCACATAAGTGAAAAAAAGCTTGAGAATTCTTTGGTAACTTTTGGAAATGTGTGGTAGGGTTGATGTAGGAGAATGTTGTGTATGCTGTTGTCCATAGACCTAAATTAATATTTTTTACAGTATATGAGTAACTGAAAAACAGGTAATGATTCATTACACTACTCCCTACTCCTCTATTATTGGGCTGTCAACATGCTGTATTAGATCACTTCTCTCTCCACGAATACAAGTAAGGAGGTAGGGAGTTTACTGACATGTGGATGGAAGCGTAGGAAGCTGTGTGTTTTTTGTGGCTTTCATATCTATATGTGGAGTTAAATATATGGACTGGGATAGTCTCCTCTGTCCTGCAAACTATGCACGCTGTTTTTATTCATTAGCACCTCCAAAGGACTAATTGCCATCAGGCATGTAGGTGGTATTTCTGGCAGGGAGCAAGAAATGGAATAGGCTTGATGACAACCAACGATATGCCAAGGGCTTGTCAGTAGAAGAACTCCATCTTGCTGTCACTCCCCCATCCATTTAAATTCAGACACAGATGCTTCCAGGGGGTGTGCATCATCCATCCAAGTTGGCATTTGAAACACAACACAGACTATTCTGCAAAGGCATGCTATTACTGCTCCTAAAATTATCTGGAACCAAATGAACCTCTGCAGTTGCAGGTGGAAACTAGCAGCATGCTAAGGATTACAGAATGTGCAACCATGGTGACAACCCTGGAGGCCTGTTTAGTCTATCCAGTATGTGGGACATCCTCCTCAAGGGTTCTTAATTCGTGGCCTTCCACTTTTTAGCATTTTGAGTCAGTTGGAACTACAGCCAAGATGACCCAAATATTTACATCTGATGCAGCAAAACTGCAGCATGATGTCATTTCTGTGCATATAGAACTGTCCATGAATCATCAATATTGTAATTCATGTCCTGACCTGGATAGCCCAGGCAAGCTTGATCTCATCAGCTCATCAGATCTCAGAAGCTAAGCAGGGCTGCTGGCCCTGGCAAGTCCTTAGATGGGAGACTTCCAAGGAATACTAGGGCTGGGACACAGAGGCAGGCAGCAAGCCACCTCTCTGAACATCCTTATCTCTTAGTCCCTCTAGGGGTTACCAGAAGCCAACCATGACTTACAAACACACAAACATGCGCACACAAAATTTAAAAACGATGTAATTCACAAAGAGATGCTGCTGTGGCTTCCATCAACAAAGGTTAGCTTTATTTGAGTAGTGAACTACTCTTAAAAGTAGTGGCTGTTAATGCTGGCATCTTAATAAAATTTCAGCCTAAGACTCTGGACTCAGGCCACCAGTGAGCAACACAAATCTGTAATGAATAGGACAGGTCAATTTGTAATACAGGTCTCTCTTTTTCATTCCATTCCTGAATTGCATTAGATGATTAAAATAAGTGCCTGGCTCTTGTTGATAGTACGCTTGGCAAATGATTGGAGAGGACGGAATACAGTTGCAAATGATCGGTGAGGAGAGATGAATAGGGGAGGAGATGGCTCACAATAATTTATCTGTATGAAGTTGCCAGGCACGTGATTAAAAAAAAATAAGATAGATCCTCTGATTTATAGAACTGGTCTAAGATAACTGCATCTGCATTTACACTAGCAAGGATTAAGTTACAGATTCTATTAATCTTTGTGCCTCAGGGCATAAGTTGATTACCAGCTGGGGTCAGGAAGAGCTTTCTCCCGATGGCATAATAGATCACAATTAGGTACATTATGAGTGTTTTATGTCTTCCTCTGAAGGAGGCAATTTTTTTTCTTCTCTGAAGTACTTGATGAAACATTCTAACGACGAGATGCTACCATTTTAGGGAGACCACTGATGTATTATGGTACAAGAGCTACTCTGCTCTTATCATTCTCTGCATAACTTGATCCATTTATATTTCTTGGTCATTTCACAGGGCTGGCAAATTCCAGGCCCCTGGCTGACCATTCCCTTGAAACATTTGATACTCCTACCTTTAAAAAAAAGCTTAATTGTGTTACAGATTTGAGTATGATAATGAATTTTGCCTAAAATGAAATTTCAAAGTGAATTTGGAATCTCTTTTATGAGCAAAGTACCTGAGAATTTCAGACAAAACACAGACAAAAAGTCTGCATTATGCAAATGTGAACTCAAGCTCATGTGCAGATAGGAAATATTCCTTACAAAGTCCTTCTGAAATTACTCTCTCGAGGTACTACAGCCCTGAACACCAGAAGTTACTTAAGTAGGTGCTAAATATGTGGAGGTGGGAAGAGTGCTAAATTGCCTTCACTCGCCACTCAAGCAAATACAGTGAAAAAGGGAACTAAACTCAGTGACCTAAATTGTTGTTAAGTCATTTATCTTCTACTAGGAATCTCAGAGTAGAGAGGGTTTGTCCCATCACCACACGAGGATCAGTGTTGTCAATACTTGCCAGAAACAGGAAAGAAATAGCTGTCTTGTAGGAGAGCCAGATTTTATCTAACAGGATTCCTATCCTGAAGCCTTGAGAGCAGAACCCTTCGTCTGACAATTGTTGTTAACCCCTGCCTGTGATTCTTATTTCTCATTTTTATGTCTTCTAAAGAGCTTTAAAGAGTACAACCTCGTAACAATCCTTGATGACTAACAGGAGTCAGACCATTGGTCTGTCTAACCCAGTGCTGACTGCTTTAACTTGCTGTAGCACATCTGGGTCTCTCGTGTGGGGTTGGGGGGTGTCTTCCCCAGTACTACTTTTGAATTAGAGATTTGAATCTGGGATCTCCTGCATGTAAAGCTTGTATTCTCTCAGTATTGAGCTGAGGCCACATGGATCCCATGGAGGATTTCCACAGGTAGATGGAGAACTTCCACCAATTCGTCCCTGCTACAGACTTCAGACTCCTCCTCTCTATCCTGTTCTTATGGAGCCATTTGTCCAGATGGGCTGCAGCCAGAAGGGGGAGGTAGGGAAGCCATCTTTTGCAAAAGGAAAATTTTCCATCTGAAGAAATCTTGTATTTGACTGAGAATTAGACTTGTCCTAGTCACTCATTGTGCTTCACAGCCAAGGATGGATTTGAACCATAGTTTCCAACATCCAAATTCATTGTAACTAGTGCTCTCCAGTCCCCATTAGACCTTGCTGGCCTAGTACTTGTAAGGTTGCACCATACAGCATGAAGTTTGGTTGGCTGGGGTTGGGAGTGATGGATCAGTGGCGAAGAAAAAAACCCTCAGTTTTTTCTTCAGAGCCAGTTTGGTGTAGTGGTTAAATGCATGAACTCTTATCTGGGAGAACTGAGTTTGATTCCCCTCTCCTCCACTTGCACCTGCTGGGATGGCCTTGGGTCAGCCATAGCTCTTGTAGGAGTTGTCCTTGAAAGGGCAACTGTTGTGAGAGTCCTCTCAGCCCCACCTACCTCACGGGGTGCCTGTTGTGGGGGAGGATACTCAGCCCTGCTCTGAGACTTGGAGTGGATGGTGGGATATAAATCCAATATCATCATCTCCTTCTCCTCCTCCTCCTCCTCCTTCTCATGCCTCTGTGATCTCTAATGTACTTGAAAAAAGCATTCATTATCATTCATATCCTCTTTCTGAAACATAACAAGGAAGGAGTGTGGAATCCCTGCTCGCTCTGTTATGTTTTGCCAGAACTGTTTAGATTAGGACAATCTGTTTGAATGTTGAAATTCAGTTTGCTTTTCTAACTTTGCGGTTTTATCATGCTGTAATATAACACCTTTAGTCCTTTTAGTTTCTGCAGTTCTGGCACCCCTACCTCCCTTACTGGAAGAGCAATTGTCTTGATGCCAGTGGTCATATATAAGGTTGCACTGGTTTCCATCAATTCTTCCTTTCCTCTGTACATCCCCACTAGACTGTTCCTGAGTTTTTCATCTCTTTGGCTGTGGGGCGGGCTGGTACATGAGGATCTATGTAAAGAAGAGCCTAGAAAAGATGCTGGTACTTAGTACTATTGAACACTAACACAAAAAGCCCTGTATGCAGATACAGTTTACATGTGATTTGTCATTCAATCTCCATATCAAAGTTCCAAAAAGTTTTGTAGAACCAGGCAAATACAATCTCTGTGTAGCCTGTTACAATGGCAGATAACAGTCTACTATAACTAGAGTAATACCCACTGAAAGATCATTTTATTTTTGTTTCTGGTGTCTACTGCAGACTCAGAATGGACTGAAATAGATATCCATCCATCAGGGAAACATAATAAAACTGAGAAATCAATCTGTAAACAGAAGAACAAACCCCATTAGAAATTTCCGTTATACTATCACTAGGTGTTCATTGGAAAGCACCATGCAATTATATTTTCCCCCATGGCTTTCCCCCAGTTTCTGGTAATCATTTAACAGTGCAGAATGGATTGCAGAGAGAGAGGGAACCAGTGTTACTCAGTTCCAGCCCTGATAGGTAACTGTGGGGATAGACAGGTGGGGGCAGGTAGACTGTAGGCCTAGGTGCAGTTTCAGCACACCTTTCTCAATGAATGTGGTTTTTCTTCCTCAAGAGCCAATTGATTCTGTGCAGACTGGGTGGGAATCATTATGTAGACACTTAGCTCATGACTCATTCTCACAACCACAGTAGACAACTAGCTTCATATAAAGCACTGCACATTTTTGTGAAATTAATCACACAGATGTGATCTTATGTGCTCAGAATGAGTTTTTTCCCCTTTAAAAAATTGCAGGTAAAATAGAACCAATGTTTACATGTCATCAGTGAAAATGAAGTGAAACTTCTGCTTACCTGCACTGAAAGACAAAGCTTTGTTGTCTGCAATGGGAAAACAGTAAAACAATCTCCCAGATCTGGACTTTTTTTTGGACTCAGAATCAAGAAAGGATGTTTTCCTTTAATGATCAAACTGAGCTCAGACTCTATTTTTTTACTGATGCAACACTGGTATATTTATACTGCCATACTAGACATATCTGTCATAATATCACATCCACAGATACCTTATTTTAATTACAAGGGAATTTTTACAGCTGATGTAAGGTAGTAGATTGTTGGTGCATTCCAATGGTAGTTACTGGATATGTGTAACTTTATTTAGTATTGTGTTTATACCCCATCCTTCCTACAAGGAGCTTAGGATGGATCATATAGCTGATATCTTATTTTATCCTCACAACTACCCTGAGAGGGAAGGTTATGTTGTAAGACAGTGTCCCAAGATGTCCTGATGAGCTTCTTAACAAAATGTTGTTTGGAAGCTGGGACTCTTTGGGCCTAGTCCAACTGCTGTACCTCATAGAAACTGTTTGATAACAAGAAGCACAAGTCAAAATATTATACTCTGGTATTATGGGGAGGGGAGGAGGAGGTCTTTTGTCTTTGAAGCCAGGAATGCACCAAAGTTTTGCAGAGTATATCACTGAAGAGGTGACTTGATAGAAGTCTACTGTCTTTTCCATTATATAGAAAAAGTAATCTGAAATAGTCCTCCTCCCATAATAGTAAAACCCAGGGCCAATCTATGAAACTGTTTGGCAGCAGATCAAATATGTAAGTACTTCGTCACACAGTTGACTTGATCTCATAAGAACACAAGAGAAGCCATGTTGGATCAGGCCAATGGCCCACCCACTCCAACACTCTGTGTCACACAGTGCCATCAGGAGGTCTACCAGTGGGACCAGAACTCCAGAAGCCCTCCCACTGATCCTCTCCAAGCACCAAGAATACAGAGCATCACTGCCCCAGACAGAGAGTTCCATCTATCCTTTAAGCTAATAGTCACTGATGGACCTGTGCTCCATATGTTTATCCAATTCCCTCTTGAAGCTGGCTATGCTTGTAGTCACCACCGCTTCCTGGCAGTGAATTCCATGTTTTAATTACTCTTTCCATTATTCTTTGCCTCACTGCCCCAAGATGTGGTGATGGTCACTGGCTTAGATAGATTTAAATGGAAACAGGACTAATTTATAAAGGATAGGTCTGTCATTGGCTACATGGGCCCTATGAGTTTGGAGGTAGAAGGCTGTTGTTTCCAGGCCCTGCTTGTGGACTGCCTGGCTATTGTTGGAAACGGGATGCTGGATTTAAGACAGGTGATGAGTCTAATCCACCATGGGTTCTTGTGATCTTAAATGTTCACAGAGAAGAACATGCCTTGACTTTCAGGTGAATTTATACCAAAGATTTTTCCTTTTATAAAGATGGAGAGCCTTCACATCTGTCTGTGATTAAATACTGAACAGTTCAAAGTTTGGAGGCGTGTTTCAGGGCCAAGACTGAGATCCGAATTTATCTGATTAGGGGAAGTCGTTAAGGGGGAAAGTTTGGCAAAATTATTTTAATAGTTGCCAAAGAAAAATTATTCACATTTTTCTTTTCAGTGTTCAGTGAGATCAACTAGCTTGTAAAGAGCCTCAGAGGAAATGTGTTATATAAAAGTAAACTATAATTTATTCGTTTGTCTAGTCATCAAAACATAGTTCGAAAAGCCATTTGGCGGCCATATGGCATAATGGAAGTGCATAGTACTTACGGATGGGCAATCGTGTCCATGATCCAGAATTTCTCTGTTCCTCCTGCTGAGGCTTTACCAATTGGAAGCCTTTAGGCTCCATTGCTCCAGAGTAAAATAAATACATTTTATTTTCCAACTTCAAACATTTTGCTTTCAAGTTTTATATGATAAATATGTTTTAGCAATAAAATGAGTGCCTTATGGATGTGTTGTCCTTGTATGATACTTCATATTTTCTGGGATTAGAATGTAAAGAATTCCCTTTGGGTTTTTTTGGGGGGGGGGCGGTTTGCCCAGAGGCAGGCCCGCCTCCCCTTTTTCATGAGACTTTGTCATTCTGTGCCTCCTACAATGAATTCTAGGCTCATTTGGCTGTGGTAGTTCCACTCTAACAATATAACCTTGAACCCATTCTTTGAAGGTTTTAGGACAACTAAGCCCTTTAGACCTTGAGACAGCATATATTGAAAATATTCAGTGGGAGATATTTATTTACTATGTTTATGTACTGCTTTCCCCCATTGCTCAAAAGTGGTTCACAATAAAACAAGCAAATCACACCCTACTGCCCCCTTCTCCAGGTTCCGATATAGTTCCCCCCATGCTGAGAGAGTATTTTAGTTCCTTCTCTCCAGACAAGAAGTCTTTAATGTTTTGAAGAGCAAATGTTGCTTTGCCTCTAACAGTAGAAGGACAGTTGCTAGGATACTGGGCTCTCTAGCCTTCCTCCTCCAGGATTTGAGATCATCAATGTCCTGAGAGATACCCAGGGCTTTTTTGTAGCACGAACTCCTTTGCATATTAGGCCATGTACCCCTTATGTAGCCAATCCTCCTGGAGTTTACAGTAGACCCTATAAGCTCTTGGAGGATTGGCTACATCAGGGGTGTGTGACCTAATATGCAAAGGAGTTCCTGCTACAAAAAAAGCCCTGGAGACACCACAGTATATCTGGAGATATGTCAGCATGAAACTGCTAGTCTAATTCTGGTGCTGATGTAGAACTGGACAGCATAGGTGCATGTGTGGAGGGAAGCATTTTTTAGTTGCCATCTTAAAACCTTTCCAGCCCCTGGCAAGTAGCTATGTTGGTCTGAAGCAGCAGAACAAAGTTTGAGTCTAGTGGCACCTTTAAAACCAAAGTTTTATTCAAGGTATGAGCTTTCACGCGCATGCGCACTTCCTCAGATACATTTCCAGCCTCTGTCCTGCTCCCATTGCCAGTATAACATTATCCCAGCAGTAAACCCAGTGTAGCTTTAAAAATCCTCCCAGAACACATGGAGAGTGAAAATACAAGCTCCCTTCCCCGCCTTCCACCCCAGCATGGGATACTGTCTAGATGTGCAATGAACCACTGCCCTCCCAAACAAACATTGTTGTAACATATGTCTAAGTACTGTTTTCAGAACCCTGATAATGCTGTCTTTCCCTGCAAGGGAAAGCCCTGGAGAGACCACAGTATATCTGTGGTCTCTGTCCCACAGTCTCTGTCCCAAGCTGTGACAGCTAGAACTGCTTATGCTGTCACCTTTGTGCATCGCTCCAACAACTTCCTTCTCTCAAGTTTCTAGCTGTAGCTGTATAGAGTACAGATTGGGGTGAGGCAAGGCTTACAAATATGCTGATCTGAATATGCTGGTATTTCAGATCTATCTACACATTACAAAGCCCTCATACTGTTTGGGGAACATCATAAGGACTTTGCATCAGACATATGATGGGAGGTTTCTGGTACAGACACAGAAACTTTCTGCTTGTAACCAAAGCAGGCAGAGGTAAGGAGCTTTAGCCCCTTCTTCCCTTCTGTTTTTGTATTTGCTGGTGGAGCTGCTATTGGCTGTATTGTGAATCTTATGTGTAAGTAATATGGCTTTAACAATGGAGCCAATAGCAGCTCCACTGGGAGGTCTGCAGGTGCACGAACCCACAGCAGAGAGAGGCTAAAGCTTATTGACTGTATTTGCTTTGGTCACAAGCAGAAAAGAAGTGTGTTGTGTGAGACAGAAAACTCCCATCACACGTGATGCAAAGCCCATGTGTTGTTCCCCAGTGAACATGAGGACTTCATAATGCATAGATAAACCCTGTGTCACTGCTCTGTCAGTGTATGGTGGAATCACTTTCTTGCTAGTGCTGGAAACAGGAAGCACAACTCACCGTGGGGTTATAGATTCAGTGGTTGGATTATGTCCTATAACAGGTGTCTTTCATGTGGGGACACTCAAGACATAGGGGGAAGCTGAGGAAACTACAGGAACACATATCTCGTATTCTGGATGTAATATTGACAAGATTCAGTCACCAGTGGCTTATGATAATGGCTTTATGATAGGTTAGAGTTGCCAACTCGGGTTGGAAAACTGAAGATTCTGGGTGCAACATAGGTGGGGCAAGGTTTGGGGAGGGGGAAAACCTCAGCAAAGTTCAGCACCACAGCATCTACCTTCCAAAGCATTCAGTTTCTCCAGGAGAACTGATCTCTCTATAGTCCTGAGATCAGTTGTAATTCTGGGAGATCTCCAGGACCCACCTGGAGACTGGAAATGCTGTGGTAGGCACGCAGCACTTTAAGCTATACTTCAGTTTCCAGAGAATGTAAGCTTTAAATCACTAACAAGTTTCTGAGTTTGGAGGCACCACTTACAGCCTCTAATGTTATTGTATTTTTTTAAAGAGTGGCCACTGTTCATGAGTTACACATTTGTATAATTTAAAAAGTTGTTTTGCTTCATGTTGTCTTCTATGCATGACTCAGGTCTGGCAGTTTTCCCCCAATCCAATCCCAGGCAAAGGTAGGCATGCTTAATCCCATTGATTTCAATATATGCCTAACCATGCATCAAATCTGGCTGCCTGTGGTTTAAACAGAGATGTGGGAACATTTTTGTTCTCATTTTTTAAACGTAGGTTTAAAACAAACAAATCCCTGTGGCTTTACCTTCAGGTGCTTTCTGATTGGCTTATGTTAGGGTGTAGCAGGAATCTGTATCTCCTGGGCAACCTGTAGCACTGGGGCCCTTAGCAAGCTGGGTAAGGGTCTAGATTCCACTGATCCTGTTCCCCCCAAGCACATGCCAGTCGTTCAGGTCCATTCTGTCAGCCTTTATACAGTCAGACTTTCACGCACACAGGGTAAGGAAGTGGTTAACGGCACCCTTCCTGCCTCATGGCTCACAAGTTCCCCTCACTCCCAGGAGCATCTGGCTGCTGCCTTGAAGCCTTGCCTCAGCAAGCCCACTGCTTAGCTGACCTGCCACTCCACCCACTCCCAGCTGCTGCTAATTGCTGCTGGTTTGCCTGCTGCAGGGTTGTTAGCCCACACTGTCTCCACCTGGAGTTTGCCTCGCCTTTCCCCAGCAGGTTTTTTCAGAGCTGTTTGCCCACTCTTTTGCTTCCGGCAGTGTCTCAGGGCTTTCCTCATGAGGTGAACCTTCTGGCTTCAGGTAAGCCTTACAGGCCTGTCCCTGTCAAACAAGGGTTTAAGATTCTTATAATTTATTATTTGGACACTGTCCTCATTTTCAAAGTATATCTCATGGTCGATGGCAAAGTACGTTTTCTCCTCGTGTTCTTATAAACTTAAGAGCTGCCAATTATAGCCCACCTCTTCCTGCACACTCATAAAATGAGTTGTTGTAGCATGAAAGTTCAGCCTTCTCCCCCTAACATCTCCATATGAGCTGTCCTCTTGTAGTCACTCTAACTGGTATGTCTGACTTCGTCTGCCTGCTTCAGAAAAGATCTAGATAGACAAAATATGATGGCCCTTCTCTCCCTCAGAGGCAAGATTTCCCACCTGTTTTTCCCCCTTTCTGACTAAGCAGCACTAGTAGTCTGCTTTCTTCTTTCCTGAAGAACTTTGTTTGTTCAACCCTTATCAATATATTTTACTGCTGGCTCAGCATCACTCTTTAACTTGAAAATAGCACTTGAGACATTTTAAAATTCAAAATTTAACTAAATACTTTATTAGAGATAGAGGGGAAAGGCCAGGTGAAATTGGGCTGAAATTTCTGAAGTAACTGAATATAGATAACTCTGAGGTAAAACCAGTACATGCACAGACTTTAATTCTTATGTTTCAAGCCAACAAGAGCTTCTTAAGCTATTCAGAGTTATTTAAAATCTTTATGTTGAGAGGCTTTTGTTCCAGTGTTTTTCAAACACTCCAGCACACTTTCTTTGAGTATTCTTTGGTTTCCAGAAGGCTGGTATACTTTTTTCAGTACCCAAACACTTTCTCTTGAAACACAAGTACTCATCTTGAGTTTTTAACTGACTTGTAAGATTTCTAAAGGCAGTTTCTAATGACACCAGACCAGGGATTTCTGGACTCTTCAGAGCTAACTCTGCTTGGATAGGAAATTTTCTTCTCTCTAGAAGATCTACCCCCATTCCTTGGCCCAAATGGGAGTCTCTGATTTCGCACTAACCTTGCTCCATGGCAGGCTTCCCTTTTTCTCCAGAGCAAGCTAGCAATTTTGCACAAGCTTCTCTGCTCCACCATTTTTTTTGTTGCGGCAACCCCTGATTTGATGCACAGCAATGTAAACCTGTTTTTTCACAATGGCTGCGCAGAGCAGCTTGTACGAAATCGCTAAGCTTGTTCTGGATAAAAAGGGAAGCCTGCTACAGAGCAGGATTAGTGCAAAATCAGTCTCTGTCTTTGCCAACTTTTCCCAGTTTGCCTGTCTGTGTTAAACTGCTCTCAGTCAGGGCTGAATTCCAAAATTGTCAGTACTCAACTCTTCTCAGCTAGGGTTGAAATCAGACTGAATCTTCCTCAGCATCAAGTTCAGAAGTCTTTATCTCATCAGATGGTGCTAACCAATTAGATTGCTTGGAGCGGCCTGTATAACTCAATGCTCTCTGTTTCTGTAAAGAATAAACCCTTCAAAATCCTTCAGCTGTTTGTACAGCACTTCTAAGCTTTTAAAAAGTGCAGTCTGTCACACAAGCTCTCAGCCAAAGCTAGCAGCATTAAGTTTGACTGTGCCTACACCATCACATACCTGACAGGGAGCCCAAGTCCCTTTATGAGTTTATAATAATTGTTTTTAATATCTTTGCAGTCTGCCCATCGATGAAGAATAATAGGTTTTTATATCCTGCTTTTCTCTACCTTAAGAGATCTAAAAGTGTTTTACAATCGCCTTTCCCTCCTTCTCCCCACAACAGACACTTTGTGAAGTTCGTGGGACTGAGAGAGCTGTGAGGGAACTGTGACTGGCCCAAGGTCACCCAGCAGGGTTCATTTGGAAAAATGGGGGATTAGACCCAGTTCTCCAGATTAGAGCCCACCACTCTTAACCACTACACCACACTAGTTCTAAAACATTGTATGTGTCAATTCTGCACACAGAATAATTCCATGCTGCTTGTTATTTTCTGCATCTCCATCATGAAATGTAACCATCTCATGTCATTTAGCTCTGAACAGGCTTACATTTTATTTTTTAAAGGTATGTTGCAGGATTGAAAAGAATATTGTTCCAGAGTCAGCTGGTCAGAGCACAACTTTTAACAGATCAACACTTGTTCAGATTTGGCAGATTCATGTGTATTCAGATATGAATATTGTCCCGCATTGACAGGTCACAACAGCTTGCTTGTGCTTCCATGTTTCATGTGCTCAACTCTGTCCCCTCCCATAAGACATCCAGGGATCTGAAGCCTGTTGCACCATGGTTTCTGTGTTTCATTCATTTGCTTATTTACTATACTTATAGCCTTCCACAGTGTAAATCAATAACAGTCCATGTAAAAAGACACTAGGACAAGGATTCCTGAAATCTGAGGCATGATTCAGTGTAGGGGTATAATGAAGAAAAATGGCATTATATCAGAAGAAAACAGTGAAACAATAGCAGTGACTTGGATGGCCTAGGCTAGCCTGATCCCAAAGCTAAGCCAGGTTGGCCCTGGTTCATACTTGGTTGGACACCAACGAAGTCCAAGGTTGTTACACAGAGCAAGCAATGACAAACCAGCCCTGAACATCTCTCGCCTAGAAAACACTATACATTGGCTGTGACTTCAAGATGCAGTCTCTTCTCACCTTTTGCAGTGCAGTGTAATGGCAGTGTCCTGTCTGTCTTTTCTAGCTTTGGCAGCATATTTGTTATCTTTCTTATCAATCCTAGTTTAGTTGACATAGCAACTGCAACATCTCAGCAGTACTTGGGAAGGGAGGCTAAGTTGGGGGTATATCAAGCCCTGTCTGGCTCAGGGAATTAGGAAGCCCACAGCTACAGTGTGTCTAAGTAGGTAATAAGTTGTGCACTCCGCAGCAGTCCCTTAAAGAAGGAGAAACAGGGAACAAAATGTTGCATTCCGTCCCTGGAAGTTTGAGAAGCTGTGTCAAGAATGGATGGAATGTTGGGAGCTAGCTTTTATGTATGCAGATACATGATGACATTTTGTTTATACATAAAACAGGAAATATAGTGTGTCAATATTTAACATAACTTGTTGCCATTCTGTTATGGTACAGCAAGATAAAGTGACAGAACCCAGGATAGCTCAAGTGTAGTTTAAATGAGACAATTTACCATGTCCTTGGTTGTGAGGGGATGTCTGGTATGAGTATTCGTTTAATCTAAAGTGAAAACAATCAACCATCCAAAAAACAGAACTTTCCCCAGAGCTCAGAAAGACTTGTCCTGTAAGTCATTGCAAGCTTCCTAAAGGAAAATCGAAGTCCATCGGAAAAAAAAACCATAGACACAGATGGCTAGATACTCCCCATCAGGGCTTTTTTGGTAGAAAACGCCCAGCAGGAACTCCTTTGCATATTAGGGCATACCTCTGACATCACCATTGTTTCACACAGGGTTTTTTGCAGAAAAAACCTAGCAGGAACTCATATACATATTAGGCCACCCTCCGGCACCAAGCCAGCCAGAACTGCATTCTTGTGTGTTCCTGCTCAAGAAAAGCTCTGGTTTTCATTATTTGACATTTTAGAATAAGAATTCTATGGTCAACTAGTCCTGACAATTTATTCAGTCTATATTCTTCTTTGCCACGGCAGAGGAGAGGGAACCACAGGAACTCCATCACAATTTACCTCATGAGTGGCTAGCTGTAGATAGTGCTAAGTAGGGATGGGCATGAACTAGGAAAATGGAGGTTCATTCCAGTTCATAGTTTTTGGGATCTCACAGAAAGGCTGCAAAAGCCCACCCCTATTGCTTTGACAATTAAATGATCAGCACCAGCGTGCCTGCTGCATGAACCACCAACTCAGACTGCACAAATCTTTGTAAAAAATCCATGGAGGTTTGTGGGAAGCATCTGGATTGAGGTGGTTTGGCAGTGCTAATGTTGTTAAACTTGTTGGCTGCATTCAACACGGTTGACCATCAGTTACTGACTCACCACCTTGCTGACACAAGGATTCAGGGGTTGTCATTGCAATGACTTCCCTCTTTCCTTCAAAGTCAGAGACAAAGGGTGGCAATTGTCCCAAATACAGAAGCTGCAGCTAGTGCAGAATGCGGCAGCCAGACTGTTATTGGGGCTCTCCATGTGGGAGCACATACAACTTGGGCTGTGGGCGCTGCACTGGCTGCCTGTGGCATACTGGATTTGCTAGAAGGTGCAGGTTATTACCTTTAAAGCCCTATGTGGCCTGGGACCTATCTACCTTAAGGACTGCCTTTCCCCACACATTCCTCAGAGGGTACTTCAGTCAGGATTTAAAAATGTGTTATTGATCCCTGGGCAAGGGAGGCAAGACTTAAAACATGTGAAAGAGCCTTCTCTATTGCTGCCCCTTACTGGTGGAACCAACTTCCAGAAGATGTCAGAGCTTTGCCGGAGCTTGCCCAGTTCTGCAAAAACCTGCAAGACCACGCTATTCCATCTGGTGTTTGATTGTTAACTATTACTGAAGCTAGCTGAAATTATAACATCAAACCTGCTATACCATCACCAGACACTAGATGTGAAGCATGTCTATTAATATTATTGAAATGCCACCTATTTATATATTTATTTGTTTATCCAAGTTCTATAACCAGCACTTGATCATTATTTTTTAGCTTAATGTTTTTATATTGATGTTGTTTTATTATTGTGAGCCGCCCTGAGCCTGCTTGGTGGGGAGGGCAGGATATAAATCGAATAAACCGTAAACCATTGAAGGTGCAGTTGTACGACCCTCAGTTCATGAACCACGAACTGGGTGATTTTTGTGATGAATTTAGGTTTGCAACAAGGTTCATGCCCATCGCTTGTGCTAACGACTGGCAGGCCAGTAAATAAATATTTCTTTAGTCTCTCTCATAGCTGTGTATTATGGTGTGGTGGAAGAAGTGTGGTGGTGGCAGTAGCCTTCAGGCAATTCCAAAATAAATACATGCTGCCATCATAAAGGCAACGGGAAACCACCACAGTAAGCTGTGTGGGGGTTTCCCATCAAAAATACTTTAGTGCCCACTCCTCCGCCTCCTGCTTGTCACAGTTCTCCGTTCCATATGCAGAATCCCTACTTCCATTTGTGGTGATTCCACAGCAGCCCTCTGTAGCTGATTTGGGGAGGGGAGTTAATTTTTTAAAAATGTTTCTGTTGAAAATAATTAATGCTAGTGTTGCCTTTGGTCTGAAAGTGAAAACGAGCACTTAACCCAGAGAAGGCATACTCTGTTATTCTTGGTGAGTGATGAGGAAGATGAAAGACCAAGTTAAAAGTTTTAAGGCAATAGGCCAAATGTTGCTTGATTTGTGGAAAGAGCTATGTACGTATGGGGTGTTCTGGATGAGGGTTTTCATCTGAGTATTGTTGTACATAGAAACACAGAGCAGCTTTACCACATTACTTAAGTTGTATATTTTTGGAAGTAAAACCTGCAATTATTGGTTCCAGAACATGCGCATGAGGCACATAACACTGCAGCTTTGTTGAAGCTAAGCAGGTCTGAGTCTAGTTGGGACCTGGATGGGAAATTGCCTGGCAACCTTACGTGCCTTGAACTTCCCAGAGGAAAACCCAGATTCAAATCTAAATAAACACAACCTTCCTCTTCCCACCAACACAGTTTGTCCAAGGTATTGGGGGGAGGGGGAAATGAAGCCTGCTGAGAACAGTAGTAAGATATTCACCTGCTGGTTTTAGACTGGCTGCTGGCCTGTTACACCTAATCTCTGTCAATAAGCATCCCACCTCCAAAAACTTGAGTTTGAACTTCACACTGGGTTGTCATGCTCTGTGTTTTATATACAGTTAAAGATGTGCTCTATTCTGAAAAGCAGATTAAAAAGTCTTGGAAATGTAATAGAATAGATTACATTAATACCATAATTGTCCTATGCTAATAAAGGCTGTCAATGTCCATAGATGTAAAAGAGAAAGGTAGGTTATGTATTTTATTTGTCTTTGTATTTTATATTTCCTTTTGTTGTTTGTTTTAGTTTTTTTTTTTTTAAAAATACTGAACATAGCTTTAATAGATCCTTGCATGAGGATTCAGCAGGTAAACCTTGTAGATTATGTGGGACTTGGAAGTGAGAGAATTGACAGGGCCATTTCAGCCTGTATGCCTGATTTCAGACTCGTGTGCAAACGTGTCTACAGGATTGTTTCATACATTCACATACATCACTTGAATCTTATCTCTCAGGGTTCCTAGATGATGGCCTGGAACTGTTAAAGGCCTCAAATGAAAAGTAATTTTTCAGGAGATGCCAAGTAGCCGGAAAACTATGTGTTGTTGGTTTTTTCATACGATTCCTTGATCATCAAGTGATGTGAACTCACTGAAAAATCATTGTCTCTCAGTCCCATTTTTTGTCTCTATTATGAGCATTACCATGTATGGATGTGAAAACTGGACAGTGAAGACGCTAAGAGGAAGAAAATGGATTCATTTGAAATGTGGTGTTGAAGGAGAATCTTATGAGTACTCTGAAGCATGAAAAAGACAAATAAATTGGCTCTAGATCAAATCAAGCCTGAACATTCTCTAGACGCTGAAGTGACCAAATTGAAGTTGTGATACTTTGGTCACATCATGAGAAGACAAGACTCTCCAGAAAACTCAATAATGTTAGGAAAAGTTGAAGGCAGTAGGAAAAGAGGAAGACCCAACATGAGATGGATTGACTCAATCAAGGAAGCCACAGCCTTCAGTTTGCCAAGACCACAGCAAAACTGTTAGCAGTATGATGTTTTGGAGTTCATAAGACATAGGGTTGCTGTAAACTGGAAATGAATTGACGGCACATAACACACCCACCCATTATAGGCATGATAATAATATGGTTTACATGGAATTATTAGTAGAGTTCTAGCTTTGCCTACAGAAGGGTTCAGGTTCAAACTCCTGCCATTTCCAGATTGTGCTGTAAAAGGCCTTTCTCTGCCTGAGACCCTGGAAAGCTGATGCCAGTTGGAATAAACTGTTCTGAGCTGAGTGGTCTGTTTCAGTAAGAGGCAACTAGCTGCGTATGCTAATGTATCCACATATTTTCATGCATTATTTCAGGGCAGCTGTAGAGAAGAATGTCAGAGATTTCTAGAGAAGTTTCTAAGCTCTGGAGTGTTTCCTCTACTTTCTGTCTATTGAGATCCCTTTTCCCACCAAAGAGTCACATGATAGAGGCAGAGCAAGCACTCCTTCCTCAGTTTCTTTCACTATCGTGAGAAGACCCCTGCACAGTCTGCAGTCCAGTATGGAGAAAGGAAGTAGAGAAGTGTGCCTGCATAGAAGGCCACTCGATGAACAACAGTTAAAGGTACGTGCAAGCCTGTTTTCATCATCATGGCTTCGGTGCAATCCCAGATGGGAGAATAGCAAGCTCAAGTTACCAAAGGAGGCAGGCATGGGCTGATCACTGAAAAATAGTCTGTAATACTGCATTTTCCACTGCATTTTCTTTTGCCGAGTCCACATACATTGGGTAGTGTTTGACTAACCTAGAGGGAATGGACCACATCATAGCTCTGCAAATGTCCTCCCATGCAAGTCTGGCACAGAAAGCTGCTAAAGACAAGAAAAGAGATCTCTATGTCTAGGGCAGGGGTGGCCAACGGTAGCTTTCCAGATGTTTTTGCCTACAACTCCCATCAGCCCCAGTCATTGGCCATGCTGGCTGGAGCTGATGGGAGTTGTAGGCAAAAAACATCTGGAGAGCTACCATTGGCCACCCCTGGTCTAGGAGATAGGGAGCACTTCCGAACCTAGAAACATCTCTGGAACGCTTGGAAGCTCTTCTCTGTGGCTGGCTTGCAATCATGCAGTCCAATGTGTGCCTGCACAGAAGGCCACTCAAACAACAGTTACAGGTAAGTGTAACCCATTTTTAACAGCCATCAAACAAAAATTTTCATGCTTCCTGAATTTATTCATTAAGTTTATATGTCTCCTCTCTAGAAACTTGCACAAAGTAGCTCTCAGAGTTAAAAAGGCTACAATAAAACATAAAATATATGAATTATGAACCATATCAAAACAAACCAGGGGCATAAAACAACATTCAGTAGCCTGAAATGATATTCATAAAACAGGCACCACACAGTAGGGTGCAGGAGATGTTCATTTGAAAGTCAAGAGAGGTCACACATGTATACCACTTGAAGATCATAAGGATTCTGTTTCAATGAATAGAAATAAACAAACAATAAATTAGGCTGTCCAAGACTGTAAGAATGAGGTTTGGAAAATGCATAATGACACCTCAGTTTGCCTTAACATTGTAAAACAGTAGGGGAGACCTTTAAGGACTGCTGTACAAAGGCCAGAAGTATGACCTCTTGTATGGGAATGAATAAGAATATCTTGTTCATTTGGCTTGTTTTCAACAGCTAATATCCAAAATTTGTTTTAATTACCGGGGCATGAAAAAGACGCATGAATGATTGGAGATTTCATAAAAAGACAGAGGAGATGCATTCCCTCTTCTTTAATTCTCTTTGAAGTTGCTGGAATTCTTTGGGGGTTTGCCATGTTTTGGGTCAAGGAGGGAGAAAAAAAGCACAGTTAGTCTATTATTATTTCCCTTTTTAATGAAGTTTCCCCAGTCTATATCTGTTTTGCAGGCCACTGATTTTAGGCTGGTGAATTATGTCCTAGTTAAGGAAATGCAGCCCAGAAGACAAAGCTGCTAAAATATTTTGGATTGGGACTGTGTTTTTGTTTTGGGTACTGCTAGAAATGCTAGATTAACCTTGCCTCAGGACATTAATTAAGGCGGTCATTAATTGCTGGTAGCAGCAGATTTTTCAAGGGTCATTAAACTGCCTGGTGTTGGGGGGGGGGGACATGCTTGGAAGAGAATGGTGCTCCGTCAGATCCTTTTCTCCTTTTCTCAAGAAGAAACAACTTTAGCATAAATGAGTGAAAAGGAGATCAGCCTTCTTTTATTATTTTAGGCTTGGGAGGTTCCCAATCATCAAAGTTCTCTGTGCATCAAAGAAGCAGCTAGAGGTGTGCATTTGGATCTACCCAAGCCAAAAATATACCCCCCAAAATACCTTATTGGTATTTCTTTCTTAATGGTATTTTTGGGTATATTTTGGCTTCCCACATATATCCTGGTTTTCTCTGGAAAACTAAACAGAATTCTGAGAAAATCCCAGATTTAGGAATTGCTGGTAGATCCAGTAATTCATAAAGTGGTAGATATCATTATGGTGGAGGAGATAATCAAACTTCTTTTCATTACAAATAAAAATAATGCCCAGTTATTTAATTATTTAGCACATTATTTTTAATAATGTGCTGAAGTTGTTATACCATCCTTCGCAACTTTGGTGAGCCTCCCAGCTAGGTAAAATTATACAGATAGCTGACTAACTTGTAGGACGCCTATTATCTCTTACATTCCTATCTTGACCTTCCTCTTAGGAGCTTGGCATAACATACATGATTTGTCTGTCCTGTGCTCACAACAACCCTGTGAGGTAGTTTATTCAGGTCATACAGTGAACTTCATGGCTGAATGGAGAATTGAACATGGGTCTAGTACACTAACAACTGTACCACACTGACTTGTGTTTTAGACCAGCATAATTCAGAGTAGCAATACTGAAATGTGTACATGGAATCCGCTATTTTTCTTTCTGCTTCTTGTCTGCTGTTGGATTTGGATTTATTTGTGCTTTTCGGCTATTTTAATACCCTTGGGAGTTAAAGACAACATGTTATATCTGCAAAAAGAAACAGCATGATATATTTTTAACCACATTTTTCCCATGCCTTGGTATATTAATTTTTGCTTACATAAGAAAGTATCTAAACTTTAAAATGAATAATTTGCAGTCTCTGCAGGATGAATGATGATACAAATGCTAATTGTATCCTAGGTTTCCCATTAGTGTGCTAGCAGAATTTTGCATTCCCCCCCAAAAAATACTAGGAAAGAATATTTTTAATTCAGGTTTTCTCAGCAAAATTACATTAGCATATACTTATGTTAAAATAAGGAAAACCCAATATAAAATCTTAGATTTCAATCTACTCTGGGGGAGGATTTTAAGACTAACAGGGCTGGTTGAAAGGGATTTCCCTTATCAGGATTGAATATGAGGAGGAGTATGAAAAATGTGGGGATCAGGGTTTGCTGATAAGCTTGGAGGAATAATGGTGAGATCTCTCGATAGGTGGGTGGGCAGCATAAAGGCAAAAGAATCTCCTTTTGTGTGTATATACAAACACACACACACACACACACACATTGGAATAAACAAATTTTAATTTTAAATGTATGCTGAATTTTTTCTGAATTGGCAAAGAGAATTACCGGTCACTCAATAAAGTGGATGGGCAGTACATTCAGGACAGAAGTATTGCTTCAAGTCAACAAGTAATTAAATTGTGGAACTGACTGCCAGTGGATGTTGTGATGGCTCTTGGCATAGAGTTAGCTCTAAAAGGGGCATAGGACAGATTCACAGAGGAGAGGATCTGACAGGTGGATACTAGCATGATAACGTATCAAGAGGCAGTAAATCTCTGTATATCTGTGCTAGGATGCAATATAAGGGAAGTAGTCTATGATAGTAGTCTATTGGGGGAGCTCCCCCAATCCCTTAAAGCTCAGGGTGCCCTCCCCTGCCCAGCATGCTCCAACTTGGGACCACACTGGGCAGGGGAAGCCACGTTATTTCTCGGCTCTGAGGGATCGGGGGAGCTTCTCTGACCCCCTCAGAGCCAAGAAAGGCTAGGGGACGGTGTGAGTGGGGAGGGGGCACTTGCCCCTGCCCTCATCCCTGCTGGGAGCTGGCACCCCAGGCCGTGGCCTAGTTTGTCAATTCCCACGCGCCAGTCCTTCCCAGAAGCTGCCCTTTCAAGGAAAGTCTTGCAAGGCAATTCCCACAGCTGCAAGTGAAGGAGTGGGGAATCAAACCCGGTTTTCCCAGATGAGAGTCCATGCACTTAACCACTACACCAAACTGACTATAATGAAGGACTTGATGTTCTACTGTATAGTTCAAAGAGAAAAAAATCCCATGGAATATTTTGCCTAAAGCAGCTTTATTCATTAGAACTATTCTTCTCTTCATCTGCATATTCTCTTCATTTTAAGGCCAGTGCATTTCTCCCTTTCTTTGGACAACTGTTCCATGCTAGTTTTTCTCAAGATATAAAGCTATGGAGGTTTAGAGCAGACAGTTCCAAAATATATAGTAGGTGTTATTTTATGTTGTGAACAGTTGGCCCCATGCATTCATGTTTTTCCTTCCAAAATGTGCCTAGACTGGGCAAAAGTCAGTACTTAATTTCTGTTGATAGTTGGAATCAGTGGAGCACAATATATTTTTACCGATTACTTTGCTTACTGGACAATTCCAAGCAAAATTGTATGTATCAGTGTCACCTGAAGACAGAGTTGTATGGATGATAAAATTGAAAGGGGGGAGGAAAGTGATATAAGCTGCCATGGGTCCTCATGGAGAAGAAAGGCAGGTAGAAATGAATAAAATAAAATAAATAACTCGGAGTTTTGGTGCTTCCTCTCCCTGACTGGCCACTTGATCCAGCTAGTGCTGTTGTTGCCCCATGCTCTCTCTTCCCCACACCAGACAGATGATCTGGGAACCCCCTTAGCTGCTGTGGTGCTTCTTGTCTTACCCCCCCCCCCAATGAGCAGAAGTTGGGAGGGTCCAGGTTAAAAGCCCATTTAAAAAGCAGGCAAGTAATCACTGGCCCTACCCTCACAGTTCCCTCCTCCCACTTTCCTGAGAAAGTGCCTACAGTCACCATGACACCTGCTAATGCCACTCCGGAGAACCCTGAGTATCTAGTAATAAAGGACTCTGTGATCTGTGCTCGAATCACAGTTTGATTAGATTGTGAACAGCACAATCAAGCAATTAAAATGTATATTTTTCACTGACTGTTCAAAATTGTATTGCAAATTGTTTGTGTGTGTGTGCTCTTGTGCTACTTTCCCAGAGCTGTCCTCTCCCTTTGTCTAGCATCTATTGTCCACTTAACCCACCAGGTGGTGGGGTGGGGAGGAACAGTGCCAACAACTTAACAGCAGAGGTTTTTTCCTTGATTGTCTTGATTCTGCTGGGGGTAGAAGAGAAGAAAAGGGGAGGATGCCTCAATAACTCAAGAGCATAGAGTTTTAAATGCCTGTGGGTGTGCGTGTGGGTGAGTGTTTAATTGAACACTCAGAAAAAATGTAAATATTACCTTTCAGTGTATGGTTAGGAGGAACTGCAAGGTGGTTAGTAAGAGCACACCAAGAGTGGTTGGTTCCTGTAAACTGCCACAGGATATGGAATTGATTTTTCTTGTGCCCACAAGCAGTCTAAAGGTGAATTTTTTTCACCTCCTCTGTGTTTCCTTCTCCTCTAAAATTGCATTAGGAAACCAAAGGACTGTTAACAGTCTGGGAGTTTTATAAGTTAACAGCGGGCTAGTTGAACTGTGGGCTGAAGGGCTGACAAGACAAATATTTCAATAAAACTTTCTTCTGTCTGGCTAACAGACATTCAGGTCTGCCCAGTTTATGAGTAGCATGGATGGAAGCTATGCAAGGATTCAGGATGACTGGGGATTATGAATTCCAAAACATGCATTGTCTTTTGATCCACAAACTTTTAATTTTCCCTCTTTAAAGCTGAACATTCAAAAGAATGTCAAGAAATTTGGAAGCTGGTTTTTTTTAAAGGTGGGTAGGGAAGAAAAACCTTTCAGGTCTCTGTGTAAGGTCTCTGTCCATCATGTTGAATTACTGTTCATGCCCCTGATTCTTGATGGCTACTGGTGAGGTATGGGCACTGCACACGAAATTATGTTTCCACTTAATGAGACATTGCATATAGTATTCAGAAAGTTTGAAGACTTAAATGTGTGGATGTCATTTTTGGCAACCTCTCTATGGCAATTTTATGTTGCTACTACTATGGTGGTGTAAAGTTACAGCTATGAATTAGGCTCCAATATGTGTAGTAGAGTATTACTGTAAACCAGGGGTGGAATTCTAGCAGGATCTCATTTGCATATTAGGCCACACCCCCGGATGTAGCCAATCTTTCAAGAGCTTACAAGGCTCTTTTTTGTAAGCTCTTGGAGGATTGGCTACATCAGGAAGGATTGTCTATATCAGCCTAATATGCAAAGGTTGGTTACATTAGCCTAATATGCAAAGGAGCTCCAGCTAGAATTCCACCCCTGCTGTAAACTACGAATATATGGTGTGCTAAACACAGTCAAAGAAAAACTTTTTTTCTGATTGTCTCAAACTCCCTTACAGCAGTGAGAAAACTGCCCCCCCCCTCCGGTTTTGGATACAATTGCTGTGCACACATCCTTAGGTTAATTTTTAAAAGGGCAATCTGATCATGAAATGCTTTAAAATTAAGGCAAACATTTCTCCTGTGGAATGAATTAACATCAGATGGGTAATGCTGGAAGAAAGGCTGGACAATTGCAAGATAACATTCCTCTTGTCAGTCTGTGCTGCTATTCTTCTTATCGTTGAGCCAGCCATTAAAATGTTGTCATCCAGACCACTGGATTGCTATCCCAGTGGGTGGGAGTCTATTTATAGAGTCCAGCTTTAATGAACTAGTGTAGCAAACTCTGGTTCCCAGAAATTTTACTGAAGGGAGGGGGGGAAACCGAGTATGGTGGAAAGGGGGCAACTGTGTAATCCATTGCTCATATTAAGCAATGATTAGCAAAAATAGTTTTGAAAAAAGATCTAATTTTACTCTGTTTGCCCCAAAGGATTTGGGGCTTATGCAAGGTTTTTGAAAACAACACTATGCCTGATGTGCTATCAAGCTTCCATTTGTGTTAGCTTAGTAGAGGGAAAGGGGGAGAGGGTGTTTTTGCCCCCCATGCTCACTGAATTGTTACAGTGAAGGCTATAACAGAGGCTACCACTCTGCTACCATGTGGAGACTGCAGTAGGTTAGCTGAGTAAGTCTTTCTTGTTAGGCATGTCATTACAGGCAGATAATGAAAAACAGTATCCCATACCCCTCTGCTACATGTGACTAGGAGGCCCTGCTTTTTCTGCTTATTAAGAACTATTGAATATAGTTATAGTATACTATCTTTTTCAATTTAATATTGAATATATTCAAAAAGCTGAAATGAACAGCTATTAAAAAGCCAGTTGCTAAAACCCAAATGTGTAAAAGTGCATGAAGAAAGTACTCCTAAGCACGTCTAATCAGAATCTTACTCAGGTTTCTTCTGGGTACTTCCAGGAAAATGTTTTTTATTTATTAAGTTTATGAATTGCCCAATCCTTGCTATTGCAGGGCTCTGGGAGATGTACAACATAGTAAAAAAAATTAAAATTTGAATAAATATTTAAAATTCTACAATAATCTGAATAATCAAACAGTGACATCAGCAATTACAATTCAGCCCCTAATTCTGGGCCATGACCGCCTCCTAGGAGTAGGGAGGGGAACAGTCTGAGAGGGAGGAGAATAAGAGAGAGTGCTAGCCAGAATGGAAACCATCACTGTCCTCAACCAAATGCCTGACAGAACATCTCTGCCTTACAGGCTCTGAGGAATTGCATAAGATCCTGCAGGGCCCTGATGGTTTTGGCAGAGAGTTCCGCCCGGTTGGGTTTAGCATTATGCTGAAAAGCCCGGAATCATAGGAGCGATTTTAAAAATCTTGGTAGAAATATTTGGAGATTAAAATGTTACTTATTATTTCCAGGACGCTTTTTTGTAGGAAAAGCCCAGCAGGAACTCATTTGCATATTAGGCCACACCTACTGATGCCAAGCCAGCCAGAATTGTGTTTGTGTGCATTCCTTCTTAAAAAAAAAAAAGCCCTGATTATTTCAAAGATTTCAGGTCACTTTGTTTCTTTAAGAGGCAGTAGTCTAAAGACATGTCTGCTAGTATAATAGCAGCACTACAGTGCTGCCACTTAGGTAGTCTTCTAATGCCAGCTTAAGCCAGTTCTCAACACTAGTTCATCCTCAAGATCAACAGGAATTCATAACATTAACTAAAGTTTAGGACTGTGTTGGTAATACTACAGTGTTGGTCACGGGTCTCACTGGCTGCTGCAGAGTATCTTGTGCATACCTTAGAAGGTCCAGGAAAAGATCCGCTGTAGACTTTTTAAAAAGCATATGATTTGTTTCTGTTTCTTACTGAATAATTTCTGGTACTCTGTCTAGTCCATATTCAGTTTCTAGGGCAGCAAAACTTGATAACATGCTAGCGTGTTGGGATGCGGGGAGGAAAGAAGCCCAGGATATTTTTCATTACTCAGAAGTAACTCTCATTAAAGAAAAGGTGTGGGTGCTAGGCTTCTTTGAGAGCATCCAGTCATAAGTTCATAAGGTGGTCATTATACCTTTTTTTGCATTCACCTTTCAGATGTACTCATTGCATACATGAACACTTTGATTCATCAAACCGTTTTAGGGTCTGAGATCCAGGGTCATAGCTGGCAGGGGGAGATATGGGGCGGTGCCCCATATAGAATCTGTAGCACCCCCCACCTAATCTTCCGTAATCTTCCATTTCAGTGTAAGGGAAAATTGGGGGAGATTGCATGGGGGTGCTGCAGTTTCTATAGGGGACACTGCTCTTGTACCCCCCCCATGCTGACTACAGCCCTGCTGAGATCCATCTAGATACCTATGTCAGGATCAGGACCCTATTGTGGCTGGCATGAAGCAAGAAAGATGCAGTTCATTGTTGTGGTATCTCTGAGGTCCTACAAGGGTACTACTGCACATATGCCAGCTTACTGTGGAGAGGATTTTTTGAAGCTCAAAACACCTAGAGGCACTTTGTCCCCCTCCCCCGTGCTGTTTCCTGCCTTTTCCAGTGTAATATAGAAAGGCTGAGAATCTTTCCTTTGATTTTCTCACTGCTGCCAACAAGAGAGGTCCATTAACAGAAGCTCTGTTCTTTTAAGAATCAACCACTGCTGATAAATATACCTCATCAAACTATCTAAACCCATAGCCCATGGAATGAAACAGAAAGCTCTCTTTAAGAAATGCAAGTCTTGTGGGTAAAAAATCCTCCACTTGGATGACCACAAACTATGCCTGTTATCCCTTGGCAGGAAACACAATGGGTCATGTTCTCCAGTTCACCTGGAAGGCAAGCCATGATAAAGCCACGCTTTGGATCCAAGAACTGCGTTGACTTTTGTTACTGATAGAAGGATCTGAGCGTCCTCAGTTCCAACTGTTCAAGACTGAAACTGACCATTCCAGACCCAGATAAGCCCATGGGAAAAACCGCAAACTTGGTCCTTTAGTTCTTGGAGCAAAGCTGCTCAAAACCACAGTTGCAGAAGACTCATCCTAAGCATGCAGAGAAGTCTCTTAAATTGAAGTAGTTCTATACTCCTTCCCATTCTTATCATAAATTTACCACCTCTATGCAATCCAGATTAAGAAGATTCTAGGAACCCAATGATACCATTTTAAAAACTATGTATACAGACAAATAGTGTGACCTGTTTTAATCTCTGTTATTTAAAACTGTTTTAATTATTCAGTAAAATTGTATTTCATATATTTTAGAATCTACTTTATAATTCGTCCTAAACCCACTTGCAGGGAGGGCAGAATATAAATAAAAATAATAAAATAAAAATAAGGATCTGGTCTCCCACAAACGTCTGTGGAACTGGTCAGAGAAGAATACCTCCTCCATTGGTAATTCACTGTCCTGTTCCAGGAACCATCCATCCCTTGTTGTCAGCCCCCCTCATCCCATTGTTTGGAGCCACCTCCCTTGTCGATTTTGATTAAATTATGTCTGACATTGTCCTTTCCAGTCAATTCTGATGGAACTATGTTTGACATTGGGATTATGTCAAGAGCTCTAATGTGACTACTGTGACTAAAGGTTGGGATGTATATATTTCTCTCAGTTCTGGCCAAGTGGAAGTGGACCTATACTACATAGATTATTTGGGTCTTCCACAAGAACCCTATGAAAAAATGAACACACAAGGAAAACTCAGTGGTTATTTTAATCCTGGTTTTGATTATAAGGAATCAAACTACACCTCTGAGTCTTTCTCTGAAGACCTTGTGGTAGAACCACCCATGAATTTCCCCAGCAAAGACCTTAGTATCTGTAACAATTTACTGAACAGCAAGATAGATTATGAGCAATCTTGTGTGCCCCACCGTGGCGATAGATCCAGTATTCAGAGTTATGCATCCTGGTAATATGGGTCCAATCGAATTTCCAGTCATGGAAGATCTGCTTGAGGACACTCTGGGTCCTTGGCTATGCCAGGCATTGGTGTCACCTTCTGCTAAACCAATACAGAACCAAGCAGGAGGGATTCCCTTCCCTTTTCAATACCCGCACTACCAAATCTCTGTTAGTGGGCAACACCCAAGGAAAGAATAAATGCATTTGACATTCAGCTGAGAGGACAGTAAACTAGATGAAATAGGCAAGGAAATCTATGGCTCTTGGCTTCAAAATTGCCAAATTCATCATGGCTTGGCTCTAGCTCTTCCTGTGGGATAGCATTGCCCCTTACTTAGAGATGCTGCCTGAAAGCAAACACAAGCTTGCAAAACTTAGACCCAGAAGCATCAAATCTGTCCAGACACCCAAAAGATTGACAGTTGGGGGTCTATTCCAGTTTCTTGTCAAGAAAAAAGGAGGAATGAGACCCATCCTAGACTTACGGTAGCTCAATTTAAAAAATTCAGAATAATATCCAGGGCACATGATTTAATAATATCCAGGGCACAACATGTAACACTGGGTTTACTAGATGTTTTCCCCCCAGATCAAGATAAGGCCTGATCGTTGCAAATACCTCTGCTTCCAATGTGGTTTTAGCCAGTTCCAATACCTGGTCCTCCACTTTATACTCACAATGGTGCCCAGGGTGTTCACCAATGTGGTAGCAGTAGTAGCAGGCCCATAGCCACTGGAGGGGGTATGGTCCCTCCACCCAAACCCCTTGGGCCTTTATGGCCCCTCCATTCCCCAGCCCCTGCTCTCTCCGTGCCGCTTTGGTGACCCCCACCCCACTCCGTGGGTGCCTCCCCCTCCCTCCCAAATCACCAATGTGGCGAAACAGTGAAGAGAGGGCTTCAGGGGTTCTTTCAAGGTGGCCTCCTGCTGATCACATGACCGATGGGAAAAGCCACTCCGAGGCCGGCAGTTCATATGCTGGCTTTCCAGCGTACTCAGCAAGTTCAGCGCTGGCTGCCCCAGCAGCCGACAGAGGCAGGGGAGGCTTTGAAAGAGCCCCTGAAGCCCTCTCTTCACGGTTCGCCGTGTTGGTGAGTTGGATGGAGGGAGGAGTAGGGGTCACATGGAGGGAGGAGTAGGGACACCAGAGTGGCGCTGAGATCAGGGCCAGAGCAAGGGTCGCCAGAGGGGGGCCCTTCCATGCAAAATTTTCCCCATAATTAATGATTGGCTATCTGTAGCCAATCTGAAATTAAAGCTCCTGTCCAACTTGCAGTTTACACTGCAGATACGCCAAGTTCTAGATTTATGTATGTGAATATTCCAGTGCCAAAGGTCATGCTTCCAACTTGCTGCCCTGATCCAAAGATTACTGGAGTTATTGGCCTCCACCCTACTGGTGGTGCCACATGCAAGGCTATGTATGTGCTCACTCCAGTCATGGTTTATCAGAGCCTTCAATCCCCTCTTTCATCACCACTCCAAAAAACTGAATATTCTGATGGTACAATCTCTATATTTTTTGACCCTAACCCACAACCTCTTTGCAGGGATCCCGTTTCATTCCCCGTATCTCAAACTGTCCATCAGACAAGGAGCTTGCTATAGGCCTTCACCCTCTGTTACCACTATTTCCCAGGATCCTCTACAAAATGAGACTCTTGCCACAAGCAAAACCTATTCCAGGGTCCCTTCCTTCATCCAAACATTTGAAGTCTACATTTAACAGCATAGCTCATTCAACAATTAACAGGCTGTTTTCTGAACCTGTGAAAGAATTCTGGAAAACCTTCCACTTAAAGTTCCTGTTCAGCCAAGTGGTAACAATTCAGTAGATGGGACACAGAACAAGGCTTGGACCCAGTCTATCACGCAATAGGAAAGATCTTCAAGAACCTCCTAAATGTAGTCAGAGGAAGCCTCACATCCACCTCTACTCAAATTCACTTAGGTGCTACAGCATGCTTCCATATTCAGGTCCAGGAAGTCCCTGTTTGCCCTAAGAGAATCAAAATATTTCCTCAGAGCCATGGAACCATTTTCCACCAGTTCAACCCTACAGTTCCCTAGTTGAGCCTCTCACTGGTGCTTTATCAACAGGGGCAAATCATTTGACCCCATGGCCACTTGCTACATTCACCTACTCTCTATGAAAACCATTTTTCTAGTGATGGTAACATCAGCCAGGCATGCCAGAAAACTATAGGCACTGAGA